>NC_141070.1:54227916-55427916 GCF_041138505.1 Cibotium barometz
CATCCAAGTGTTCCCCTATAATGCCTAGTGCCTTATCATTCTTTAAATCCAATTGTGCACTACTCTCTCCTCTCTCTTCTCTCCTCTAGTAGTAAGTCTTTCCTCTTATTCTTGAACAATGTTCTACAAGCCCTTTTTCATGAGATTAAACTTCACCTTGGTTTGCCAAGTGTGAAAGTTCTCCCCTCTAAACGTTTCTCTCACCTCACTACTAGGAGCCATAGCAATGTCTTACCTCTTGCAAGAGTAAGGGCAATGTCTAATGCTTCACAAGTTTAGATCAAATTTCTTTGTCAGTGATGATGAAGAATAAAACACAAGTGTTAAACTAAATAATTATGACCCCTTAAAATCATCCTCACAAGAAAGTTAATAGCCCATATCTTCTTGCATATCCCCTATCCCATATACAAATGAAGGTTTGATGCAAGATAAGGATTGAAACCCATTTTAATGACTTCTTTTATAATACCAAGGTTTCTTTGGATTCCACAGTTTTCTAGAACCTCTATTAATTCTTCTTCTAATGGGTGGCTTCTCTCTCCTAAAGGTGCTCAGTGGAGTCAACGACACATTTGATATAGCAAATACTTGATGCGTGAAGCCCAAAACTTCCTTCACTTTGCCTCCCATGTGAATAGATGCTTATGGGTGGGTGTTAGATGTGAATAAAACTTAGGTGTGAATAAAATCTTTTAAAATACATTGCCCAAATTTTGGCCATTTGAGTGCACCGTGAGGAGCTTATTTAAAACTATGATGACGTCTGGCTGTTGGGGCTGCAATTATGCAAAAGTGACAAGCTAACGTCGGATGCTGAACTTTGACATGTGTTGGATGTCAACAATTAGAGGAGACACTACCTCAGAGGAGGATGGTTTTGTTGGTCGATGGCATGGGCTACTGAAGAGAAGCAAGGCTCAAGAAGAACGTTGAGAACAGCAGATAGAAATGGTTTTTCTTTTGCTTTGGTCTTGGCTGCATAGAGTTTTTTTGTGTCATTGTGAAGAGATAGTGGTGTAAATGGGCAGGGAGTGTTACAAGACACCAAGCAAACATAACCAAGCAAGCCCCAAACTAGAGAGACTGCAAAAATCATATAGTGCTTTAGGTGATGCACCCCTACATCCATCCAAACCACCAAGTCTTGTAATAGCTTTTGAATACATGTATTGTCATTTAAGCGTTCTCAATTCAACATACATGTACATGTGTCATAAAAGGTGAATCATGCAACATACTTAGAGCAATGAAATGATTACAAAAATAGAAAAAACAGCCAATGCTTCCTGACCCCACCACCATGTGGTTTTCAAGCATTGATTCTTGACAATCTATCAACACATGTGAGGGCCATGAACCAAATAAAAACCAAATGGAATTCACATTGTACATGTCATGATAAAAATGACCTTGAGGAAACATGGGATTGGAGAATTAAAGATAGCAAGAGTATTTATTTGAGAGGATGGTTGTTTAGCACACTATTTAACCCTCCTCACACTCATCATCCATATAAAATCACAATGCTTGACAATGTGCTCGTGACTTTCTTTCGTACTTCTTGTCACAGCAACCATTCTTTGAGCTATAGCCTCCGCATAAGAGGGCAATACACTACAATGATAGTGAAAGCACACATGTTAACAATATGAATCTTGCATTGAATCCCAAAAGAAGTCGAGTATATTTGTTAATTCCAATTCAACAGAACAACCAAAAAGAGAGTCACAAAAAGGACACCACTAATTTTGATAAAAAAAACTAGTGCCGATGTCCAAAATACTAATGCCAAATACCCAAAATATAGCACAGAAATAGTCATCTATTGTAAATAGTGAATAAGAAACACTCCATATGACAGAGACAAGGCCAAACAAGGACCAATGGGAATGTCAATGTAGTATAAAAGCTCCACCACAAATCTAGTAAAAAACCACCAAAATAAGTGGGACTCTCAAAGCTCACTAGTCATCATAGGGGTTCACCCCGAATCCCCACATGAGTATCAATCTCATCCTCCAAGTGTTCATCCACTCTCATCCTCGTATATGAGCCTGCACATGTGTACCTGCACAAATATGGCTCTACATAGCCAGAGATGATGCCATCATCTATGTCCAATGAAACATATGATCTCCCCAAATAGAGGCATGCCTTTAAAGCAGGCACCATGTCGTACCCCATCTCCAAGCAAATACCTCATGGATGGTAAAGCAACTCCAAGAGATATAATAGAAATGTATGGCTCATCTCTAGCCTGCCTCAAACCATGGATAATTATCCAACTCCCATTATCCAATGGCTAAATTTGGGGAGTATATGGTGGTTTCCACATTAGCCATAGAGATCCACTGCCTTGCCAGACATGCAAACCACCCAAAAGCTAGCTCTCCTTTAAACAAAGTAAATATATTTTGAAAAACAATGCAGTCAGGTTGTATGAAAAACAATACCAAAACACAACCAATATACAAAGTCATGCAAAGAAATCTCCAAAGGGAGAGGCCAGGTTGTATGTACCTGAACACTATACTGCCAGCCGTGACTTTCTACCAAAAGCAAAATCTTTTAACACACTGCAAGTACTCAGTATTAATTGAATGCAACTTTGGATGGCTGCCACAACTGACTGAATCACCTGTAAAGTGTATGAAAATTAACATAGAGTATAGAATAGAGTGTTACTGGAAAAAGTATGATGGTGGTCAATGTTGTTGAAGACACTGTAGATGCTGTCGCACACCAAATCTTTCCCACTACACACCCCAAACACCCAAAATTGAGCAAAACCAATCCAAAATGACACCTCTCCAGAACATATGCAGAAACCTTGCGGTGCCCAAAACGCACTCGAATCGTGCCGTGGACCCCGAAAATTTTTATATACAGCACACTACAGTATACACCTTCTTCTCCTAAGAGGGTATCTTAATCATTGACCTTCCTAGGATCAATGACTATGCAAAACACTCACACAATGCTAACTCTTTGTGTCAGAGAACTTCTCTGTTATTAGTGATGACCATGCTACCATCCTGTGATTTCCCTGCGAGACATAAACCATGTGTCTGGCTAAGATTTTGAGCTCATCACTTTGCACGATGTCATTCTCAAAGTCTACTTTGATAGCCCTCCAGTGCTCATCCCATCTATGCTCAATGTTTTCAGTGATCATGTGCTCCTCCCCATGTGATGTACACTAGGAAACTATAAAAACCCCCTTCTCCTCCATGTAACCCTCATGTTGAAAGGCTACCTTAAGAGAAGAAACATCATCTCAAAGTCCACAGACTTTGGCATGTGGAATCAAGCGACATAAAGGGATAGGTGGGCAAAGTGTAGAGCTCATAATCTTTGTCCTCCTTTATGATGTCCTCACCATGAATCATGGTGATGTCCCCTTCCCCACCACTGGCACATGGCTCATTCATAGAGGTGGATACATGTGGCACGATTTGTAGGGAAACCTCCATTGCAATTTGAGTCTCGTCAATTTTCTCTTCTTCCCTCGTTTCATCCATCCCACTTCCATGCCCATCAGCCTCATTTATCTCAACAATCCGAGGAGGACAAACTTACTCCTCAATATCTTTGTTGCGTTCCTTGAGAAAAACTCGATTGCTCTTTCTTCTTACCGTTTGATTTTTTTATCCCCATGCTTTGATGAGTCTAAAGTTTTTCTCTCCATTCTGTGAACAAAACATAAAAATATCAAGCCATTGATATATATATAATACATATCAAACAATCATACATGGAGAACATGTATCCCACCAGCTGCATCAAAATAACTAGAACATAAAATCAAAGCTGTAATATAAGAACTTAAAAGAGACGTGATACATAACAAACCATGACAAAACATGGTTGTCATCATCTAATAAAATAATTCATCATCAATATGATCACATATGACATTTTTAGCAATGTTTCTTCATTGAGAGAGAGAAAAGAAACAATAAAATAATTCATCATCAATATGATCACATATGGCATTTTAGCAATGTTGCATCATTAAGTGAGTGAAGAAATACAAATGGCATCATTTAAAGGCCACTATTTAGGTCACTCTTTTGCCAGGTAGTCTTTGAAAGACCAAAAAGCAACTAAGGTAATTTTAAATGCCAAAAGAAATTGTCTCTAACAAGAGTTCCTACCACCAATGGTCACAAAATAGTACCATAAGACACCATTGCATCAAGATTCTTGAAAGCAACTCACAATTCCTTCCAAGCAACTGAAATCCTCTCCAATGTTGTTTAGTGCATTGCTTCAGTTTAGATTTTAAAGGTGGATGAGCTTCATGAGAAAAAGAATGAACTTGATGCGGGCTACTTCCCATGTTGTTTGGCCATGGCCTTGTTTTAAAGGTGGATGAGCTTCATGAGAAAAAGAATGAACTTGAAGTCCCCTTAGAACTTCAAGGGAAAAAATGTAAGTACTACCTTGGCCATGTCCAAAGAAGCTGGGAAAAGCAGCCGTGTTGATGCGGGCTACTTCCCATGTTCTTTGGCCTTGGCCAAAGGCCAAGGCATGGCCAAGGTTAAGTGTGAAATACTAACACCTTACTCTTTAGCAACTCCCCCTTCCCTTTAAAGGTAGGTTTAATGAAATTTGGAGCTTTATGTGTGTGTGTCCGCCTTGTGTGTAAACCACAATTTGTGTGTCCATGTATATCTTTGTGTGAAGAGTCCCTAAAGGATGTGAACACTCACCTATGTGTGTATGTGTGTAAGTGTGTGTGAAACCACTCTTATGAGTGGATAGGATAAGTGTGCCATGTGTCAATTGTCCAATGTATCTATGTGTGAACAACCCGTAGAAGTGTGTGAACACTCAGCTATGTGTGTATGCATGTAAATGTGTGTAAAACCACTCTTATGAGTGGATAGAATAAGTGTTCCATGTGTCAATTATCCAACATACATGTGTGATTTGTTTGGGTTAAAAGATAAGGCTCTAAGCCTACAAAAGCATTGTACTCTATGAAGTTTAACTACTATCATTAATCAAAAGCATTGTACTCTATGAAGTTTAACTATCGTTAATCAAAGTATCATTTGAGTCGTGCAATTCATTATCCCTCATCATTTGAGTTTCTCTCTCTCTCTCTCTCTGCACACAGACACCATGGACATCTTTCACACTCCTTAGCTTTTCTCATCTCATGGGTGTCCCGATTTCAATAATTTTCTTTACTTAGATTATGCCAAAATGTTAGGCCTAATCCATTACTATCCACCCTATACACTTCTGACTTGTAAATTTCAAGCTAGTATCAGAGCCAACCACTATCCCTTAGCCATCTATGCACTCTAGGATGCACAATTAGTAAATGTCATTAAGCTTTGCTAATCTAGTTTTTCCCTCTTCTACCCATTCGCTCAAATCAGCTCAAATCAAGTGATTGGAGAGCTTCTACTAAAGATTTGGGCAACCCACAAAACCACACGAGCAAGGAGATCGCTCACATCAAGCATCCCCGCTAGAGAAGGAGTGTTTGGAGCCAGCTTTTTCTCAAACGAGCTTTGGGGCATGGACTTACTTTGATAGCCACTCTCTCTATACCTGTGCCTCCCAACTTATTCTCACTTTACTTTCCTCTTCCTCACTCCTCCCATCCTCCTCCCACCTAGTTCACGACCCAACCTAGTTAGTCCAAACCCCCTTCAATCCTCTCTCTCTCTCTCTCTCTCTCTCTCTCTCTCTCTCTCTCTCTCATAGCAAGATAGCGTCATAGCCAATCCCAATTGGACAAGCCTTATTTCTTTCATTTGCAACAATACTTTTCAATCTGCAACCCAAAAACAAACTATAAGTACCTAAAGAACTACACCAATAATTTTGATGTTACTAACACAGTAACAAACAACAAAGGTACCTTCGATTCTCCCACTAGAGGAGCCATTTCTTTCAAAAAATTGGTCAACTCAATATCCTTGGCTGTATCATCAACTCTATTCTCTTTCACACTGAAGACATTATTAATTCTTTGGCTATTTTCATATGAACCTTCCTTGGTTCAACACTCCTATCTCCTTGAATATCTCGTTGAACTAACATTCTGGTCTTCTCAATGGCAACTTTATATGTCCCTATTTGTACAAGTCATTAATCTTGTATAACTCTCATTTGAGGGAATCACATAATATATTGAACATTGGCACGTCATAATGCATGTAGGAGGTATCTTGAAAAAGTGATAAATCACCTTAGTGTGTACATCATTAGCAACAATCATACCGTTGCCAACTTCTTAGCCAATAAACCCTTGAAGTAGACTTCATGGTGAGTGCCAATATTTTGATAATTTGGGCAAGTAAGCCTCCTACATTATGACATTCCAAGGCATTAATAACTGACTCACATAGTGCCATTAAACGATTATCTACTTGTATTTGCTCTTGTCATAGGTGGGCATCATATTTGCTCTTGTAGGTGGGCATCATATTTGTGCTCCATTGAATCCATGCTTGTACAACTTCCAAATGTTGGTGGTAACTCCAATAACACACTCCCTAGGTATTTCACTGACAATCATTCCTTGCTTGATCATGTTGATAAGCTTACACAGCAAGTTTGATGGAGGTAATTATATAATGACTCTAGTACAATGCTCTAAAATGTCTTACATCTTTGCAGCTCATCTTCTTCACCTTTCTCTGTGTCATCTAACAAAATAGTAGGAGTAATTAGGCATGTATAAACTTTATTCTTCTGCGCCCTAGAGGTGGCATTTCCACTAGTTCATTAGGTTAGGAGGAATTGCTATCATGTCTGAAGCGGACTCTAAGACAATAGATGAAGGGCCTGTAACATTTTAACTTTAGGGAGCATTGCTATGCAAATGCATATGTTTTCTTACCACCACAACATAACACAAAGAAAGAGAGGAGTCCAACATGTCTTGGTCATTTCCTTTTGCATCCACATGACAATATAGCTTGATAAAAAGTGGAGATTTCGTGTGCTCATTGACAACTACATTCAAGCTTTCTATGTTTTGGGTGGAGCTTATGTTCTTTATTACAAAGAATCGTTTTGAGATTATAATTTTACCCTCTCAATGGAACTCTCAATGGCTCTATTGTGTACCCTGAGAACTTAAGATAAGATTCCATAGCTTAATATGATAGTTCATGAGGAAGAAGCGCTAAAAGCTCTATTAGAATGAGTGAAGCAAGGTTACTATTATATGTAGTTGATGGGAGGGGAGGAGTCAAGCCAGTTTTACTACCATTGTAGGAAGGGGTCAGGACATAAATTCTATAGGAAAAAGGATGACTCTTCAGTGTTACCACTACCAAGGTCCCCACATCGAGTCTCAGAGTGCCTTGTAAAGTTTCCTTAACTTAACCAAGCTACATCCTCAAACATGCCACGAGCCACTTGGATTTAAGATTGCCCCAACAAACCTATGGTAACAAATCTGTAAATGGGACGCATTATATGATGGGAGTGAGTGATCAAATGCAAAGGCAAATATTAAAAAAACTTGATCTTACACCCTTGAATGCTATCACTCGGTTACAAGCTCATAACCGATATGTACTTGAGTAATAATATGTTGCCTCAGTAGTAGCACTGTCACAAAAGAAAAAGGGCCATAGGAGAAAGAAGTCAGTTAAAAAATGGGAAAGTAAGAGAAACGAAAAAGAAAATCTTGGGAACACCACAAGAACCAGTCTTTATATAAGGGACCTAGATGAGGATTCAGATTCCCTGGATAGATGAGTTGATTCGGAACATAGTAGGGACATACAAACCAAAATCAAGGAAACAAAAAATGAGACACTAAAGGAAGTTAGATCTCTTGAAACTAAATCATGGAAAGAAAAATTGGGTTCTTATCTTGACCCTTAGAAGAAGATTGAGAAAGTTCAAGAGCTCAGTGATTTAGTTATTAAGACACAAGAGGAATTAAAACCAAAACCCAAATATGTGAAGGTCTTAGACACTATGCACCCTATCACCTTAATACTTAATGAGACTCACAAACCCCTAAAACTACCAAGTGCCATCATAGAAGAGACTGAGGCATCCAGTACTTATAGTTTAATTCTTGATTGATTCAAGGGATAATTAGAGTACAATGACCCTGATGACCTTATCTCAAATGGATATTCCAGTTTCACTAGCACCTTCCTATGCAAAGGGGGTGATGGATTTGCCTCTACATATACCTAAACTGTTAGATTTTATAGCTTCACAGACAAGCACAACTATAACCACCCCGTTGAGTGGAGATCCCGAGTTGTTTATAGCAACAATGAGAGATCTTCTTAATGGAGAACTCAACATAGGATTACCATCATTCTTGGACATGCATAAGGCATGCCCCCATTATGCAATGGAAACACCTCAAGTCATGCCTGAATCAAAACCCCCAGTGGAAGAAGAAAATGCTTAGTCTATGGTTAAAATTCCACTCAATAAACTAGGCTAGTATTTTAAAGGTGATGAGTCTAATCCATTGCTACCAGTCACCAACAAGGCCATCACAATAATGTGATTCCTAGATGGAGGTGGAAGAGTAAGCATAATTACCAGAAAAGATGGACAAGCCATGTCTTGAAGTTGTGGATATTATTGTCAAGATGGCAAGGTGCTTAAACATCGAGTTACATATACTTTCATTGCTATGGACTTTTCCAAACATCCTAAATTGTATGAAATGATCTTAGGATTCCCTTTCATGAGAGAAGCCAAGATGGTACACGATTGGTCTAAGAAGCCAAGATGGTACACACAATTGGTCTAAGAACCATGTCTACATCCATTTTGATGATTCAATCACAAGGGTTGATCTTGTCATCAATTGCATACATCCTTTGGGTAATGGATGATTATTTGAAAAGCATTTTGACACCACTATCCATTCAACCCCATTCGAATACTGTTATACTTGTAGAGAAGAGACTAATGTAGGGAAGGACCCACCCTATAGGGATGCTGAAAAACAAGTCATAAAACCTATTTGAATTGGATACACATGATGGCCGCAATGATAGCCGTGAAACAAGAGGGTTTACATGGGTTACATGTGATGGGTGAAAAACCAAAATTATGAATGATTTGTACTCTACATTATTCTGATATTGAAGGGATTGGATATAGTGAGCTTAAATCCACATGGGATGGCTCTAACATAAGCACTGGTGGTGATGAGTTTGAAATGGAAACCAAAAGTGACACCAACTCTACATAAACCATGCACAAAACACAACTGACAATATCAAAAAAGAAACCTTAGGAAGTGAAACTGAAACGAAGTCTAGTAGCTATGAAACCAACAATAGTGAGTCCCAATCTAAAGAAAGGAATGAGCATTCTAAAAAAACCAGGGAATATCTCAAAAATGGTAAAGATGTAAGCGTTGTGCCCAATCATCTCATAAAAGGCTACAAGAAAGGATGGCTACTACCTCATGGCTGTAGTATGTTGGTGCATTTGATGCACATCACAAGTTTATCAACAAGTGGGGAGAGAAATTACAAAAAATTATGTATTGCTGCCTTCCTCCCACTAAGCTAATAGCTAAAATGGATGACGAATCAAATCTTAGTCATTCAGTTAGGCAAAAGAAAAATAGAGAGTTGGCCCAAAAGGAGAATAAATCTTTAAACCATCAAGACCTCACCCAGAGCCAAGAAGTGGAAGTCATTGCTCTCCTCAAGGAATATAAGGATTGCTTTGCATGGACTTACCCCATGAAATAAAGGGAGTATGTGTAACACACAATCCCCATGGTACCAAATGCTAGACCTATCAGCAAAATGAAGTCATTGCTCTCCTCAAGGAATATGAGGATTGCTTTGCATGGACTTACCCCATGAAATAAAGGGAGTATGTGTAACACACAATCCCCATGGTACCAAATGCTAGACTTATCAGCAAAATGACCCTATCCTATGAATCTCGTATGCTAAAATTGTTAAGAAAGAGATCCACAAGATTATTGAATGTGGATTCATCTATGAGATCAAACACTCAGATTGGGTTTCACCAATTGTGGTTGTACCCAATACAGTGAAAATTTGAGATTATATGTCAATCCTCAAGAAGGTACATGTGATTACAAGAAGAGATCATTAACCCCTCCGAACACATAGCTAGCAAGGGAGCATATAACTTCTTAGATTGATACTCAAGATATAATCAAATTTCCATTGCTCTTGAGGATTAAGCTAAGGTTGCTTCTATTATAGAACATGGTGTATTCACTTATAGAGTTATACCATTTGGTCTCACAAATGCACCACCCACATTCTAAAAACTTATGAACATTGCTTTTAAAGATTTTCTAAGGAAGTTTCTTGAAGCTTTCTTAAATGATTTATGTGTTCATTCGTCATAGAAGGAGAATTTATCTTATTTACGTAAGGTATTTGAACGATGCAAACTTTATCACATATCCTTAAACCCTTTCAAGTTCCAATTTTGGGTAAAACATGAAGTTAGCTTAGGGAATATAGTGTCCAAAAATGGAATCTCCATGGATGAGAGCAAGATAAAAATTATCTTAACAGTGTATTTGAGTGGACAAAAGAGTGCTAACATGCCTATGATAGGTTAAAACAAGCTCTGGCTAGCTCTGTAATCTTGTAAGTGCCAAAGTGGAATATTATATTCCATGTGCATATAGATAGATGCTTCTAACTACTATTGGATTCGTCCTAGCTTAGCTAGGTGAACACAAACTAGACTACCCTATAAGATTTGCTAATTGACAATTTTGTGAGGGTGAGATAAACTATACCACCATAGAGCATGAAGGTTTAGCTATGGTGTATGTGGTGAAGAAATTTTGACATTACCTATTAACTAATAGGTTTGTTTTTTATATTTAACCCATCAAGCCTTATTATGACTTGTTAATAAACCATGCCCCACATGGAGAATTACTAGGGGTGAAAGCATGGTAAGGTGGACCAAAAATTAGTGTCCCAAATAGGACTGCTATTAAGTAGAAAAGTAGTCTTAATTTGAATTTTTAATACTATCTATATAAGTTAAATGTAAAGACACTTCAAAAATGTATTATTTTCCTAAAATTAGATCCTTAATACAAAAAATTGTTATGTAATGATAAATACTAAGTGCTTTGTGAGTGCTATTTACGACTGCAAAAGAAGCACAAAAAGTAGTCCACCTTACCATTCTTTCAGCCCTAGGTGGTTCTAGATCCTTCTTGGATTTGATTTTACAGTGGTTGTGAGACCTGGCATTTATCTCACGTACCTAATGATGAAGCACTAGTTGCAGTAGATGATGATCTACCTGATGCCAAACTATTCAAGGTTGAAGCTATACCAGAGTGCAGTGAAAAAATCATTAACTTTCTAGCTAAGGGTTCTCTAGAGCTGAAGAAGTTAAGGCAAGATCTAGCAAGGTAATTGCTAAAAGAAGCGGAGCCTTACTAGTTGATTGTTGGAATACTTTTTATAGAAGAGGTAAGCATGACATACTAAGACACTAACCCAACGAGGATGAATAGTTATACATCTTAGAACAAGCACACCAAGGGGTAGCTGGTGGGGACACTTCATAGGCAGACATTACTACAAGGAAGATACTTTAATCTGGGTATTGGTGGACCACTCTTTTAAGGATTCTGCATTATTTTTTAGAGGATGTGACGAGTGTCAAATCATAAAAAAAGGGCATGATGCCTTTACACCCTGCCAAAGTTTTAGAATACTTTATGAAATGGAGCATTGATTTTGTGGGACCCATCAATCCAGAAAGAAAGATAATTTTTAATAGCTATAGACTATGTCACAAAATGGACTGAAGCAAGAGCTTCGAGGATCACAAGGGATGTTGTGACCACAACTAAGTTTCTTTATGATAACATTATTACTCATTTTGGCTGTCCTTTTACAATGGTAAGTGACCAAGGAAAGCACTTTATAATGATGTAATTAAGAATCTTACCATAATGTTCATGATTACACATCACAAATCCATGCCATACTACCCACCACAAGAAAATGGTAAAGCTAAGAGCACCAACAATGTCCTTTTTTCTATACTAACTAAAATTCATGATACCTAGCTTAAGGGTAGCAATAGCCGAGAGACTTGAAGGTAATATATTGGCAAACCGATTGTTCATTCTTAAACAACTTGATAAAGAAAGGAAGATTGTTATACAAAACATGTTAACTAAAAAGAAACACAAAAAATGGTTTGATAATAATCTCAAGGATAAAGAAATTAGAAAATCAGAGATCTTATACTTATCTACGGGGTCTAGTGAGAAAAGAAAATCAAATATATAGGGAAAGGTGTTAAAATATGCAAGTGAATGGGTGTGTGCGGGAACAAGCACTTAGCAAGAGACTGTAAAAGGGAGTCTGTAATTAAGTGGGTAGCAGTGAAAAGGTGAGAGGAATCTACAGATGAGAGAATCAAGGGTAGCATGAGTGAATGTAGCTGTGTGGAAAGATTCTAGGAAAAGGTGCCCCCATATGTAGGGGAGGTGGCACAAATCAAGGAGAAATCAGTGGGATTAGATGCTTGGCATCTTGTGGATGTACAACCTATAAATTGAGGCATTGGCCTAATGAGAAATTGCTGGTTTTTGAGTATCCATGCCTACATTATCCTATTAGATTAATTGCTCACTAATCTTATCTTAATCATCATCTAATCACTTTATAATTATGTTGATTCTTGTATTTGATCCACCATATCCCACTCTTGCTTGCATTTCAACTTGGTATCAGAGCCATAGCCTAGGAATCCATCAAATTTTTAAGCATAACTACTCTACTAATCATGATTAGGAGTTAATAAAAAAAAATTATAGCTCTTTTCAACTAAACCTCTGCACCCCCATTTGGTGGAGGGTTTTGATCTCCCTCCAAGATTAATATTAGTTTATAAGCTCTTAGGCACACATAGCCACCTTGCCCACGCATCAGCCCATCAAATCAGAACGTCAAACCGCCGAGAGATGCTACAGATTTTCACGAAATCGTGAGCGCTCTTTTTTCTAAGGAAAAAATAAAATTTGTCTTGACTACTTGGAATTAGGAGCAATGGAGCTAGCCCAAAGGGTTTTTGGGTGCTCTAAACATGCTGGTGGCCTCAGAATCTAGAAATTCTTCAAGGAGAAGTGGAATCAACAAATCTGCACAGCAGGTGACTTTGGTAAAACAGAGATTAAGCATTCAATGTTTGGTCAAATCTTTTGTTTCTTGGCTTGATCCTCTTCTAGACTAACTGCTATTGATGCCTTTGAAAGGATTTGAACTCTAAGGCACCAGATCAGGCCTTCCCGTACACTCTATTTTTTGCACACAAAACATGGGATTATTTTACTATCAGTGAGATTAATTAGCACTAATTACTACATTTTGCTACAATTGATGGTCCAAATTTACCATTGGGTATCTGATACAAATCTCTATATTAGCAGTGCTTCTGAAGAGTGTGGACAAGGGAGAGTATGAGAATATTGTAGCAACCTCCTTAAAGCATGTACGAGATTTGAAGCTGCATGAGATAGAAGGAGCTCTACTAGAGAAAGAGAACAAAGTCAAAGAGAAGAAAGGGTTGGACCCAACAACTGGAGAGGAGAAAGCATTCTACACCCGAGGAGGACTCACATGAGGATGAGGATGAGGACGAGGAAGAGGCAAGGGAGGAGGAAGGACCTTCACTTGCCACAACTGTGGGAAACCAGGACACATGGCTAGAGACTGCTAGTAGCAAACCAAATGAAGAAGGATCAACATCGGCAAACTTCATGGAGACTCCTAAAGGAAGAGGAGTCAGGACATCTTTTCTGAGAGAGAAAGAGAGAGAAAGCCCACAACCCAATGTAACCTGCCCCAATAGAGTAAAACCACCTCTAAGCCACCGATGATATAGGCCATGTGGTAGATGTATGTGTGAGCTTTTTAGTCAAGGTCACGGGCAGTTGTATTAGTAGCCTTGGACACATAGAGAGAGAGTGTCAAGGACTATGAGTTAGGGACTTGAGGCACTGGTCACGGGCTATCAAGTAAGAGGGAAAATTGGTATAGGGTCCAGGTGTGCTAGAGTTATTCACTTGAGGGGAGATGTTGAAATATGTAAGTGAATGGGTGTGTGCGGGAACAAGCTCTTAGCAAGAGATTGTAAAAGGGAGTCTATAATTAAGTGGATAGCAGTGAAAAGGTGAGAGGAATCCACTGATGAGAGAATCAAGGGTAGCATGAGTGAATGTAGGGGTGTGGAAAGATTCTAGGAAAAGGTGCCCCCAGATGTAGGGGAGGTGGCACAAATCAAGGAAAATTTAGTGGGATTAGATGCTTGGCATCTTGTGGATGTACAACCTATAAATTGAGGCATTGGCCTAATGAGAAATTGCTGGTTTTTGAGTATCCATGCCTAAATTATCCTATTAGATTAATTGCTCACTAATCTTATCTTAATCATCATCGAATCACTTGCTGTTAATCATCATCGAATCACTTGCTGTTAACCTATGGCGGACATTGAGACGTATTAATTTTTATATCATATAATTAATTTAAGTATTCTGAGTCATGGGCCAGGCTTGTCGGTGCACCACATTTAAAGGATAAAGGGATTGGGTGATCACGGATGAGAGACGCACCTCAAATGTCATCAGGATAAGGGTTAAGATCGGTCGGCCATGTGTGGGCACCCATGTGTGAACGGCTAGGTCACTTATAAGAGTCAAATGTAACCCTAAAACCTATTATTCTCAATGTGTGGAATACAAGGAGTGCTCTTGCTTTATCCTCTCCATCCCCTTCTCCTACGTGTGTGTGTGTGTGTGTGTGTGTGTGTGTGTGTGTGAGAGAGAGAGAGAGAGAGAGAGAGAGAGAGAGAGCGATCAACCATTGCGTGGTGGCATGGCGGCGGCGAGGCGGTAGAGTGGCGATGGCGGCTCCTTCTTCACTACGGCGCGAGAATCCTTCACGACGGTGGTTTGAGCGGTGAGTGACACACCATTGCTCCCTGTTTGAGCTTGCTAGTTTTTGGTTGTGTGTTTGCAGCCATTCGTGGCTCGCATATGGTGCCTGGCAAGTCCCCAGCTCCGACACGTGCGGTAAGAGTGCACATTTTTGGCGCCACTGTTCTGCAGGGGATATGCCCTGCACCAAGCTCCAGATGCAGCTCGGGCTGCTGTTTGAAGTCAAATTTATCCTGTAGGAAAGGCATAGAGAGGCGTGATTGTGTGTATGGTGTTGACTTCCATTCGTTTTTGCATTTCTGTTTTACCCGGCCATTTCTCAGTTTTGCACGCTGTGTGCATATGTGTGAACACAAACGAAGGGCTGTTCTCTCAGTTTTGCGTACCGTGTGCATGCGTGTGCATGAACACGGAGGGCAGAATAGCAGCAAGGCGCTGCAGCCAACCCTAAATCCCAAAACATCTTTGTAGAAAATATATATATATATATATATAATAAAACGAAAATGAAACCCGCGTGGAGCGGAAAGAAATTTTTTATTTGAAAAAAAAAATTGAAAAGAAAAAACCCCCAATTGACCCAGCCTCGGTCTTTTGATATATATATATATAGGAGAGTGAGCCTCCATAGCTTTCTTTCAAGTGAAAGCTTAAGGGGAGTGAAGCTCTATATGTAGTCTACCCCCCAAGGAGTGGAGTGGGCATGTGGGACAAAGCCTTCACCTTTCCCCCCAAAGGCACCCTTGGACTTTCAAATTTAGGCCTCACACCTAGACACAAATAGAGTGTTCTGAGGACTACGGGAGCTCCGGATAGGCGAACACTGTGCTGTAAAGCACGCTAGGACCCCTTGAACGATACGCTCGTCTTTAGCTACGCCCTAGTCTAGGTTTGACCATAAGTAAGGGGATAAAAAACAGGTTGAAAACAAGACAAAAATAAGTAAAAATGGGGTGCGAAACACCTGAGAAACCACTTGTGTGGGCTTCAAGGGTAGTTACCAATGCCCGTAGGGTACCCACGTCATATGCATCTACGCTATGGTCGGGTGCTAGAGTCTGAGCAACTAGAAAGCTTTTCAGTTTATGCAGGCTCACACCATCCCTCCACGTTAGCATCTTGGCCTTCAGTTGTTGGAACCCAAGGAAGTGCAACCCAAGATCCATGAATAGCGGCGGCTAGTGACTCGTCCTCTGACTTTGAAGTCATGGAAGGGCACCCTACCAAGAACCCTGAGGAAGCAAGCCAAAACATGCTAGTTTGGGCCCCACAACCCGGATCTAGCATGTTTAGTCGTCTAATAGAGACTTTCAGTAGAGCTACGCGCTCTGAGTGAAGTAAATGAAGGAGGAGTGGAAGTAGATTCGCCATTCACATCTCATGTAGACCCTGCCCTCCCAAAGAGTGTCCATGTGGATATTCTACCCACTTCATTTGATGAAGGCCCTACTGAGCTACCACCTTCTGATGCTCTTCCTAAAGTAGAGGTCCCTAGAAGTCAATCCATAAGAAGAGGTCCCTAGAAGTCAATCCATAAGAAGTGACATTGCATCCACTTCGAGAGAACCTTTTGGCACGCCAAGTTTAGATGGAATATTTCTCAATGAAAATTGGAAATATGACCTACACAGAGAGACTTTGACTGACCTATACACGGGTTATACATACCATGTAGGTTGGTTAGAAGTCATACGATCTACATCTAGTGCCACCAATCTAGATGAACAACAACAAATGATATGTGAAGTTATCCATAGAGTTATCCAATTCGAGAGGCAGAATAGGGGAGTGAACCTAGTTTCCACTGGCCCTATGAGATTTTTGGATACGGGCAAGGCTAAACAACCAACCCTGTCGCAATTGGAGACTCCCTCGATGAGTCATAGATCCTTCGTATGTTGTTTCGCCCGGAGTCTCAATGCAAGTTGAGCCCACGATGAGTAGTAACTTTAGCTTTCACATTTTGGCTCAACTTTCCATTGGGAATCCACAATGCCTACTCCGATGATGAGCATGATAGAAAGTGCACCCGTTACCACTGTGGTTAGTACAACACCGCTACCTAGTGGTACAGTACCTACAACAGTGCGTACCAGTGCATATCGACCATATGTACCTATCGCTACTCATGCTCATGTAGCTCCTACGCCTCCTATTATGCCAAGCATATGCTCCACGAATGCCTTATGAGAACCCTTATCCAAGAGGAGCTATGCCTAGTCACATATCATATTCTACGTCAACTGCATACATATCAAGAGCAATGCCAACTCCTGTCAACCAGGCCATCCCAGAAGTGCCTCCACCAACTAAGCCTGCTCACCTAGGTGATCTAGCAGCATTTGCTCAAACGATCGGACGATCTATTGTAGAAAACATGCGTGGCATGCCTGAGAGGGAGCCTAGAAGCAAGGCGGTACACGCTCACTCAGAACTTCAGTGGTAACGAAGATGTTAGGAAGCACATTGAAGTTTTTGAACACGTGTGTGATTCCTTGGAAGAGCACAATGAGCTACATAAGTGTAAAGCCTTAGGCTTAACCTTGAGTGGAAAAGCCAGAGATTGGTATCGAACTTTAAGGGTTGAAGAGCATACTCACTATCCCACTCTCAAGAGATTGTTCTTGAAAGAATACATATTAGTCGACTAAAGCATCTAAATTCTCGCTGTATTCCCGATGAGCGCTTCAATAACATCCAACTTCTTGATAGATTCATCCGAGGATTGCGCCATGAGGAGATATACAATGGCCTAGTCATTAGAGGTCTTATGACATAGGAAGCACTCACTGCCAATGCAATCTAGTTAGAAGACAACTTGATGATTGCAGGTAAAAAGGTGTCTTCGGAGACAAAGTCTGTTAGTTCGCAAGTATCTGGGCACGAGCCAATGACTATAAAACCTATTGCCAAGGAGCTTAAGATATTTGAAATGCCTATTGACCTTACTAAGGCTCTCCAAGAATACTTTAGGGGTAATCGAGCTCCTCAAAATAGCCATATGTACCCAAGAAGAGAGCAACAATGGTGTTCGGTTTGCTTAGGACCACATAGCACGAGTGAATGTTCCACATTCAGAGTTAAACTCAATGGGACTTGCAATAAGGATTGTCTAGTACTTAAGCATATGTTAGCAAATCAGGCACCACTAGCCTGGTCAAACACACCTCAAGTACCCGCATTGATGCTTGCACCACCTGTCGAGCACCTGTCGAGCAACCATCACAACACATAGTTTCAAGAAACCCAAATTTAGTCCAGTCTGTGCCATTACCACCGCCAGTGCTAGGACCACAACCTCCACATCCAAGGATTACCCCTATAAACCAGATGGGTTGTGAGTCACATAGTGCGTGTGGGGATTATGAAGAGTATATAGACCCTACTGTTCTATATAGGATTGATACATTTGAAATGACTCCCGAGTACTATATGGAGGATCATTTCGGGCAAGTCAAGCCTGTATATCAAGCGGCTGCTCTCGCCACAAGAGGGCAAAACCTTAATACCTTGGCAAGGAGACCACCTCTTCAATGCTACGATTGTGGTGGACCGCATCGTGTAGCGGAGTGCCCTAATAGGCTACAGAAGATCGCTACTCAAATGTAACCAAATCAAGGGAGCACGTCGAGAATGCCGGTACTTACATGTAATCGTTGTGTCATAGATCATTTGATTGCTCAATGTCCACATAATCCGAGTGCACCCAAGATTACGCCATTGAATTTGGTTGAGGTCACCAATGGGGCACTAAGAACCACACCTGTTGTACCCGCGAATGTAGTCACATGGTCAATGCTTCAAAATCAAAACTACATTCTTGAAGAGAGGGATACTGCATCAATTGCTCGAGCAAAGAAAAAGAAAATACGACGGAAGAGATCGCTTAATGCCACAAGCTCCAAACCTAGTTCGAAGACTAATATAGGGTCAAGACACGACCCGTGTTTATGAATGATCCTGAAGATGATTTTGATTCAATAGGAACCATGGGGACAGGAGATGACCCCGTGTATATGAATGATCCTGAAGATGATTCTGATTCAATAGGAACCATGGGGACCAAAGCCACTACTTTAAGGGAGGAACCCACTCAGGAGCTCAACGAAGGAGAATCAAGCGAATACATAAATTAGGGAAAACAAAAGGAAACTCCTCCGGCCCCGCAACAACCAAGTCATCTAATGCCCTCTTGGCTACCCAGACTGACTGAGACTCCCAAAGACAAGCCACGTGGGCCAAAAACCCTCAAGAAAAAGATTGGAACCTACGCAAACCTAGTAGAGGAGATTGAATGAGTGCAACACTTAAGGGGTTTGGTGGAAGAAACACAAAGAGAACTGGAGCCAGCAGACCCTAGAAGAATCAAAATTCCAGACACAGTGTTTCCTACACAAGTTCAGCCTCACAAGAGCCATAAACCGTTAGCTATACCTAGTATCATTCGGGAAGAAAGTGAGGATAGGACATCAGGAAGTGGGCAGACACCCTTCTTGCTTAAAAGAATGTTTAGTGAGGGAATGCCTAACCCCATCATCGAAGAGGGAGCGATTCCATCTTCACCAGCCCCTAGTCAGGGGCCGATATCTCGAAAAGTACCATTGAATGTGTCCAAACTAATGGATTTCATGTCCTCTGAAATCAGAACCACGATCATATCCAAGTTATACGGAGATCCTGAGCTATTCTTAGCTCTTCGGGCATTTCTCAATGGAGAACTGAAGGTGGGGTTACCACAATTTGCAAATATGGATAGACCTGACACGCTTCAAGATGAGGAGGAACATCTGGATCTACAACCCAACCTAGATGAAGACTCGGTCGTTGAAATACATGTTAACAAGTTGGGATAGTACTCTGAAATTGATGAATCTAATGCAACCCTCCCCATTACTACCAAGGGATTAACTCTAAAGGGAATCCTTGATGGTGGTGCTGGAGTGAGCATTGTGACTAAAAATTGTTGGGAATCTATGCGAAAAACTCACCTAGAAGTCACAAACATAGTGGTTAAGATTCCAAACGGGACTATAGCTAAACCTATTGGAATGCTAAGGGACCTTATTAAGATGAAGGTTTTGGGATACAAGGTAAGATATACCTTCATTGTAATAGATTTCTCTAAGCATCCTATGTCATATCAAATGATCTTAGGACTTTACTTCATGAGGGAAGCACAAATGGTGCATGACTGGTCGAAAAACCATGTCTACTTACAATTCTAGGACTCTGTCATTCGAGTTGATCTTGAGAATGGTCACATGCATCCTTTAGGAAGCAAGGTTATCATCAATAATCGATTGAATACCACTATTCACTCAGTCCCATTAAAGTATTGCTATTATACATGCAAAAAAGAGAATGATGATGGGAAAGATTCTCCTTATATGGATGTCCTACGGGCATGACTGAGTCGGATAACGTGGATTGGGTACACCTAGCGGCAACCATAAACACATGGAGAAATAGAGGCACAAGTTGGGTAATGCCTGAGGAGCACGATATGCCACCATTAGTGCCAGTAAACATGATAGGTGTTATGCACTTGACTCCTGATGGCAAGAAAGTGGCAAACTCCCTTGACACTGAAGGTAGCAAAGACTCTGACCAATGCGACTCCGAGTCTAAACCTCAAGAAGAAGCTGACCCTGAGCCTGATAGGGGGTATGAATCGAATATTCATCCAAGTGTGGAAGCCATGTGCTCAAGGCCTAGGATGGTAACCTCTTGCAGTTCATCATCCGAGAGTGAGGGGGACACAAGTGAAGATCAATCAAGTGAGTCCGAATCTGCTATAAACAAAAATCAAAAACTAGGTAAAAAGAAGATGAGACATAAGCTACAACGCTATCGAGCTAATGTACGAACTACAATAAACAAAGAGAGATCCACTGCAGAATGGCTTAGTTATGTAGGAGCATATGACGCTCATCGGAAGTTAGCGGATAATTGGGGACAATACCTCCAAAGTGTCATGTGGTGTATTCTGCAACCTCATGATATCACCCAATTAGAAATCGAAGAGAAGCTGAAACTAAGTCGTACTGTGAGAAGGCGTCAAAACCGAGAGTTAGCTCAGCAACAAAAGGATGCGGAATTAAAAGAAAAAAGCATGGCACAACAAGAATCGGTAGACTTACACCCCGCACCCGAGCATTTCAAATCGTTCACCATGGGGGAACGTAAAGTTGTCTACACAAAAGCCCAACGAACGCCTTAGCAATGTCTACGATGGCCTGGCGGTAGTTAAGGAGATAAAACTAGCAGATCCAGGTGAGGAGTCTAACCCAGTTTTTATTGCTCAAGACCTCACCAAGACGGAGGAAGCTACACTTAAGAGGCTTCTTAAAGAATTTAAGGACATATTTTCTTGGACATACCATGATATGAAGGGTGTTCCACCCTTTGTGGTGCAACACACAATTCCAATATTAGTACTGCTAAACCAATCCAGCAACGTCCCTACCCAATGAATCCTAAGTATGCAAAGATTGTACAAGAGGAAATTGAAAAGCTTATAAAATGTGGATTCATATACCCTATTGAGCACTCAGAATGGGTTTCTCTGATAGTCATTGTACCAAAGAAGAATGGGAAACTCAGAGTGTGCATTGATCTCAAAAAGGTTAATGCAGCCACCCGAAGAGATCATTACCCCTTGCCGTATTCGGAACATGTGCTTGAAAGAGTTGCAGGCGCAAGGAGGCTTATAGCTTTTTAGATGGGTACTCTAGTTATAATCAGATTATAATTGCAGTAGAGGACTAAGCTAAAATAGCTTTTATAACGGAGTTTGGAGTGTTTGCCTTTTGCGTCATGGCCTTTGTTTTGACCAACATTTCAACGATTGATAAACACAGCCTTTAAGGAATATCTAAGGGACTTTTGTGAAGCCTTCTTAGATGATCTTTGTGTTCATTCCTCTTGGGACGAGCACTTGATGTGTTTACGAAAAATATTTGAAAGATGTAGATTATATCGCATCTCATTGAATCCTTTCAAATGCCAATTCTGGGTTAAACACGGAGTTATTCTAGGGCATATAGTGTCCAAAAATGGGATTTCCACCGACGAAAGTAAAATCAAGGTCATTCTGGAATTGCCTCCACCCACCAACTATAAGGGAGTCCAACGCTTTATGGGCCATTTTGGTTATTATCGAAGGTTTATTTTATTCTTTGCTGAGATAGCTCGGCCATTGTACAAGCTTCTCATCGAGTTTATTTGGACCAAAGATTGTGACCGTGCATATGAGCTATTAAAGAAGGCCTTGGCGAGCTCCAATCTTGCGAATGCCTAACTGGGATTTAATCTTGCATGTGCATATTGATGCATCAAACTTTGCTATTGGGTGTGTACTAACTCAACCTGGGGAACATAAACTAGACTACCCCATTAGCTTTGCCAATCGCCAGTTGAATGATGCTGAAATGAACTACACCACTACGGAGCGGGAAGGGTTGGCAATGATATATGCAGTAAAGAAATTTCGTTCGTTCTTGCCACCAAGTTTGTTTTCTATGTGGATCATCAAGCATTGTTGTATCTGGTGAACAAACCATGCTCCACAAGAAGAATCACACGATGGTGGTTCTTGAGTTTGATTTCACTGTTGTTGTGAGACCTGGCAAAAAACATGTCATGGTGGCTAATCATTTGTCGCATACCTAATGGTGAAGCTCCTATGGGAGTTGAGGATGACTTACCTGGCACTTCCTTGTTCATGGTGGAGACAATGCTTGAATGGAGTGAGAAGATTGTTAACTTTTTGGTTAATGGCTTTCCACCCAAGGAGCTTCGTAAATAAAGACCTAGCTCGAAAGCTGATCAAGGAATGCAAACCCTATTGCCTGATGACCGAGACTCTTTATAAAAGAGGAAAGGATGACGTTCTTAGGCATTGTGCCCGAGAGGATGAGTATCTATATATTTTGCAAGAGGCACACATGGGCATAGCCGGTGGTCACTTCTCAGGAGACTTAACTGTGCGAAAGATCTTACAATCAGGGTATTGGTGGCCCACTATGTTCCAAGATGCATCACTTTTTGTGAAGGGTTGCGACGATGAATGCCAACACTACAAGAAACCCCAACGAAAAGATCAGATGTCCCTACATCCAATTAAAGTAAACCAACCATTTGAAAAGTGGGGTTTAGACTTTGTAGGTCCAATTAGCCCAGCGGCCCGTAACACACAATCTCACTATATTATTGTGGCCACTGACTATGTGACCAAATGGGCTGAGGCGAAAGCGACACGTAAGGCAGATGCGAGGACAACAACCAAATTCCTCTTTGAAAATATAATCACACGCTTCGGTTGTCCTTTTGAACTTGTGAGCAACAATGGTACGCATTTTATAAATGAAGTGATTAAGGAGCTCACAACAAATTTCATGATATCCCATTATAAATCTACTCCTCATTATCCGCAAGCGAATGGCCAAGCTGAGAGTACCAACAAGACCTTAATCTCTATTCTGACAAAGACTGTTGAGGCTCATCACACGGATTGGGATCTGAAGCTTATGTCAGCTTTATGGGCCTATCGTACTGCGTACAAAGTGGCTATTAATTGCACACCATTTAAGATGGTATATGGCCAAGAACCAGTCATGCCGTGGGAATTTGTCATTCCTAGTCTTTGTGTTGCTACTCAAGAGGGTTGGGATGGTAATCCCTAAGTAGAGCGTTTGTATATCCTTGAGCGGCTAAATGAACAAAGACAATTGGCTGTGTACAATGCCCTTGTGGAGAAGGATAGAAGGAATAAATGGTTTGATTGCTACTTGAAAGACAAGGACATCAAAGTTGGGGATAAAGTCCTAATGTATGGAGTGCGTAACAAAAAGAAGAAGCTCAAATATGCTGGTAAGGGACCGTATAGAGTATGTGAAATTTTCCCGCAAGGTACCATCCAAGTGGAGTTCGTTTTTTTGTTATCAATAAGAAGAAAACCATTATCTCAGGAATTGTGCACACTCATGTTGCCTATGACAAGGAGACTGTAATTCAAAGCTTTTTGGTTATGCCTGCTGGTACCATGGAGGGAACTGTAAACTTAGGGCTCAAATGGATGTTAGCCACCAAGTGCAATATTGATTGGGCAACCAGGCGAGCTACAACGCAAGAACCGGCTCTCAATCTGACCGCTCAAGGTCCCGCACCTAAGCCATTAACCCGGACAAAATGCTAGATAACGAAAAATCACAAAGTCAAGTGGCCACACCATCTTTGATTGTTTGCCACCCCTCTAATGCTTCAACACACCAAGAGTGGAAACAGGCAGTGTGCTCCGCTTACTTTGCCAAAGAGTACATATACAAATGGGTCCCAAAAGCTTCGTTAATGGCTACCTCCACTGCTCAATCTCGTTCAGACAAGAAGCCTCGTAGTAGGAAAGCAGCTACCTGCCCGAGAAAAGGCAACGTAACATCACGTTGGATTCCTAAAAAATTATTAGCAGCCCAACGGTACTACGAAGGGAATGACTAGATTTAGGTCCCTAAAAATAAGCTGAATCCCTCTACATCGCCTGTAAAACCTTGTACACCAAATGTTGCCATCCTAATGACAATTCAAGACCGTGGTGAGGAAAAGGTAATGGAATGCTCCACACCACTTCTTCCAGAGCTAGTTTGGATTCCCAAACGATATCGATCAATACCACCTAGCTCAGGAAGGGGGGAGCCACATGAAGCTTCTAGCTCCTCATGCTAGGCACACATTGATATAGAAGTTTCTGCACGCTCTACACCTACCCTTGTGTTAATACCCACCAAGAAACCAATGGGTCTACGTCTCGCCTTGTAAAAGTATCGTCGGAAACCATTTCCTTCGTTCATTCATGGGAGCGTACACTACCATCTCTGCAATTAGATGTAGCCACAAGGGTCATAAAAAGCTATCTGACCACATCACCACCTATAACCCACTAGACAAATTGGTTCCAAAGGGCTGCAACATCATTGCAAAAAATATGATCTTTCCAAGGAAGGGGGGAGCATGTACTCACGCTCGACATTCTATTGCTTCCTCCCTTACCTTCTCCCCTGACCATGTAGCTCCAAAATTCGAGGGAATGTATATATATAGCTTCATACACAAAAAAGAAAAGAAAAGAAAAACAAAAAATAGTAAAAAGAGCAAGAGCACATTAAGAGGAGAAATATCCGCACACAATTAGAAACTAGATTGACCTGTCTTCAAAAACCTACTGATGCTATATCTGTGTTTGTAGATATGGTAGATGCACGAGCATCACACACTTCATCCACTCCCACTTTTGGTGAGAGGTATCATCTGTACCTTTCTCAAATATTTCACATGTGCTATCCTGTAATTAAAACCAAATTGGATCATATAGATGTACTAGCTAGAGAGGGAAATGTTGAGGAATTAGAATGGCTGATTTGCCTATTGACCACGACTGACCCCTACTCCGTAGAGGACATATCCCCGATAGCCCAAGACTTTCCTTTTCCACAGGATGACTATCCTCGCATAGTTACATTCTTGACGAGTTTATGTGGATGGGAAAACGAAGAAGATATATCTGACGATGAATGGACGGATGAAACTCATGGCACTACCGAGGTTGACTTTATTTATTTGGATGATGCAGATAGAGGCTTAGCCTTAGGGCTAGAGCCAGAACTCTACAACATCCTCTTACCTTGATCCTCAGTATTAGTGTGGTGACTGGTAGGTAGGTTAGTGTTTTCAAGTTGTTTCTAGTTTTGTGTCCTTAAATGAGTGCTTATTTTTTCCCACTGATGTGCCTCTCGAGGTATAGTGCTTGGTAGTTAATTGTACAGGTTAAAAAGTTTGAGGTGGGTTTGCTTTCAAGTCTTGAGACTGCCGCAATGTTCATTTCTCATCGAATCAAGGAGATCTCCAAAATGGAGGTGTAATTCTTCCATGCCCACTCTCTTTCGTTTTTACTGTTCAACTAATTGCATGAACTATAATGCATGACCACATGGAATTTGTCAAGGCACTACTTAGTTTTTGAAGTTGCCTAACATGTTAGTGTAAATCATTAATGAGTTTAACCTTATTCTAGAAATTATTGGGAATGCATGAAGTCTTTTAGTTAACCTTGGAATATGGTTGTCTTAGGTCTAGGGTGAAAACCATCTTAATATTTGAACAACCTGGCCATGTGTGTTGACCTCTGAGACATAGCTTTTTACCCCTTTGTCGAAAGGATGTAAGAACACATTATACTTCAGGAGCAAAAATCCAAAGAGATAAATAAAATAAAAATAAAAGCCTACAAAAAATGGCAATGTAAGTCTATTATGTGCTTTAATGTCGGCCTATCGCCCTATTGACACTTGGTAGGTGAGGAGTATTCTACTCCAGACCGATGCCCTAGGCTGGTAGGGGGTAGCCTTGCCTAAGGTGAACTAATAGATTCCTAGAGAATGCTTTGTGTTAAATATGGCACCAGGATCGATGCTAGTTTTACCTTAGGGAGGTCACCATTGTGTGTAAAAACTGTCATGTGCATAAAGAAATAAAGGCAAAAGGCTCCTATAACTCTGATGTTTCTTGCATCCCTAGGCTCTTGGGATTACCTTGTTCTTAGAGTAGACACATTGTGGTCATCTATTTATTTATTAAGCTTGGTAATTTTCCTTGACTTAGGCCAATTATAGACCTTGATTAACCTTCCAAACCTTGCTAACTCTTAAATTACTTTCAATAATTTTAAGCTCCTGTTAATTTGCTACGCTAGCTCATTCATGTGACCCCTTAAACTAAGTTCTCATGGCAAACTTCCATTGTGGTTTAACATGCTTGATTTTATTACACTCTATATCTTTTGAATTCCAGCATACTTTCACTCTACTTTCCTGTTTTGCAGATACAGTCTACCAAACAAACCTTGTCGAGCTTACCATACCATAGCTTCCGAGGACGAAATCTACATCAGGAAAGGGGGCATGTTAACCTATGGCGGACATTGAGACGTATTAATTTTTACGTCATATAATTTATTTAAGTATTCTGAGTCATGGGCCGGGCTTGTCGACACCACATGTAAAGGATAAAGGGATTGGGTGATCGTCGATGAGAGGTGCACCTCGAATGTCATCAGGATAAGGGTTAGGATCGGCCGGCCATGTGTGGGCACCCATGTGTGAATGGCTAGGTCACTTATAAGAGTCAAATGTAATCCTAAAACCTATTATTCTCAATGTGTGGAATACAAGGAGTGCTCTTGCTTTATCTTCTCCATCCCCTTCTCCTGTGTGTGTGTGTGTGTGTGTAGAGAGAGAGAGAGAGAGAGAGAGAGAGAGAGAGAGAGAGCAGCAATCGAGCATTGCATGGCGGCACGGCGACGGCCAAGGCGCGGCTCCTTCTTCACTGCAGCGTGAGAATCCTTCACGAAGACGGCAGTTTGAGCGGTGAGTGACACACCATTGCTCCCTGTTTGAGCTTGCTAGTTTTTGGTTGTGTGTTTGCACCCATTCGTGGCTCGCATATAGTGCCTGGCAAGTCCCCATCTCCGACACGTGCGGCAAGAGTGCACACTTGCTAATTATGTTGATTCTTGCATTTGATCCACCATAGCCCACTCTTGCTTGCATTTCAACTAAAGGACCATTTAGAGTTTGTGAAATAACGCTCCAAAAAGTACCATGCATGTTGAAACTCTATATGGAGTTGAAACAACAGGTTTCCTTAATAGAAGTAAATTAAAAAAGTATTATGGCCCCTGCGAGCAGCACATGATAAGAAAGCAGCCAAGGAAAAAGTTGAGTTACAAAATATCCATGCTTGACACAAGAAGTAAAAGAGCAACAAATTCAACAATAAAAACGATGAGAAGCTAGCCTTGGACCTACACAAGCCTTTGTCACATGAAAGATTTAAGGGGGGATAGATGATCACATAGCACCTCTTCGAACACCCATAGAGTTGACTAGCCCTTACGGTAAAGTGTTCTACAATGCATTGCTTAATACTGGAGCTAGTACCAATTTACGCTCTTTCAATGCATTGCTTGATACTAGAGCTAGTACCAATTTACTCTCTTTCAATGCATGGAACGAGTTGTTGTTGGGAAATCTTCAACTTGTAGAGACCTCTTTGAAATTGAAAGGTATTAATGGTAAGAATACCAAGGTACTTGGAATACTACAAATTAACATATATTGTGATAACAAGCACCTGGTGGGAGACTTCCTAGTTATGCCTACAAGAACACTAAAGGAACCACTAATACTTGGTCGCAGGGGGATGAAAGATACAAAGTTCACTATTGATTGGTCAATGGAGCATGTCTTTGTGGGGGAATTTCCAGCCCCCACTCCTCAGTCGTCCTCTACACACAACTCACCCAGTGCCTCTTACTCTCATCGAGAATTGCAAGGAGGAAACCTCGTCATCATCTGAACCTAAAGAAACCTCTTCCACCTCATCATTCATTAATCAACTAACTCCTGGTTTTTTTTTTCTTGACCAATCAACCTTGAATCTCTTTGCCCTTGCCCTTTCTTTGTGGCTAAGGCTAGAGAGAAGGTTCTCTTTATGTCTATATGCTGACTTAATACTAAGTGAATGCCTCTCAACTTCAGCTTTTTCCTATAGCCTTTAGCTTCTATAGGCTTCTCAATAGTGGTTTGCGTATCCTCTTATACTTTGGGCTTCTTTGTAGGTGGGGAGTTGCAAAGTCTTCTTTCTTTCTGTTGTGTGGGGTCTAAGTAGAAGTCTTCCTTTCTGCGGATCTTTCCATTGGGTTTGGTAGTTTTTGGAGTGCTTTGAATGTTAGCAGGTTCTTGAACTCTCTGTTAATGAGCTCTGCAGAGTTCTAGACAACTACCTTAGTAGCTTGCTCTTTATAGATCCTATACATAGCTTTAGAAGAACACTAGTGTCCACTTTAGTGAATTGGTTTGGCTTGTAGAAAGAGAAATAAGTGCAAATGACTTTTCTTGGTGTACCAAGATAGGAAAGTCTGACATAAGTTCAATGGGGCTTGGTTATCTTTCTCGAGACAAACATGGTTGTCTACTTGACCTTTGTTGCATATACTATGCCCTACATGACCAACTCTTGGAAATATCGAGCTCTATGCATTGCCTCTATGGTTAATCAGAGGATAACTCTTTGCCTTCCCTAACCTTAGATGGGATCCACTTGGTAAGCTTTTGTGGTATAGTCATATTAGCCCATGGCCTGGAAACACATTAGGTAGTTCATTCCCCATGGTGATAACCTAATAAAGTTGAGGAGCCCTACTTTTGAATAGGAGCCGGTTGGTGTTTGAATCCTCCAAGAAATACCTCAGGTAGTCCATGCCCCATGGTGGTAATCGAAAAAAGTTGAGGAGTCATACATTTTGTAGGGGCGGGATGGTGTTTGCATCCTCCAAGATAAGTTTGCTACAATTTGCTAGAGAAGACGAGACCATGGACAAGACCATGTCATAATATACCTTGTTAGTGTGCCCATATTTGACGTGAAAATTAAGCATATGTATCCATTCACTTTCTCCAATTCCTTGTAGCACAATGCATGACTTGTCAAAAAGTGAAAAGTTATAAAGGGAAAACTCCTGGATTGTTAATGTCATTACCTGTTCCTACAACAATCTTGGCAACAAATATCTATGGATTTTATAATGGAGGAAACACATCAATCTCCATATATGGGGGATAGGAGAGTGACTGATACCTTGCAAGTAATATCAAGAGAATTCTATTGGCCAACTATTGAGGAAGATGTGGCAGAATTTGTAGCACAAATGCATGACTTGTCAAAAAGTGAAAAGTTATAAAGGGAAAACTCCTGGATTGTTAATGCCGTTACCTGTTCCTACAATAATCTTGGCAACAAATATCTATGGATTTTATAACATGTATGCTACTACTACAAATCAAAATGATATGATATGGACTATAGCGGACCTGTTCTATTGGCCAACAAATACCTGTTCCTACACATTATAATGGAGGAAACGCATCAATCTCCATATATGGGGCATAGGAGAGTGACTAATACCTTGCAAGTAATATCAAGAGAATTCTATTGGCCAACTATTGAGGAAGATGTGGCAAAATTTGTAGCACAATGCATGACTTGTCAAAAAGTGAAAAGTTATAAAGGGAAAACTCCTAGATTGTTAATGCCATTACCTGTTCCTACAACAATCTTGACAACAAATATCTATGGATTTTATAACATGTATGCTACTACTACAAATCAAAATGATATGATATGGACTATAGTGGACCGCTTTAGTAAGCAATCATACTTTCTTCCATGCAAGAAGACTTTATTTGCTCCACATGTTGCACACATGATATTTATCAAGCAGATCTTTGTGAACCACAGCTTGCCAAAAATAATAGTGTCTAATCGTGATCCTAAATTTAGACAACACTATTTGAGAATTTGGGAACTAGGCTAGATTTTTCTTCAGCCTTTCATCTAGAATTGAATGGACAAACTGGAGTGACAAATGGAATCATTCTAGACATGTTGAAAGCTTATGCTAGAGGTCAACCCAAAACTTGGAATAAGTATATTTGTCTCTTACAATTTTCCTAAATAATACACCTCATTCGGCAACTGGAAGAGCACCTTGTGAGATTATCTATGGGAAAGTTTTAGACCTATCACTCGACTAACCCATAGAATAGAAGAACCTGATGGATTTACTCACAATTATAACAATATCCTCAAAGAAGTAAAATAAGCGATCAGTCTAGCTCAAAAGAAATATAATGCAAAAGCAAATAAGAAGCAAGAGCATATGCTATTAAAAGTTGGTTATTATCTTCTTTTGAGGATTGGAAAGAAGATTAAAAGTGTTAAAAATGGCTAGTTGTTAAAATGTGTTAACCATTTTGCAAAGGGTTAATAGAGCCAGCAGACCCCACCTACATTTTTTGAGTTCTTGTGTACATATGCGAAAACGCATCATTCTTTTGTATATATGCGGGATCCATTTAATTGAAATGAGAGGAGGGAAGTAGAGAGCCTTATATATGTTGTTCCCCTCTTGTGTATGTTGTGAAGAAGCTATAACAATCGAGTCTCCTCCCTCTCTCCCGCAATCTTTACATGGTATCAGAGCTTGGTTTGTGGTGAGGAGCTCAAGCAGCAAGTAGAGGTCGTGATACCCTGGTAAGAGGATTTGCCCCTCCTTTCATTTTGGATGTTGGGGAGCATATCTCTGCAGGTACACAACCGTGAATGCAAGTGCACTGTCACTGATTCCGACGCCCCCTGGTGTCGAAATCGCGGTTCGGGGCCCTTCAGGGTCCGTTTTGGCATCGCAAAGTTTTCGTAGGCACTCAGGAGAAGTGGCCATTTTTTACTGTGTATACCGTATTTTTGCATGTGTGCGATTTGTGATAGAGAGATTGTTGTGTGACACTAGTGCAGAGATTCTGAGAAATGCAGGCCATTTTGGGTTGCTGTGTTTATGCATATTCGTCACTTGAAGTGACTCATGATTGCTTGCCACTACCCTTGTGAGGCTGTTTGCAGAAGTGTTACTGTTTGCCCTTGTGAGGCATTTGCTGTGTTTATAGGTTGCTATTGTCGTTCGTGATTTGCAAAATGTCTGAGAATCTGTCTACCATTGTTAGTGAGAAGCTTGATAAGAATAACTTCCAAGCATGGAAGTTCACGATGACAAACTTCCTCATGAAAAAGGGAGTTTAGGAGTACATCAGTGGGTGGGGAAAGTGTAGAATGAGTCTTGGGAGATGCTTCCACTCTTGCTAAGTTAAAGGCCTTTAAAGAATGGCATGAAAAAGCTAGGAAATGCTTGTATTGGTTGTCTATCAGTATTTCAGTTTCCATGATTGTGCATATACAGGATGTAGAGATGCCTAAGGAGGCATGGGATACATTGGTGAAGCTGTATAGCAGAAATACAAATGCACAAAAGATGCAGCTTAAGCAAGAGTTGCACAATGTGCAGAGGGAAAATCTGAGTATAAATGAGTACTCCTTGAAGGTAAAAGGTCTTGCAGATTCTCTTGGCTCAATTGGAGCACCTGTTGTTGATGAGGACTTAGTGTCTATGACCTTGAATGGTCTTGGGAAGGATTATGCACAATTTCAGACATCCATTGGAGTCCGTGAAACATTTCCTGATTTTCAGGAACTTATTGCTCTCTTGCTGAGTGAAGAGCAAAGGAATGGTGGTTCAGCCACATCAACTTCTCAAGAGTCTGCTTTCTACTCGAATATAGGTAGAGGCAGGGGTAGAGGAAGAGGCCGTTTTGGTGGCCGTATAGGAAATCAGAACCAACAACAACAATAGGAAAACCAGTCCTATGGAGGAGGACATGGTAGTTCTAGAGGCAGGGGGAGCCAAAGAGGCCGTGGTTCATGGCAAAGGAACCAGCAAGTAGATAGCAACAGAGAATGCCATTACTGTGAAAAACCTAGACACAAGGAGAAAACCTGCTATAAAAAGCAGAATGACATCAAAAAGGGGAAGTTGCAGCAAAGCAACTATGCGTCATTAAGCAAGCATGGTGATGACAGAAATGAGCACCTTTTTGTGATGCAACATATGGTTAACTCCATGACAAGAGATGCTACAGGTTCCAATGATGTTTGGTGTGTTGATTCAGGTGCTTCTAACCACATGATCAGTCATGGTGAGTGGTTTCGTGATGTCAAAATTTTGAATAAGCCAGGTTATGTTGAAACAGGTGATGATACTGCACATCAATCGATACAAAAAGTTGGTTTTTTTATGATTTCTTTTGTGATATGTTGTTAGAGTATCTTTGTGTGTGCCCATTGGTGTCAAAAGAGATCAAAAAGCTACAAAAAATCCTCCTGACAGAGTCCAAAAGTGTGTCGGCATAGAAAAACAGTGAACTGCCTAGAGGGTGCTGCTATAGTAAAGCAGTGCGTCGCTTTAGCAGCAGCCTGCCAGCTATTACCTGCCACCTCTGACAGCATTTATTATGCCAGCCTGGCTGTCAGACAGAATAATCTCTAAAGTAGTGCGCTATTTTAGCACCGACACTAATTAGTGAAAATTTTCATAAAATCAAAATTATTTTCATAAAATCAATTTTTTTTCGAAATTTCCTAAAAAACCCAAAAATTTACAAAGATCAAGAAAATAGGGCAAGGCTATAGCAACGGGCTGCTTTAGCCCAGGGCCTAAATTGATGTCAAAATTGTCAAAAATCCTAATTACCTTCAGAAATTACCCAGTAGCCCCCAAAAGTAAGAGAAAATTGCAAGTTGCTGCCATAGCCAACTGGCCCAGCTGCTGCTGCCAAAATTGCCTAGAACTTGTCATAAACCCCGAACAATTGCCAAAGTGACCAAAACTTGCCAAATAGGACCCCTGCTATAGCAGCGTGCTGCTTTAGCCAGGTGCCTGTCTCTCAGGGGTAGTACCCCAAAAGACCCTGAATTTGCACAGTGAACCATCAGTGCCACCAATTAGAACCTAAAATTGCCAAAAACTTGATCACATTAGCCAGGGTGCTGTCATAGCCTATAGCAGCGCGCTGCTATACCAGTCTGCCTAGTGTGCAAGGAATATAGTATCCAGTGCCGAGTGTCAGTACCTCGAATCCTACCTGAAGACGTCTCATGCAACTTAGAAATGGTAAGGTCTTAGGATCTGAGGTTGGACATAGTGACAGTGCTTTGAACAACGGTATATCTAGCTTTTGGCCTAGCTTTGCGGCCTTGAGATCAGGAGCTTCTGATTGGAGTTCATCTTCTGTACAAGGACCTAGACAAGAAGACGACACAAGCACGGACGACTCTATGCATCTTGATAGCAACATGGAGAATGCGGCAAAGATTAGGGTCACAGTTGCCCCTAACTCTACCTCAGTGGAAAGTCAATCACCTACACCATCCACAGCGGCGAGACTCTATGGGTCTTTGTTGAATTTCATGGGAAGGATAGGGTTAGCAGATCAAACAAAAATGGTTAACCCATTTGCAGGGCAAACCACTGTGGAGTGAACAAGGAGGAGAAGTGAATACTTCCACCTTGGGAGCTAATAATCCAACCAGAACGGAACCTTCATGGTTCTCTTTTGAAGCACCACCTCAAAGATCAAATTGGCAACTTCCAACTTCTTCAAGAGGTGAATCCAGATCGACCAAGTGCCTCATAGAGAAGGGAAGAGGGGACAAACCCAAACCCCTACCCTAATGCTCAGGCTTATCTTGGTTTTGAGCAACAATGGAGGGATACTTATGAAGAATCATGGTACCCTAGTTTCACGGAGGGACAAATGCCCAATGTCCAAAACATGGGAGGACCTTCGATGGTACCCAGTTTTACAGGCCATATATCCCTTACCCAAATTTCATACCAACCACGGGGATTACAATGCCTATTCCAAGGCCCCCTCCGAATCAAGTCCCAAGACCCACTCCGATGGAATCTGCAAGACCACATAGACCGATAATGCCAAACTTTGGTGCCTCACGACCAGTTTCATTTCCACCCCCGGGTGGGAATGGACCCATACCCAATCCAGTGCTGAATCACAGACCTATATCGAGACCATCAAGTCTGGGACCAATTCCAAATACACCCCACTATGGTGTGAATCCAATTCCGGGAAACCCTCCGTACATACATCCTTATGGACAGGGAGGGCCATACATGCAACCACCAATTACTCAGGCAGTCCTCATCACGGACGATGCATTAAGAGTCCTAGTACAAGCTCTAGGAAGGGGTGCAGCAGCTCCACCACCACCACCAAATCCAGTAAGGGAACCAAACACCTCGAGGTATAGATCTATTGCCATATCTAATCTCATAACTAAGTACCTAGGAGAAGGGGATCTCTCATGCGGAACGGTTTGAGCAAATTTGCGAAGCCTTTGGGGAAGTAGGTGACCTAGACAAGGTGAATGCCTTTGGTTTGAGTTTAGAAGGGAAGGCAAGACCGTGGTTTTGAGTCTTGGAACCAGAAGAGAGAGTTAACTAGGCTACACTAAGGAAAGCCTTCATTGTCAGGTTTTTGCCTAGTGGACCATGCCTAGTGGACCAAAATAGAGTCGTCGATAAATCAGTTGTATCAAGTACAACAAGAGAACTTGTCAATTTAGGATTACATTGCTAAGATCAAGCAACTAAATGCTCAATGCGAAGCACATGAGAGGCTCAGTGATGAGCAGTGCTGCCTAGATTTTTATTAGGCCTCAAGAGCAAGAAGTTACATGATGTTTTGTTCACCAAGGACCCTACATCATTTGAGCTATGTAGCAAGATTGCGATCAAACTGAGTGATAATATGAAGGATCAAGATGAGGGCTTAACACCGCCATCCCCTTCTATTATTGGATTGCATGTGTTAGGATCTACAAATGCTAAGGAGTCTTAAGATGTCGCTAAAGTATCTAAGTATTTAAGCCTTGATGAGATTGCCGATCAGATCGTGGCAAGACTAGGACAAAAGAATGCAGTTCAGAACCCTCACATGTACCCTCGAAGAGAGAATGTGTGGTGCAGAGTATGTTCGGGCAATCATCACACAAATGAATATCCGAGAAACAAGGCAAGACCTAGTCAGTGCACTGTGCGAAGTGGGGAGCTCATGACACTTCTCAATGTAGATATCCTAGAGCTTTACCCCAACCACTTGCATATCCAGCTAGACCACAACTTGCATTGCCTGCACCACTGATGCAGCCAAATCCTTCATTGTGTGAAGTGGGGAGCTCATGACACTTCTCAATGTAGATATCCTAGAGCTTTACCCCAACCACTTGCATATCCAGCTAGACCACAACTTGCATTGCCTGCACCACCCGATGCAGCTAAATCCTTTAGGTCTAGCACAACAAAATGTTGGAGCTTACAGGGCATAGATTTTGCCCTTGCCACCACCAATTTTAGGTCCTCAACCACCTACTCCGAGAATCCTATCGATGAATCAAGTCACGGTGGAAGAATCGCCTCAAGGGTGGCTTGAGACTGAACAACCCCCAGAGATGGTGGGTGAGCAACCACTAATAGTGGAAGAAGAATATGAGCAGACTAGCATGATCAGTCATTAATGGATCCAAGGGGATCAATATATACCAGTTTATCAGACAGCCCCAGTGAATCCTAGGGCTAGGGACATGAACACGACACAGCAGAGGCCACCACTTGCTTGTTATGGTTGTCACAGTCCACACCGATATAGTGAGTGTCCTTATTATAAACCAAAGCAAGGCTAACCCATTGCATGCTATGGGTGTCACGAGCCTCACTACTACAAGGATTGTCCCCATAGAGTGGATGTCCAACCTTCCACCGCGGTGGCTGCAACAATTACTCCTTTGTGCAGTGGTTGCGGAGTTGATCATTTGTATCAGGATTGCTCAATGCGAAGGCCCGTCGCTCCCGCGGGGCGGACCCTAAGACTACGAGCCTAAATCTTTTGGGAATCGAACAGGGTAGAATAGCCCAAGTGTCACTGAATACTATCACAAGATTGCAAGCTAGGGCATTCACGAGAGAAATGGAAAGACGGGGTAAAACTCACCATGCGAGTACTTCCCGAGAACAGCCCGAGAAGGGAAAAAACATATCAAAAAAGCAGATAGTGAACGTTGGGAAGGGAAAGGAAAAAGTCCTACAGAGCGGATCAGACGAAGATACCGCAACAGTTGCTACCACGGAAACCACTCTAAGCAACCGATCGAACAAAACAAAACATAGCCAAGGAAAAGGGAAGGAGGTGCAATCACCTAAAAAACCTAAACCCACTACACCACGTGGACTTCAAGAGTACCCAAACCCAGTGGTAGAGAAAGAGAGGTTAGAGGAGGTACATAACTTAGCAAGGGAATATCAAGCTAAATTTGAACTGCCACCTCAATTGGACTTGAGAAGGGGATGGGCAAGAAGCGAGTTTTTCGAGCGAGTTTTGGAGTGAGTTTTTTTTGGCAAACTACAATTTTTGTTCCACCTATTCCACTTGTGACACCTCTCTCTCTCTCTCCCTCTCCCTCTCTCTCTCTCTCTCTCTACCTATTTGCCCACCCCTTTCACTCTCTCTCTCTCTCTCTCTCTCTCTCTCAGCATAACCCCTCTCTCTATGCTCTCTCTCCTACACACACTCTCTCTCTCTCAACATAACCCTTCTCTCTATGCCCCCTCCTCTCTCACTCTCTCTCACTCTCTCTCTCAACATAACCTCTCTCTCTCTCTCTCTCTTCCCCTCTCGCCTTCTCTCTCTCTCTCTCTGTCCATCTCTATCTCTGTCTTCCACTCCATCTCTCTCTCTCTCTCTCTCTCTCTCTCTCTCTCTCTCTCTCTCTTTCTCTCTCTCTCTCCATAAGCTCTCTCTCTCTATCTGTAAAAGTGGCACATGTTTCTTTTCATGTCTTTTTTCATGATGCTCTCTCTCGCTCCCTCGCTTTATCTTTTTCATGTCCTTTTTCATGATGCTATCTCTCTCTCTCTCTCTCTCTCTCTCTCTCTCTCTCTCTCTCTCTCTCTCTCTCTTCTCTCTCTCCATCGCATTCTCTCTCTCTCTCTCTCTCTCTCTCTCTCTCTCTCTCTCTCTCTCTCTCTCTCTCTCTCTCTTTTCATATCTTTTTTCATGATGCCCTCTCTCTCTCTCTCTCTCTCTCTCTCTCTCTCTCTCTCTCTCTCTCTCTCTCTCTCTACCTCTATTCTCTTTCTCTCTCTTTCTCTTTCTCACAATGCATGTTGAATTTTCACGATCCCATAGACGATGTGTGTGTACTACATTCCATTGTTCATGAATGCAAACCATCAAGTAATACACGTGCATTTTGAAGCAATTTGCAAGCACTGGGGTTAAATTCATAGTTTCAAAGATAATTACAATTCTATTTATTCTTCCACGGGTGGTACATGGAAGGGATTTTTGGATACAAAACCTTGCACTGTTCCGGCATACATTGCTAATCCTCGTAGATAAGGCAACATGTTTGATAGGAGAGTTGTGTCCATGGGATCCCCCAAAAAGGTGGGGGTGATTATGTACGTGTTTGTGGCATTTTGATCCATCTTCTCTGCACTATCATCCAAAAACAATGTTGCTGAGGGGTCGAAGTGTCGCCACTCGATGGCGGTCAAGCATTTCCCATATTTGGTCATCGGTCCTTTCCCCTTTGCATGCCCCCTAGGTATTCTTGCATCTGTAACTTGTGCGGTACATTTACTTTGGCTGTACTCGAAGACAAAGAAGGGCGTGTGGCTGGTTGATTTGTGACATTCTGTCTTTAGGAGGCCCAACAATCTCTGTAGATTGTCTTCCTATACCAAGCTCCAGATTGCCACATCAAACTGCTTCCCCACCTCGAGTAGGAACTCCGCTACACCAGGCCTCAGCAGGACCAAATGATACCCTACCTCGAATGCCTTGATCGGCAAGGCACCCTGACTCTTCAGCCTCCTATGGAGCAACACCCCATTCAAATAAAAAATCACTAGCTTTCTCGAAGCTGGGGGAAACTGTTCACAACCACAAGCTCGATGAGTTTACAGAAGGGCTAGATTGCGTAGATGGAGAAACATACTGTACATAATCAAATTTCTGCAAAGATCGATGCACTTGACAATTTTGAATCCATACCTTTCCTCTTACAAATAGCGGCTCAGCATGCGATTTGACAAGGCACAGGACTCTATGCCCCTCCTGCACTGCGGGTTCCACTAAATCCCCACACCCCGCGTTGCAATCGAGGAGTGTGTCCCCATGTTCTGAGAAGGTCTGTAACAACCTCGTCCAAAGCAGACGCCCACGTTGCATGCCACCTACCACAACACCAAATAATAATTACAAGACCACTTGTGTTTTGAATTACGCGACAAAGCCAGTACATAATTGACAAGCAATACCTCGCACAGGCTTGTTGTCCCCCATTGCGCACCAGTCTGTGGTGCTGATACTGTCCTCCACAAAGTCATCCAAGGGGATGAACCTGTAATGCATGTGCGCACGCATGTATACCAATACTTGCATTACGTGGACCTACATAAGACACATACACAAACAAATTAGAACATTTGCAACTAGCATATGCACCACGTTAAGCCCTTTCGTATTCTCCTCTCTATTCTTCCCCACACATATTGGTGTCTTCGAGTGTAGGGTCTGCTCACAATGTAATCTCCATTGTATGCATCCTTTAGCTTCACGCAGGCGCTCATCATCCTTGAAGTTTGTCAAAAGGCTAAACACTAATATCGGTGTCCCTATGAATATAACAACACTATTATGTGCAGGCACTCGATCAACAAGATGAAATGCATTGCAGAAATCCCTCGTGTTGTGGAATGTGTTTCACCATGGCACCGCAGCCTGCAGCCCAAATATTGGCAATGCGCTAGGGAGGTGAACCACCATAATATTGCATGTACTATCTGTGCTCTGACCATCTACCTCAGAGCCCTTTCCGTGGTTCAGCTCCTCTAGGGACTCCAATAACCAGTTGAATTCCGCTCGTCCTTTACTGCTTCACCTGCCTCGAATTGATCGCATGTAAGGACCCGCCATTGGGGCGAAATATGCTCTGTACATTTCCCCACGTGCATATGTGCCGGGTATTCAACATGAAGCGGCCTCTCTTGATCCTCGCCTCTAGCTGTGTTTATGAAACATATTGTTAGCAGTGCTTCAACAACAAAATGGTGAGATGCATGGATTGTTTCCCATGCAAACCATACTTATGCATGTTTTACTGCTGGCCAACTATACTTACAAGTGGATGGCTCGGGATCTCCTTGTTGGTCCTCCTCGTTATCTTGGTCTCCACGTAATGCTTCAGTGTCTTGTATTGTGGCTGCGACTACAGATGAGAATTCCTTATTAGAATGTCCTTGTTTTCAAGCATAAACAAACAGAGGTACATGTTACTTGCCTGTTGGGATTGGTGGATGGATGGATTTAGTTCTATTCGTGACTGCACTAGTGAATTGAGGGTCGATTACCAATGGTCCCAATGCACTGCCTTGTGTCACTAGCTCATGCAACACCATAAATCCGGACCTTCATTGTTTGCAAGGACATCACTCACAACTTAAACACAAATGTAGAGTCTGTGTTGAAAGCGCATACCTTCTTCCACAGCGGTGATGGCATTCTCCTCCTCATCTTGCTCTCCACTTTCAACTTGTCCTCCTCTACCACCCCCTTGGTTACTTTCGACTTGTGTGACTGTAAGTACAGGATGTGCTACACTCACATGGCTCATAGGCCTTTCCACAATGGGAACCGTCTCTGCAGAGGCCATTACATTTCCGATTATGAAAAGCTTCTTCTTTGTTAAGAAGAAAAATAGTCCATGTGACTCTTAATCTAGCTCGTGTTTACTTGTGCAAACTGTACTCTTCTCACATACCTTTGGGTATGGGACTGTCCAGGTCTATTGGTTCGCTTTGAACTCCCACTCTTGACCTTTTCTCCGTCATGCTTCTTGTAGATGCACGTTCCCCCACAGTGCTATCTTCAGTTTCCTGTGACATACATCTCCACTTTGTCAATACGTGTAATACCTTGGAAGATGCAAATGTTAGGGTTTATGGTTTGGGGTTTATACCGTCATTGTTGTTTGTGGCTTACGGTGCCCCCACAACATTTTGTAAGTTAAGTACATTGTTTTCTCCTTGCGTGGATGCTCCCCTTCAGGGTAGTCAGGGCACTTCTTGTACACTTCCTCCGGCCATTGTTGCTCCAGGTGGAAGTCTTCATACATACAAAGGTCCGGATCATGTATTTTGGTCCACTCCAAACACTCCACTTGCATCTCGATGATGGGTCCCCTTGCTAGTTGTGTGGACATGAAACTGTTGTGTTCCAAAGGACAAGCGCGTTACGGATGGTTCTCCATCGGGAAACACAAAAACACCATATTCTTAAAGTGTGCGACAACACAGCATACCGATACAGGTGTCTCCAACATGCAAGTTTCACATTCGTCTGGCCCATCAAGTCACAATTGGCCTTGAATGTTTTGAGCATGTTCATGAAGAGGTGCTCCCTATGTTTGTGCATCGTTTCTTGAGTGTATATGAAGAACTTTCTCTCATCGACGTCGATCGTATAGAAGGAAGTCCATCGCCTGCACATTTCAAGTCCTGCCTCCTCGTGCAACTGGGACCACAGTGTCTCATTCTTTAGCCAGGACCTGAAAGACGCACTCCCATTTGCAAAAAAGCGATAAACACATGGTGCATGAGCAAAACAATTCATTAAGGGAGCCAAAATCAATTTTTTAAAAAGCAAAGGAGACAATATATATTCGAATGTTAGGGTGATGCAACCTACGCTCAGGAATGCCCATGATGACACGCCTCCCCTTGTCGTTGCTACATAGAGCATCCACAGTCCGCACTTTGTCATCCTCGCTCAATCTCGACGATGCAAGACTATATAGTCTCTCCTCATTTAATGTGCCCGGTGCCTTTATCCCCCACTCTAGAGTGGTGATTGCCCTATGTCTAGAAAGATGGTACAATAAGTAATCACTACGCATGCAAGGATTTCATCAAATCATTGCCGTGTGAAAAGTTATCCCCATGCGTCACTTACTTGTACCATCTTGCCCCCAACACCACTTTAAATTAATTAACACACTTTAATTAATTAACTAACACTCTAATTAATTAACACCATTGATTAATTAATTAAACTATCCTAAACACATTAACAAATTAAACTGATTAATTAAAAATGCGAGAAAAAAGTCAATTTTTGGCGCCCAGAGGGGGGCGCTAGCGCCACCCCCTGGGTGCCAAAAATTGACTTTTTTTCTCACATTTTGCTTAATTAATGTATTAATTTTTTTATTAGTTAATTAGTTTAAGTAATCTAATTAACACTTTCAATTAATTAAAACACCTTAATTATTTATTTAAATTGTATGTTAGTTTAATTAATTAGCTTAAACTAAATTAATTAGTTTAAACTAAATTTTTTATTTAATTAATTAAGCTTTATAAATGTATTTTAAATTAAATAATTAGTTTAATTAATGTGTTTAGTTAATTAAATAATTGATTTAATTAAAAAAATACATTTAATTATCACTTTAGATTAATTAACACACTTTAATTTTTACATTAAACTAATTAACACTTTAATCTAATTAAACTACCACTTTAAATAAATTAACACACTTTAATTATTTAATTATTAAAGTATTTATTTAAAAATAATTATTTAAACTAACTAATGGATTAATTAGTTAAAATAAGGCTTTAATTAGTTAAACTAAAACTATCCTAATTTGATTAATTAATTAATTAAACTAATAATTAGTTAAACTAATACATTAATCAACTAACACATAAAATTGATTTTAAAAAAATGTGAGGAAAAAAGGCAATTTTTGGCACCCAGAGGGGGGCGCTAGCACCGCCCTCTAGGTGCCAAAAATTGACTTTTTTCCTCACATTTTGCTTAATTATTGTATTAAATTTTGAAATTAGTTAATTAGTTTAAGTAATCTAATTAATACATATATCTAATTAAACTAACACTTTAAATTAATTAAAACACCTTAATTATTTAATTAAACTAAATTAATAAGTTTAAACTAAAATTTTTAATTAACTAATTAGCTTAATAAATGTATTTTAAATTAACTAATTAGTTTAGTTAAAGGGTTGAAGAACTAATTAGTTTAAACCTTATGTTTAATTAAATAATCGGTTAGTTCACTTAAAGTTTTTTTTAATTAAAGTAACACATTAGTTAAAATAAAGCTTGTTAATTAATTAAACTATCCTAAACTGATTAATTAATTAAACTATCCTAAACTTATTTAACTATCCTAAACTTATCAATTAATTAAACTAAACTATCCTAAACTGATTAATTAATTAAACTATCCTAAACTGATTAATTGATTAAACTATCCTAAACACATCAACAAATTAAACTGACTAATTAAAAAATGCGATAAAAAAGTCAATTTTTGGTGCCCAGAGGGGGGCACTAGCGCCGCCCTGTGGGTGCCAAAAATTGACTTTTTTTTTCACATTTCGCTTAATTAATGTATTAATTTCTTTAATTAGTTAATTAGTTTAAATAATCTAATTAACACTTAAAATTAATTAAAACACCTTAATTATTTAATTATTTAATTAAATTATATGTTAGATTAATTAATTAGTTTCAATTGAATTAATTAGTTTCAACTAAATTTTTTATTTAATTAATTAAGCTTTATAAATGTATTTTAAATGTATTAAGGTGTTACTTGAATTCATTAGTTAGTTAATGTGTTAGTTGAATTAAAAAATACATTTAACTAACACTTTAGATTAATTAACACACTTTAATTTTTACATGAAACTAATTAAATAAACTAGCACTTTAAATTAATTAACACACTTTAATTATTTAATTATTTAATTATTTAATTAAAAATAATTAATTAAACTAACTAATGGATTAATTAGTTAAAATAAGGCTTTAATTAGTCAAACTAAAACTATCCTAATCTGATTAATTAATTAAACTAATACATGAGTCAACTAACACATAAAACCGATTTTTAAAAAATGTGAGGAAATAAGTCAATTTTTGGCGCCCAGAGGCCGGTGCCTCTGGGCGCCAAAAATTAACTTATTTCCTCACATTTTTTAAAAATCGATTTTACGTGTTAGTTGACTCATGTTTAAATAAGGCGCGCTTGAGGCATCGTGCAGATCGTGGCGAGACGGGGGTACGACTGACGGGACGTGGAATCGCGGGAGCACACGGGGACGCATGAGCACACGGGAGCAGACGGCGCATGAGCAGCAGAAGCAGGGGCCCCAACGCCCCCCTCTGGGTGCCAAAAAACAAATTTCCTTTTGCTTTTTTTTTTGGTGCTTTTTTTGGCTGCCTGCTCTGTCCTTGCACTATATAATCCCCTCCCCCTTCACAGCGACTCTCGAACCGGTTTGCAGGGGATTCCAAGTCTTCTCTCTCTCTTTCCTTCTCTCTCTCCTTCCCTCTCTTATCTCTCCTCTCTCTCTCTCTTTCCCTCTCTCCTCCCTCTCTCTCCTCTCTCCTTCCCTCTCTCCTTCCTCTCTCCTCTCTCCTCTCTCTCCTTCCCTCTTCTCCTTTCCTTTCCTTTAATTATTTAGTTTAAATAATTAAAATAGTTAAATTAGTTAAATTACTTGAAAATTTTTCCTTTTTTGATTAATTAAAGTAGAAAATTTTCCCTTCTTTGAAAATTTTCCCTTTTTTAAAAATCTTCCCTCTCTCCTCTCTATACTTCCCTCTCTCCTCTCTCCCTCTCTCTCCTCTCTTTTAATTATTTAAATTAGGTGAAAATTTTCCTTTTAATTAATTAAAGTTATACTTTAGTTTAATTATTAAAAAGGAAAATTTATTAACTAACTATGAATTAATTAATTAACAAATCAAACCAATTAATTAATTCACTAGTGGACTTATTTCATTTATGTAGTTAAATTAGTTTAAGTTATTTGTTTAGTTAGTTAAATTATTTTAATTAATTAGTTTAATTAATAAAAAATAGTTAAATTTGTGTAAAGTTTTTGCTTTTTTTAATTAATTAGAGTTGCACATTAGTTTAATTAGTGTAATTAACTAATTAATTAATTAATTAATTAATTATTTAACAAATCAAACTAATTAATTAATTCATTTGATTTATTTATTTAAATTAGTTTAATTTTTTGTTTAGTTAGTTTAATTGTTTTAATTAATGATCTTATTTATTTAAATTATTTTAATTACTTTATCTTAGTTAGTTAGTTAAATTACTTTAAATTAGTTAGTTAGTTAAATCACTTTAAAGTTTTTGCTTCTTTTTTTAATTAGAGTTGTACATTAGTTTAATTAGTGTAATTAACTAATTAATTAATTAATTAACAAATCAAACGAATTAATTAATTCATTTGAATTATTTAGTTAAATTAGTATAATTTTTTCATTTAGTTAGTTAAATTACTTTAATTAATGATCTTATTTATTTAAATTAGTTAAATTACTTTAAATTAGTTAGTTAGTTAGTTAGTTAGTTAAATCACTTTAAAGTTTTCGCTTCTTTTTTTAATTAGAGTTATACATTAGTTTAATTAACTAATTAATTAATTAATTAACAAATCAAAATAATTAATTAATTCATTTGATTTATTTAGTTAAATTAGTTTAATTTTTTCATTTAGTTAGTTAAATTAATTAATTAACAAAACTAACTAACTAATTAATTCATTTATACATTTAAGGGTTTTAATTATGTGTGTTAATAAAGTGATTTAATTGGCTGTTTTGATTGACTAATTTAAAGATCCGTTAGTTCAACTAGCTGTTTAAAGTATTATATTTATCTCATCTAATGATGGTCTTTAAATGTGTAGAGGCAAAAACCCTTTTAACTCAAAACAACAACTTTGGAAGAATGGTGTCGTGCTCTTTCAAGCGAGATGATGTTGTCCTTTTGTGTGACAACGACGACAATCCCGTGGCTCAACAAGCGCGAGTTCGACAAACACTTCCATCGCAAGGCATTCAAGTCGGCTATGTGGGCGTCCAAATTTGTTGTATGTATGAGAAAGCCCCACTTAAAGGAATGGACAGGCATGGGAAGGAAGTCGACGCGAAGGAGGATGCGATTCCCGTATGGCCCGTTGACAAAGTGGTGCGTCATTCGGTCAACACCTTCTTGCTTTGCATATATAACGTGTTTATCGTATGATTCTGTCTTATTGATTCGCCCTATTTATGTGAACAACTAATGGCCGAGCATGGAGACGATGATGATATGCCTCCAAGTAGGGGTGTTTCCGCTACAAGAGGGAGGAGGAGTTCTCGCAGGGGCTCCACTTCCAAAGGCACCCGAAAATTGGTGCTGCTAGAGAGCAATGTCGAGGAGGAGGATGACGAAACCAGTGATAGTTCATCCATTGAGTGTAGCAAAAGTGTGAGGACACGATCATTCCAGGGGGCATGGTAAAGGTAAAGGCAAACGCACTTCTAAGCGACAAAAAATAGGAGCATCAGAGGACGACGAGGACGAGGAGGCAATTCTAGGGAAGACGGTGTTGACAGCCTCATGCGACAAAACAATCGTACAGGAGTGCATTGAGAACCAGCTGGAAACATTCACGGGTGAGTGCTTGCGTCTTTATAGTACTTATTTTATATGAAAGTACTATGTGATTGCTAAAATATGTTAAACCGTAAGAAATGTCTTCTGAATGTAGATTTTAAAAAGCACTCCTCTACCCCTCATACCCTTGTGTCAAATGGTGCCAATGCCCACCATCCGACAGATCACATCCCGCACCCAAGACATGGCGCAAACATTCTTCTCTCATGGGTACGTGCCGGGAATGGGTGTGTTCATTGTTTCCACATCTACCCCAAAGATGCCAAAGCGAGATGTGGACGAGAATGTGAAGAGGGAGTGGAATCCGCACTGGTTGAAGAAGCATGTTGAGTTCGAGGAGGACATCAAGAACACGGAGTGGGCATTCTTGTCAAATTCCATGTTCTACATCTGGGATGGGAACCATCGCTGCACGGGGTGGATGGCTGAGATTGGAAGCAGTAAGTATGTTTGTGTATTGATTTGGGTGACTCCACATGCCTCGCCTCCTTACAAGTTAGGATCTCAAGTTGTTTGTTTTTTTGTTTGCCTGACAGCATTTGCACATGATGAGAGACGGCACATTCGTGTCCAATGTCGGTTAGTGGAAGTGCCTTCAGAAGACGAAGGGGAGTTGCTATATGCGTTATCAAGGACGAATAGGTGAGCTAAATGATTCACAATGTTTGCACTCTTTCTTTAGATGCACTCATTGTGTTGGCTTGCACTCGATGACTAATCACTTCATATGTTGTTTTTGACATTAGGCTAGCGCAGAAAGGAGTGGTCACCACCACTTTTGCGGATCTTATATGCGAGGCGAGGGTGTTGGGTGATGTCCTTGAGGTGACAATCTATAGAAGATTGACACTTGAGCAAAGAGATTGGTTGGATGCCCACAGGAAGAAGTCCTCCACAACCCCGCATTGGTACAAGTCCCCTCTTGCCGTCATCTCACAAGTGATGTGGAAGGTAAGGATATTGAAGGGGACGCTTTTCCTAAACCTTTCCATTTTTTCTAGTTTTTGTTTATCCAACGGCTTCGAATGCATGTGCAGGACACGTACGACATGGCCGTCCGCCCAATCATGCAGAAGCGCAGCGAGTTGTCAGACGCCGACTTTTGTAGTAGTAAGTGGAGCGACGCATACTACAGTGTGAACGAAAAGCTGTTGAAGCGAACGCGTCGACTCCTAAGGATGTGCGACCCTGCCCTAGTTTAATTAGATTATTTAATTAGTTTAATGAAAAAATTAAAGTGTGTTAATTAATCTAAAGTGTTAGTTTAATGTATTTTTAAATTAAATAAATTATTTAATTAAATATTGAAAGTGTTTTAATTGTTTATTGTATTTAATTACTTTAATTGAACTAACAGATTTTTTAATTAAACATAAGGTTTAAACTAATTAATTCAACTAACACATTAATTTAACTAATTACTTATTTTAAAATACATTTTTAAGCTAATGAATTAATTAAAATTTTTAGTTTAAACTAATTAATTTAATTTAATTAAATAATTAAATTATTAAGCTGTTTTAATTAATTTAAAGTGTTAGTTTAATTAGATTGATGTGTTAATTAGATTATTTAAACTAATTAACTAATTTCAAAATTTAATACAGTAATTGAGAAAAATGTGAGGAAAAGAGTCAATTTTTGGCACCCAGAGGGCGGCGCTAGCGCCCCCCTCTGGGCACCAAAAATTGACTTTTTCCCTCACATTTTTTTAAAAATCAGTTTTATATGTTAGTTGACTAATGTATTAGTTTAACTAATTATTAGTTTAATTAATTAATCAGATTAGGATAGTTTTAGTTTGATTGATTAAAGCTTTATTTTAAATAATTAATCCATTAGTTAGTTTAAATAATTATTTTTAATTAGAAACTTTAATAATTAAATAATTAAAGTGTGTTAGTTTATTTAAAGTGCTAGTTTAATTAGATTAAACTTTAATAATTAAATAATTAAAGTGTGTTAGTTTATTTAAAATGCTAGTTTAATTAGATTAAAGTGTTAATTAGTTTATTTAATTAGTTAAATGTAAAAACTAAAGTGTGTTAATCAATCTAAAGTGTTAGTTAAATGTATTTTTAATTAAATAAATTGTTTAATTAACTAAACACATTAATTAAACTAAATATTTAATTTAAAATACATTTATAAAGCTTAATTAATTAAATAACAAATTTAGTTTAAACTAATTAATTTAGTTTAAACTAATTAATTAAAATAACATATAGTTTAATTAAATAATTAAATAATTAAGGTGTTTTAATTAATTAAAAGTGTTAATTAGATTACTTAAACTAATTAACTAATTTAAAAAATCAATACATTAATTAAGCGAAACGTGAAAAAAAGTGAATTTTTGGCGCCCAGAGGGCGACGCTAGAGCCCCCCTCTGGGCGCCAAAAATTGACTTTTTTTCTCGCATTTTTAATTAATTAGTTTAATTTGTTAATGTGTTTAGGATAGTTTATTTAATTAATGAGTTGTGTTAATTAATTAGAGTGTTAGTTAATTAATTAAAGTGCGTTAATTAATTTAAAGTGGTGTTAGTTTAATTAGATTATTCAATTAGTTTAATGAAAAAATTAAAGTGTGTTAATTAATCTAAAGTGTTAGTTTAATGTATGTTTTAATTAAATAATGAAAGTGTTTTAATTGTTTAATGTATTTAATTACTTTAATTGAACTAACGGATTTTTAAATTAAACATAAGGTTTAAACTAATTAATTCAACCAACACATTAATTAAACTAATTACTTATTTTAAAATACATTTATTAAGCTAATGAATTAATTAAAAATTTTAGTTTAAACTAATTAATTCAGTTTAATTAAATAATTAAATAATTAAGGTGTTTTAATGAATTTAAGGTGTTAGTTTAATTAGATTAATGTGTTAATTAGATTATTTAAACTAATTAACTAATTTTAAAATTTAATACACTAATTAAGAAAAATGTAAGGAAAAAAGTCAATTTTTGGCGCCTAGAGGGTGGTGCTAGTGTCCCCCTCTGGGCGCCAAAATTTGACTTTTTTTCTCAGATTTTTCTTAAATCAATGTTAGTTTAATGTATTTTTTAATTAAATAATTACATGATTACATAATTAAAGTGTGTTAATTAATTTAAAGTGTAAGTTTAATTAGATTATTTAATTAGTTTAATAAAAAAATTAAATGTATTATTAACAAATAATTAGTTGTATTAAATAATCTGTTAGTTTAAAATTAAATGTGCCAAAATTTAAAATGTGTTAATGAATTTAATGTGTTGATTAATTTCTTATTAACTAATTAGTTTACTTAGTTTCTTTACTTGAAAATGGGGAAAAAATGTTTAAAAAATAAAAAAAATGAATAAAAAATGGGGAAAACTTGGTGAAAAATGGCAGGGAAAAAAGAAGGGAAAATTATTTACAAAATGGACAAATCTATTTAAAAATGGGAAAAGAATGATTTAAAAATGGATAAAAATTGGTTTTAAAAAATGTCTCTTATAAATTGGTATATAAGAATAAGTATCTTTATTAAGTCTCACAAAAAAGGGATATAACATTTAAAAAATTATATTTTCCATACTACTTTCCATAAATTGGTAAAATGATCAAATTGAAAATTTACCCTTAATGTACCCTTTCTCTCTCTATTTCGCCCTCCTCTCTCTGTCTCCACTTATCCACACATCCTCACCCTTAATCTTGCATTAATTACTCCCTAAATGAACTTTGTCAAAGATTATCTATATAAGCAACACTTGAATCCCCTATCACCCCCCCCCTCCCCACATCTCTACCTCCTAGCTGGATAGCCTATATGTGAGTCTCTCTCTTCCTCTCTTGCCCTCCCCTCTCTCTCTCTCTCTCTCTCTCCCCCCCCCCCCCCCCCCGTGTCTCTGTCTCTCTGCCCCCACATCTCCTTCTCTGTCTCTGTCTCTCTCTCTCTCTCTCTCTCTCCCTCTCTCCCCCACACCTCTCTCTCAGTCTCTCTGTCTTTCTCTCTCTCTCTCTCTCTCTCTCTCTCTCTCTCTCTTTTGCTCTCCCTATCTCTGTCCGCCTCTCTCTTTCTCTATCTGGTTAACGTTCCTTTTAGGATGGCTAGCCACAACGAAGCAAGGTCGAGCGATCTCAACGAAGTGCGGATCTATTTGGACTCACTCTCGTCATTTCCAATGATACGATATGCAAGTGGTGGAACCGTTTTTCTGAGTGAGGATGACCCTGTGATCGGAAAGGGAATTCGTGTGATGGCCATCACGTATGAAAATGGCCATGTACAGACTAGACAGTTGCAAGGCGACTGTGCAAATGGTTTGGGGAAGCTGTACGTGTTGAACACGGAGGTGTTGCGTGATTATGTCTTGGAGAGAGGAAAGGTAGCGCCTGCTCAAGCAACACCCACAATTGATCTCACAAGGAGCTCAGTCAATCTGAAACGGAGAACATGTGAGTTTGATCTATCATTCCAAGCGAGAATCACACCTACAATAAATCTCACAGGTAGCCCAGGAACAAAGATGCCAAGTTCAAGCGAGGTTGAACCATTATTGGGAGGTGAAGGCACGTTAGAAATCGAGGATGACAATGATCCAACATTGGCAATGGAAGGGGGGCGCGCAGTGGTCAGCATGGTGTCGTACATAAGGTCTGCGGGGGGGCGTCATCGGGTTCTTCATCAACTATTGGAGAATTCAGCCGTGATGGAAGTTCCAACTATGTACAACGAGAACGTCGTGTTCGAGCTGCCCCACATGCCGAAGCTTGCGCAACCAATGGACGGAATGGAGCAAAAGTACGATGGGCATTGCTGGACAAAACCTTTATCGACATCAATGACATTTCCTGGCACGGTGCGTCGTAGTAGGTGTGTGGGGGGGTTTGAGTGCCCAAACTCCCTTTGCTCTGGAAAATCGATCAGCAGATTGCCAAACCGCACGGCATGGATAGGTTGGTCAATTGCACTCCCATTGCCCCTAATTTCTTATACAAATCGGTTTCTTGCTTCTGTGCACGTTATAATGTGTCTATCATTGGGTGCAGGCAAAATGAACAACATCATTCCTGTTGTTGGACTGTCTACTACTGGCTTTGGAACCTTGGCATGCTTCTATTGCAAATGATCCCCCATTCTTCAGAAGAAATGCGAATGTTTGGCATACTATGTGATGTCGGGGCCCGAAATGACAAGGCTCTTTATCCACGTGGGCACGCACATGCACGAGGTGCAAAGAGGCACCTGCAGAGCCCATGTGAAAGAGCTACGGAGTATGGTCGAAGAGATGGTGAAGGACTTTAGTGCAGCAGGACCAAGGCACATTCAAATGACAGTGGCAAAAAAAATAGTGACGAATGCCCTCATATGTGACCCAGGCATCACCCTTACAGACACTGAGTTGGTGACAATGCTTGAGGAGCTAGAGCCTCTCGTCCAAAGGAACAGGTACACCATGCTTGATGGCCCTTACAGTACCTGTTACCCCAAAGTGTGTGTTCTATGCATTCTTAGAAGCATCATAACAAGCATTAGAATGGACACTGTGGCTCAGGTTCAAACATATGGTTCGCGGTGCTCGCGCCGAAAGTGGGGAAGGCATGGAGTCCCGACTCCTAAAACTGAAGCAAAGATGCGCTTATAGATTTTTCCATGGGAGCCTCTTCTCGGGCCAATCTGTTGATGATGAAAGCAGATGCTTTGTCTTTAAGATGTCAACGACAGGGCCTGCTTCAGGAGTAGATTTGGTGAATCGCATGCGGCGCACTGGTGGTGGAGATCTACGCAACAACTAGATCTATTTTGACCACGTCAGGCGCATATGTGGGTGGACAACCATGGCTGCTCACGTGTACGATCCGAGGTAAAAAAAGGTAGTTACTATGTAGCCCCTGAAGCTGCAAAAGGATGATGTTTATGCCTGGCTTTACTTGTGTGATGCAGTGTCCAAGAGTTAATGACTATTGCCATGTGCGAGATGAAAGAGGAGGACATAGAGGCTCAGATCCTATTCTGGTTGAAGGTAAATGGCATCATGGAGACGTGTGGACACCCACCCGTGGATTTTAAAGGCTTCATGGCAGACGAGGCTGGCACGAATTGGAGGGCAGTACGGACAGTCTTCAATAATGGACCAGAGAACGTGATGCATGGTCGGGAAAGGTCTTGCCTTTTCCATTGGGAGCAAAGCCTGCAGATACACACCTCCCAGTACCTTCCATGCAGACTTTGCCCCGCTCATGCACAGGAACTTCCAAGAGGAGCACAAACGCTTGTGCCGATTGTGGAGGTGTTCATCAACAGAGGAGGACGCAACCACACAGCAAAGGTTCATTCGAGCGTGGTGGGCCACAGGGAAGGTTTCGGATTCGAACATCCCTGTGATGGATTGTTGGCTCAGCTGGTGGCATGTTCGATATCCACGTTGGCGAAAGCACTTTGTTGGTGTGAGTTTACATGCACCAGCAAAAAATATTAACTTCCTGCATAAAATTGTTAATAAATCACTAAGTGTACTTGCTTTTTGACAGGATGTGGAGGACATATCACATGTGCCCACAGCAAATTTGGCTGAGCGTGTACATGCAAGCTGGCTAGCGGCTGAAGGGTTCAAGGGGACACTAAATCTCTATGATACGTGTGTCAGTGACTTGGCTAGTGCATTGCTTCAAAGCACGGAGAGTCACGCATTCATTGGAGGGAAGTACCATGGTGCGGGCCCTAGTGCAGAGAAGCTTGCGAGGCGAGCACGCGAATTAACAAGGGAAAGTTATAATGTCGACATTGCCAAGAACCCAACATGCAGTTGTCGAGATTTCATGGATAGAGCAACAGAGGGAAAGGCGTTCCTTGCATGACCCTGATGATGATAAACATCATAAGCAGGGACAGGAAAGGAAGAGATAGGGTGGTGCCAGTAGATTCTAATCTACAATGACCGCATAAAAGCTACCACCATTGATCATGAGTTCACTCCTAATTGGGGGAGAAGAATGAATAGGATAACTGTACAGGTGGGAGCAGTCCAGGCAAAAGAGCCATCGAGATCTTCAAGGGTTTCGGAAAAGAACTTAAAGAAGACCAAGAAAACCAATCCCAAGGTACTTAAGCCACAAGAGGATGCATCCTCGGATGAGGATGGACATAAGGAGTTAAGACAAGTACCTGCAAATTTTAAGTCATAAACCATCCAAGACTGCAATATTCTCCTCGAGCAAGCAAATAGAGAGCCAGAGAAAGGAGAAGAGTTCGGTTACGAAGGACCAGCCAAGGTAAAGGAAGTGAACTTGGCGGAGGAAGGTGAGGACCCAAGGCCAGTGTTTATAGCCGATGACGTAGCACCTTCGGATGCGGATGAACTGATTGAACTCCTTAAGAGAGTATGAAGATTGCTTTGCATGGAAGTATACAGACATGAAAGGTGTACCCTCAGAGGTGGTGCATCACACCATTCCATTGCAAGAGAATGTAAAACCAGTTCGTCAGCGACCATATGACATGAATCCTAAATATGAAAAGGTTGTCCAAGAAGAAATTCAGAAATTGTTGGACATTGGTTTCATCTACGAAATCGAACACACGAAATGGGTTTCACCATAGTCATCGTCAGCAAAAAGAATGGAAAGATTCGAGTGTGCCTGGACTTGAAAAAAGTCAATGCAGCTATGAGGAAGGACCATTGTCCCCATTACCATTTACGGAACATGTCCTTGAAAGAGTGGCAGGTCATAAAGCCTATAGTTTTCTTGATGGTTTCTCTAGGTACAATCAAGTATCCATTGACCTGCAAGATCAGCATAAGACAACCTTTGCCACCACATGGGGTATTTTTGCATATCGCGTCCTGTCCTTTGGTTTGACCAATGCCCTTGCAACCTTCCAGAGATTAATGAGCACATCCTTCAAAGAGTACATTTGAGTTTGGTTGGAAGTCTTTTTAGATGACCTATGCATCTCCTCCAAAAATGAAAACCATGTCAAGCACCTCAGGCTAGTGTTTGAGCATTGTAGGTTGTACAAAATTTCCTTGAACCCACTGAAATGCCAATTCTGGGTAAAACATGGTGTAATCTTGGGCCACATTGTGTCCAAGAGAGGGATCTCCACAGATTATAACAAGGTGAAGCTTATTCTTGAACTGCCTCCACCTGTGAACTATAAAGGAGTTCAACGCTTCACGGGACATACATGGTATAAGGTTTATACTTTCTTATGCTCAAATTGCATGTCCCTTGTATCGTCTCCTCATCGAGTTTGAGTGGACGGATGAATGCCAATAGGTATATGAGACATTAAAAAAGGTGTTAGCCACAGCACCAATCCTGAGAGCACCGAATTGGGATCTAGTATTCCATGTTCACATAGATGCTTCGAATTATGCGGTGGGATGTGTGCTAGCACAGCCTAGTGATCACAACATTGATCATCCAATCTACTTCGCAAGTCATCAATTGAATGAGGCTGAACGGAATTACACAACAATAGAACGAGAGGGTTTAGCAATGGTGTATGCCATCAAAAAGTTTAGGCATTACTTGCCTAATAAATTTGTGTTCTTCGTTGACCATCAAGCCTTATTGTACTTAGTGAATAAACCATGCATGACGGGATGCATCAGAGATGGATGGTTGCAGTTAGGAAGGGAAAAATTATATTCTTTCAGATCACCTTTCCAGGATACCGAATGGGGAACCACCGATAGGTGTGGCGGATGATCTTCCCGATGCACCACTGTTCCAAATTGATTTGATTCTAGAGTGGGCGGATGAGATAGGACACTACCTCACTAATGGATTACCCCAGGATAGGCCCTCAGACCAAGCAAGAGCTAGAAGATTGATTAGGAATGCAGCCCCTTATCAATTAATCGCGGGCCAGCTATACAAGATTGGGAAGGATGGAATCCTTTGGAGGTGTATAGGTGAAAATGACTTTTTAAGCATCTTAGAGTAAGCACACTCAGGTATAGCTGGAAGTCATTTTGCAGCCGACATGATCGCAAAGAAGATTATGCAAGCCGATTTATGGTGGCCTACTATGTTTGGCGACGCGGTAGAGCTTGTGAAAAGATGTGACCCGTGCCAACGAACGGCTAAACTGCAAAAATGGGATATGATGCCACTGCAAGTAGTCCTAGCTACTCAGCCATATGAGAAGTGGGGGATAGACTTTGTAGGACCCATCAGTCCCGCTGCAAAAAATACTCAAGCACGATATATTATTGCTACGACTGATTACTTCACCAAGCAGGTAGAAGCTCGAGCAACAAAGAAAAATGATGCTCGCTCTATAGCCAAATTCTTGTATGAGCAAGTAATCTCAGGTTTCAGATGTCCTTTAGGGTTGGTGAATGATCATGGAACACACTTCATCAATGAGGTCATCGTGGTGTTGACTAGCAAGTTCATGATAATTCATAGGAAGTCAACCCCGTATTACCCAAGAGCCAATGGTCAGGCAGAGAGCTCGAATAAGACCTTTTGTCTTATAATGACCAAGACAATGGAATCTAGTCGAACAGATTGGGAGCACAAGCTAGCAGCTGCTCTCTGGGCTTATAGAACCGCATATAAGGTTGCCACTAACTGTACGTCTTTTAGTTTAGTTTTTGGTGTTGAGGCAGTAATGCCCATGGAATACCTAGTGCTGAGCTTAAGGGTAGAAGTAAAGGAATGACTTATAGAAGAGGCCCTAGTTGATCGATTAGAGGACTTAGAACAATTGGAGGAAACCCGCTTACGAGTAGCCTATGGCATGCGTGTCGAGAAATTAAGGCGTAAGCGATGGTTTGATAGGAATTTGAAGAACAAGGACCTTCAAGAAGGTGACCTTGCCTTGTTGTTCAGTGTTTGGAACACGAAACATAAATTGAAATATCAAGGCATGGGACCGTATAAGGTGGTGGAAATAATGCCACAAGAGGCAGTAAGGATTGCCACTTTAGATGGAGTGATCATGGATGGATACTTAAACGAAAGCAAATTGAAAAGATTCTATGGTCCACTCACACTTCAAGCCTTGCAGGCTAATCACCGTGACCAAGAGGAAAAGAAACAAGAGAAGGAATTGAAACAAAAAGCTCAAAATGAAGCCAAAAGAAGGATGGCCAAAAACCAACAAAACAAAAGGATGACCCTATATAAAGCAACTCTACAAGTTACAGAACCACTAGAAGAACCTGTTCTTAATCCTGCCAGACTAATGGTTGAGTTACATGTTTCTAGCAAATCAGTGGTAAGCTGCGACGCACTAATCGACCCAGGAGCCAGCAATAACTTCATATCACAAGAGGTTTGGGAAAGCCTACCTCAGGTACCTCTCACCTCTCTGTCTGTTTCAGTACGTTCAATTAATGGAAACACCTTAAAAGTGTTTGGATCGATAGAATTACCAATCTGTGTGAATAATCACAAGCTAACTTGCAAATTCCATGTTATGCCTACATGTATGCTTGATGAGAACATAGTACTGGGAAGGACTTGGTGTCACCAAGTCAATTGTCAAATTGATTGGCGGAACAGAAGAACAACTCTTACAAATGACGGTCGGACATCGGTGACCGAGCTAATCAAGGAAGATGAACCAACCACTGTGTTAGTTCCGACAGATAAGCCGATAGAGATGTGCCTTCGAACTGACCAAGAACCACCGACTCCAGTCAATTCAAGGACCCCAAAGCAACATTGGATTAGAAGGATCTATTAAAAGCTCAAGGTTACTATGAGGGTAACTACCAAGTATGGCTACCCTGCAAACCTCGTCAACCTCGTCGATCAACAAACCACACCCGTAAGCCCCGCTATAAAAGAAGGGAAACCTCTCAAAAGACAAGGACCGTATCTACCTGATGGATACCCAAGGACCTCCTTAAGGCCCAAGGATACTATCGAAAACCCTAGACAACATGTTGCTTTATTTCAAGGGCTTCCAGTTCGAAGACAAACACCGAAGAGAGAGGAAGAACCACAAGAACCTAGTCTGAAAAAAGGATTAGACACACAAGAACCATCTACTCGACAAAGTAATTCAATTCAGGTGAAAGCATCAACTTCAAGGCATTCAACTATCAAGATGCAAGAGAAGCTGCACTTCGATTTCACCAACAATATCTTCTCGCCAGCAAGTCAAGATCGAGTCAAGCAACAATTCAAAGACACATACATCAAGTACTCATCATGGCTCACTTCCATGTACAACTCCGTGGCTCATGATTATATCAACAATGCATCTAGATAGGTGTGTACAACCTAGGATAGGTTCGGTCAACCCCCACAACCTCCAATTTCCCATAATCCTGCCCGTCACGACAGTGGTGAATCCGTGTCCCATCTGTTTGTGCAATATGATACGGAGGGCAATCCACTTGAGAACCCACCCATTGGAGAACCATCTCAGCCACCTGTGGTTGAGGTGGATAGCCAACCTTCTTCATCCCGCACCCCTACAGTAAGTTTCCTAGGCCAAATCGACATTGAGAAATTAGAGAAGACACAGCCTACCCAGAAACAGACACAAGACACCGATGCACCACAGGTGTCTAGCCATTTAGCGGCACAAAGTTCGACCAGACCACCGAAGAAGAGGCCCCATCCGAAGGCAGAAGCCCCTACACCGTACATAGAGCACCAGCTGAGAAGGGAGACACATTCTTCGCTTGGGTCAGAATGGGTAAATGCTTTGGATGGTGTGGTCATCCACAGCAAGTTCATAACAGAGAGGCCCTAAGACTTTAAAGTAATTTATCATAATGCCAACTGTTATAAGGCTTTGCAAGATCCAGAGGTTGTGCTTCATTTACAGGAACTCGGTTTGTCAACACTGCAGTGGAAACTTTCGTGTTACCTAGATTTGAAGATGACCTCACAATTTATCCACAATTACAACAGCCTCAACAACACCACTAGAATCGAAGGGCCAAAAGGACAGGTGAAGGAATTTACGGTGGAAATAGATTCAGTAAGAAGTGCCTATAACTTTTCGATGGTTAAAGAACCATTCCATCACCTCCGCAATATTGATAAAGCACTAGCAGGTATGGTGCGGTATAACATGCAAAAACACAGAGTCTTATGGCTAATGCATAAGCCTCATGCATAAGCTTTATACATGAGGCTTCGTACACAAGTCTCATGCATGTGGCTTATTCATGCCTCATGCATGACGCTTATGCATATAGCCTTATGCATATGGCTAATGCATAAGTCTCATGCATGAGGCTTATACACTAGCCTCATTTATAAGCTTTATGCCCTAGCCTCATGCATGAGGCTAAATTATATGGCCACCTCTTCAAAGAAACATAGCTCTCAACAAAAGGCTATCCATGGAGAGAGAAAACATTAACAAACCTTGATCTTAAAAGCCCTAAAACTTACAAACCCTATAAAATGTAAAATCATAAGAGAGGAAACATAAAAGAAAGAGATCGATTACCTTATGAGGCTTGTATGTGTCGATAACCTACAAAATCAAACCAAATAAAGAAAAAAAAGTTTGAAGATATTAGAAGGCCAATGCTTGTGATGCCAGCAAGGGTGTTAAGGCTGCTCACTCGGATTGAGCCGGCTAACCACCACAATATTCTTGAAGATAAAAGATTATGCCGAGAAGCATGCTCAGGATCTTACCAGATCAATGGCAGAAATCAATGAGAAAATGGCATTGAAGGACAGGGAGGTGCTAAAGGTCAGAGAAGAGCTCGCAGCAGCAACGGCAGCGCCACGGTTAGCCCCTAAGGTAAGTAGCCTCTATGAAGAAGAACATGAAGGGTTATTGAATGCGGCAACCGACTTGGCAAGTTTGGCCCTACACCCACGTACCATCTCACAAACCTTTCACTACTATTTCACATCCATCACAGCCACATCCGTACAACATCATCACAGCCACATCCATCACAGCCACATCCGTACAACATCATTTAGACCTCACTTCACCACTACCCCCACGATACATCATTTCCCTCCTAGAAAAACATTCCGCGTACAGCAGCATGTAGTTGCAGGAACTATTTCAGTGCAGGGGGTCCTGGGCCTTATATGCAACTATTTCAGCGGACCGCTGAATTAGTGCCCCGTGGAAATAGCAGCTCGTATTTCAGCGCGCTGAATTATCTATCTGTTGAAATAGGGAAGTCTATTTCAGTGCGTGGAATTAATGGTCCGGGGAAATAACAGGGCTGGTTTCCAGCGCGCTGAATTAGCCCTCCGTGGAGATAGTGGGTGGTATTTCAGCGTGTTGAATTAGAGGCCCGCTGAAATAGTTGAGGCTAATTCAGCGGTCCGCTGAAATAGCTCCTGAAATGAAAAAATGAATTTTTTTCCTGATTTTTTAGGTGCACACTATGATACCAAAAATAGGTGTTGTTCCATGAGTTATGACAGTGAACCAATGCCCTGTGATGGGTGACTGATGGTGGTGAAGCAAAATACCTGTGCCCCCTCACTGGTGTGAGTGTACTGAATTAGTGCCTATGTGCCAGTGATGGGATGGGTGCACTGCCTATGTGGGTGGTGGGTGCGAAAAATATCAACCTGAGATTGGAGAGTTCAGAGGTTGAGTATAGCCGAATACCGCACAGTGAGCCATGCCGAATATGAATGAATGGCCTCTTGTACGCAGTTGGACACTTTAGCTCTTTTATTGGGTGGTACCAAGGTTGTCGTTAGCTCAGTGAAGATATCCCTTGGACATGTAGATGGTGATGAAGAGCAAGGTTCTACCCCATTGTTAGGAGTAGATTCTTATGGTGCCTTGAGTCGATAGTCAAATGACTGGAGAACAGGTTCTTGTGTGACTCTTCTCCTTGCTAATGTAGATGCCATCAAAGGTTGGGGTCGAGTAGGTTCTTGTGGTACCACCTTGATGTTGAAGGTGGTTTCTTGTGTATCTACTCGCCATGAAGTGATTGATGAGATAGGAAGTTTTTCTTTCCCTTTAGCTGCTCGGATAGGTTCTTGTGGCACTCCTTTTTTGGTAGGAGGTTCTTATGTTGCTGTCCTCCCTATCGGCGAAGAGGTAGGGATCCACTATGGATGGATGAGGGTTGTAGCATCTTGATGTTGTCGGTTCGATAGGGGTTGTCGATTTTGTGGGTCTAGTTGTCGATGGTGAGGTTGCTTAGGTACCCAAATATGAATCTCTCCTTCATAATACCCTTGTTTCTTTAGAAGTGCTTTAGACACCCATTGAGTTTGTCGAGGTGTTGTAGAAGATGTCTTAACCTGGTTAGTTCTTCTTGGATGGCGCCTTGAAGATGCCTTGTGATGTGGATGAGAATTCATGCATGGAATCCATACACGTGTCTCCCCTTCATAGAAACCTTGAGGTTCGAGTACATCCTTTCGTACCCACCTTGAACTTGTGGCAGAGGATGTTCCTCATTTTGGTTTGCAAAGGTGACAAGGGTCGCCTTGTAGATTGTAGGATTTGTCCTACTTTTTAATTTAGCATTTCGAGTTTTGGCCTCCTCTTTGGCTTGTTGTTGCATTCTCTTCTCTGCTTTCTTGCGTTCTTTTTCACCGTGGATGGCTTGAAGAGTTTGAAGGGTAAGAGGTCCATAGTACCTCTTTAGTTTATTGCCATTAACGTAACTCTCTATTTCAGTGCCATCTAAAGTGGCAATGCGAGCGGTTCCTTGAGGTGTTAGCTCAACCACTCTATGAGGTCCCATGACCCTATATTTAAGTTTCCTTTTTGTATTCCTTACGCTATATAATAACGCAAGGTCACCCTCCGCAAGATCTTTGTTTTTAAGGTTGCAGTCAAACCATCTTTTCCGACAAATCTTCTCAACCCTAAGGCAAAAGGCTACCCGTAGCTGAGCCTCTTCAATCTTTTCAAGATCAATTAACCGCTCTGCTAGAGGTTCTTCAGTTAACCTCTCCTTTACAGCAATGCGAAGACTTGGTACTACAAATTCCATTGGCATTACCGCTTCCATTCCGAAGGCTAGGCTAAATGGGGTGCAGTTTGTTGCTACCTTGTAAGCAGTACGGTATGCCCGGAGTGCGGTTGTGAGCTTATGCTCCCAGTCATTGTGGCTGCCTTCTACAGTGCATGTCATGATATTACAAAAAGTCTTGTTGGAGCTCTCTACTAGGCCATTAGCCTGTGGGTAGTAAGGGGTAGATTTCTTGTGAATGATCATGAATTCACTCAACAGAATGGTTATGGTTTCATTGATGAAGTGCGTGCCCCTATCACTCACTATCTGCAATGGGCATCCAAACGGCATAATGACTTGTTCATACAAAAACTTAGTGGTGGATCGCGCATCATTCTTCTTGGTGGCCCTCGCTTCGGCCCACTTGGTGAAATAATCTATAGCTGCTATGATATATCGAGCTTGTGTGTGTTTAGCCGCTGGGCTAATCGGTCTGATGAAGTTGATTCCCCACTTTTCGAATGGCTGGTCTGCTAGAATGCCGGTCAAAGGCATGCTATCTTTTTTTTGAGGAATTGCAGCCCTCTAACAAGGATCACATCTTTTCACAAACTCTGCAGCATCCCCAAACAAGGTAGGCCACCATAGGCCTGCTTGCAAAACCTTTCTAGAAGTTATTTCCACTGCAAAGTGACCACTGGCCATTCCTGAATGTGCCTCTTCCAGAACTTCTACAAATTCATGTTCGTGGACACATCTCCTTAGAATATCGTCCTTTCCCAATCTATAGAGTTGACCTGCAATTAATTGGTAGGGAGCAGCATCTTTCACGAGCTTTCTAGCTCTTTCCCTATTTAGGGGTTTGTCCTGAGGGAGTCCATTGGTCAAGTAGTGTCCGACCTCCTCTGCCCATTTGGGAATTAAATCCACTTGGAACAAAGGGGCATCCGGAAGGTCGTCATCTACTCCCATTGCTGGCTCTCCGTTTGGAATTCTATAGGGTTGACCTGCAATTAATTGGTAGGGAGCAGCATCTTTCACGAGCTTTCTAGCTCTTTCCCTATTTAGGGGTTTGTCCTGAGGGAGTCCATTGGTCGACCTCCTCTGCCCATTTGGGAATTAAATCCACTTGGAACAAAGGGGCATCCGGAAGGTCGTCATCTACTCCCATTGCTGGCTCTCCGTTTGGAATTCTCGACATGTGATCCGCGAGGACATGGGTGGTGCCTTTTCGTACTGCGACTGTGAAGTCAAACTCTAAAAGAGTCAGCATCCACCATATGATCCTTCCTGTCATGCAAGGTTTATTCACTAAGTAGAGGAGGGCTTGATGGTCCACAAAGAACACAAACTTGTTGGCTAACAAGTAGTGTCTGAACTTCTTTACTGCATATACCATTGCAAGTCCCTCTCTTTCTATTGTGGTGTAGTTCATCTCAGCTTCGTTGAGCTGTCTGCTTGCGAAATATAGTGGATGATCACATTTGTTGTCTCCTGGTTGTGCTAACACACATCCTGTAGCAAAGTTTGAAGCATCAATGTGGACATGGAATAATAAATTCCAATCTGGGGCCTTAAGGATTGGTGCGGAGACCAAAGCTGGCCGTAGAGCATCAAACGACAGTTGACACTCTTCGGTCCAATCGAATTCTACCAACAATTTGTATAATAGGCGAGCAATTGTCGCGCACGACATGATGAATCTTCTATAGTACCCTATGTGTCCAATGAATCTTTGTACCCCCTTAGGGTTTATTGGTGGTGGTAGCTCTAGAATGAGTTTGATTTTGTTGAAATGACGATATGTCCTAGAATGATACCATGCTTGACCCAAAATTGGCATTTTAGAGGATTGAGGGAATGTGATACAGTCGACAGCGTTCAAATACCATCCTCAAATACTTGAGATGGTTATCCCATTCTGAATTTACACAAAGGTCATCCAAGAAGACTTCAAGGAAGTCTCTCAAGAAATCCTTAAATGATGTGCTCATTAGCCTTTGGAATGTCGCTGGCGCATCGGTTAGCCCAAAAGGCATCACCCTATATGCATATATGCCCCATTCAGTAGCAAATGCCATTTTATATTGATCCTCAGGTGCGAAGGATACTTGGTTGTACCTTGAGAACCCGTCTAAGAAGCTATAAGCTTCTTTTCCTGCCACTCTCTCTAGTACATGTTCTGTGAACGGGAGTGGGTAATGGTCTCGGTGAGTGGCTGCATTGATCTTTTTAAGATCTACACACACCCTTATCTTGCCATTCTTTTTCATGACGATTACAATGGGAGATACCCATTCTGTGTGCTCTATTTCATAGATGAATCCCACATTGATCAATTTGTCGATCTCTTCCTTGATGATTGTGGAGTACTTAGGATTCATCGGATAGCGTCTTTGCCGGATTGGTTTGGAGTTGTCCATGTTATGGATTGTGTGTTGCACCACTTCAGGTGGTACTCCCTTCATATCTTTGTAAGTCCAGGCAAAACAGTCTTCAAATTCAAGTAAGAGAGCCAATAAATCTCTCTCTTGTTCTGCGGTTAGGTCATCGGCAATGTAAACCGGCTTTGGGGTTTCACCCTCTCCTGCGAGGTTAACCTCCTTGACTTTCGCGGGTCCGTCAAAACCCTGCTTCCCCCCTTCTTCTGCAGACCTTTTGGCTTGTTTGAATAAGATCTTTCCACCCTGTATGGTATAAGCCTTGTAGTGGGGTGGTACCTTATGCACCCCCTCCGCCTCCTCATCCTCATCCAACTTCGTAGTGATGGGTTCATTGTTTTTCTTTTGAGAGGCTTTCCTTGATTCCCTCAGGGTGGTAGAATCTTGAGGCAACTCTTTCTGTGCGGAGATTGCTCAATGGAGTGGTGATTCTGTTAAGTCGGTTACTCCAGTTGGATGAAAATTCATAGTGTGCATCGACTGTTCCAACATGCGATAACCAATGAAGGTCTGAATTAACCTTCAGTCTTCCTTCTTTCTTGGATCCTCTCACCACATTGATCATTCAGAGAGGTACTTCTTGTTCTTGCCTTCTTGTCATGAATTGTGTCCCACCTTGAATAGGTAGATCAATTGTGGCTAGAACATGCATCCAGTTGTGTGAGAATTCGGGTTCAGGGAGTGGTCTTTTCCCTCCTCCTCATCATTGCACGAATGAAACACATTAACGGAAGTGGACCTATTTGTTGTGTCGGATTCGGCCACAAACAAATGTCCTGACATGGGATGTGATTTCCAAGTCCTAAGATCAACCTGAATGACTTGTTCATCCTTCCGCATGTAAATACTATCAGAGCTCCAATCATGGACTAACCCAGCAGTCCTCATAAATTGCCTTCCTAAAATGATGTCATATGAATCAAGTTGGTTACAAAAGTCCATGACGATGAACCAAACCTGATAAGTAAATTCGAAGGTCTTAACCTTGATGTCTCAGAACTCTCCCATGGGTCTGGTTGTTCCTCCATCAGCCAATTTAACCACTAGAGATGTGGGTTCCATTTTAGGTTTACCCCATTTCTCCCAACATCTTCGAGTGATGATGCTCACCTCAGCTCCTCCATCTAATATGGCCATGCAAGGATCCTTAGGCATCTCTAGGTTCTCCTTAGGTGGAGCATTCTTGCTACCGCTTGCAGGTTCATGTGCCACCTCATGTCCATTCATCCAATCGGTAAGATCCCTCCATAAGACGGGATTACTTCGAAGAAGTGAACCGATTGGTACCTTGACTTTTGTGGACAAGAAGTTTGACAATCCTGCCATGTCTCTTGGTAGGTCCAATATTTCTTGGCCCTCCGATGGTGGTTCTTGAATGTCATAGAATGACAAGTCACCATCCTCTTGCAGTTGTCTCAGACTAGGGTCCTCTTCGAACATCTTCTACATTAAGGTAGGTTCTCCATCTGAGTGTTCATAAACAGACTCTTCAACCACCATGTCTGGAACTTCCAGGACCCTTGTGGGTTGTCCAGGTGCTTTGTACCCTAGGTGAATTGTATCAGCAGCCCTGCTATTCCTAAGTCTTTCCTCAAACTTCTCTTGGCACTCTCGTACCAACTTTTGTGCTTCTTCGAGGCATTGCATTTCCACAAGGGGGTGAGGATATTCTCCTTGTCCTTTGGGTGTGGTTGCCCTCGCCTCCACTGGTACTTCAACATTCCTCGTAAGATCTGTTGGTACCTCCCTTAAGAGGGCACTGCTTCCTGAGGATGCGGAAGAGGGTAGTGTTGCGGTATCCTCATCGGATCCACTCTGAATGATCACTTGGTCCTTCCCCTTGTCGATTCTCTTGGTGGACCTGATTTTCTTGGTTTTTCTTGCTTTCGGTCTTTCTTGGTCCTTGGTTTTTGAGGAGCTAGCCTGATCCTTCTTTGGCTGCCTTTGCAACACTTGGTTGAATGCCTTAGCTTGCAACCGTGTAATGGCATTTAGAGATACCATCAAGACTTGCCATCTTTCGATGCTTAGTAAGTTAAGGCTCGCAGCCTTAGCATCATTTGCTACAGTGGCCCTTTGCATCGGACAATCCTTGTAGAGATGATCAACTCCACAACTGTTGCACAATGGTGCATTTGATGGTACTGCGGGTTGTCCAGTTTGGTCTTCTTTGAAGGGACATTCCCTTATGTAATGAGGCCCTTGACATCTGTAACAATTGATAGGCTGATTGGTACCTGCCTTATGTGGCACTAATTTGCCTTGTGAGGTCCTTGGCAGTGGTAGCATTGCAAGGGTGGCCTTTTATTCATTGAATTCATGGTGTTAGCCCTTGTTTGTGTAGGGACTGCGGCTTGATATACGGGAATATACATGTTCTCTTGCATAATGTAGTGGCTCGAGAACACCGATTGATTCGAACTGTCCTCATAATATTCTTGTTCCTGAACATACAAGAGTTGGGGGTACTCCTCTCCGTCTCCTTGGACTTCCTCAATGACCACTTGATTCATTGGAGTTACCCTCGGTGGTGGAGGTTGAGGTCCTAGGTGGGTGGTGGTAGAGGTGTGTTCGTTACCCTGTATTGAATCTGCATTGGTTGTCCAGGGTTAGAATTGGTTGATGGTGCAGGTAGAGCCAATTGCTGTCTCGGAGGATATCCTGGCAAATTGTGGTGCTCTTTGCACTCTGCACTGACTTGCATCATGATTGGTCATTTTATTGCAAGTTGCATAGTATATGTATTGTCTGGCTCTTAACTTTTGACATTCCGAGGTGAGGTGATTGCCATGGCAAAATCCGCACAAGACATTGTCTCTCCTAGGATACATGTGAGGATTTTGTGGACTTCCCCTAGGATGTTCACTCTTCATGTGTTGATTGAGCTGGCCTAGTAGCTTGGTAGTTAGTTCCTCTAGGTCCAATTCCTTGTTTTTTCTGTCAACATCCTTGGCATCTCTTGATAGGGTTGCTTTGGATGGTTGAGATAATTCAGATGGGGTAGAAGAGATTTTGTCCTTCTATGCCCTCTCCACCATATTGTCACCAAGCCGTACCGCAGCTTTGCTACACAGTTCAAATGATGTAGGGTTCATAGCAAATAGATGGTCATGAAGCTTGGAGTCATATACCCCTAGCAGGAATCTAGGGAGCAGCTGTGCATCACTAAGTCTCTCATGGGGTTCGCATCTAGAATTCAGATGTTTGATTCTCGCAATGTAGTCCCTAAGAGACTCCGTCTCCTTTTGCTTTACCTCATAGAGCTGGTTGATTGGGCTCCATTTGGGTCCACTCGGGGCAAATCCCGTGATGAAGGCTTTTATTAAGGTGGTCCAATTTATCTTCTCATTCGGTGTGAGGGCTCTATACCACTGTCCAGCTTTCCCATCAAGACTCAAACCAAAGGCATTGACTCTCTCAAGGTCCCCTATCTCACCGAATGTTTCACATATCTGTTCAAATCTCTCCACATGGGTGACCGGATCCCCCTCTCCTAGGAATTTGGTGATCAATTTGGATATGGTAATGGGTCTACTCCTGGGGGGGTGATGGTCTCTTCCTCCAAAGCCTGCCGGTGCCACGGCCCCCCTTCCTAGTGCTTGCACTAGGGTTCTTATAGCATCATCCGTTAAAACAGACTGAGTCGTAGGACTTGGAATTGGGTTTGGATTGAGTGGAGGCCTATTGCCACCCGTGGGTGGAAATGGAACTTGTGGCAGAATACAATAATTTGGCACCTGCGGTCTTTGTGGCATGATTGGGTTTGAAGACCCTGTCCCACTCGGCATTGATGTATGCATCGAATGTGTGGTTGGCCTTGGGAATGGGTTAGGAGGTGGTACTCTCAGCATGGGCATTGTAATCCCCGTTGTTGGTATGTAGTTAGGCTGAGGTATATATGGCCTGTAGGAAGGTACCACCCGGGGTCCTCCCGCATTCTCTACATTGGGTAGTTGTCCCCCATACAATGCTGCATAACGGGTTCCCCATAAGTATCTTCCCATTGTTGTCCATATCCTGGGTAAGTCTGAGCAGTAGGATAGGGATTTGGATTTGTTCCCTCTTCCCTCCTCTGTGAAGTACTACGTTTCCCTGGACTAATTTCCTGTCGGTCCCATGCAACTCTCGAGGGCTGTACCCCTGATGGTTGTGTCGGAGGTTGTCCTTGCCCTTGGAATGAGAACCTTGGAGGTTCTGTAATGGTTGGATCAACCCACTGAGGAGAGGGATTCCCTTCTCCTCCTGGTTGGCTCCATCCTTGGGTCTGTATAGTAGCAAGGACTGAGTCCCTACTCATTGGTTCTGTAACTGGAGGTGGTGTCATATTCCCAGGGTTTGGGTTGATAATGGGTTGCCCGGCGAAAGGGTTCACCATTTCTGTTTGGTTTGTAAGCCCTATCCTCCCCATAAAATTCGACAAGGATCCATATAGCCTTGCCGCTGCTGATGGGGTTGGAGACTGGGGCTCCACTGAGCTTCAGTTGGGAGCAACGGTAATACGACTTTCAACTGGTTCACCCATATTGTTGTCCAAGCTCATAGACTACTCTGAGCTCGATCCGTCGTCTCTCACAGGTCATTGGACCGAATGTGATCCTAGAGTTGAGTCTCCTAAGAGGATGGAAGCAAAGCTCGGAATGTAGCTTGATAGGATGTTATTTGAGCAGGTTCTGGGTTGTTGCTTATGACTCTTCCTGACCTGAGTAGCATATGCATGTAGTAACTATCGAGTTCAGTTGCTTTGGTCATGGAAGTGGTGTTTCTTCAAAGTTTTCTAGGTATTTTTTACTATAATTTGACCTCAGGGGGGTCTCTGGAGATACTAGAACTCTGTCAGATTTTTGTCAAAATTTGGTCTCGGGAGCTATTTCAGCGCGCTGAGATAACAGGAGCTAATTCAACGGGGTGCTAATTTAGCGCGACGAAATACCGCCCTGCTGAAATAACAGGAGCTATTTCAGTGCGGTGAAATAAACCTCTGAGTTTGACTCGGGGTACTAATTCAGCACGCTGAAATAGCACAGTGTAGCTGCTAATTCAACGGTCCGCTGAATTAGGAATTTGTAATTTTTAGGATTTTTCAGTAATTTTTGATATTTTTTAGTTTAGGAGCTAATTCAGCGCGCTGAAAAAAAAGTCCACAGGTCCGCTGAAATAGCCACCGCCTTGCCAGCTGGAGCATTAATTGCTCCGCTGATTTAGGGCCTGACACCTGACACCTGATGCTAATTCAGCGCGGCGAGATGTTTTCAGCGCGCTGACAGCGGTCCGCTGAAATAGTCTCTGTGCAATTTTTCTGTCGACAATTTTTTATCTTCCTTGGGCTCTGTCAGGGGAAACCATGAACCTTCGTATGAACCAAGAGAACCGCTGAGGTCAACTTCCTTTGCCATACACAAAACCTAAGGTTTGAGGGGTTGTGTTACTGATGAGAACCTCGAAGATCCCAAAGCCTGCACAAACTCCATGATCTCCCTTTGTCGACGGATGACAGATCAATAAGATGTCACCAATAGTCCTGTTTGCAATGCGACTGACTGACATATATGCTTATTTTTATTTTTATTTTTCTTGGACTGACTGACTGCATGCTGATGCAAACCTATTGACCTACATGCTTACGAAGTTAGTGGGTATGTTATAGTATCTTGTATTTTTGCAGTTTTCAAAGAGCATATATATGTCTAGCAGTGGGTGTAGATCTTTTACAATACGAACCGATATGCGTCCAAGTTGTGGCTAGCTAATATTGGGATAATTTTCTCTCTACAGTGGTGCACCTTATGTGTTTTTCTTAATTTGAAAATAATTATGTCCATCTTTTATGCTCAAAGGAAGAGTCAGACTTTGTTTGGTTAGTCTTCTCCCTCAGTGCTTGCCTTCATTATGGTTGAGTTATGCCTACATCTTTGGAGCTTTGATAGAGACTCAATATGTAGACCTTTGTATAAATTTATAAACTTAGACCAGCTTTGGTGTGGTTACAAAATCGTTGAATTTATAAATTTACACTAGCTTTGGGTGTAGTTTCAAAATCACACACCCACTTTTGGGCGTTGATGTTAGTGGGGATGTTGTAACTAATCCTACTATGCATGATGAAGATGATGGTTTTTATTTTGTGGATGACTACCAAGAGGTTATAAGTTTCACTTTTTATGTGATTAGTTGGACATGTTACTGATTCATCTAGGTATAGATTTGTCTAGGTATATATAGAAATTGCTTGAGTGTGTGGGTGCGTGGGGTTTGTGTATTGATAAGTTCTACACTCACTATTTTGTGTTGATGATGTTCGTTGGTAAGTTGGTCCCTACTGTACATGATGGAGTTGATGGTGTATAATCTAGTGGACGATATAATCAAGGGCTTAGGGGTACCCCAAGTCCAGAAAAATTGGTGTATTATGGGGCTTTTTAGTTCTAGAGATAGGGTACTGTGAAAGGGGTTTGGGACACATATATTTTGAATCTTATCTACCTAGTCCTTCTCATGCTTCTTGGTTCACTCATTAGTTCTTTCTCTCTCTCTCTCTCTCTCTCTCTCTCTCTCATTGATGGTCGGCCCATGGATTAGCGGTTTGGGGCCTATGGGACACGGACCAGGCCACTGACAGAGATACACATAGCAGTATGGAACTGTAATGGTTCACTATGGGTGCATCCTGGACGACTGGAGCATGTTATGGTGGGGAGAGACATCATACTTCTGACAGAGACACATCAGAGCCCAGAGAGAGGGCTACCTCGAGTAGAGGGATTCCAGTGGGAGTCAGCATACAGGAGGACCACACGCCAGGGTACCTCGAGAGGGTCGGGGAGAGTAGCAGTCCTATTCAGACCGGAGCTACAGGGGAGACTGAGAGTGGTAGCACAGGATCCAGAGGCCAGATACATGTGGATCAGCTTACAGCTCTCACAGGACAGGGTTATATACATAGCTCTATGTTACTTTTCTCCATCAGGATCCTCCTATGTCATTACAGAGGACATGCCACAGGAGGAGGAGATAGGAGCCTCGCCATACACTTGTCTGTCAGAGGAGATTATGCATTATTCTACACTAGGGGAAGTATTTCTTACGGGCGACTTCAATGCCCACACACAGAGCAGACAGTGTGAGGTGTATGACTATGATGACATGGAGATCCTCCACCCTGTGGATCCAGAGGAGATAGGGGCTAGTCGGGCATCAGAGGACACTGGACCAGACAGAGGACATTATGGGGACCACTTACTAGAGTTGGGAGCCAGGCATCGTCTCGTTATTTATAACGGGATGCTACAGTGGCCGGGATCAGGAGGACTGACATGCTTCCCACATGGGGATCATACACGGACCGGAGGCATCGTCTCGTTATTTATAACGGGATGCTACAGTGGCCGGGATCAGGAGGGCTGACATGCTTCCCACATGGGGGTCATACACGGACCGGAGGCACGGTGGTAGACTACATTATGGGGTCTTTGGAGGCATCACAGCTTGTCACCTCATTCTCCATTCCACCTCGTCCTATTGGGGCAGATCATACATACTTGGCATTCTCACTAGTCGGATCACCAGTATCACCAGCCCCCCACATACCGACGCCACACACTACCATCTACTTCACACATGACATGGCAGACATATACACTGGCAGAGTAGAGGATGGGCTCCTACTCATGGATCCCCTGGCATCTATAGATACCATTACAGCCCAGCTCGCATCACTCCTACACACGGCTGCATTACAGAGCTTCCCACATCGTGTACACTCAGGAGAGCCTGCGAGACCTGGGACTATGTCCCAGAACAGATGGTATGATGACGAGTGCAGAGCCCTATACTCACGACTCCGCATACAGAGAGCCTTGGGAGCCATCACAGAGCAGGAGTCGAGGAGAGAGATGAGGAGACTTACTCGCCGCAAAAGGCGGGCCTTCGCAGAGATACAGGAGCTAGAGATCTTTCATTTCTTCATGAGTAGAGATAGCCCTGTCTCATGGCGGCACTTCAGAGAGCCCCGGACCCCGACACCTATTGCAGACCCACAGACATGGCACACATATGCAGAGGGTCTATACCATGCCCCACAGCAGCCACCTATACCTCAGCCACAGGAGCCTCGACCTACCACAGCTAGCTTCTTTACCCACTCGATGGTACAGGAAGCTATCCGCCGCCTACAGCATGGACGGGCCGCCGACCATATGGGCCTGCAGGGTGAGCATCTCATATATGCAGTAGATTCTTTAGCTCCTTTTCTTGCACACCTGTTTAACAGGGCACTAGCAGAGGGTTTGCCTGCGGAGTGGACGATGCACACCATTGTGCCGATTCACAAAACAGGGGATATGCTCGATCCGAGCAACTACAGGACGGTTATGGTTGGCCACGTGCTGGCCAAACTCTATGGTGCAGTGCTGGAGCAGGAGCTTAGCTTATATGCTGAGCGAGCAGGTTTACGCTCATCAGGGCAGGCAGGCTTCAAGAGAGCTTTCTCTACCTATTCACTTTGAGATGTATGATTGATCTGGCCAGAGTGAGGAAGAGAAAGCTCTATTGCTGCTTTGTGGATTTCCGCAAGGCATTTGACACAGTACCACGAGAGAGGCTCTTTCAGCCCCTACAGTCTCTTGGCATACCAGCAGATATGACATGGGGCATCTATGCATTATATGAGCAGGTTTTTGGGCGAGTCAGATGTCCAGGAGGTATGTCCGAGACTATTGCTAGCACCATTGGTGTGAAGCAAGGATGCCCACTTTCCCCCACGCTATTTGGGTTATACATTGATGAGGTGGCTGACTTCATTACACGGGGAGGCGGAGATGGAGTTGATTTAGCAGGTACCTCAGTACATATTATGCTCTATGCTGATGATATTGTATTAGTGTCTGAGTCCCCAGGTGGTCTACAGCAGCATCTACATGCACTCCATGATTTCTGCACACAGAGGGGTCTTACTGTGAACCTTGGGAAAACCAAGGTTATGGTCTTTCATACATCGAGACAGGGCAGGAGTCAGCTGACATTCACTCTCGCAGGATGCCAGGTGGAGGTGGTGACATCATACGTGTACCTAGGGGTTACCTTCTCTGCAACAGCCACACGCTTTACCATGGATTCAGCAGCCAGAGCTAGATTGACACGGGGATATGCAGCATTGGCTATGCTAGAGAGACAGTGCTACCAGGCGCAAACCGTCAGTACCTCATGACATTATCCGAGCAGAGTTTGCTGCGCCTCCTATGATGGTAGAGGCCATATTTCAGACTATATGCCTGCTAGACAGATTCAGAGAGATGCCACAGGACAGATTATCATACAGAGCTTTTCAGGCATCTAGACAGTTGGCTGAGGCAGGAGACAGAGGATCATGGTATGCACAGGTCACACATTGGTTCTCACAGCATGGCCTAGACATGGATCATCTACCACCATTCCAGTATGACAGGGATGTACCACATATCCGTCTGTCTCATAGTGAGAGGAACAGAGTATTGAGACAGGATCTATGGCAGCTCTATACACGAGAGACATGGATATCGCCTACACAGCCTCTTCCACCGAAGATGCTATACTACAGAGATCACTTCATGAGTATCACTGATGATGGATTTATAGAGAGGCCTAGATACATGGAGGGCTTTTTACCACACGGCTCCCGAGTGGCTATTGGTCAGCTCAGAGTTTTATCACACCGATTGGAGATTGAGACTGGCAGAGCAGCACGGATCCCCCGAGAGGAGAGAGTATGCAGATTGTGCAGAGAGGAGGTGGAGAGTGAGGAGCATTATGTATGCAGATGTAGAGCATATACAGCCATCAGAGAGAGATATCCCATTTTATTCAGAGAGCCACATTCCCTACGCCAGATCTTTGAGACAGCAGACCAGCGCATACTGGGGAGATACATTCTAGACATACAGCGCCACAGAGAGACATTATTACAGGCTCAGACAGCTCCAGAGGGGGGGCGACAGACACAGATTACTACATTTTTTCAGAGATCCATACCCCTCCCAGCCCCTACACGGCAGGGAATTACTCTCCAGAGAGCAGAGACACTTAGAGCCCGCAGGAGACAGAGGACACCTGGCTTTCGGACACCACGCCTATACCAGAGAGAGATGACAGAGATCAGAGCTCAGTTTCACAGAGAGGGTGCGGAGCGATTGGCTCGCTTCAGAGCACACCCAGGCATGTTCTTCAGGGAGCTGTGGACACCCCCTTCACTGATGTATACCATTTTATACCCCCAGTATGGTACAGGATGGAGCTAGCTAGGTTGCATATCATGATTGTATACTCCATGCATATAGCTTTGCATTCTCCTAGTAATAGAGCTCCATCCCCTGCACACCCAGATTCAGCTTTTTTATTCAGTACTTTTTCATTTTGTTGGGATGACAGAGGATACCCCATACAGGTACTCCAATTTGTCTCATAGGCCGAGTTCGGTCTTTTGGAAGACGTTAATAAAATCTTTCTTTCTTTCTTTCTTTCTCTCTTATACTCTTCCTGACGAGATAGGGGATAGTTGGTGAGTTCACCTCCCAATCATAGATCAAGTGTGTTGAATCACCCCCAAGTTCGAGGCTAACAAGGCACCTTGCCAATCTTTGCTCTCAATCCTTGTATCCCATACCACATGAATCCATCCGTTCAGATGTTTGGCACGACTAAGCACACGCATGAGTCTACCATTGTATCGATCAAGGGAATTCTCAAAGAATGACCACCAAAAGCACTTTTATAGCATTTGGCTTGGAGCTCTTGCTATAAAATAGCGTATCTTGCAAGCTCTTTCATACTTAGTGTCCTAATCTTGAAATCGTTGTGCTTGGACCTAGCCCTAGCTAAAAGCTAGCTCTCGTTATGAGCCATGGGAACAAAATTTTCCCTCACTTCCAATTATGAATGGGTTCAGCTTAGTCGTGGCATGTTTTGCATTGTCATAATGCCAATTCAGCCGTTGGAAGAAACTCTTCCCAATGAAATGCTCGAAGCATATGCTAAAAAATATTGCTTCAAGTCCTCCAAAATATGATTTAGGTGCTTTGTGTGACTATCTAATTTAGGATCCTAAAGTTGTAAAAGGTTCCTACATGGCAAAGGGCACTTGGCATGCATGATATATGTCCTCATGGTACATAAATTTTTCAAGAATTGATCTTGCCCTTGTATCCTTATCTTTAGGGCAATCCTTGGCTGAATGTCCCTTTACTAAGCACTTGAAACATTTTGTCCGTGCATGCCCAATCAAAGTCCTTTGTGGACAACCCAAAGGAACTATTATCACTCTTTTTTGGTTGCTGGTGGGATTTTTTATATGGCTGTCCTCAATTTCCAGCATACCAAATTTTGGGCTTTTGATTGCCTTGATCTTTCTATATCTGGAAGGTGTTACAACAATGCAATTGCATCATCATATAGATGTGCAAGATGAATGGCATGATTCAACGTTTTTGGGTTGTTCCTTTCTATCTTATTCTTGGATCTCTTGAGTTTCAAAATTTTAGGCCATTATGTGATGAGTAAGAGACTCTGCGGGTCTTAAGAAACCTAGTATAGTTGCTTATGCTTGGGCACTGATGATGACATAAGCGTTGCTTTGCTTAGTAAGTATGTCTTACTTGGTCAAAAAGTTTTGTTAACTCTTTCAAGTTTTTTAAAATTTTTAACTTTAATTTTTTCCTCATTGTTAAAAAGTTATGGCCTTTAGTTCATCAAAATCTGAATTTGTATGATTGGATATATTATAGTCTTACAAAGGTATTTGTCCATCCGCACATTCTTCGACTCATTCCATGCTTTCTCTTGTTCATCCATAGGCATAAATTCTCTCAACATCAGTTCATGTTTTAGGTTCCTTACCCTTGCTCACCAGCCATTCATCGTTTGTGTGCAACACTATCAAAGGAAACACTTTGCGCATCCCTAACATCGGATATCACATCACACCTCTGACAAAAAAAGACATTCATAGTATCTACATATTGCGGTCCCTCTCCTTGTCATGGAAATGCACATGTTTGTGGTCTTTATACAAGTGCTTGTCTTTCTCTCCGTTAGTATATTTATAGAAGTCCTTTCCTTTCTCTCCATTAGTATCTTTGAGAGAAGGGCAAGAGCAATGAATGGAGGTTGGACCGTAGTTATCAGGGAGCACCGTTTTCCCTTGTTGGAATGGGGAACGCCGTTCCAGAGAGTGCCCCGTGTTGGGAACGTTTGGGAATCGAGAAACGTGGGAGGAATGTGCGAGACGCGTTTCTTGGTAACATTATGACAACACATACAACCGTGTTTTTATTTTTTTGGCCTTCTCACACAATTGCCTCCTCTCCCGATTTCCTTGTCCTCGTTCCCCCTTCCCGAAACCTTCCCATTCCAACCTTTGACGTTCCCGAAGCTTTCCCGTTCCTTGGTAACTATGGGTTGGACATCCCTAGTGAGTGGAGTAGTAGACGTAGGATCCGTTTGATGATTTAATCAATTATCTGGCATATGATTTGGCTCAAAGATGTGATGAACTCTTTATGTAACTTTGCCATATAGAAATCTTATTGAAGAACATAACATTTCAGCTTGAAGGTATTTGATAGAGGCAACACCTACATCTAGAGAAAGAATACACCAATCCAAAGAAGAGAGGTGCAAAAAAAATGCACCTCAATATTTGAAGAAGATTAGCTAAGATTAAATTGTTACTCCTTTCATTTCAAATAGACTACAAATTCATGAAATTTTCCGCCCAAAAGTTGAGAGTATGAAGGTAAGTTGGGCAAAGTAAGGAAAGAGGTGGAGTCTAGGATGGAGAGCCTCTTGAGTGATTATGATACCAATTGGAAGGTCACCTATGCTATTGGAAACTAGAGGGTGACTCCACTTGGTAACCATGCACTAGGGGGAGAGAGCTAGCCACAATCTCAATCTAAGAAGTATGGATAGACAAGTTGGGCTAAGGAAGGAAAGAGGTGTGAGTCTAGGATGGAGAGCCCCTTGAGTGATTTTGATACCAATTGGAAGGTCACCTATGCTATTGGAAACTAGAAGGTGATTCCACTAGGTAACTACTCAACCATGCACTAAGTGACTCCACTAGGTAACCACTCAACCATGCACTAGGGGGAAAGAGAGAGCCACAATATCAATCTAAGAATGGATAGACAAGTGCTCCATAGGTTTGTAGATTTTAGCAAAAGATATTTCTAGAGGGTTGCCTTAAAAGATCCCTCGTCGTTAACTCTAGGACCGTAATTCGATTAATTTTCCCCCTTTTCGAGTATGCAAATCTTAGGCAATACGAATGCAACTAGATGCTCCTAGGTGGCTAGCCTTTGACTCCATTAGGAAGCATGGCACACAGATTAGGAGATGCCCCTCCGCATAATTAGATCCTTGCTTGTTGCGGCTAAATATTTGTGCGCACTCCTTTGGATGTTTGCATTGCTATGTATTTGGTGCTATGCAAAGGTGAAGCTATGCTATTTTCGGCTGACTTTGGGGGTAGCCGGAGGACGTAAATTTGTCTATATGACTCCTGTTGTAAAAAGATATGACAGGAGGACGGGTGATCCATAGATTGTGGTTTAGCACTAGCTCACAATCACGCTAGGAGAAGTGCGAAAACGACGCAATCAAGTGGAGTATCAGCTATTTTCCTCAGGCGGAGCGACAAAGTCTCACGCTATTGACGAAATGTAATCACGATTTTGCACATACGAAGTAGCGTGCTTCGTCATTTGCTCGGTGCATATCTGAGCCTCGTTGATACCTTGGGGCGATTCTTGGCAAGGGAGTAAGGAATTGTAGTAGGCCTGGCCTAGAAGAAATCAAAGACTTTTGGATTGCTTGCATATCGCAATGGCTTGACAACCCATGGCATGCATCTACCCGTTAGTACACAACGGACAGGAAACCCTTGTTTGGTATGCATGAGGTATCTACTCATCGACCTACCTAAAGCTTGGCGACTGTTCCTGTTGCTTACACTCACTTTTGGACCAAGAGTGCGCAGTTTATAAAGGTTAAGGAGGCAACCAATACTGAATTCTGGTACGGATATGGCGCCATGACACTTCTCAAAGTTCAGAGCATGGCCGCGCAAATCCCGTACAAGACGTGAAGTTAAAGAAGGCAAGAACTCTAAAGATGAAGACCCTTACAAGGTACTTTTGGTTGAGCTTGTGGAGGTCACCAAATGTAATTTTTGGGCTTCAAATAATAAAAAGTATTATTTTATTTAATTGAATGTGTTTTTTTTCTGGATACGGGTCAAAGTAAAATTGACTCTGGTCATAAGAGAGTTGACCGTGGACATCGGTTGACTAGGAAATAACTGGTCATAAGAGAGTTGACTGTGGACATTGGTTGACAAAGAAATAAAAGGTTTGATGGATATCAAACAATATTGACTGAGGTCAATAAAAGACAAGAAATTGACTCCGATGAATGTGCCTTAGTGGGGATGCTCACTAAGGACCAGGATTGGTCAAAAGGGGCACAAGTGTGCATGCAATAAATGATTAAAACTAATGTTTAGTTGTGCTGGAATTCATTCTTTTTGCAGGGATCACTGGAGAGCAGGCCTTAAAATTGAAGCCCATCTGGGCGTCTGTGGCCATCTCAGGCTTCAAAGGAAAGTTCCAAGAAATAGCTCAAGCGTCATTTTGAAGCCCAAGAATTTCTACAAAGCGTCAAACGAAGCCTAAACCATGAGTCCTAGGCGTCCCAAGTGTATATATATATATATATATATATAAGTGGTGGTGCCAGCGTGCCAGGTGGTCGTGAGTAGCCGCTCTCTCCGGGCTCCAGCCTCCCGAGTCCGGGCCTCCCCCAGTGTGGCCGCAGGCCGATGGCCGCTGCAGGCAGTGGGCACCCTCTAACAACCCCCGAGCCCCAAACCAGCGTGTACAAGCTGACGTGGAGGATTGTGCGAGTGGGCCTCCTCACACAGGTGGCACGTAGGGGTTCGTCTGGACTCTGCATGCAAAAAAAAACAGTAGGAGAGGTAGGGCCCAAGGGTCTACCGTCTACGTCGACCTGGCATCTTTTTTTCCCCCTGGACCTGCAACGAGATTAATCATTATATGCTACAGTGGCTGCTTCTATACAGTAATGTGCCCACTGCCGCGTGCGAGAGATGCTTGGACAGAACTTGGAAGGCTGAAGCCTGAGAGGCTGAGCAACTGAAGCGTTGGAGACTCGTGAGATTTTTCCCTACAAGATAAGCCTCAAATAATAAATTTCAATGCTCATATTTGTTTCAAATTGCATGTCCCTTTCAAGTTTCTGGCTGCCATTTTTCAGATAAGACCTACAGGCTACGGTCACCTGTAGGCTGTGAGTCGTGACCTCAAGGCTCAAGATAAGACCTACTTCTCCTTTTCAGCCTGTTGCATATCATCTTCAGCCCGCATATCTTTTCCAGCCCCAGCACCATTATCCCCAACTTGATGCACTACAAATTACAATCTCAGATTGACGTAGTTTTCTTTATCCAGCTGCTTTTCAAATTTCATGTCTAGGCTTGGAAAGAGCAAGATTTCAGAAAATCTACTTCAACATAGTGATTTATATCAAGGTTGATTTCCTTGGTAAGTTCAATAAGGTTTTTCTGGTTTTGGATAACACCTCATGAGTCATGGGTATTCTTGATTGATTCTTATTTTCAGGTTTTGACAACAAATGCCCAATCATCTTAAACAATATTTGTTGTCTCATTCTTTTCTTAGAACAAGGTTGTGGTCACGATTCACAAGGCTAGATTATTGCTGCTGCTCTTTTGAAGAGATACACTTTCTACGCCCAGAAATATCATGATTTAGTTTCCGTTTCCTGCAATGATTGTTTGGGGGACTTGTTTGGGGCTGGTTTAAGGGCTAGTTTAGGGGGCTTGTTTGGGACTGGCCGCTGGTTTAAGGGCTAGTTTGGGAGGCTTGTTTGGGGCTGGTTTAATGACTATGTGGCAGGCCACCTGGCATGCATTGGAGGCCCCAAACATGGCTAAGGGCAGGCATATATGACAGGTATACATAATACCAGTCGACTGGTAAACAGGGTCAGTGTGTGTGTGTGTGTGTTTGAGAGAGAGAGAGAGAGAGAGAGAGTTTTTCCATTTAAAAGAACTCGCTTCATGCTTGCTGATGATGGAAATGTGTATATGTGTGTGTGTGTGTGTGTGTGTGTGAGAGAGAGAGAGAGAGAGAGAGAGAGAGAGATTTGGCTTTTTCTTCTTGCAGCTACATTCCATAAAAGATTTTACCATGGCTGGCGTTGGTGCCATGGCTCTTGATGGTTTTCCAGTTCCTTCATCCTCAACAAAGGTGATTGTGCTATGTCCACGAGGTTGTAACTATTTACATTGTGGTTAGCATATTGAGTTGTTCAATGATAGTTTGTGATGGCATTGCAGCATAAACAACGAACCTTGTTTGAGTCTTTGGAAAGGAGAAGAGACAAGAAAGGGATTCTAGAGAGAAGGCATCTACAAGTCAAGTCATGGTTGAGATTTTTGGCTCTTCGAGTATCAGCGACGAGAACCATGAGTTGGATGTTGATATGGAGGACTTCAATAAAGTGCTTCAAGACGATATGGAGCTTTTCGGTATGTCAGTTGAAAACACACCCTTGAGTAATACCGAAACACAAGGATCAAATAATGATAAAAAAAAGAAGCTTCGAAAGTTTAGAGTAGAGTGGCTGCATAAGTTTTGTTTCCTAAAACTTGTGGTGATTGAAAATAAGGAGTTTATGAAATGCTTGTGGTGTGAGAAGTATTTGAGGTTATTCCAGGTAAGGACAAAGAAGGCAAGTCTTTGGATAATGGAGGTAAAGATATAGAGAGTTGCAAGCAGCTTGCAAGGAGTTTTGTGCAGAAGGTGATTGATTGTGTTAATGAGCGTTTTCCGGATGTATACTTCTTGAATGCTACCAAGATGTTCTCTCCACAGTTTTATCCTAAGGACGCTAAGCGCTCCAAGTCTACAATGGAGAGGTCAAAGAAGGTAAACGAATGGTTAAGTAGGCTCTTGAAAAAGGTTGGAGGTTATGTTGTGGATGCACAGGGATGCAATGACGAGCTTTTATCGTTTACCGATACGCTATACTATGCATGCGATACTATGAGCATGAGAGATGCATGGCAGTTGTTTGCTTCAAATGTCAATTGGCAGCGCTCTTATCCGAATTTATTGAAGTTATGGCAATTGATTCTTGTTTTGCCCGTGTCATTTGTGTCTTGTGAACGAGGCTTTTCAAAGCAAAATGCAATTAAAACGTCTACGCATCAATGCTTGAAAGTGGACACATTAGACATGCTCATGCGTATCTCACTTGTTGGTCCAAAGTATGATGCAATTGATTGGGTGTCTACAAGATTTGGGAGCTCAAAAAATGCCGAAAAGCAACAGATGCTTAGTTTTTGCATATGATCAGCTTGATAGCAGCTTGTTGAGTAGTATGATGCTCTTGATGCATAATTGGTTGTGTAAATGATGGTCTTGGCAACAGTTTTTGGCAGCAGTTTGTGTACTCCGTGTAGAGATTGACATCTGTCAAGCAAGGCTTTTGCCGTGTATGACTGCTTCTTGTAATCAGATGTTCGGCTACCTTTGGTTGAATGATCCCCATGTGGCTATGCTTTTACTTATCGACATGTGTAAATGTCGAAAGTATGTATAATAATTTGTGGTTTTTTCACTTGTTATACAGGGCTTCGTGTTTTGCAGGTATATTCTCCTTTCGAGCGAACAAGGTTGTGGCTTTTCTCAGCCCATTGTCTAGGCGTCTTTTTAGCAAAGAAGGTTGCCAGATTTCAGCCTATAGTGCAGCCCCATCTCAGCCCACAGTGCAGCTAATTTTGGGCCAAAAGATAGCCAATTAGTTTGCCGATCTTCAGCCCACAATCCAGCCCTTTCTCACCTTGAATGCAATCCGACAAGTTCTCCTATTTTCAGCCCAAAGTGTAGCCCACAGTACAGCCAATCTCAGCCCGAAAGAAAGCCCAGAAGTTGGTCTAGTTTCAGCCCACTATTCAGCCCTTTCTCAGCCTGATTTCAGCCCAATGTCCAGTCCCTAGTGCAGCTGATTTCAGCCCCTAGTGTATCATGTTCTTGAAATAAATCTTTGCAGATGTGCTACTGTTAGCATCTCCATTCTGTGGCAATGCAAATTTGTTGTATATACAGATGTGATGGTAGAAGTTTGCTACCAACACATTGTCCTTTCTTTTAATTTTGGGCTCATGTTTGCAGAATTTCTTTCCAAGAGTTGATGTTACTTACTATTGTCAGTGCGTCCGACTAATTTGCTAGCTTCTTTTTGGAAGATGGTGATAATTCGGGAGCACAAGTTTGCCTTTTTTGTAAAGGTAAGGGGAGCTTGAACACGTGTGTGTCCGTTTTTTATTATTCCCAAAATACTTGAGTCCGTTTGCTATCATATGACTATATCTTCTTGAATTTATTGGAGCTTTACACAAATTCTTGAATTTAAAGGTAGCCGAACATCTGATTACAAGAAGCAGTCATACACGGCAAAAGCCTTGCTTGACAGATGTCAATCTCTACACGGAGTACACAAACTGCTGCCAAAAACTGTTGCCAAGACCATCATTTACACAACCAATTATGCATCGAGAGCATCATACTACTCAACAAGCTGCTATCAAGCTGATCATATGCAAAAACTAAGCATCTGTTGCTTTTCGGCATTTTTTGAGCTCCCAAATCTTGTAGACTGACACCCAATCAATTGCATCATACTTTGGACCAAGAAGTGAGATACGCATGAGCATGTCTAATGTGTCCACTTTCAAGCATTGACGCGTAGACGTTTTAATTGCATTTTGCTTTGAAAAGCCTCGTTCACAAGACAGATGACACGGGCAAAACAAAAATTAATTGCCATAACTTCAATAAATTCGGATAAGAGCGCTGCCAATTGACATTTGAAGCAAACAACTGCCATGTATCTCTCATGCTCATAGTATCGCATGCATAGTATAGCGTATCGGTAAACGATAAAAGCTCGTCATTGCATCCCTGTGCATCCACAACATGACCGCCAAACTTTTTCAAGAGCCTACTCAACCATTCGTTTACCTTCTTTGACCTCTCCATTGTAGACTTGGAGCGCTTGGCGTCCTTAGGATAAAACTGTGGAGAGAACATCTTCGTAGCATTCAAGAAGTATACATCCGGAAAACGCTCATTAACACAATCAATCACCTTCTGCACAAAACTCCTTGCAAGCTGCTTGCAACTCTCTACATCTTTACCTCCATTATCCAAAGACTTGCCTTCTTTGTCCTTACCTGGAATAATCTCAAACAACAAGCTGTGTGTATACTCCACACCAGATTCATTTACATAATGCCAAGTACCATCTTCAGTATCACACATAAACTTCTTTAAGTACTTTGTATCTTTTTCAAAATTTTCTTCCAAGAACTTACGTCTCAAAGAAGATAAAGTGACCTCAATGTACGCACTTATTGAGGCGATGTCTATATCCTCTTCTTCAAAATGCTTATTAAGCATATTCAAGTCGTGTAGAACATCAGCAAGTAGGTGAATAACAAACAACACTTTATAAATACGAAGTTTATTATACCATGCAGTGGCTCCTTCTTTCCAAAAACAAAGAATGGCACGCAATAAAGACACCAAGCGCTCCATCACACTTTCTCGTGAGAGCCACCTTACCTCATGAATTTGCAAAACCTCAAGGATCTGGAGATTCATCTCCTTCAACAGATTTTTAAAACCTGTATGCCGCAAGCTAGAACCATGAATGCGAAGAAGAAACTTGTCCGCATGAAAAATTTCTACGAGAAGAAGCTTCAAGGACCATCTACGATGGTGCATCCATATCAAGATTGAGTGTGACCTTACTCATCTTGAATCTCCAAACACGCTACCAATGGGGTAATGCATCGGTTTCTGCATTACTATCGTAAGTTATATTTGTATTTTGTTTGCATAAAAATAATGTCTCTCAATCACTTTTGTGCTCATTAAATATTTACAATTGAGTGGTAGGCTTCTTTCGAACAAGATTCTACCATCAAACAATGTGATCCCAAAGTCGAGGGACGAGGCAAAGAAAATGATCGCATCCCTTGAACTCGAATACAACACAATTCATGCATGTGTCAATGATTGCATTTTGTATCGTGGAGAGTATGAAAATGCAACCACTTGTCCCAAATGCGGTGTTGCTCGTTTTGAATAAATCTTATTAGCAACTTTATCTGTGTGTGACAAACAGGGAAAAGATTTTGTTGCATCCAATATAGCCAAGGCTTCCCTGTGTGCGATACAATGTGTACTGACCAAATGGGGGATCTCTCTCCTTAACTTTGCAACTAAACCATCATGGCAGCCAAGTATAGAACTATCACCATCAGTGGCAATACCTACCATGCGTTGTGGATCAAGCCTCATTTCACATAGAGCTTTCTTAAGCGCATCAAATTTTGTTTGAGTTGATCCATCTGCCACAACAACAAGCCTGCCAAATTGTGTTTTGGCCATACCCAAGCCAGCACAAGTCAGAAAGGAAACATAAATTATTAAATGCTTCTCCATTGCCCTATCTATGGTCTCATCAACCATCAATGAGTAAAATGGACTTTGCTTCACGTCACCCAGCTGCATAGTTTCTATATGCTCTGAGATACATGCAGCAAAATCTTTACCAGCCATAACATTAGTGTATGAAGAATAATCGTTCTTGACAGGCATTGTTTGCACATCTGGGGCATATGCTAAGTCACAAAGCTTCTTGAACTTCTTGCATGCAAGGTCTTCTTTTGCAACAAAGTACATCAACTTCATGCAAGTTATGACTCTTTTTTGAGTCTTGCTTCCCAAGGCTTTCATGTGTTCTTGGACTTGAATCCCACCCTCATGAAGTACCTTCAATGTGGCAAATCTATGCTCAGGAGATTTTTTGTGTTTCCTTATGGCACTCATTTGTTTTGCACCCTTTTCCTTTCCCCCATGGTCCCTTTTGTTTATACTTCTCACACCACAAGCATTTCATAAACTCCTTATCTTCAATCACCACAAGTTTTAGGAAACAAAACTTATGCAGCCACTCTACTCTAAACTTTCGAAGCTTCTTTTTTTTATCATTATTTGATCCTTGTGTTTCGGTATTACTCAAGGGTGTGTTTTCAACTGACATACCGAAAAGCTCCATATCGTCTTGAAGCACTTTATTGAAGTCCTCCATGTCAACATCCAACTCATGGTCCTCGTCGCGCTGATACTCGAAGAGCCAAAAATCTCTACCATGACTTGACTTGTAGATGCCTTCTCTCTAGAATCCCTTTCTTGTCTCTTCTCCTTTCCAAAAGACTCAAACAAGGTTCGTTGTTTACGCTGCAATGCCATCACAAACTATCATTGAACAACTCAACATGCTAACCACAATGTAAATAGTTACAACCTTGTGGACATAGCACAATCACCTCTGTTGAGGATGAAGGAACTGGAAAACCATCAAGAGCCATGGCACCAACGCCAGCCATGGTAAAATCTTTTATGGAATGTAGCTGCAAGAAGAAAAAGCCAAATCTCTCTCTCTCTCTCTCTCTCTCTCTCACACACACACACACACACACACACACACACACATACACATTTCCATCATCAGCAAGCATGAAGCGAGTTCTTTTAAATGGAAAAACTCTCTCTCTCTCTCTCTCTCTCTCTCTCAAACACACACACACACACACTGACCCTGTTTACCAGTCGACTGGTATTATGTATACCTGTCATATATGCCTGCCCTTAGCCATGTTTGGGGCCTCGAATGCATGCCAGGTGGCCTGCCACATAGTCATTAAACCAGCCCGAAACAAGCCCCCCAAACTAGCCCTTAAACCAGCCCCAAACAAGTCCCCCAAACAATCATTGCAAGAAATGGAAACTAAGTCATGATATTTCTGGGCGTAGAAAGTGTATCTCTTCAAAAGAGCAGCAGCAATAATCTAGCCTTGTGAATCGTGACCACAACCTTGTTCTAAGAAAAGAATGAGACAACAAATATTGTTTAAGATGATTGGGCATTTGTTGTCAAAACCTGAAAATAAGAATCAATCAAGAATACCCATGACTCATGAGGTATTATCCAAAACCAGAAAAACCTTATTGAACTTACCAAGGAAATCAACCTTGATATAAATCACTATGTTGAAGTCGATTTTTTGAAATCTTGCTCTTTCCAAGCCTAGACATGAAATTTGAAAAGTAGCTAGATAAAGAAAACTGCGTCAATCTGAGATTGTAATTTGTAGTGCATCAAGTTGGGGATAATGGTGCTGGCTAGAAAAGATATGTGGGCTGAAGATGATATGCAACAGGCTGAAAAGGAGAAGTAGGTCTTATCTTGAGCCTTGAGGTCACGACTCACAGCCTACAGGTGACCGTAGCCTGTAGGTCTTATCTGAAAATGGCAGCCAGAAACTTGAAAGGGACATGCAATTTGAAACAAATATGAGCATTGACATTTATTATTTGAGGCTTATCTTGTAGGGAAAAATCTCACGAGTCTCCAACGCTTCAGCGGCTCAGCCTCTCAGGCTTCAGCCTTCCAAGTTCCGTCCAAGCATCTCTCGCACGTGGCAGTGGGCACATTACTGTATAGAAGCAGCCACTGTAGCATATAATGATTAATCTCGTTGCAGGTCCAGGGGGGAAAAAAAGATGCCAGGTCGACGTAGACGGTAGACCCCTGGGCCCTACCTCTCCTACCGTTTTTTTTTGCATGCAGAGTCCAGACGAACCCCTACGTGCCACCTGCGTGAGGAGGCCCACTCGCACAATCCTCCACATCAGCTTGTACACGCTGGTTTGGGGCCCGGGGGTTGTTAGAGGGTGCCCACTGCCTGCAGCGGCCACCGGCCAGCGGCCACACTGGGGGAGGCCCGGACTCCGGAGGCTGGAGCCCGGAGAGAGCGGCTACTCACGACCACCTGGCACGCTGGCACCACCATTTTTAATTGCCACAGAATGGAGATACTAACAGTAGCACATTTGCAAAGATTTATTTCAAGAACATGATACACTAGGGGCTGAAATCAGCTGCACTAGGGACTGGACATTGGGCTGAAATCAGGCTGAGAAAGGGCTGAATAGTGGGCTGAAACTAGACCAACTTCTGGGCTTTCTTTCGGGCTGAGATTGGCTGTACTGTGGGCTACACTTTGGGCTGAAAATAGGAGAACTTGTCGGATTGCATTCAAGGTGAGAAAGGGCTGGATTGTGGGCTGAAGATCGGCAAACTGATTGGCTATCTTTTGGCCCAAAATTAGCTGCACTGTGGGCTGAGATGGGGCTGCACTATAGGCTGAAATCTGGCAACCTTCTTTGCTAAAAACACGCCTAGACAATGGGCTGAGAAAAGCCACAACCTTGTTCGCTCGAAAGGAGAATATACCTGCAAAACACGAAGCCCTGTATAACAAGTGAAAAAACCACAAATTATTATACATACTTTCGACATTTACACATGTCGATAAGTAAAAGCATAGCCACATGGGGATCATTCAACCAAAGGTAGCCGAACATCTGATTACAAGAAGCAGTCATACACGGCAAAAGCCTTGCTTGACAGATGTCAATCTCTACACGGAGTACACAAACTGCTGCCAAAAACTGTTGCCAAGACCATCATTTACACAACCAATTATGCATCAAGAGCATCATACTACTCAACAAGCTGCTATCAAGCTGATCATATGCAAAAACTAAGCATCTGTTGCTTTTCGGCATTTTTTGAGCTCCCAAATCTTGTAGACACCCAATCAATTGCATCATACTTTGGACCAACAAGTGAGATACGCATGAGCATGTCTAATGTGTCCACTTTCAAGCATTGATGCGTAGACGTTTTAATTGCATTTTGCTTTGAAAAGCCTCGTTCACAAGACACAAATGACACGGGCAAAACAAGAATCAATTGCCATAACTTCAATAAATTCGGATAAGAGCGCTGCCAATTGACATTTGAAGCAAACAACTGCCATGCATCTCTCATGCTCATAGTATCGCATGCATAGTATAGCGTATCGGTAAACGATAAAAGCTCGTCATTGCATCCCTGTGCATCCACAACATGACCGCCAAACTTTTTCAAGAGCCTACTCAACCATTCGTTTACCTTCTTTGACCTCTCCATTGTAGACTTGGAGCGCTTGGCGTCCTTAGGATAAAACTGTGGAGAGAACATCTTCGTAGCATTCAAGAAGTATACATCCGGAAAACGCTCATTAACACAATCAATCACCTTCTGTACAAAACTCCTTGCAAGCTGCTTGCAACTCTCTACATCTTTACCTCCATTATCCAAAGACTTGCCTTCTTTGTCCTTACCTGGAATAATCTCAAACAACAAGCTGTGTGTATACTCCACACCAGATTCATTTACATAATGCCAAGTACCATCTTCAGTATCACACATAAACTTCTTTAAGTACTTTGTATCTTTTTCAAAATTTTCTTCCAAGAACTTACGTCTCAAAGAAGATAAAGTGACCTCAATGTACGCACTTATTGAGGCGATGTCTATATCCTCTTCTTCAAAATGCTTATTAAGCATATTCAAGTCGTGTAGAACATCAGCAAGTAGGTGAATAACAAACAACACTTTATAAATACGAAGTTTATTATACCATGCAGTGGCTCCTTCTTTCCAAAAACAAAGAATGGCACGCAATAAAGACACCAAGCGCTCCATCACACTTTCTCGTGAGAGCCACCTTACCTCATGAATTTGCAAAACCTCAAGGATCTGGAGATTCATCTCCTTCAACAGATTTTTAAAACCTGTATGCCGCAAGCTAGAACCATGAATGCGAAGAAGAAACTTGTCCGCATGAAAAATTTCTACGAGAAGAAGCTTCAAGGACCATCTACGATGGTGCATCCATATCAAGATTGAGTGTGACCTTACTCATCTTGAATCTCCAAACACGCTACCAATGGGGTAATGCATCGGTTTCTGCATTACTATCGTAAGTTATATTTGTATTTTGTTTGCATAAAAATAATGTCTCTCAATCACTTTTGTGCTCATTAAATATTTACAATTGAGTGGTAGGCTTCTTTCGAACAAGATTCTACCATCAAACAATGTGATCCCAAAGTCGAGGGACGAGGCAAAGAAAATGATCGCATCCCTTGGACTCGAATACAACACAATTCATGCATGTGTCAATGATTGCATTTTGTATCGTGGAGAGTATGAAAATGCAACCACTTGTCCCAAATGCGGTGTTGCTCGTTTTGAATAAATCTTATTAGCAACTTTATCTGTGTGTGACAAACAGGGAAAAGATTTTGTTGCATCCAATATAGCCAAGGCTTCCCTGTGTGCGATACAATGTGTACTGACCAAATGGGGGATCTCTCTCCTTAACTTTGCAACTAAACCATCATGGCAGCCAAGTATAGAACTATCACCATCAGTGGCAATACCTACCATGCGTTGTGGATCAAGCCTCATTTCACATAGAGCTTTCTTAAGCGCATCAAATTTTGTTTGAGTTGATCCATCTGCCACAACAACAAGCCTGCCAAATTGTGTTTTGGCCATACCCAAGCCAGCACAAGTCAGAAAGGAAACATAAATTATTAAATGCTTCTCCATTGCCCTATCTATGGTCTCATCAACCATCAATGAGTAAAATGGACTTTGCTTCACGTCACCCAGCTGCATAGTTTCTATATGCTCTGAGATACATGCAGCAAAATCTTTACCAGCCATAACATTAGCGTATGAAGAATAATCGTTCTTGACAGGCATTGTTTGCACATCTGGGGCATATGCTAAGTCACAAAGCTTCTTGAACTTCTTGCATGCAAGGTCTTCTTTTGCAACAAAGTACATCAACTTCATGCAAGTTATGACTCTTTTTTGAGTCTTGCTTCCCAAGGCTTTCATGTGTTCTTGGACTTGAATCCCACCCTCATGAAGTACCTTCAATGTGGCAAACCTATGCTCAGGAGATTTTTTGTGTTTCCTTATGGCACTCATTTGTTTTGCACCCTTTTCCTTTCCCCCATGGTCCCTTTTGTTTATACTTCTCACACCACAAGCATTTCATAAACTCCTTATCTTCAATCACCACAAGTTTTAGGAAACAAAACTTATGCAGCCACTCCACTCTAAACTTTCGAAGCTTCTTTTTTTTATCATTATTTGATCCTTGTGTTTCGGTATTACTCAAGGGTGTGTTTTCAACTGACATACCGAAAAACTCCATATCGTCTTGAAGCACTTTATTGAAGTCCTCCATGTCAACATCCAACTCATGGTCCTCGTCGCGCTGATACTCGAAGAGCCAAAAATCTCTACCATGACTTGACTTGTAGATGCCTTCTCTCTAGAATCCCTTTCTTGTCTCTTCTCCTTTCCAAAAGACTCAAACAAGGTTCGTTGTTTACGCTGCAATGCCATCACAAACTATCATTGAACAACTCAACATGCTAACCACAATGTAAATAGTTACAACCTTGTGGACATAGCACAATCACCTCTGTTGAGGATGAAGGAACTGGAAAACCATCAAGAGCCATGGCACCAACGCCAGCCATGGTAAAATCTTTTATGGAATGTAGCTGCAAGAAGAAAAAGCCAAATCTCTCTCTCTCTCTCTCTCTCTCTCTCTCACACACACACACACATACACATTTCCATCATCAGCAAGCATGAAGCGAGTTCTTTTAAATGGAAAAACTCTCTCTCTCTCTCTCTCTCTCTCTCTCTCTCTCTCTCTCTCTCTCTCTCAAACACACACACACACACACTGACCCTGTTTACCAGTCGACTGGTATTATGTATACCTGTCATATATGCCTGCCCTTAGCCATGTTTGGGGCCTCCAATGCATGCCAGGTGGCCTGCCACATAGTCATTAAACCAGCCCGAAACAAGCCCCCCAAACTAGCCCTTAAACCAGCCCCAAACAAGTCCCCCAAACAATCATTGCAAGAAATGGAAACTAAGTCATGATATTTCTGGGCGTAGAAAGTGTATCTCTTCAAAAGAGCAGCAGCAATAATCTAGCCTTGTGAATCATGACCACAACCTTGTTCTAAGAAAAGAATGAGACAACAAATATTGTTTAAGATGATTGGGCATTTGTTGTCAAAACCTGAAAATAAGAATCAATCAAGAATACCCATGACTCATGAGGTATTATCCAAAACCAGAAAAACCTTATTGAACTTACCAAGGAAATCAACCTTGATATAAATCACTATGTTGAAGTCGATTTTTTGAAATCTTGCTCTTTCCAAGCCTAGACATGAAATTTGAAAAGTAGCTAGATAAAGAAAACTGCGTCAATCTGAGATTGTAATTTGTAGTGCATCAAGTTGGGGATAATGGTGCTGGCTAGAAAAGATATGTGGGCTGAAGATGATATGCAACAGGCTGAAAAGGAGAAGTAGGTCTTATCTTGAGCCTTGAGGTCACGACTCACAGCCTACAGGTGACCGTAGCCTGTAGGTCTTATCTGAAAATGGCAGCCAGAAACTTGAAAGGGACATGCAATTTGAAACAAATATGAGCATTGACATTTATTATTTGAGGCTTATCTTGTAGGGAAAAATCTCACGAGTCTCCAACGCTTCAGCGGCTCAGCCTCTCAGGCTTCAGCCTTCCAAGTTCCGTCCAAGCATCTCTCGCACGTGGCAGTGGGCACATTACTGTATAGAAGCAGCCACTGTAGCATATAATGATTAATCTCGTTGCAGGTCCGGGGGGGAAAAAAAGATGCCAGGTCGACGTAGACGGTAGACCCCTGGGCCCTACCTCTCCTACCGTTTTTTTTTGCATGCAGAGTCCAGACGAACCCCTACGTGCCACCTGCGTGAGGAGGCCCACTCGCACAATCCTCCACATCAGCTTGTACACGCTGGTTTGGGGCCCGGGGGTTGTTAGAGGGTGCCCACTGCCTGCAGCGGCCACCGGCCAGCGGCCACACTGGGGGAGGCCCGGACTCCGGAGGCTGGAGCCCGGAGAGAGCGGCTACTCACGACCACCTGGCACGCTGGCACCACCACTTTTATATATATATATATATATATATATATATATACTTGGGACGCCTAGGACTCATGGTTCAGGCTTCGTTTGACGCTTTGTAGAAATTCTTGGGCTTCAAAATGACGCTTGAGCTATTTCTTGGAAGCTTTCTTTGAAGCCTGAGATGGCCACGGATGCCCAGATGGGCTTCAATTTTAAGGCCCGGGTCCAGCCCTTGTTTCTGGACCCTAGTGTTGCGTGTGGCTGCTCTCCCTCTGGTTTGTCAGAGTTCTATCGCAAAGATTTTGAAGAATATTGCTCGTGTGATTGTTTTGAGGCGTTCCCCTATCTCCCTCCCCTTTCTATTGCGTGGAAATTCTTTCTTTGCTCCTCGAATTCTTGCGTTGCCCCGTGAAGATCTTGTTTTAGTGGTATCAGAGCCGGTTTCTCTCTTTTCTCAAAGACGAGATGATCCAAGGATTGTTGGGGAGGAGCTGCGGCCAGTTTTGGTCCTGGTTGGATCACCTCCAAGGTGGCACGTGCTGACTATTCGACTGCAAGATTGGCAGCCTGTTTTGTAGCACCCCGTTCCTCTCTTATCTGCCTCCCCCCTTGCTTCATCCTCCTTGCTGCAGCAGTGGGTCTGATCGGCTAAATCTGAGCGGCCAAAATCCGATCTGCGCAGGCAAGTACAGCAGCGCCTCTTTTTCTGCCACTGCCCGCACATAGGCCAGAAAAGCGGCCCTTCTGTGTGAAGAGCGACCTGTTTTCTGTTCTCCGTTTCTGTTCGCAGCCACAGTATTTATACAGGCAGGTTTTTGTGGGCCTGTTTCTCTTTCGTCTTCAGCTTCCGTCTTCAGTTTTCAGATTCTGAGGTATTTAGGGCAGCACTTGCCCCATTGTTGGTGTGTAATATGACGACTCCTCAAGCTTCCGAGTTTCGGCCAGTCATTGACCCTAGGCGAGTTGCTGAAGCACGCTTATTCGCTGATGAAGACTCGTTAAGGAACTAATTGCTCAGTTTGCAGAAGCTCACAAAGATCCTCTTTTTCATCGGCTCCTCAAAGAGAACCCCATGGAAGATGTGGAAAGGAATTGCTCCCCTTCTCCAGGGAAAGATGCTTGTCAGACACCACAAGGTGATGATTCCGTGGTTGAGTGACCTAAGAAACAACGCTTCAAGAGTCGGCCACATCATCAAAGGAAAAAACAACGGCGGCATGGGAAGAGATCCCCTAGACCTAGCTCCTCTCCATCGGATAGTCGATCTTTTGCTTCTCTTTCTCCTTCTCGGATGAGAAAACACTCAGGGCAAGGCCACAAGCAATCCAAATCGCCTTCGCGCACTAAAGATTTCAAGGAGGTAAGTCTATCCGATTTACTACATACGACGGTGACTATGATGAAAACGAGAAGGCTCTTCAATATATTCGCCAATTTGATATCGCTTTTGAAACGAGGAATTATCGCGAGGTGTCCAAGTTGCGGATTGTGAGTCTTCATCTCTGAAGTAATGCCAGTGCTTGGTGGGGAGCCCTCTTGGTTGACGGTCTAGCCCAAAGACATGGAAAGCCTTTCAGGTCTCTTTCTATGAACGATTCCTGCCCAAAGAATTTTATGATAATGTTCACATTGCTTGGGAGAGCCTTCGTATGACATCCATTGATACCGTGATGATATACAACAAGAAGTTCTGGGTTGCTTAAAGATCTGATGCACTCAGCATCCGTCGCAGAAAAGTTGAAAGAATATTTCAAGGAGGGTGGTCCGGTAAAACAAACTTTTTCATCTTCTCGGTTCCCAAGGAAGGATTTCCAGGCTTAGAAGCCAAGGGGACTACAACGATCTTTCATGGGTAAACCAAGGTGTACACCAAAACAGATGGAGACCTACCGTAGAACTATCAAGAATAGATTCCCCATTCCGAGAATCGATGATATCTTGGATCGCTTGGAGGGATCTGGAATATTCAGCCGTATAGATCTGAAAAGTGGGTATCATCAGATACGTATCAGGCCTGAGGACGTGCACAAAACTGCTTTCAGGACCACTTTCGGCTTATATGAGTATTTGGTCATGCCATTTTGGTTGACGAATGCTCCTGCCACATTTAACAGGATGATGGACAGAAACTTCCGAGAGCACCGATCTTTTGTAGGCACCTTCTTCGATGATATGATTGTGTTTTCAGAAGATGAGGCAGAGCATAAAAAACATTTGGCGATTGTGTTTGCTGAACTCAAGAAACATGGATTGGTCATCAACACCAAGAAGTGTGAATTTTTCATGTCGGAGATTCACTTTCTAGGACATATTGTGTCAAAGGCTGGAGTACGCATGGATCCCGCTAAGGTGGAAGCAATTCGTAGCAGCTGGCCGGATCATCAATCCTTAAGGTATTTTCTCACTCAGAGTAGGCTGTCTGAGAAGCACATGCGTTGGGCAAACTTTTTATCTATGTTTCATTTCCAAATTGTGCATGTTGCTGGCAAAAAGAATGTGGTAGTTGACGCTTTGTCAAGAAAGCCTTAGGTTTCTGCTGTTTCTATTGCATATCATCATGAGCTAGATGCCATGATCGAACAATATGCAGAGGATGAGGATTTTGCAGGAATTTATGCTCAGCTTACTAATGGTCATCGCCACGAGCATTATACCCTCAAGGATGGTTTTCTTATGATGCATGGCCGGTTATGTGTCACAAAGCAGTTAAAGTCAAAAGTTATGATTGAAAGTCATGCTCCACCATATGCGGGGCATCGCGGTATTGATGCCACGATAAACGCGGTTGCGCATTATTTCTACTGGCCAACTTTGCAATGGGATGTTGAGGCCTTTGTTCGCACATGTATCATCTGTCAGAAGGTCAAGTATGATCGACAGAAAACACCAGGGTTATTGCATCCTTTGCCACTTCCGAATAGACCGTGGGAAAGCATTGCTATGGATTTTATCTTCGATCTTCCTAGGACACCGACAGGGCATGATGGCATCTGGACTATCATTGATAGGTTCAGTAAACAGGCTCACTTTAATCCGGTGAGGAAGAAGATAACTGCGGATCAGATGGCAAAATTGTTTATACATCATATTTTGAAGTACCATGGAATGCCCACATCTATCGTTAGTGACAGAGATCCGCATATGACGAGTCTCTTTTGGCGGGGACTTTTTGATAATATGGGAACTACGTTGAAATTCTCATCTGCTTATCATCCATAGACAGGTGGTCAATCTAAAGAGGCAAATTCCATAGTTCTTGATCTTTTAAAGTGTTATGTGTCTGATCATAAGGCACAATGGGAGAAGTACTTGCCTTTGGTAGAGTATGCGTATAATAACACTGTTCATACGTCCACAGGAAAAGGTCCATTATTCGAGATTGTGGAAGGAAGCAAGAAAGTGCCACCTATCTTGCATATAAAAGATAAAATCTTCGAAGCTGATAGGTATGTGAAAAGCATGGATGAAGCTTATCAAAAGGTCAAGCTAGCCCTTCAAAAGACTCAAGCAAAACAGAAGAAAGCAGCTGATCGTCACCGCAGGGCCCTGGAATTTGCAGAGGGTGATTGGGTTCTTCTGCGTTTTGCAAAGGGAAGGCTAAAGAAGAAAAGGGGTAAGGACCGGTTATTCCCCAAACTCAATATGAGGTATTATGGGCCTTTCCAAATTTTAGAAAGAATCAACGACGTAGCTTATAGATTAAAGGTACCAGAGGGTTGGAAGATTCATAACGCTTTTCATGTGAGTCTTGGTCGACCAAGTCGGTTGGCTGGCTGCCCTCCTCCCCTCCTACCCCCGCCCATTCTCCTTCATCATCTCCTGCAGCTCCTCCCCTTGCCCTTCTTCCTCTGCCTCCTCCAGCCTCGTGCTGCCTCCCTCAACTCCCCGCCTCCTTCAGCAACTCCCAGAGCCCTCAGCCTGAGTCGCCCCCCTTCTCTTTGGTGGCTGCTCTCTGCTCCAGCTTGGTGCTGCCCGGATCTCCCCTGTACGAGGTCGCCCTGTGGTGGAGATTGCTGTCCCGAGGTGTCCAGCTCCTTGCTGCAGCACCTTGCCCTCATCTACAGCACTCTACTTGGCCCTCTTGAGCCCCCAGAGAGTGCTTCCTTCTCTGGAAGTCGCTGTCCCTTGTTTGGCAGCCTCTTCTCCCTCACACTAAGGGATTGTATTCAGAGATACTGCCCTGATTTGAGGGCTGATCTACAACAGTTCAATTCAGGCTCTCTTGGTGTCTCTTTCTTTCATTCGTGCTCATGCTTCCGCTTGCACTGTTTCTTTTCACATGCAACAAGTGGTGCATGGAGTGTGTCTAAATTAGAAAAGTACTTTGTTCTATTTTTAGAGAGAAATTTTAGCACATGCAAAGACATGCATTGGGTGCATGTTTTGTGAGTCTTTACTTTCTACAGAAAGGAATGGTTGAGATTTCAGTGCAACTAAAAAGAGAAGTCACTTTGCTAAAAAGAAGAGGCCAGACTCGTTTTAGCCAGTACTTTCCAAAAGAAGTGGGAAAAGCAAGAGCACACAGTAAAAGTTGTAAAGAAGAGCATGCAGGCCTCTACCTCAAAGGGAATGAGCACCAGAATAGCCTCTGACAACCTCTACATAAGCAGGAGAGCCTCTTCTTCATTGAAGCGCAAATCTTCTTGCTGGCTGCCCTGCTGCCCCTACCCAGAATTTGATCGCCTACCTCCATATCCTCTCCCTGGCTCCCAAACTCTGCTCCAGATCAGCCGCACCTTCATCGCCCATCTCTTGGCCACCTACGCCCCTGCCCCCACCAGTTTGAAAGCGCGATTTTCTCCCTAGGAGCTTCTCCAGCAAATCGCCTAACTTCTGGGCACATTCCAGGCTGGTTTCCTTTCCGTTTGGCGGCTGGTACCACTGGATACCGTTCAGTTCTGTTCTAGACCGATTTCGGATTTGGTTCTCTTCCTGTTATCTCTCTTCCGTATCAAAGGATACTGCTGCTCAGAAATTCAGAATCACATTGTGGTGTATTCTTGTTCCTCATGAGAAGAAATCTTCAGATTGTGTGGTGGCACCATTGGTGAACTTGGCATCTATATTTGTAACTGGGCCTCTCTCTTGATGAGGAGTCGTGGGAATCTCTATGGTTATGGTCTGTATGTTTGTCTAAGTCTTGAGTCCCGGATTCCCAATAGTCCTTGGTAGTCTCGGTTTTGTGAGAAGGTGCAATATAGAAGCTTTCAAGCGGGGGTCACACCTTGACCCCGAGTACGGTGTCTCTTGATCTATTTTCTTTTTTGTTGGTTATTTGTCAAGTAATTGTTCATAAATTATAATAAATACAATTGGTTCAATCAAGTGCCACGATCCTACGTAGTTCGGTTTCAACACTTTTAAGGTGTGTGTTAGGGTTTTGTAGCCTACTTATTGTACTTTTATACTCATTTCTTAGTTACATCGGACACACTCACTCATCTCTCTCTCTCCCATGTGTACACTCCCGCATTGAACTCTAACAAAGCTCAGATGTTACAAATGGCATTGGCAAAAGAAACGAAGATGACTTTGGAAGTGGAATTTGTTGTTTGGGCAACCATGGTGCCGATTAGTAGGGGCCTTTGTCACCTTGGTAGAGAAGGTAGTGCCAGTGACATGCATGCTAAGAAGTCAGTTGTAAAGGACAATTGAAAAGATGATGACAAAGTTTTCATATTTGAAGTTGCATTTTGTGTGGGCATGTCAAGCTAGAAAGAAAGCCACGTGTGTTGGTGCGAGAGAGCTGGGTTTGCTTTGAATGCCGTGGGAGGGGCCATGTGATTGCCCAAGATTGGTTGGAAAGAAGGAAGAAGAAAAAGAAGTGGCATGGGCCGTAGCTGATGACGCTAGTGGGGATGTTACAGTAGCTAGTCCCTAGTATGCAAAATGGAGTTGCTTGTTTATTATCTAGTGGATGACTACGATGAAGTTATAAACTGCACTTTTTATTTGATGAGTTAGTGGCATGGGCGGTAGCTGATGACGCTAGTGGGGATGTTATAGTAGCTAGTCCCTAGTATGCAAAATGGAGTTGCTTGTTTATTATCTAGTGGATGACTACGATGAAGTTATAAACTGCACTTTTTATTTGATGAGTTTGGGCATCTTCCAGGATTCATCCAGGTATATAGTTGAAGAGTTGTCAAGGGAGGAAGTCAACGCAAAGGTCGATGTGCATGTAGGAAAGAGGATTTTCGAAAAGAATGGGGAACATGCAAATACATCATGCTTGTAGGAAGAGGAGAGAATCCTCTTGACGGAAAATCGGTATATTCCACTTGGATAGGGAGTGTTGGATTGGTTCCAAACTTGAGGGATGTAAGTCAACTTGTTGATCCCACACCCATCCCACAATTGCTAGCCTTAAGCCTTTATTTGAGGCACCGATTTGCAAAGCAAATAAGTACCCACAGGTTGAGGAGGAAGGTGGTAGTAGGTGCAGTTGAGAGTCACAAAGGCCACATGATGGATACCCTTGGTCTTGGCCAACCTTGATGGAAAGGAGGTGGATAATGTGTACATTGATGGTGGGGCAGCCTCAAAACATCCTTAGTCAGCAGACTAGTTGAAAAGCTTGGGCTGAAGAGTAATGCAGTCTCAAGCTACGAAATTAAGATGGTAGACAAGACATGCGTGAAGTGTATAGGGATTTCACTAATTTGATCTTTTGCTGGGCTATAATCTCAAAAAAGTAATGAAGAAAGTTTGAAGTGTGTTGCATTCTAGTTGTTCTTTGGAATATTGCCTTTGTTAGAAAAGAGTGCAACATGCGCAGCAGAATATGTATGGAGAAACTGAATATGCGAAACAGTAAATACAGTGCGCATTAGACAAGTATAGAAGCAACCAACAATGTATTTCCGTTGGCCCAAAGCTGGACAGATACAATACCAAAAGGTTCTTCTACTAGATGCCTGGCACCTCTAGATCCCCGAGTTTGTATGCTCCACGAGCGTCAGTAAACTCTTTGTCCGATAATGCAGATCTGTCCAGTTTGCTGTCCTGAAATACAGCCCAACTAGAAGCTACTGACGAGCTAAGTCTGCTGCCCAATCAACCCCCAATTCACCTCCCCGATGTAGGCCCAATTGGTGATGATGTTGCACCTCCTTTCTGCTCCCAGATCTGCCTCAGATCTGCGCCAAAATTCTGCTGCATCTGCGCCAAAATTCTGCTGCATCTGCGCCAAAATTCTGCTGCTACTCCAGCCCGGAAGTGCGCTCCAGATCAGCTCTTGAATGCTGCATGCACTGCTCCTGAAGGTGCCATGATTCCTGCTGATAACCGCAACTGAAAACTGTGCAAAATGACCCCAGGAGGGGGTCCTTAAATAGGGCTCAGTCGGCCCTCCCCAAATCTGGCCGACCCCATTCTAGTCGGCCAGCTGGTCGGCCAGACCTAGCCAACTACTGGCCCTCGGCCTTCGCCACCTCTGGCCCTCGGCCTTCGCCACCTTTGGCCCCTGTTTTGTGCCCATTTCGTGCCCAGAGTCTGCACCTATTTGCTAGGATTATTGATCGTAAGATTCGAAGTCAAAGTGGGGAGCTTCAAAGCCCACCTTCTTTTGAAGTTTTATTTCTCTCTTGAAATTGCACACATGCATATTTGCATATGCACGTGTGTGCGCACACACAAGCATTTACATCAACATATGTATTGTTTAAAATACAAAATAAAGAAAGAATTTATAAATGCTTTCTATCAATCTTCTTGTTTCTTAAGTGTTTATTTTATTTGGTCTTTTAAATTTGTTTTGCTCATTTCTTTCTTCTTCTCTTCTTTTCTGATTTCTACAAATATTCCACTTTTAAGTAAGCATTGGATTTGTCCAAGCAAGCAAGTCTGGACTTTTTGGAAACCCAAAAAGTAGCATCTTATGCTGAGAACGAAAGTGTTGCTATGCTTATGATTAATAAACCAAATGATATGTTTACGTGTGTGTGTGTGTATATAAGTGTGTGTGTGTCGGAGATGGACAGCTCCTGCTCGCCCTTGGCCACCGCCTTGCCTCCGGGTGCTTTCTCGTCTGCAATTCCTCCACCTGATGTGTCGTGCCTGCCTGGTTGTTCATCTCACGTAACCCTTCCCCCCTGTTCCTTTGGTTCTTCTCCTTTACCCTTGTCTCATCGTCCAAACTTTGTTTTCAATTCACCCTCTTTTTCACCTCCTCCTTGCGTCTCCGCTAGGAAAAAGCGGGCCCTTCTTCATTCTTCTCCTTCTCATCTTGACAAAACAGTGAAGACGCTTGTTCAGACTTTCCTTCGTCGTCCTTGCAAAGAGATCTTTTACTTCGTATTTGTGAAGAGTTAGTTTTGGAGGCTCAAAGTTCATGCTCCGCCCTGTGCAAAACTCTTCCTCCTGAGCCCTTCCTTCACAATATTGCACAAGCGCAGTAGCTAGGTGTGTGTCTCTATTTCATGGGCAGAACAATGACTTCGTCTTCGCTACGTGCATGGTCATCTGCTGCTATTGGGGTTGACAAAATCATCTCTTTCGTCTTCCTTGGTAAGGGCTTTTACTTTGCTCATGTGTGGATTCGGATGCTGTGTATCGGTTGGTCAATTCAGCAGGGATACACGGCGCAAACTTCTTTGCCTATGCTATGCCTTGGGATCCCCTTTTCGACCCTGCTAGGACCCTCATACGCTTTTGTTCGGTGTGGATCACTCTTAAGGCCTTGCATGTACCTCTACTCCCCCATATTTCTTCTATTGCACCCTTGCTGGGGAGAGTGTTGCATATTCCCAAAGATGATTTTCTGGTTCAAAGCAGGGATATCCGCCTCTGTGTCTTGTGAAATATGGACCAGCCATACCTTCGTGTATGGATATTGACTATGGGCTGGTGTATCCTTTTCGCATTCAATTAAAATTTGCTTCTTTTTCGAATGCGTGTTACAAATGTAGGCAAATTGGTCATTTTGCTCGGAGTTGCCCGTCCTCTACTCGTCAGTCGGAAAGACAGAAAGGCTCTTTGGCTCCAACTCGCATCTCGCCACCTCTCTTTACCAACATTTGTGAGCAGCCTAAGCATAAACATGAATGGAGATGTGTGAACCCTCAGTATGACAAACTGATGCCAGATGTGAGACCTGATGTTGTCACTTCGGTTAATGCCTTTGATAAACATGTGGATGACCAGCCAGTGTGTGTGTTGCCAGCTAAGGATGTGTTTTGAGGAACATATGCCTTTGCAATCACCACAGGATATGCCTCTTGTCAACACTTTGCCTCTTAAGGATACTATGCCTGTTTTGGTTGATATGGGTACTTTACTTGATCAATTGCCTCATATGCATTCTCAATTTATGCCGGATACTCCGATTGAGGATGCTACTTCAGAGCCTGCATCTTCATCGTCAGATTCTCAGGATATTACATCTGATGCAGATCCTGGGCAGCATGCCCCTCAGACATCTGATGTTATTGCTGTTAGAAAAAGGGTTTCTTTTGTTTTGGAGCAAATGGATCCTCAGTTGCAAGAAGCATTTGATCCTTTGATACAGAAATTTCGTCTCCCTGCTTATGTGAAGAAACCTCACAAGGGACCGAAAAAAGTTTATTTTGATGATGGTACAATTTTTCATTTTGAAACGTTTGGGTTTACTTCTGGAGGATGTGGTTTTTCAACCAACACCTTCAGTATCATAGCCCCTTTTATAATAGCCTTTTGTGTTTTAGAATCTTGAATTCTGTCCTTCTGGGCGGAATTTCTTTATTGATGTAATATTGTGGGTTTTTACCTCCTCTCAGGTTTCCCACTATGCAAAAAAGTTTTACAAAAAAAAAGAGTGTATATACATATACATATACATATGTATGTATGTATGTATGTATGTGTGTGTATGTGTATGTTTATGTACATACATATATATATATATATATATATATATATATATATATATACATATATATATATGTATATATATGTATATATGTATATGTATGTATGTATGTATGTATGTATATATATATACATATATATACATATATATATATATATATAATATGTATGTATACATGCATGCATGCATGCATACATATATATATGTAAGTGTTTTCTTTGTTGGTTTTAATTTAATTTTTAGTGTCTTCAAAAAGCACTCAATTTGTAAGATTAAGTTTGTTCTAGTCTTATGAAAGTATATATGGTGAGGAGAGTCATACTAATGCGTTTGGGGTGTTGATGGAGATGCCCTTTCATATTATCCCTATGAAGCAACGGGGGATGTGACTTTGGAAGAGCCTTGGTTGAAGCAGATGGATGCAATACATAATTGAGTGAGATGCAAGCTTACAATATAAGGTTTGGGAGGAAAGAAGCATAGTACAAAGAGTCTTTCTTATATGGTGAGCTTTATAAGAGGCAAACACGCTGTGAGTGAATTTTCTTGTGGTGACCACATTAAATAATGGGGGGTCAGTTTTGTTGAAGGTGGTACAACTGCAACCTATTTAGTTAGTAATGGTGTCCGGGGCATGGGGCTGTGTTATTGTGGCAACAACACTACCCATCCCCGCCATGGAGTCCAGAGGGGGATGGGGGATGGTGTGGGTTACCAGGTCCCACGTCAATTGGGCCATCAGATGCAAAGATATTGAATGGAATGTGGGGCGTGTGTTCCCATGGGGGGTAGAGTGGCCTAGAATTAAAGTTTAGGACCATGTGTGAAAGAAAAGATGGGAAAATTCTTGAGAGTTGTGGAGTATTCATTTCCCATATACGAATGGATGAGGGGAGAGAAGACGTAGAATTTTTGTATGCGAGCCACACATAAATAATAGCATATATTTTGAGGTCTCTTGCTTCTCCTCATTGATCTCCCTCCTTCACCCTTGCTTGGTTTCCATAATTTAATTCGATGTGGCACCACTTGTAGCCTCTCATTAATAATTCTAGTCATGTCTTTCTTTGCAAATTTATAATCTTGTTGGGTTAAGAACCTTCTTTTTTAGCATTATACTTAGCCCCAACAAGATTATTTGTTGTGGTGGGTCTTTTACTGGACTTCCTTTTTTTCTAAGCTACCTTTTATGGAACGGGGTTCATCTATATTGTGGCCCATAGGTTCCGATCCTGTCACCGACTAACCTATGAATACACTGCTCTGTCCTCCTATAAAATTATATACTTTTGGGCAAAAAAAAAAGCTCATTCAAGTCTAGACACCTCATTCCATTTAACCTCAACCTTAAAATCTTATTGTTAATCCACAGATATATTCCTAGACCTTTCGGTATTCAATAATTTCTTTCAATTTTAAGGTCGCCTATTTATAAGCCGTGATGTTTTAAGGACTTATGTATGACCACTTTCTCCAAAAATCCTAACTAGTATCTTGATCATTTAGGGGAAACTCTTTGAGGCACTCAATTTTGAGCCGCTCTCAAGTTTTAGGTATATATTCAAGGATCATCCACCATTTAAAGGCCCTTTCTCCCAAAATTAAATTTGTCTTAATTGCTATTAGTCAAGGTGAATGCCTTGTGCACAACAAACATACTTCCATTTTTCTAAAGAATCAGGACACTAGACCTTGTGATCCACTACTCTAGGAAGCCCATCCCCCACATGGTGCCCTCTAGGAATACCCACTCCGTCTGTAGGTTGCCATCCTGCGCTCATAGGCATCTGACCTGCTCATCTACTGGTCGCAGCCCATGCGTCCTAAAGAACTCTCCGTTCATGCGTTCCGCCTTATTTGCCCAGGAGGAGGTAGAAGCATGAAAGGCGATCTCAAACTTCTGGTGCACGACCTCGTCCAAGGCAGTGCGGGCGCGGATCTCCTATACCTTGAGTGCCTCAGAACCGGGGGATGACTGCTGCAGCCTCTGAATGGAAGCGAGGTCTCTGTGTAGTCCTCGTTCCCTCGCCCAGGCCTCTTGTCTGGCTCTCAAGGCCGCCTCAAGGCATATCTGTCTGGACTCCGTAGGTGCCTGAGCCACCTGCTCGCTATGTCTCTCTCAGACTAGTCACGTGCCCAAAGCTCCATGATGCTACTCTACACGTCCTCTCGCTCATAGGTCGAATCGGGAATGCGGTAGGAACGGGGAGCTAATGGCTGAGTGCGGGAGTCTAAGGTGAGTAAAGCAGGAGCATGGTCTGACAGGGTGGTCCTGGCCACGATTCCCGTCCGTCCTCCCCGCACTGATGTAGAAGTCGTCCAAGTGCTCCAATAGTCATCCTCCCTCGCCGAAAACCCCAGGAAAACTCTAGGCTACCAGACCATCGACTGAAGGCTGCATGTCGACAACTATCCCTACCACCAATGGTGAACATGCCTCGTGCTCCCATAGCGCAATATCCTCGAACCCGCTTCCCCATCCCTGTTGGTCCTCCAAGGTCTCCAAGTTGTTGAAGTCAATCCGGGAGTCTATCACCAAGAGAGAAGTAACAACCGTACGCTAGAAAGTAGCTCTCGCTCCCACCTCCGTAGCTGCGTATATATTGAGGATCCCTTGCCTGGAACCCTTAATATCCAAACATACCCATAAGGCTTGCCCTGGAACAAGAGAGCCGTGGTTGGGTAATAAAGACGCCTCGAGCATAAATCTTCTCCTACATTGTTTGGAGATTCTGCGGAGTATGTGAAAAGATGTGATCCGTGTCAGAGGGCATCCATTCCTCATCAGAAGGATAGAATGCCATTGACAAGAATACTAGCATACCAACCCTTCGAGAAATGGGGCATAGACTTTATTGGACCAATCACCGGCGGCTAAATATACCCAAGCCATATATATCATCGCAGCCATGGACTACTTTACCAAATAGGCTGAAGCAAGAGCAACAAGGAAAATTGATGCTCGATCCACCCCTAAGTTCTTATATGAACATGTTATTGCGAAGTTTGGATGCCCACTTCAAATAGTGAACGATAGGGGAACACATTTTATAAATGAAACAATCCCTATTCTATTGAAGTAGAGTGGAATTTCTTAATTGAGAGCTTGGAAAGTGCTAGCTTTGGGATAGGCTTTGTGGGAATGATAAGGACTCTCCTCAGGAATTCCTCCACTAGAGTAAGTGTGTTAACGAAAGGTATTCTAGGAAAGGCATTATATATAGTATAATAGAATATCTTGAAAAGTATATACACACAGAGCTGTTGTAACTTCCAGCGCGCATCAATTATTGAACCGTAACTCTCTGTTTTTGAGAGAGATCTATCGTGGAGTTTATGCAATGAATATACATCTTCTCGTTCCTCTAAGCACTGCTTTACTGTTCTGAGTTTCTATTCCAGTATTTTATTTTTGTTCCGACATCTCAATTCTGACCGACATGGTTATATTCTTGAGAACGAATGTTGAAGATGTTTATGTTAATAGTAAATAATTGTGACGTTAAGTCAGTAAACACTTGGCGATCTTGCGGGTTTGAGGGCCCAAATCACTCGGAAGACCAGTGCTGGGGTTGAGACTCTTCCGTTTTGAAAGAGATGAAGATGCATGACGGACCGATGCAGCAATGAAGGCCATTAATTCGTGCGCTCGAACTAAGCAAGAAGTCATTTGGCACTAGCGCGGGGAGGCTCGTACTATTCAGAAGCAGACTAACAGATTGAAACACCAGAGACGTGAATCATCGTCCGAAAAGGCAAAAGCTCTCTTGAAGTTTCTCCAAAATACATTGCGGAACCTGCGAGCACATATCCGACATCTCCAGAAGCCAGACCCGTGAGCATTGCAAAAACAATTACTGACACCGTTTCGGATCTCAACCCTTTCAGCACATCGGAGGGGCATGGATGGTCCCAAACCAAAGCCGTTTGTTAGATCAATACCATGGTAAAGGAAACGGAGTGTATTTCACTCGTCTTCAGGCGCGACTTCGACAAGAAGAACAACGCCAGCAACAACTAGAGGCCCCGGAGGTAATTGACAAAGGAACACAGTCGGAACCACAGCGAATAGAAGATGGAAGCACCCAAACCACTGTTGAGATATCAAGCTCTAGCCCCGATGTGTCTCCTAGGTGGCTATCATTTATGTCATCGCCTATGTTGGTTGTACTCGTGGTGTAGTTAGACTACCACGTATGTTTTGGCTTGGGTTTACATATGAACCACATATTCTAGGGTTTGACATATAGGGTATACCCCTCTCCTATTATATTGTTGTTGTGTGCTATTTTCAACTAAGTGAAGATAAGCTTCAGCCTCCACATCTTGTGTCTCCTCTCTTGTGTATGTTGTCAAGAAGCTGCAATCGAGTCTCCTCCCTCTCTCCCGTAATCTTTACATGGTATCAGAGCTTGGTTCGTGGTGAGGAGCTCAAGCAACAAGTAGAGGTCGTGATACCCTAGTAAGAGGATCTGTGCCTCCTTTCATTTGGTTGTTGGGGAGCATATCTTTGCAGGTACACAGCCGTGAGTGCAAGGTGCACTGTCACTTATTTCAACGTCCCCTGGTGTGAAGCTTGGGATTTTGACGTGTCGAAATCGCGGTTCGAGGCCGTTTCAGGGTCCGTTTTTTGGCATTGCAAAGTTTCCGCAGGCACTCAAGAGAAGTGACCGTTTTTGATTGTGTATGCCGTATTTTCGCCTGTGTGCAATTTGTGATAGAGAGACTGTACGGAAGAAGATTTAGAGTTTGAAGTTTTATTTCTTTTAAAAAGCCGCGCGCTTCGTGTTTGCCATATCAAAAATTATAAAGTGCAAGGGTCGGCTTTTGGATTTCTCGTTCGATTGTTCTGTTTTAACCTGTAATCGCACGTTGCAGATTCGTTGAAGCAGCTGCTTAATCTTTCTCAAAGGCTCGAAGATCGTTGCGACTTTTCAAGCCGGTAACTTTGTTTACCATATCAAAAATTCTAAATTGCAAGGGTCGGCTTTTGGATTTCTCGTTCGATTGTTCTGTTTTAGCCTATAATCTCACGTTGCAGATTCGTTGAAGCAGGTGTTCTTTCTCAAAGACTCGAATATCACTGTGACTTTTCAAGTCGGTAATCTTGTAAGTCGCCTGTCTTTATTTTTCGCCAAGGCTCTTCTGAAATCGTGAATTTGCGATCTTTTTCAAAGATTCAGTCCTCGTTAGCACTAGGCTTTCAAATAGCTAGCTTTGCCATTTCAAAAAAACTAAAGTGCATTGGCTTTCGATTAATTGCACTAATTCTTGTAATGGTTTTTCGGTTGTCTATTCATTCGAACTTTTACGCAATCAGAGATGCTTTTTGTTGTGCTTTTAACGAAAAGCAAAAATCTTTTCGTTTTTGATTAATTGCAGCATGGCAGCCTTCAAAGCAACTAGTCTCCTACAAGAAACAACCAGAGCAAACATCAGGGCTAGCAAAGCAGCAAACTCCGAGGTGTACATCATGCGAAAAAGGCCATTGTCTTCCGAGAAAATAGAGGTATCATCCCAATAGAGAGATATGACTTTTTTGTTGATAGAACCCAACGATGTGTCGACCTCGAAAGGAATGACTTTAAAAGAGTAAGTAAAGCAAGAAGTGGATGAAATATTGAAGAGGGAAAGAAATAAATGGAATGATGATCTGTATCGGCCTCTATTTGCATCGAGGAAATTAGCTATTGTCAGTTTGCTGATGTACCAAAAAGAAAGACTAGATGAGATTGTGCGCAAGACAATTCAGGGCAAGGCAAAAGAGATCGAAAGGGACTCCAGGTGGAGAAACACTGGAAAAGAACGAAAACTAGCGAAGAAGAAATATTTGAAAAAGTTCAGCAACAATCCCAACATGTCGTACTTCCAGTTCTTAAGAGCAGCAGAACAATCAAGCTTTTTCAGAAGCGTTGCTCGCAGCAGCAGAACAGGAATTCCTGGATGAATATGCAAGAGACGTCCAGTCATGCCAAGATTCGATCAACGTCAGAAACAGCATGCGAGCTTTGAGGTTTGTGAAGAAGTACCGAGATCAAAGTGTGCACCTTTTTGACTACAACCAAATGAAACAAGGACGAGAGTGTTGAAAATCACATGAAGTCTCGGAAGCTGCAGGATGTTGTATTGCGCCAATGCAGTGAAAGAAGATTGGCTCGTAGGTGACTTGAAGGTCCTAGGCAATTTAACTTCCGGCACTCTGCAATTGGAAATCTCCAGAAAGATGGCAGAACTAGAGAGTGTAACTGGCTTCAGCATCCTTGATTTGGCAGAAATGCAGTAGTCTCTCGTGTCTCAAAGACCAATTCTTGTACAGCAATGGACATAGACACATGCTACTTTTCTACAAAATTGAAGATTAGTGCATTGTATAGATGTATAGAAGTTGAGGTTTATTTTCATGAACATTGAGGTTAGGTTGCAGGTTTCTTGTGAACACTCTTGTACAAAGATGAACAGACACATGCTATTTTTCTACAAAATTGAAGATGCATTGTATAGAAGTTGAGGTTTTTTTTTTAATGAACATTGAAGTTAGGTTGCGGGTTTCTTGTGAATGTGTCTATGTCGATCTCTGTACAAGAGCGTTCACAAGAAACCTGCAACCTAACCTCAATGTTCATGAAAATAAACCTCAACTTCTATACATCTATACAATGCACTAATCTTTAATTTTGTAGAAAAGTAGCATGTGTCTATGTCCATTGTTGTACAAGAATTGGCCTTTGAGACACGAGAGACTACTGCATTTCTGTCAAATCAAGGATGCTGAAGCCAGTTACACTCTCCAGTTCTACCATCTTTCTGGAGATTTCCAATTGCAGAGTGCTGCAAGTTGAATTGCCTAGGACCTTGAAGTCACCTACGAGCCAATCTTCTTTCACTGCATTGGCCAAGTCCAGCAATACTGCAGCCTGCAGCTTCCGAGACTTCATGTGATTTTCAATAGACTCTCGTTCTTGTTCCATGTGGTTGTAGTGGTGCGCACTTTGATCTCGGTACTTCTTCACAAACCTGAAAGCTCGCATGTTGTTTCTGACGTTGATCGAATCTTGGCATGGCTGGACGTCTCTTGCATATTCATCCAGGAATTTCTGTTCTGCTGCGAGCAACACTTCTGAAAAAGCTTGATTGTCTGATTGTTCTGCTGCTCTTAAGAGCGGGAAGTACGACATGTTGGGATTGTTGCCGAACTTTTTCAAATAATTCTTCTTCGCTAGTTTTCGTTCTTTTCCAGTGTCTCCCCACCTGGAGTCCCTTTCGATCTCTTTCGCCTTGCCCTGAATTGTCCTGCGCACAATCTCATCTAGCCTTTCTTTTTGGTACATCAGCAAACTGACAATAGCTAATTCCCTCGATGCAAATAGAGGCCGATACAGATTGTCATTCTATTTATTTCTTTCCCTCTTCAATATTTCATCCACTTCTTGCTTTACTTGCTCTTTTAAAGTCATTCCTTTCGAGGTCGACGCATCGTTGGGCTCTACCAACAAAAAAGTCCTCTCTCTCTTGGAGTGATATCTCTATTTCCTCGGAAGACAATGGCCTTTTTCGCATGATGTACACCTCGGAGTTTGCTGCTTTGTTAGCCCTGATGTTTGCTCTGGTTGTTTCTTGCAGGGGACTAGTTGCTTTGAAGTCTGCCATGCTGCGAGGACTGATCAAAAGCGAAAAGATTTTTGCTTTTCGTTAAAAGCACAACAGAAAGCATCTCTAATTGCGTAAAAGTTCGAATGAATGGACAACCGAAATACCATTACAAGAATTGGTGCAATTAATCGAAAGCCAATGCACTTTAGTTTTTTTGAAATGGCAAAGCTGGTTGTTTGAAAGCCTAGTGCTAACGAGGACTGGATCTTTGAAAAAAGATCGCAGATTCACGATTTCAGAAGAGCCTTGGCGAAAAATAAAGACAGGCGACTTACAAGGTTATCGGCTTGAAAAGTCACAGTGATATTCGAGTCTTTGAGAAAGAACACCTACTTCAACGAATCTGCAACGTGAGATTATAGGTTAAAACAGAATAATCGAACGAGAAATCCAAAAGCCGACCCTTGCACTTTAGAATTTTTGATATGGCAAACAAAGTTACCGGCTTGAAAAGTCGCAGCGATCTTCGAGCCTTTGAGAAAGATTAAGCAGCTGCTTCAACAAATCTGCAACGTGCGATTACAGGTTAAAACAGAACAATCGAACGAGAAATCCAAAAGCCGACCCTTGCACTTAAGAATTTTTGATATGGCAAACACGAAGCGCGCGGCTTTTTAAAAGAAGTAAAACTTCGCAGTTTGTACCTGTACGGAAGAAGATTGGGGCTGAACATATGGTAAAATTGTTTATGCATAACATTTTCAAGTACCATGGTATGCCTAAGTCTATCATCAGTGATAGAGGTTCTTGCATGACCAGCTTGTTTTGGCGAGGTATGTTTGAAAATATGGGCACTTCTTTGCAATTTTCCTCTGCTTTTCATCCGCAGACAGATGGGCAGTCGGAGCACGCTAATTCCACAGTATTGGATCTTCTCAAGTGCTATGTTTCGGAGCATCAGACTCGGTGGAAGAAGTTTTTACCGTTGGTAGAATATGCAATACAATAACATGGTGCAGTCATCTACAGGTAAGGCTCCATTTGAGATTGTGGAAGGAGGCCGTAAGGTTCCACCTATCTTGCAAAAAAGAGATAAGATTTTTGAGGCGGGTAAGTATGTGGAAAGTATGGAAGTGGCTTACCAGAAGGTGAAGCAAGTTCTTCAGCGGTCACAAGCTAAACAAAAGGAAGCAGCAGATCGTCATCAGCGGTCACTTGAGTTCAAAGAGGGGGATTATGTATTGCTGCGTTTTCAAAAGGCAAGGCTGAAAAGTATGCGTGGCAGAACTCGACTTTTTCCTAAGTTAAGTATGCGATACTATGGGCCTTTTAAAGTGACCGAGGTGTTAAGTGATGTGGCTTACAGGTTACAGTTGCCTGATCACTGGAGAATTCACAATGCTTTTCATGTGAGTCTTCTTAAGCCTTTTTAGGGAGATGTGCCAGAGGATCTACCTTGGGAGATGCAACCTGAAGTAGAAGACTTGGATGAAGTTCTTGTACTAGTCTCCAGAGCAGGTCTTGGTGCATAAAGATCGGAAAGTAAGAGGTAAAGTTACACAGCGCTACTTGGTGAAATTTCGAGATTATTCACCATTGCATGCGAAGTGGTTGGAGGAGGAACTGTCAGATACTCCTTAGTTGTTGCAGCTTTACCTTGAGGCTTTCTAGTTGGAGCCGACTTTGGTTAGGGCTCTTTCAGGTTCAGCAGAGCAGAGATCTGGAGCATTGCCTGATGCTCAAGAGGGGGGTAACTCCACTCCCTTGTCACAGACAACTCGTGATGCATAGTGGTCGCTGGGTGACATTTGATGTCATCCGAGGAACTGGGCTGACAATATTTCTGCCGCGGGACCTCTATGATTGGTGTACTAGTCACTATGTTTTTAATGGATCCAATGTTTTACAGTGATATATGTTTGTGTTATCCATGGCTCTACAAATCATATATGCATTGTGGTGGTTGTCGTACAGAAATGGTTGACAGTCAGGTCAGTACTGTCAATGCATTTCATTATGTACGATTGGTTATCTCTTGTACAGAGATGGTTGACAGTCCGGTTAGCTCTGTCAATGCATCTCATTATGGACACATGTTTTCTTTTGGTTTCTTTCTTGTACAGACTTGGTTGACAGTTGGGACAACGTTGTCAATGCAATTCATATTGTTCTTTATTTCTCTAACAAACGAGGACGTTTGCCGTGTTTCTAGAGGGGGGTATGTCACGAGGATCTAATTTTTATTCTTGGACAATTGAGATTTAATTTTTAAACTCTCGGGAATTTACGTGTGATTGTCTCGAGCATCTAGGGCACGAGAGTTTGGCCACGTGTGTGGAACTCGGGGAGTAAAAATCCCTAGCAAACCCTTGGTATGTGTAATTGTGCAGAGCAATTCCCTAGGTATTAATTAATTGGTCAAACTGCCAACAGAGGGTGTAAAAGAGTGGTACAATTAAAAATTCCTTATTTTTTAGCACGGGAGCCGAGAAAAGCAAAAGCAGGCTTTAATTGGCATTAATGATGGGCAAAAGCTGGGCGCCTACTATCTAGAGCATGGAGGGAATTAGGCGACTGCTTTTTGGAGCCTCCAAATACCGCAAGGGGCGCTAGTGTTTGGGGCCAATCGGTGTCGGTGTCTTTGCGTAGGAGCACTCTAGCTCCCAGTGCGATTATTGGTGTGGACTTCTTTATTTGCTGTAATTGCTGTTTTAAACGTGGGATCTACCTCCCTTTTTGTACGAAGGCCGGTTTCACAAATAGAGCTATGCAAACTAACTGGTAGTCATGGGAATCCCTATCACCAACAATACTCTTTGGCAAACCATACAACTTGAATTTTCAGCAACAGGGCTAGGTGCGAGCAGCAACATGGCTGCAGCTTGGCAGCAACAGGCCGGCAGCAGGCCAGCCAAAGAAGTGGCCAAAATGGCCAGGGGAGAGGCTAAATAGGCTTCCCCAAAGGGGCAGCAGGCCGGCCAATCCAGGCCGACCAAGGTCGGCCAGATCTGGCCGGCCAGGCCATCCAAATAGGCCGGCCATCTACCAGAAGGGGGGTGGCCAAATCTGGCCAGCCTGCCCCCCAGCCCTATTTTAGGGAACCCCCAGCTTCTCATTCTTCATCAACAGCAGCACTTGAGTGCGCCTTCTCCTCTCCAGCCCGCCTCGGCCTCTTCAAGCAGTTTTTGACCTTGCCCTCTGCTGCCCTTCAGCCATGTGCATCGCCCTGGACAATCCCGGTGCTTCGGGAGCGCGGAGATCCAGCGGATCTTTTGTAATCAGTTCTGAATTTATTGGAGTACTTTTCAGTTCTCTACTTTGTGCATCTTCTTCCATATTGTGATCAGATTGTGAGCTTGTATCCATCGTGTTGCAATCATTCCACTGCGCACACATCCATTTTCCACATGGTATCAGAGCCATTGGTGCTCTAGTTTTTTGATCACCGAGTTCAGCAACTACCCGGAGCTTCGTTGGAGTATAGGAGTGCTGAAAATCAGGATGAACTTCACACTTTCATGTCTGAATTTTACAGAGGATAGCAAGCTGGACGGAAACAACTATCTGCTATGGAAGTTCAAAGTGAAGACTCAGTTGGTGGCGAGGAAGCTGTGGAAGGTTACCATGGAAGAGGAAGCCCAGCCATCCAAGATGAAGGATGCTGGCAAGGAGAAGGCAAAGGACGACAACGTGGAAGAGAAGGATGCTCAAGCAATGGCCATCATTGGTATGATGGTTGTTGACGGGCTTATTTCTCTTATACAAACAACCTAGAGTGCAAACGAGATGTGGGGGATCCTACGGGATCAATATGAGACCAAGAGTTACTCAAGGGTCATCAGCCTACAATCTCAGTTGTTTGCATTGAGGCTTGGCGATGGAGATCCAGTCTCGGATCATATCACCAAGTTTAAGGATTTGAGGGATCAACTTGCATCTGTTGGCACAAAGCTAGACACGGACCATATGGCAGTAATGTTGTTGAATCAACTACCCATGTCCTATCAAGGTTTTGTTATCTCCTTGACGAGGACACAGAGGTATGATCCTCTTACTTTTGAGGAAGTCAGTGGTCTCCTTCTACAGGAGGAGTTGCGGACCAAGGCATATGAGTCCTCCACCAAAGAAAAGAAGGACAAGAAGAAGGTAACATGTTTCTACTGCAAAAAGGAAGGACGTTATGCCAGTGATTGCAAGAAGAAGAAGGCCGACAAGGCGAGGAAAGAAAAGGACAAGGCAGGGATAGCATCACCGAGGAGTCTTCACACTCAGCCGCCAGAGAAGAACTCTTGATAGCATCCGAACAGGTCCATGTAGCAGGAACATCAAAACCATGGTATGTCGACAGTGGAGTGTAACCAGCCTTCGCAAAAATAAAGGGCGGTAAGACAATAAATTTAGCAAGTACATCATAAATACATGTCAACAGACCCCTTTCGGTATTTCTTTATTATTGATTCTGACAATCAAATTGTACAAGATTTATCCCAAACTGGTGTGCAATCGTTGCAAAACATAGAAGATTCGTTGCTTGAACCTTCTCCCTTAAAACCCGGCGCTTTTCGTAGATAAAGCAGTGAAAAGCAACCAAAAAGCAACCAAAAAGCAAAGTGAAAAGCACACCAACCAGCCAACCATGTGCAGTAGCTTACACCTTTGAGCCAATCTGTCGGCATTCGGCCAACAATCAGCCCATAACTCATGCTGCCATCCCAAAAAGCAGCTTACCTTGCTTTCTAGCTTTGTTTCCAGCCCATACACACGGGAAACAATCAAGAAAACAAGCTGTCCAGCCATCAAGAAGCTGCGCACAGGACATCCACGCAGTTTCCAGCAATCTTCACGCAAAAATCATCCCGTAATTGCGGTAGGTGGCTGCGAAACAGTCCAAAAGTGCCGCGCCAAGCTGTCTTGGCCTTGTTTCCAGCCAATCACGCACAAAAACAGCAATGTATCATGATGGAAATTCAGACAGGGTGTCCAAGATGGTGTACATACCTTCGTTCACCCTCCTCCTCGCTGGAAATTGCAGAAAACAGCAACTTTGCGCAACAGAATGTTGGGAACTCGGCTCCTGGTGATGCGCCAAGCCTCCTGCTTGCTCCCTGGACCTAGGCGACTAGCAGATCAGCTCTCCAGCAGGGCTCCCGCAGCGTCTCCGCACTCCCGTAGCCTGCTAGCCCTCCAAGAACTGAGTGATGGAGAATTGTGTAGGAGGGGGTGCCCCTGGTGCTCTTATATAGGCCCAACAAGCCTGCTTTATTTGCCTGGGAGCAGCTAAACAGGGCTGGAAATTAGGCGCCCAGCTTTTTCAGCCCTGGTAGCTCCTGAAATGGCCCTGCCCCTTTTGTCCCTGCTTTTATTGACGAAAATCTAGAAGGAACCGTTTTTAATCCAAAAATAGAGAAAGAATTAAAACCACTCTGTTGGTCATTTAATTCCTTGTGTACCCTCTTTTAATTTAATGCCTAGGGGTTGTACCCTCACAGTAATTAATGCACAATCAATTCCCAAGGGTTTCTTTTTGGGATTTTAATCATTTGTGCCCTGGCCTTCCTGCCTGGCTTCCACGCCCTCGAGGTCCAAGGTGTGCACGCGTAAATTCAATAACTTTAGAACTTACAAAAATCCAAGAACTTAGAATTTTAAAGGCGTAAATTCAGTAACTTTAGAATTTCATGTCCCCGTGACATACCCCCTTCTTCAAAATGGCAAACGTCCTCGATTGCGTTCAAGGAAAAACAGACCATAGTAGTATTGCATAAATACAAACCAATAAACATTGCATATATGATTCTGAGAGCCTAGGATTCAAATCATACATCAATGAACAAACCATCCAAAAGTGACTAGTACACTAATCATAGAAGTCCCGTGGCAGATATATTGTCAGCAAACAATACCTTGGGTGAGACATACAGTGTCACCAAGCGACTTCTAGATAACTGAGCCTGTTGGAACCAAGGGAGTGGAGGTGCTACCCCCCTCTTGAGCATCAGGCAATGCTCCCAACCTACGCTCTGCTGAGCCTGAAAGAGCCCGAACCAAAGTCGGCTCCAACTGAAAAGCTTCGAGATAAAGCTGCAACAACTGAGGTGAATCTGCCAGTTCACCCTCCTCCAGCCACATCGCATGTAATGGGGAATAATTCCTAAATTTCACCAAATAGCAACGGGGGCCCTGCGGTGACGATCAGCTGCTTTCTTCTGTTTTGCTTGAGTCTTTTGAAGGGCTAGCTTGACCTTTTGATAAGCTTCATCCATGCTTTCCACATACCTATCAGCTTCAAAGATTTCATCTTTTGTATGCAAGATAGGTGGAACTTTCTTGTCTCCTTCCACAATCTCGAACGGAGCTTTTCTTGTGGACGTATGAACAGTGTTATTATACACGTACTCTACCAAAGGCAAGTACTTCTCCCATTGTGCCTTATGATCAGACACATAACACTTTAAAAGATCAAGAACTGTGGAATTTGCCTCTTCAGATTGACCATCTGTCTGTGGATGATAAGCATATGAGAATTTCAACATAGTTCCTGTCATGGCCCTGTGAAAATGGAACAGCACAAGTGTGGGCATGGTGGTTGCTGAGTCAAAATATTAAATGATGCACATTTGGGGTGCCCGGACAGAGTTAATGATGTGTGGACATCTCCAGGTGTGAAGGGGGAAACTAGAACATTAGTATTTTAATGTTATATGTGTGGTTGCCCCTAGGCCTTAGTGGCCCCTAGGGAACTTTAATATTTATTAAAGTTGGGGCCCTAGGACGAGTTTCAGGAGGGGGCAACTCCACTTTTGGAATGCATGCCTCTCTCTCTTCACTCTCTCTCTAGCTTTTGGGGAATCGTGCAAGTCTAGGCGTGGAGGAGAGGAGAAGCATCGTGGGGACTGCTGAATATTGTTTTTGCTATTGTTTTTCTGTGCAAACCAGTCGTACAGTCCACGTGTGCAGCCCGTACAACCCTATACGACAGCAAGTACAGTACGACTGTTTTCTCTGCTGCAGATTCTTCTGTGGGTACAGGCGGCGCTGACAGGCTGAGCAGGTACAGTTGCTGTGGGTTCTGACAGAAGCTGTACAGCAGGTACAATCGTACGACTGTTGTCAGGTGGTTGTACTGCAGGTACAGTCGGGTACAGCAGGAGCAGGAGCAGGAGCAGGAGCAGGCGCAGGCGCACCAGTACACTCAGGCGACAGCAGAACTGTCCGTACAGTTCTGTACGGACAGATTCAGACACGTGTGCAGAGGCTGTACGGATTGGTACAGTACAGATTTTCAGGTCTGTACAGTCAGGTACAACACTGAAGTGGATGCAGAGAGGAAGGTACAGACAGGCACACCCACATGTGTGAAGCAAAGTTGTTGAAACAAGTGTGCAAGTACAGACTGGTACAACCACTTCCTCCGTGCAGATCCACGAGCTGATTTTGGTAAAGCTCTGAATTTGTTCATCTATCTCTCTTTCTATTGCCTTATGTCTGTTTTGCAGATTTGAGCTATCTGGCCCCTTGTGAGAGGAGGGGTATGGCAAATTGAAAAGGGTGGAGACAGAGATTGAACAGTGAATATATGTTTGTGCTGAGATGTTGAATCATGTGCATGAGATATGCCAAATGTATGCTCATGGCTGTCCTGCTAAATGGTCTTGGCTGATCAGAGGGAGGCACAGAGTGTTGCTTTGAGACACAGATCTGTGTGTGTGAATCCTCTGTGCTAAGAGGTATTGTGGGCTGTCAGATTGGACATACAGGTGTATTCTCTTGGCTGATTTTGTTGTACGCAGCCTTTCATATTTTTGAAATTGAATAAAGAAATACCGCAAGGGGCGCCAAACTTTGGGGCCAACAGGTGTCGTTTGATTTTCAGATTTGGGGCACTCTAGCTCCCATCAAATTTGTTTTCATATCTAGACTACAAGTGGAAGGGTGACTGCTAGTCCACCGCACTTTGGTTTATACCAGAGGCCGGTTTCAAGGTTCCGTTGCCGGGACCAATCATCCAACTTTCTGAAGGGGGTGAGCTCGTGGTTGCCTCGAGGAAAGTCATCGCTGAAAAATTCAGCAAGCATGTCTGATATAGAAGATGAGTACTTCTATCATGAAGAGGAAGAGCAAGAGACCTCTCCTGAGAGAAATGCATCTGAGGATATTTTTGCAGGAGAACAGGCTGCAGATGTTGAGCATTATGAGGATGTAACACAGCCAGAAGATGTGCTTGGTAAAGAGGATGATGATGCTCGGTTTAAAGATCGTTTGGCTAGTGTTATGGATGTATTTATGCAGCTCACTCAAAGTGAGAGGTTTGCTGAATTTATGAGATCCCGTACAGAGCCCGAAAAGAAGAAGAAGAAGGTTCGTTCTAAGAACCTTCCTTAGGGTCATAGTGGTGCCATCCCACAGGATCCATCTCTTGGCCAGTTTCCGAACATGCAGCATGCTTATGGTGCAAACTCACAGAGTTCCTTCTTTGGACAGCCATCAATTCCTCAGCAGAATATGCATCCAGGTTATTTTGGTGGTGGCTCGGTGTTCCAATCTATGACTGGGGGTTATCCTCAGGGAGGCATGGGTATGCCAGGGCCTTTTGGAGCAAATTTTCAACCTGGTATGCAGGGGAATATGTATGGTGGTATGCAGTCCGGTATGCAAGGAAATATGTTTGGGAGCATGCAACCTGGAATGCAAGCAAATATGTATGGTGGCATGCAGCCAGGTATGCATAATGGAATGTTTGGAAACATGGCTGGAATTTATGGTATGCCAAGTGTGGGAATGGGAAATGTTGACCCTATGATGGGCATGAATGTTGGGGGCAGCCATCTTGCAAAGCCACTTCCATATGATAATCTAACGCCTATGGGTAAGGCGAAGGATTATAAGGAAGGGGGAGCTGCTGTGAAGTTTGATACATTCAGTGGGGCCAAAGATAAATTGAAAGCACTCACCTTTTTACAGCAGTTTGATGTTGCTTTTTCTGGTGGGAATTACACAGAGTCCTCTAAGGTGAGGAAAGCTGCCACTTTTCTCAAGGACAATGCTTTGCAGTGGTGGTCTACTCTTCTTTTGAAGGGCATAGCACCCACTACTTGGGTACAATTTAAACAGGTTTTCTCTTCCGTATGGCTCACATCTACATTTGAGGTGGATGTTATGACCGCATGGCACAAGTTGGATGCTTCAAAATGTGAAAATTTAGAAGATTATAATAAGAAGTTTTGGGAAGCTTTACACCCAGAAGTGACTTCTTACCGTGCAGTGCCATTGTCTGAGCAGGTGTTGTGGGCTGCCCAAAGACGTGCGAGATTATTGTATCAAGACAAGAGTAACGAACATGTCACAGATGATTGAAAATGCTATGACAGCTAATGCGTTACTCACTGGAGGATCATCTGGGTTCAAAGGCAGTAAGAACTTGAGCAAGAAAGCTGAAAAATCTGGGCATGCTTCTCGTGATGCTAAAGGGTCTTCAGAGACGAAGTATAAGAAGTTGCCAATGCCCAAGAGAACTTCTGAGGAAAGATAGGCTTTGAGAGATGCTCGGAAATGTTTTTACTGTACTGAAGAGGGGCATATGTCGTTTAATTGTCCTAAGAGAAAGTCCCAAAAGGACTCTGACAATAAAGGAGAGCCCAAGTCAAAGAAACCAAAACCTTCGCAGGGTTAGTTCCTGATCTTGTGGGGGAACAGCCAGGTGGTGAAGAGAGAGAGTTGTGCAGGGCATGGGGCAAAGTGAGAGATCAGAATGCCTTGATATTCTTTGACACAGGTGCTAGAGCCAACTTCATTTCACCAGATTTGGCTGGCCGATTGGGGATTCGTGCAGAGGAGATGGGGCCGTTATATGAGGCTAACATGGCTTGTCCAGGGTATGCAGAACCCGTTACTCCTATCATTGGGAAGCTCCGGCTTCATTTGCAGGGTTATGTGGACAGCGAAGAGTTCTTCATCATGCCACTTGATGGCTGTGATGTTTTGTTGGGGATGCCATGGTGCCACAGAGTACATGCGGTGGTGGACACTTACAATAGGAAAATCACTCTGACTCATAGAGGGAAAGAACATGTTGAAACTTAAAGGGAAATCTGTTCCTATTGTATCTGCTTCGGCAATTTCATCAGTAATGAAAAAGCATCTTTCTGCGTACTTGATTTATGTAAAGGATGCACCAGATGATGAGTCTTAGTCTAATTTGTCTATGTTAGATAAGGACAGGACTGATATCTTATGTGGGTTTCAAGATTGTTTTTCCGAGTCATTGCCAGGAGAACTTCCTCCTGAGAGGCCAGAAGATCATGCCATTGATCTAATTCCTGGTAGTACTCCACCGAATAGACCGCCGTACCGTGTTAGTGCAGCCCAACAGGAAGAGATTATGAGTCAGGTGCAGGAGCTTTTGAATAAAGGGTTGATACAGCCTAGCTCATCACCCTTTTGCTCACCTGTACTCTTGGTGCAAAAGAAGGATGGTTCTTGGCGCATGTTTATTGACTATAGGGCGCTGAACAAGAATACCATCAAGAATCGATTCCCCATACCGAGGATCGATGACATTTTGGACCGCTTATTACAGGGCTCCACAGTCTTTAGTCGCATTGACTTGAAAAGCAGGTATCATCAGATACGTATTAGACCCGAGGATGTGCATAAGACAGCATTCCGAACCACGTTTGGATTGTATGAGTTTTTGGTTATGCCCTTTGGTTTGACAAATGCACCTGCCACATTTAACAGAATGATGGACAGGATTTTCAGGCCTCATAGAGCGTTTGTGGGCACATTCTTTGATGATATGATTGTGCATTCACAAACTTAGGAAGAGCATAGAAGGCATTTGGCCATTGTGTTTGCAGAACTCAGAAGCCATAGGCTGGTTGTTAATGGCAAGAAGAGTGAGTTTTTCTTGCAAGAGATACATTTCTTGGGACATATTGTGTTTAAGCATGGAGTCCGTATGGATCAGCAAAGGTGGAAGCAATTCTTAATTGGCCAGATTTGAGGACCGTGCATGATGTACGCAGCTTTCTAGGATTGTGTTCCTATTACAGGCGGTACATACGGTACTTTGCTGAAATTGCTTCGCCTCTTCATGCCTTGACAAAAACAAAGAAGGCAACTCCGTTTAGATGGGCTGATCGGGAAATTACAGCATTCAAAAAGCTCAAAGAAAAGCTAACTTCGGATCCAGTATTGGTGTTACCGGACCTCCGAAAGGCTTTTGTTGTCCAGTGTGATGCATGCGGAAGTAGCATTGGGGCAGTTCTCATGTAAGAAGGACATGTGATAGCCTATGAGAGTAGAATATTGCAAGATGCCGAGAAGCATTTACAGGTTTATGAGAAAGAGATGTTGGCTCTTTCTACATGGAAACACTACTTGCTTGGGGCTGATTTCACTGTGCAGACAGATCATGAGACCTTGCGTTATTTCCTCACGCAAACTAAGCTTTCAGAGAAGCATATGCATTGGGCAAACTTTTTGTCTATGTTTCACTTCCATATTGTGCATGTGGAAGGCAAAAAGAATGTAGTGGCAGATGCTTTGTCACGCAAATCATAGATCTCTGCAGTTTCACTTGCTTATCATCATGAGCTTGATGAAATGAAAGAGCAGTATGTCCATAATGAGGACTTTGGCAGGGTGTATGATCAGATGTCTGAGGGTCAGCGGCATGAGCACTATACTCTCAGAGATGGGTTTTTATTGATGCATGGCAGACTGTGTGTTACCAGGCCATTGCGACTCAAGGTTATGATTGAAAGTCATGCTCCACCGTATGCAGGTCATAGAGGTATTGACGCCACAGTAAAAGCAGTGGAGACTTTCTTTTATTGGCCAACCTTGAGAAGAGATGTTTATGCCTTTGTGAGGCAATGCATCGTATGTCAGAAGGTAAAGTTTGACCGTCAAAAGACACCCGGGTTATTACAGCCTTTACCTATTCCAGATAGACCTTGGGAGAGCATTGCCATGGATTTTATATTTGATCTTCCACGGACACAAACGGGCAATGATGGCATTTGGACTATCATATGCAGGTTCAGTAAGCAGGCTCATTTCATTCCCGTGCGTAAGACGATCAAAGTTGATCATATGGTGAAGTTGTTCATGGCGAATATCTTCAAATATCATGGCTTGCCTACGTCTATCATTAGTGACCGTGATCCACGGATGACGAGTTTGTTCTGGAGAGAATTGTTTGACAACATGGGTACAACTCTCAAGTTTTCATCGTCATTTCATCCACAAACAGATGGTCAGTCAGAAGAGGCTAACTCTACAGTGTTGGATCTTCTTAAGTGTTATGTGTCAGAGCACAAGCAACAATGGGAAAAGTATCTTCCTTTGGTGGAGTTTGCATATAACAACACTGTACATATCTCGACAGGCAAAGCGCCTTTTGAGATTGTGGAAGGAGGGAAGAAGGTACCACCCATTTTGCATACAAAGGATAAGATCTTTGAGGCTGATCAATATGTGGAGAGTATGGATGAAGCTTATCGGAGACTTAAGTTGGCACTCCAGAAAACTCAGCAGAAGCAAAAGAAAGCCGCAGACCGTCACAGACGTGCTTTAGAGTTTGCATTGGGTGATTGGGTTCTTTTGCGCTTTGAAAAGGCTAGACTCAAGAAGATGAAGGATAAAGGGCGCTTATTCCCTAAATTGAGTATGCGTTATTATGGCCTTTTCAGGTATTGGAAAAGATTGGTGAGGTAGCCTATCACTTGAAGCTACCAGATCACTGGAGGATTCACAATGCTTTTCACGTGAGTCTCCTTAGACCTTTCCGTGGGGATGTGCCTGAGGATGTATCAGATGAGGCTCAGCCGGAAGTTGAGGAACTTGATGAGGTTCTGATTCCAGAGTAGATACTTGCACATAAGGAAAGAAAGGTACGAGGTAAAGTTTCCCGTCACTATCTTGTGAAGTTCAAGAACTATTCACCGATGGATGCGAAGTGGATGGAGGAAGGTGACTTAACAGATTCACCTCAGGTTTTGCAGCTTTATCTCGATGCCTTTGAGTTAGAGCCGACTCTTGTTGTGGCTCATTCAGGTTCAACAGAGCATGGGTCTGGAGCATTACCTGATGCTCAAGAGGGGGGTAGCACCTCCACTCCCTTGATACAGACAATCTCAGATGACATCTAGAGGTCGCTTGGTGCAGTTTTTATCTCACCCGAAGGTACTGAGGCTGACAGTACATCTGTTTATGGAACTGCCCAAAGACGTGCGAGATTATTGTATCAAGACAAGAGTAACGAACATGTCACAGATGATTGAAAATGCTATGACAGCTAATGCGTTACTCACTGGAGGATCATCTGGGTTCAAAGGCAGTAAGAACTTGAGCAAGAAAGCTGAAAAATCTGGGCATGCTTCTCGTGATGCTAAAGGGTCTTCAGAGACGAAGTATAAGAAGTTGCCAATGCCCAAGAGAACTTCTGAGGAAAGACAGGCTTTGAGAGATGCTCGGAAATGTTTTTACTGTACTGAAGAGGGGCATATGTCATTTAATTGTCCTAAGAGAAAGTCCCAAAAGGACTCTGACAATAAAGGAGAGCCCAAGTGTTGGAAATAAGTGCACACTAGGTGTACTATTTCTAGTCTAGTTTCACTTAAGTCTTTGTGTCTTGAGTCTAGTGCCATGTGGCATCTCTACATTTATCCCATAAGTCAGTCTACTCAATCTTGTACTTCTCACCTATATATTGTAGGTGTCACATCAATGAAATCAATCAAGCTTGTGTCTTGTCTACACTCATCTCAAGGTAACCTTTGGTCTTTCAGTCTTGTTATCATTTCATTTCTAGTTTATTGCGTTCATATTTTCTACATGGTATCAGAGCAAGGTTTGCTCCTCTAGTCTTGCCACTACCCTACTGCTGCCCGCCATTCTCCTGGAGCTGCTCACATTTCTGCCCCGGCATTTGCTGCGCAAGCCTCTACATCTGCTGCCTATCTGCGCAGATTTCTGTCTGCTATTTTTCTGCGCTGTATCTGCCCCGACATCTGCTCCTGCTCCTGGCCCCCGTGCTGCTCCTGGCCCTGCTCCTGCTCCTGGCCCCCGTGCTGCTCCTGAAATTCTGCGCCATCTTCTTCAACAGGCTGCACTTCTCTAGGAGCTGCCCGAGGTTCTGCAACAAATTCTCCACCGCTGCTCGCTCTCCGGTCTCTCTAGGTATCGTGACCCTGTACTACATCTCTCTTTATTTGCAAAAATCTCTGTTCGCAGCTCTCTCTCTCTCTCTCTCTCTCTCGGGTTACCCCTGAAAGGGTGGAAGACCTGAGGAAAAAAACCAAAGTGGTATGCTTCAATATTTTCAGTTCTATTTTTCCTCAAAATTAATTCAAAACTGAACTCTCTCTTGTAAGGGAGTAGACACTGCCCTTGCATCATTAGCAAGAGGTAAGACCTTCCCACATGGCATCTTCTACCCATTCTCTCATGTCTATCGACAAATTCAATGGGTCCAACTTTCATACTTGGCAAATCAAAATCAAGTGCCATCTTATGAAAGAAGGCCTGTGGGATGTTGTTCATCATGCTACTCCCGAAGATTCCGACATTGAGCAAGTTATCACTTATGCTCCCACTGCCAAGAATGACAAAGCCTATGCTATCATCTTGCTCGGTCTTGGAGATGATTACATTCATCACATCTCCGACATACAGTCTGCTTCTCGAGCATGGATCACTTTTGGATACCCTTTTTGGACCCCGCTCTAAAAACTCTCAGATTGCACTTATGATCTCATTCTTTGATCTATATATGCAGGAGGGAGCTACTATAGCCTCTCATGTCAATTATTTTCGCAGTCTTATGGTTCAACTTGCATCAGTGAAGTCCCCCATCTCCGAAGATATTGCTATTGCTGTGCTTCTCAAAAGCTTACCTGACACCTATGCTACTCTTGTCACTACCTTCAAGTATCACAATAATCCTACTCTTGAAGGTATCATCAATGCTCTCCAAGAAGAGGAAAGAACAAAACAACAAAAGGTAACTGACACTGCATTTTTAGCAAAGAAAGGAGGATCTAAGGTAAGAAAGCCTTGCACCCATTGTGGAAAAACTAATCATTTGGAGAAGGACTGCTTCAAGGCTCATCCATGCACCATTTGTGGCCGTGATAATCACCGGGAGAAGGACTGCTACTCTAAAACCTCTACATCAGCCCCTGCATCTGCCGCAGCACATGTTGCTGTAGCATCTACATCAGCAGATCTTGCTGTTCATTCCTCACATGATGAGGAATGGGCTTTCTGATTACTTCACCTTTCTTGTCTACCACTTTGACCACCGATGATGTAGGTCAAGGGGTTCTAGTGTCTTACTCATTTTTGCTTTTTGACCTCTCTCTTGTCCCTACCCAAGAGGCAGAGATTGCCCTTGAGGAGGGGTTGTCTTCAAGGTCCATCTGTTTGTCTACAGTCAGTCTTCTGTCTATCTAGTCTTGTCTGTCTGTCTATCTGTTGTCTATCTATGTGTCTATCAATCTGACTGTGTCTTGTTTTAGATCCACCTTGTCCCTACCCTTGTGAACCCATATGAGGATATCACTTGAGGAGGGGTGTCTCAGGATCTTTTGTCTCTCAGTCTATCAGTCTTTATGTCTGTCTTCTAGTCTTGTCCATCTTATCTTCTAGCTTGTCTCTCAATCCTTGTCTAGTCTCTCTGTCTTGGTCTTATTTTTTGTCATGCCATAGACTTTTCTTTTTGTCTTCCTCCTAGTGTCCACTTAAGGAGGGTGTTGGAAATAAGTGCACACTAGGTGTACTATTTCTAGTCTAGTTTCACTTAAGTCTTTGCGTCTTGAGTCTAGTGCCATGTGGCATCTCTACATTTATCCCATAAGTCAGTCTACTCAATCTTGTACTTCTCACCTATATATTGTAGGTGTCACATCAATGAAATCAATCAAGCTTGTGTCTTGTCTACACTCATCTCAAGGTAACCTTTGGTCTTTCAGTCTTGTTATCATTTCATTTCTAGTTTATTGCTTTCATATTTTCTACACCAAGTCAAAGAAACCAAAACCTTTGCAGGGTTAGTTCTTGATCTTGTGGGGGAACAGCCAGGTGGTGAAGAGAGAGAGTTGTGCAGGGCATGGGGCAAAGTGAGAGATCAGAATGCCTTGATATTCTTTGACACAGGTGCTAGAGCCAACTTCAGTTCACCAGATTTGGCTGGCCGATTGGGGATTCGTACAGAGGAGATGGGGCCGTTATATGAGGCTAACATGGCTTGTCCAGGGTATGCAGAACCCGTTACTCCTATCATTGGGAAGCTCCGGCTTCATTTGCAGGGTTATGTGGACAGCGAAGAGTTCTTCATCATGCCACTTGATGGCTGTGATGTTTTGTTGGGGATGCCATGGTGCCACAGAGTACATGCGGTGGTGGACACTTACAATAGGAAAATCACTCTGACTCATAGAGGGAAAGAACATGTTGAAACTTAAAGGGAAATCTGTTCCTATTGTATCTGCTTCGGCAATTTCATCAGTAATGAAAAAGCATCTTTCTGCGTACTTGATTTATGTAAAGGATGCACCAGATGATGAGTCTAAGTCTAATTTGTCTATGTTAGATAAGGACAGGACTGATATCTTATGTGGGTTTCAAGATTGTTTTTCCGAGTCATTGCCAGGAGAACTTCCTCCTGAGAGGCCAGAAGATCATGCCATTGATCTAATTCCTGGTAGTACTCCACCGAATAGACCGCCGTACCGTGTTAGTGCAGCCCAACAGGAAGAGATTATGAGTCAGGTGCAGGAGCTTTTGAATAAAGGGTTGATACAGCCTAGCTCATCACCCTTTTGCTCACCTGTACTCTTGGTGCAAAAGAATGATGGTTCTTGGCGCATGTTTATTGACTATAGGGCGCTGAACAAGAATACCATCAAGAATCGATTCCCCATACCGAGGATCGATGACATTTTGGACCGCTTATTACAGGGCTCCACAGTCTTTAGTCGCATTGACTTGAAAAGCAGGTATCATCAGATACGTATTAGACCCGAGGATGTGCATAAGACAGCATTCCGAACCACGTTTGGATTGTATGAGTTTTTGGTTATGCCCTTTGGTTTGACAAATGCACCTGCCACATTTAACAGAATGATGGACAGGATTTTCAGGCCTCATAGAGCGTTTGTGGGCACATTCTTTGATGATATGATTGTGCATTCACAAACTTAGGAAGAGCATAGAAGGCATTTGGCCATTGTGTTTGCAGAACTCAGGAGCCATAGGCTGGTTGTTAATGGCAAGAAGAGTGAGTTTTTCTTGCAAGAGATGCATTTCTTGGGACATATTGTGTCTAAGTATGGAGTCCGTATGGATCCAGCAAAGGTGGAAGCAATTCTTAATTGGCCAGATTTCAGGACCGTGCATGATGTACGCAGCTTTCTAGGATTGTGTTCCTATTACAGGCGGTACATACGGTACTTTGCTGAAATTGCTTCGCCTCTTCATGCCTTGACAAAAACAAAGAAGGCAACTCCGTTTAGATGGGCTGATCGGGAAATTACAGCATTCAAAAAGCTCAAAGAAAAGCTAACTTCGGATCCAGTATTGGTGTTACCGGACCTCCGAAAGGCTTTTGTTGTCCAGTGTGATGCATGCGGAAGTAGCATTGGGGCAGTTCTCATGTAAGAAGGACATGTGATAGCCTATGAGAGTAGAATATTGCAAGATGCCGAGAAGCATTTACAGGTTTATGAGAAAGAGATGTTGGCTCTTTCTACATGGAAACACTACTTGCTTGGGGCTGATTTCACTGTGCAGACAGATCATCAGACCTTGCGTTATTTCCTCACGCAAACTAAGCTTTCAGAGAAGCATATGCGTTGGGCAAACTTTTTGTCTATGTTTCACTTCCAGATTGTGCATGTGGAAGGCAAAAAGAATGTAGTGGCAGATGCTTTGTCACGCAAATCATAGGTCTCTGCAGTTTCACTTGCTTATCATCATGAGCTTGATGAAATGAAAGAGCAGTATGTCCATAATGAGGACTTTGGTAGGGTGTATGATCAGATGTCTGAGGGTCAGCGGCATGAGCACTATACTCTCAGAGATGGGTTTTTATTGATGCATGGCAGACTGTGTGTTACCAGGCCATTGCGACTCAAGGTTATGATTGAAAGTCATGCTCCACCGTATGCAGGTCATAGAGGTATTGACGCCACAGTAAAAGCAGTGGAGACTTTCTTTTATTGGCCAACCTTGAGAAGAGATGTTGATGCCTTTGTGAGGCAATGCATCGTATGTCAGAAGGTAAAGTTTGACCGTCAAAAGACACCCGGGTTATTACAGCCTTTACCTATTCCAGATAGACCTTGGGAGAGCATTGCCATGGATTTTATATTTGATCTTCCACGGACACAAACGGGCAATGATGGCATTTGGACTATCATATGCAGGTTCAGTAAGCAGGCTCATTTCATTCCCGTGCGTAAGACGATCAAAGTTGATCATATGGTGAAGTTGTTCATGGCGAATATCTTCAAATATCACTGAGGCTGACAGTACATCTGTTTATGAAACTTCTATGATATATGTGTACTAGTCACATGGGATTTTGTGGTTGTGTATGGTTCACACTGGTATACAACTTGGACTATCACTACGCCATTGGTTTGCAGTGAATGATGTTACATGTGCATGGCTCAGAGAGATTGGGACGCTGATCTTGCCATATTGTACATTTCACTTTGGATATTTTGCTGTATCACCAGAATGCAATCAAGGACGCTTGCCATTTTTCAAGAGGGGGGTATGTCATGGCCCTGTGAAAATGGAACAGCACAAGTGTGGGCATGGTGGTTGCTGAGTCAAATTATTAAATGATTCACATTTGGGGTGCCCGGACAGAGTTAATGATGTGTGGACATCTCCAGGTGTGAAGGGGGGAACTAGAACATTAGTATTTTAATGTTATATGTGTGGTTGCTCCTAGGCCTTAGTGGCCCCTAGGGAACTTTAATATTTATTAAAGTTGGGGCCCTAGGACAAGTTTGGGGAGGGAGCAACTCCACTTTTGGAGTGCATGTCTCTCTCTCTTCACTCTCTCTCTAGCTTTTGGGGAATCGTGCAAGTCTAGGCGTGGAGGAGAGGAGAAGCATCGTGTGGACTGTTGAATATTGTTTTTGCTGCTGTTTTTCTGTGCAAACCAGCCGTACAGTCCACGTGTGCAGCCCGTACAGCCCTGTACGACAGTAAGTACAGTATGGCTGTTTTCTCTGCTACAGATTCTTCTGTGGGTACAGGCGACGCTGACAGGCTGAGCAAGTACAGCTGCTGTGGGTTCTGACAGAAGCTGTACAGCATGTACAATCGTACGACTGCTGTCAGGTGGCTGTACTGCAGGTACAAAACTGTACAGCAGGTACAGTCGGGTACAGCAGGAGCAGGCGCACCAGTACACTCAGGCGACAGCAGAACTGTCCGTACAGTTTTGTACGGATAGATTCAGACACGTGTGTTGTGCAGAGGCTGTACGGATTGGTACAGTACAGATTTTCAGGTCTGTACAGTCAGGTACAACACTGAAGTGGATGCAGAGAGGAAGGTACAGACAGGTACACCCACACGTGTGAAGCAAAGTTGTTGAAACAAGTGTGCAAGTACAGACTGGTACAACCACTTCCTCCGGTGCAGATCCACGAGCTGATTTTGGTAAGCTCTGAATTTGTTCATCTATCTCTCTTTCTATTGCCTTATGTCTGTTGCAGATTTGAGCTATCTGGCCCCTTGTGAGAGGAGGGGTATGGCAGATTGAAAAGGGTGGAGACAGAGATTGAACAGTGAATGCATGTTTGTGCTGAGATGTTGAATCATGTGCATGAGATATGCCAGATGTATGCTCATGGCTGCCCTGCTAAATGGTCTTGGGTGATCAGAGGGAGGCACAGAGTGTTGCTTTGAGACACAGATCTGTGTGTGTGAATCCTCTGTGCTAAGAGGTATTGTGGGCTGTCAGATTGGACATACAGGTGTATTCTCTTGGCTGATTTTGTTGTACTCAGCCTTTCATGTTTTTGAAATTGAATAAAGAAATACCGCAAGGGGCGCCAAACTTTGGGGCCAACAGGTGTCGTTTGATTTTCAGATTTGGGGCACTCTAGCTCCCATCAAATTTGTTTTCATATCTAGACTACAAGTGGAAGGGTGACTGCTAGTCCACCGCACTTTGGTTTATACCAGAGGCCGGTTTCAGTTCCCATATTATCAAAAAGTCCCCGCCAAAAGAGACTCGTCATACGCAGATCTCTATCACTAACGATAGATGTGGGCATTCCATGGTACTTTAAAATATGATGCATAAACAATTTTGCCATCTGATCCGCAGTTTCTTCTTCCTCACCGGAATAAAGTGAGCTTGTTTACTAAACCTATCAATGATAGTCCAGATGCCATCATGCCCTGTTGGTGTCCTAGGAAGATCGAAGATAAAATCCATAGCAATGCTTTCCCACGGTCTATCCGGAATAGGCAAAGGATGCAATATGTCGATCATACTTGACCTTCTGATAGATGATACATGTGCGAACAAAGGTCTCAACATCCCGTTGCAAAGTTGGTCAGTAGAAATAATGCGCAACCGCCTGTATCATGGCATCAACACCGCAATGCCCTGCATACGGTGGAGCATGACTTTCAATCATAACTTTTGGCCTTAACTGCTTTGTGACACATAACCGGCCATGCATCATAAGAAAACCATCCTTGAGGGTATAATGCTCATGGCGATGACCATCACTAAGCTGAGCATAAATTCCTGCAAAATCCTCATCCTCTGCATATTGTTCGATCATGGCATCTAGCTCATGATGATATGCAATAGAAACAGCAGAAACCTGAGGCTTTCTTGACAAAGCGTCAGCTACCACATTCTTTTTGCCAGCAACATGCACAATTTGAAAATGAAACATAGATAAAAAGTTTGCCCAACGCATGTGCTTCTCAGACAGCTTACTCTGAGTGAGAAAATACCTCAAGGATTGGTGATCCGTTTGAACTGTGAAATCTGCTCCCAGCAGATAATGCTTCCACGTAGAAAGAGCATGTATAACAGCCAACATATCTTTCTCATAGATCTGTAAACTTCGCTCAGGAGCCTGCAATACCCGACTCTCATAGGCCACAACATGTCCTTCTTGCATAAGGACTCCACCAATGCTATTGCCACAAGCATCACATTGGACATGAAAAGCTTTTCTGAGATCAGGTAAAATCAATACTGGCTCGGAACAAAGCTTCTCTTTCAATGTTTCAAAAGCTGCAATTTCTTTTTCAGCCCATCTGAAAGATACTCCCTTCTTTTGTAGATCATGGAGGGGTGAAGCAATCTCAGCAAAATGACGGATGAACTGTCTATAATACGAACATAAACCCATGAAACTGCGTACCTCATGCACGTTCTTCAAGGGCGGCCAGCTGCGAATTGCTTCTACCTTAGCGGGATCCATGCGTACTCCAGCCTTTGACACAATATGTCCTAGAAAGTGAATCTCCGACATGAAAAATTCACTCTTCTTGGTGTTGATGACCAACCGATGCTTCTTGAGTTCAGCGAACACAATCGCCAAATGCTTTTTATGCTCTGCCTCATCTTTTGAAAACACAATCATATCATCGAAGAAGGTGCCTACAAAAGATCGGTGCTCTCAGAAGATTCTGTCCATCATCCTGTTAAATGTGGCAGGAGCATTTGTCAACCCAAATGGCATGACCAAATACTCATATAAGCCGAAGGTGGTCCTGAAAGCAGTTTTGTGCACGTCCTCAGGCCGGATACGTATCTAATGATACCCACTTGTCAGATCTATACGCCTGAATATTCCAGATCCCTCCAACCGATCCAAGATATCATCAATTCTTGGAATGGGAAATCTATTCTTGATAGTTATTTTGTTTAGCGCACGGTAGTCAATACACATGCGCCGAGATCCATCCTTTTTCTGCACCAACAAAACAAGTGAACAATACGGAGAAGAACTAGGCTGAATCAGCCCCTTTTCCAACAATTCCTTTACTTGGCTTATGATCTCCTCCTGCTGGGCACCACTAAAGCAATATGGCGGTTTATTGGGAGGGCTACTGCCCAGCACTATATCAATCCCGTGATCTTCAGGCCTCTCTGGCAGAAGTTCACCTCTTGCCTGGCTTCCATGCCCTCGAGGTCCAAGGTGTGCACGCGTAAATTCAATAACTTTAGAACTTACGAAAATCCAAGAACTTAGAATTTTAAAGGCGTAAATTCAGTAACTTTAGAATTTCACGTCCCCGTGAGTGACAGGAGTAAGCAAACATATGACCAGGCACAAGGAGCTGTTCAGCAGTATGGAGCCGGTACCAAAGGAGCTTGCAGTCACCATTGGAGACAAGTCCAAGTGCAAGGTCGAAGGCAAGGGAGAGATTCCTATTGTTTCCAAGGACGGTGTGACGAAGACATTGGGCAATGTTCTCTATGTTCCTACCATTGCTAAGAATCTGCTCACTGTATCATCCATTACTAAGAATAAATGAGAGTGCTGTTTGATGACGGAAGAATGCAGGTAATCAACAAGGCAAATGGAGGATTGGTGGCTAGTGGTGTGGAAGGAGGAGGACTGTATCGAATCGATGCTTTCTATGCACATGAGGCAGATGCTTTGAGCACTTTGTGGCACGGAAGGTATGGTCACATATCGATGACATCATTATCGGAGATGGACGGTGCAGCTGGAGCGATGTGATACAAAGGAAAACTCAGCAGATGTTTTCACAAAGCCTCTCGGACGAGAGCAAATGGAACATCTTCTTCAACCAGTGGGGATCGGTCCTCACAAACGGATCTGAGAGGGGGTGTTGTAAATCAGGGTTAGGGCATCTCCACTTGCGAGCCCCCAGTTATGAGGGGACATAGGAGCTCTGCCAGGGTAGGACCAATTTTATTAGGTCAGGATATTTTCCCAGAAGGAGAATTTGTACAAAGGCAGTTTTGAGGCACCTCGGAATCTCGGATCAGAGATCAGACGGAAGAATTGGAACCAGCAAGCAGAGGGGCACCTGAGCCACATCTCAAATCCTAGTCGGCCAGGGGGAGGTCAGTCGGCCAGGCCCAGCCTGGCCTAGTTTCAGTCGGCCAGGACACAAGGGCAGTCAGCAGGGCATGAGAGCAACATGGTGCCAGTTTGGGCCAGTCGGCCGGGGGCCAGCCCAGGAGGCAGTCAGCCAAAAGGGGGCTTGCACAGGAGGCAGTCGGCCTGGCCAGAGGGGGTCGGCCTGGTCAAAGGTGGTTGGCCCTGCCAGAGGGGGTCGGCATGGACAAAGGGGGTCGGAGATCAGGGCATCTTCATCAGTCAGCACGAGTATTCCATGGAAATTTTGGAGCGGTTTCAAATGCAGGATTGCATCTAGTAGGAGAACCTTTTGGTATTGTATCTGTCCAGCTTTGGGCCGACGGAAATACATTGATGGTTGCTTCTATACTTGTCTAGTGTGCACTGTAGAAAATGGAGAGAGGGAGAGCAATCGCAGCGGAAGATAAATAATACAAAAAATAGATCTAACTGCTCACCAATGATCACAATAGATAGGGTACAAAGCTCAAAATAGAGCAAGTAAATTTCTGCTCAAGAAATCAGATCTGAGTACAACAATGCCGGTGTAGTCCGTGCTCCCGTAGATCCGGGATTAGGTAGACACAAGCTGGCTGAAGTTCTGGAGAGGCAGGGCAGCCAAAGAGTGAAGCGAGATCAAGGAGAAGGGGAGCTGGAGGCCAAGGGCTGAAGCCTGGGGGGGCTTTGGGGGGGGAAGAGGAGAGGAGTGGGGGAGGCTGTAGTGAGGAGTGGAGGAGGCTGAGGATATGAGAATGAGGAGGGGAAGGGGGGGTTAGATAGGTGTGCACCCACACCCCCTCCATCAAGAGGCCGCCTCCCTACCTGTAGGCCAAGCCCCCTTCAGTAGGCCGACCCCCTTTTTCCAGGCCGACCACCTCTGACCAGGCCGACCCACTCTGACAGGGCCGACCCCCTCTGGCCAAGCCGACTGCCTCCTGTGCAGTTCCCCTTTTGGCCGACTGCCTCCTGGGCTGTGTCCTGCCGGACTGAAACTGGGCCAGGCTGGGCTTGGCCGACTGGACTGCCCGACCGACCTCCTCCAAGCCGACTAGGATCTGAGATGTGGCTCAGGTGCCCCTCTGCCGCGTGTGCAGTTCCCCTTTTGGCCGACTGCCTCTTGGGCTGGCCCCTGGCCGACTGGCCCAAACTGGCACCATGTTGCTCTCTATTTACTGTTTCGCATACATATTCCGCTGCGCATCTTGTACTCTATTTTCTAACATGGTATCAGAGCCCCGGTAAGGAGATCTGAGCAGACGCAGACGGTGCAGGCGGACAAGAAGAAGGGCGAGAAAGGCAGGCAGGGATCTAGTCGGCACAGTGCAAAAACATTTGTTTTCGACGCAGGCGGCGCAGGCGGACAAGAAGAAGGGCGAGGCAGGCAGGTAGGGATCTAGTCGGCACAGTGCAAGAACATCTGTTTTCGATATTTTGCAAAAAGGCCCTTGTACCCCGGACTCTAGTGGTAGCACGCTACTCCAAGAAAGCCTCTCCCTCCCTTACTTCATCGCGCATCGGGCCGGCTCCCGTCTTCTCCCGTGCGTCTTTGTCCTTGTTTCAAGGCAGTTGTGCTGATTTTTGCTGAGATCGACGGTGCTTTTGTGGAAGCACGAGAGGAGGAGCTTGTAGGCAAGGACCTCGGGGAGGTGACCTTGGTATGGAGCTTTGAGAAGATCTACTTCCATGTCTGAAGGACAGTGCCCTTGTGGGTGGCTCAGGTTCAGGCAGGTGTACTCATCTCTCGTCTTGTTACTTTTAGTTCATTGCCATGGCCAGTAGATATCAGATCCCGAATTTCGGAGAGACGGGCAAGCTCGATGGGACGAATTATCCGCTGTGGAAGATGAAAGTCAAGAGTTATCTTGTGTTGAGGGAATCATGGGAGATTGCAACTGGGGTGGAGCTCAGGCCTCAACCCACAGTGGTCCCAGCTACAGCGACTGCAGAGGCGGTGACGACACCAACAGATCCGGTGGCATTGAGAGCAGGGCTGATCCGAGATGCGGAAGCCTTGGCTATCATTGTGAGCACCACGGCAGACGATGTACTACCTCATCTACAGATGGCAGAGACTTCCTTCGAGGCATGGACCACTCTGAAGGATATGTACGAGCTCAACAACGAGGCGAGGATCCTGGATTTAGAGACAGAGCTGTTTGGCATGGACATAGAGGAAGGAACCACGGTCCAAGAGCACATCACGAAGATGAAGGTGCTACGGAACCAGCTAGCGGTAGTCGGACAGGTCACGAGCTCTACACGGATGGCCAGGCTTCTATTGCAGAAGCTTCCCAAGAGCTACGATAGTTTTGTGACTACCATGACTGCGGGTCAGAGGACGTTACCAGTCACTTTCGAGGAGTTGGTACCATTGCTCTTACAGCAGGAGGCTTAGAGAAGAAGAACGAGGAACAAGTTGAGAAGGCCCTATTAGCTCGTGATAGGAGCAATTGGAAGGGCAAGGGTAAGCTTGACAGAGGCGGTAAAGAGCAAACAAAAGAAAGAAAGTGCTTCTACTGCGATCGGCCAGGACACTTTGCAAAGGATTGCAGAAAGAAGAAGGCATATCAAAAGAGGGAAGAGGCTAGCTCAGAGTCAGAGGAGGATATAGGGAAGGTCCACATGTGGGAGAGCTATTTCTTATGACATCTCCGAGTGTTGCAGAGATTAGATATGCAGACCCCGGTACGATAGTCAGGATGTCTAACATATAGAGAGGCGGGCAGTTCAGGAGACAGATATCTCAGTGGACAGTGTTAAGTACCTAGACTCTTTTGGGTGCTTAGCTGAGGGCACTGACATTGAGGTGGCTCTGTCGACAGTACCCGACGAGTCTCCGGAGTCAGGAGGATGCAGTGATCGAGAGGGGGACATTCCGAAGCGACGCATGGAGGATGGTGGTGCTTTCGAGTGCTACCTAGGGACCTATGTACTAAAGAGGTGTGCTGAGGTGGAACCGGATCTGGCGGAACAGGAGTTACATCACTATCTGCATCGACGGATTGGCTATGGGCCAAGATGTGTCGTTGAGAGGGGGTGTTAAAAAAAAGGAGGTCATCTCCACATCTGTGAGCCCCCATATGAGGAGGACATGGTGGGGATGAACCTGGGATCTATTGGAGTGTCAGATAGGCTGCGTAATGGCACGAAATCGGGGCACAAACCAGGTACGAAACAGGGTCCAAACAGGGCACGAAACGGGGCTCAGAACGGGCCAGAAACAAGCTGGAAAAAGGGCGACAGAAGGGCACCAGAGGGGAGCCAGCCAACAGGAAGGTTGGCTGACCAATTGGGTCGGCCAACTGAGTCGGCCCTGGGCCAACCAGGCCGACCAGCTGGTCGGCCAGCTGACTGGGTCGGTTGGGGCAGACTGGGGCCTATATAAGGAGACCCCCTGGGGGTCATTTTTGCATGCAGTCTTCAGTCTTCAGGGCCTTCTTCAGGAGCTTCCCTTGGAGCATTCAGGGGCAGATTTGGAGCAAGATTCGGGGCTGAGTCGGCATTACTTTTGGGGCAGATCTGGGAGCAGAAAGGAGCTGCAGCACCAGCACCATTTGGGCCTACCGAGGGAGGTGATTTAGGGGCTGGTTGGGTAACAGACTTAGCTTGCCAGTAGCTTCCATGCTTGGCTGTATTTCAGGACAGCAAGCTGGACAGATCTTCATCTTTGGATAGAGAGTTTACTGACGCTCTTGTGGAGCACGCGAACTCAGGGATCTAGAGGTACCAGGCATCTAGTAGGAGAACCTTTTGGTATTGTATCTGCCCAGCTTTGGGCCGACGGAAATACATTGATGGTTGCTTCTATACTTGTCTAGTGTGCACTGTCTATTTACTGTTTCGCATACATATTCCACTGCGCATGTTGTACTCTATTTTCTAACAGAATGGTGGTGGCACTTGCTGCCCACCATGGGTTGCCACTGTACTAGATGGACGTGAAATCAACTTTCCTAAATGGGAAGATTGAAGAGGAAGTGTTTGTCAAGCAACCTCCAGGATTTCAGCAAAGATGTCAAGCAAAAGGTATGCAGATTGAAGAAGGCACTTTACAGTGAAGCATGCACCTAGGGCTTGGTACCTGAGGATTGATGAGTTCTTTCAGCAGATAGGATTCATCAGGAGCTACAGTGAAGCCAATTTGTATAGTATAATTCATGATGGCCTGATGGTGTTCGTGGTACTATATGTGGATGATGTGATCCTTAACTGGAAATGACCCAAAGGTAATTCAAGAGGTAAAAGACACATTGAAGAAAGGGTTCGAGATGATAGATCTTGGAGAACTCTCATACTTCTTGGGGATGGAGATCAGGAGAGGGGAAGATGGTATCTTCATGAGTCAGCACAAGTATTCCATGGAGATCCTGGAGAGATTCAGGATGCAGGATTGTAACCCGGTACTTATTCCCATGGATGCTAAGACAAAACTCTCCAGATATGATTCTTCACCAAGAGTCGATGCTACCCGATACATGCAGTTGGTGGGAAGCTTGCTATACCTCACCAACACCCGGCCAGACTTGTCATATGCTGTGGGAGTACTGAGTAGATTCTCGTCAGAACCTCATAGGAGTCACTGGGATGCGGCACTCAGAGTATTGAGGTATGTGAAAGGTACTTTGCATACTGGGATTCATTACTCATCTGGATGTTAGCTCGTGGGATTCACCGACTCAGATTGGGGAGGTGACATTGATGATCGACAGTCAACCTTCGGATTCTGTTTTACCTTGGGATCTGGATTGATGTCATGACCCTGTGAAAATGGAACAGCACAAGTGTGGGCATGGTGGTTGCTGAGCAAAAATATTAAATGATTCACATTTGGGGTGCCCGGACAGAGAGAATGATGTATGGACATCTCTAGGTGTGAAGGGGGGAACTAGAACATTAATATTTTAATGTTTTATTTATGGTTGCCCCTAGGCCTTAGTGGCCCCTAGGGAACTTTAATGTTTATTAAAGTTGGGGCCCTAGGACATTTTTGGAGAGAGGCCACTCCACTTTTGGAGTTGCATGCCTCTCTCATCTCTCCCTCTCTCTAGCTTTTTGGGAGGCGTGTAACCTACGTGCAAGTTCTCAAGCGTGAAGAGGAGGAGAAGGCTGGTCGACTGCTGCTGGGTTTTTGACTGCTGTTTTCTGTGCAAAACTAGCCGTACAGTCCACGTGTTGCAGGCCGTACAGCCCAGGTGGAGTTTGCCCGTACAGTACTGCTACTGCAGGTTCTACTGTAGGTACAGGCGGCGCTGACAGTAGCTGAAGGTGGGTACAGAACTGCTGCTGCAGGTTCTGCTGCTGGTACAGTTGTACGGATATGACAGGTGTTGGCGGCGCTGGACAGGACAGGTGCTGGCGGCGCTGGACAGAGCAGGTACAGGCGGCGCTGAATTCAGGTTGCGCACAGGCTTATACAGGTGAAGGAATCTGCAGGTACAGCTGTACGGACAGGTACAGTGGTGAACTACTGACCTGTACGGACAGGTACAGTCGGTTTCAGATCTGTTTAGTTCTGAGCAGTAGTAGTAGGCAGTGTATCTCCAGTTGCAGGCAGAGCTTTTCCAGAGCTTGGTTGGTGCAAACAGTCAGGTGGTTGTTGCAGGGAGATGAGTACAGACAGTCGTTGTCAAGTACAGACTGGTGCGAACTGCTTCACAAGTGCAGAGCCACGAGCTGATTTGGTAAGCTCTGAACTTGTCCATCTATCTTTCTTTCCATTGGCTTACGTCTGCTGCAGAGTTGTGCTATCTGGCCCCTTGTGAGAGGAGGGGTATGGCAGATTGAAAGGGTGGAAACAGAGATTGGGCAGTGGATGTATGTTTGTGCTGAGTTGTGGAACCATGTACATGGGATATGCCAGATGTGTGCTCAAGGCTGCCCTGCTGAATAGTCTTGGCTGATCAGAGGGGAACACAGAGTGTTGCTTTTGTGGGACACAGATCTGTGTGAGTGAATCCTGTGTGCTAAGAGGTATTGTGGGCTGCCAGATTGGACATACAGGTGTATTCTCCTGGCTGGTTTTGTTGTACTCAGCTTTACATCTTTTTGAAATTGAATAAAGAAATACCGAAAGGGGTGCCAAGCTTTGGGGCCAACAGGTGTCGGTTTTATTTCAGATTTGGGGCACTCTAGCTCCAATCAAATTTGTTTTTATATCTGGACTACAAGTGGAGGGGTGACTGCTAGTCTACCGCACTTTGGTTTCTGCCAGAGGCCGGTTTCAGTTGATATCTTGGTCGAGCAAGAAGCAACATACCGTTTCCTTATCTTCAGCGGAAGCGGAGTACAGAGCAGCTAGACTGGCAGCTATGGAAGCTGTCTGGTTGAGACAGGGGACACAATCAAACAGATCCCACTGTTATGTATTGTGAAAGTGAAAGTTGCATTGCTATAGCCCATAATCCTGTTTCCACGACAGAACCAAGCATATAGAGATTGATTGCCACTATATACGGAAGCTCATTGAGGACCAGATAGTGCAGCTCGAGCGGTGTGACAGCAAGGACAACTCGGCCGACGTTTTCGCCAAGGCTCTCAGATGGGAGCAAATGAACCACCTTCTTCAACCAGTGGGGATTGTACCTCACACACAAATGGATCTGAGAGGGGGTGTTGAAAAAGGGTAGAGGGCATCTCCATCTGTGAGCCCCCGCTTTGTGGGGACAAGGAGCTCTGCCCAGGGAAAGAGTTCCAGACATTTTTGGCATGTGCTGGTTGAGGGCAGCAACAGGGCTACGTGTGGGCAGCAACATGGCTGGGTGCGAGCAGCAACAGGGCTGCAGCTGGGCAGCAACAGGACGGCAGCAGACCAGCCAAAGAAGCGGACAAAATGGCCAGGGGGAGAGGCTAAATAGGCTGCCCCAAAGGGACAGCAGGCCGGCCAACCCAGGCCGACCAAGGTCAGCCAGATCTGGCCGGCCATCTACCAGAAGGGGGGCGGCCAAATCTGGCCGTCCTGCCCCCCAACCCTATTTAAGGGTACCCCGAGCCTCTCATTCTTCGTCAACAGCAGCATCAACAGCAGCACTTGAGTGCGCCTTCTCCTCTCGAGCCCGCCTCAGCCTCTTCAGGCAGTTTTTGACCTTGCCCTCTCCTTCCCTTCAGCCAGGTGCCTTGCCCTGGACATCTACCTAATCCCGGTGCTTCGGGAGCGCAGAGATCCAATTGATCTTTTGTAATCAGTTCTGAATTTATTGGAGTACTTTTCAGTTCTCTACTTTGTGCATCTTCTTCTTGGATTGTGATCAGATCGAGAGCTTGTATCCAGTGTCTCGTGTTGCAATCATTCCGCTGTGCACACATCCATTTTTACAGATCTCTTGGATGAATTGAAGGGAGCCAAGTTCTTCAGTGTTCACCAAGATAGACCTTAGGTCAGGCATCATCAGATTAGGATGAGGGAAGAGGATGAGCCTAAGACAACCTTTAGAACTGAAAGGGGGCTGTACCAATTTAAGGTGATGGCATTTTGGCCTCACCAATGCCCCATTCACTTTCCAAGCCCTCATGAATAAAATTCTGCAACCTTACCTCTACAAATTTGTCTTGGTATTCTTTGATGATTTTCTCATCCACAGCAAGTCTAAGGAGGATCATCTCTCACATGTGAAACAGATTTTGGAGTCTTTAAGAACCCACCAGCTCTATGCCAAGCCTAGTAAGTGTTCCTTCATGGCAAAAGAGGTGGAGTATTTGGGACACATTGTAGGCAGCAATGGAATCAGAGTGGATGCCAACAAGGTGAAATGCATTATGGAATGGCCATAGCCTGCAAATGTTACTCAGGCTAAGGGGTTTTCTTGGCCTTGCCTCCTTCTATAGGAGATTCATTAGGCGCTTTGCCAAGATAGCTGCTCCTCTCACTGACCTGCTAAAGAAAGACTCCTTTGGCTGGACATTAGATGCAAAAAAGAGCTTCCCACAATTGAAGCCTGCCATCTCCTCAACACCCATATTGGTATGCCCGGACTTCTCGCTACCCTTCACCATTGAAGCAGATACTAGTGGGAGAGGCATTTGTGCAGTCCTAAAGCAGCCCCATGGAGTGATTGAGAGTAGAAAGCTGGATGCCAAGTAGCACACTTATCACATATATGACCAGCAGATGTTGGCCATACTCCATGCTATTGAGAAGTGGCATTATTATGTATATGGCAACCATTTCAAGGTGAGGACTTGACCATAGAACACTCGAGTATTTTCTGTCCCAAACTAGTCTCTCTCCTAAGCAAAGTAGGTGGCTTTCTATCATACAAAACTATGATTTTGACAATGAGAATAAAGCAGGGAAGGAGAATATAGTGGCTGATTCTCTATATCTAAGATGTGGGCATGCACCCTAAGCTCTATCATAGAGGTATACAAGGAGTGTATTCATGGAATCCAAGAAGAAAATCTTTCAGACCCTGAAGCTGCTGTTATTTTTCAGGACCTGCAAAATCCCTCTTGTGAAGACCATCCCAATTACAAACTGTACAATGGCCTATTATGGTACAAAGGGAGGATTTTTCTTCTGGAGAACTCCACCTACAGGCTGCTGGTCCTGCAGGAGATGCACTCCTCTCCTATGGCTGGACATATTGGACTGTTTAAGACCTATGAGAGGGTGAAGCAGAGCTTTATATGGAAGGGGCTATGGAAGGATGTATACAAGTATGTGCAAAGCTGCAGGCCCTGCCAACAAAACAGAGAATTAAACCTCAGACCAGCAGGCTTGCTTCAGCCTTTGCCTATTCCATAGGGTAAGTGGACCCACATTTCAATGGATTTCATAATTGGTCTACTTGTGACAGCTAAGGACTGGAATAGTATCTTTGTTGTTGTGGATAGGCTCACAAAGGCAGCACACTTCATACCCACCAAGGCACAATATTCAGCCTCTGTGGTTGCTACTCAGTTCATGAACACTAAGTTGGCCCACAGATACTATGGACCCTGCAAGGTGTTGCAGAGAATTGGTGAGGTGGCCTATAGGTTGGAGCTGCGCTCTTCTTCTAGGATTCATGATGTGTTCCATGTATCCCTTTCGAAGAGATACTTGGGCCCCACAGATTAGGTCATGGAAGAGTTGCCTCCCATGGATGAGGAGGGCCACATTCATATATACCTGAGAGGATCATTGGATTCAGAGACCACATCCCCAGAAATAAATCCTACATTGAGTTCTACATCAAATGGCGGGGATTACCAGATGATGAGTCCTCATAGCAACCCTGAGCCATAGTGAATCAATACCCTTACTTGCTCAGCTGATGTTTGGGACCAGATATGATCATTTCCAGCTATGTGGAGCTGTTGAGACTTTTTCTACTCTATGTACTGCTCCACCACCATTCTTGCTGCAGTTCAGCATGCACCAATGGAGGACTATGGACAGCTGCAGCGGTGAGTACTCACTGTTACACACTTACTATGACCAGATATGAGCTCTCTTTTCATACTATGGCTGTAATCCCTTGTTACAGTCCCTTGCAAATTTGAGGGCAAATTTCTTTTGGGCAAGGTGGACTGTAACAAAGGTCGATTTTACTTGGCTCATTTCTAGTTTAGTTAGCTTCTAAATGGTTTGTAAATTAGTAGTAATTTTAGTGGGGAAGCCTTAAGTTGCCATGTGGCATTCTAGGATGTCTATCCCATAAGCATTGTAGCAAATGTTGCCAGGCCCAAACCTATAAAAGGCGGGGGGCCCTGCTGCTCCATGTATCCATTCTTGATTTGCAATCTAATGCTCATTCATTTCCAGCTGAGCCTCTTGCTCTTGGCTAAACTGAACTGAACTAGGACTTACCCTCCTAGACTAGGAAAAGCCCTTTCTAGCCTGTTGCTTGTGCAACCCATCACAAGCTGAGGAATCTACATATGATTCTAGTTATTTTCTTGGTGTGTTCATGTGATTTTTACAGTTCTGTCCATCAATTTCTAGCTGCTCTCTCCCTCTTTGGCTAGCTAGCTAGTGGTTAGGGAATAATTAGCAGGCCTTTTAGCTGGCCTTGCTACATAGTGGGGATAGAGTTCTCATCTATTGCTATGTCTATGTACATATCACGGTCTCTATGGGTCAGCTTCAACTTGTTCTTTTCATGAAGAGGAATGCAACTAGCGTTGCGCAGCCAAGGAATGCCCAATATAACATACAATGATTGGATGTTATTGGGCCCAAATATTATCCAATGTGAGTTCTTAGCTTCCCAATTAGTTGCATCCCCGCTAGAGCCATATCAGCAAGTAAAGGCATTCCCTTGTTCTTTATGACGTTGCTAAGTCCTCAGAAATTAAGTTATGAGTAGATCCCCAATTGAGCAAGATCACTACGGCGGTCTTGTCCTTGATCTTCCCCCATCCTTTGAACAACTATCTAGCTTTGGCATCCTGCACATCAACGTCAGGCATTGTGCGTACGTCAGGGACGATATGCACGTGTGACCTTTGTGGTGTGACAGCTAGCATAACCTTGTGTGCATGGTTGTTGGGGTAATTTTATAGCCAAGGTGTGTGGGAACTAGGCCTAGAGTCCTAGTGAGAGTGTCCCTCACTATGTGGGTGTAAATGTGCCTAGTAGGTGAGCAATTAGTGCCACCTACATGAGTTAGGAGTGACATGTGTTAGTTAGGTGTGAGGTGGAAATCCCTTCACCTCACATGTGATGGCAGAAGATAGGGCGGCCCTTGCCCACAAAAGGAGGCGTGTACTCGATCAATCATCACTTTCGACTTTTGCCTCCATCTTCGTGTCCATGATGTGATTGATTCTTGTCTCCAATATGGTAATGCCCATGATGTAATTGATTCTTGTCTCCAATATGGTATCAGAACATGCCATTTGCCACTGCCCTTCATGGACGAGGTCTTCTTTCTGAATCCGCCACTTTTGCTGTTTGCCGTTTCTGCTCATAATGATGACACCTTCTTTTTGCCATCTCTAGCTGCACTACCTTCCTAGAGCCAGTCTTCTTCAACTCATATCGACCTACACTTTGGCTGCTTCTTTCTTGCAATGACAGCAAATTGGTCGCCGTTTTTTTCAGATTGCTGTCTTGAACGTATCTGCCCATTAGAAACTCGCCATGGGCTGTTGGTGATGCACTTGCAGTGAAGAATTTCATTGTTGCAGACACTCTTTTATGGCATGAAAGATTTGGGCACATGAACTATGGTAGTCTGGTTGCCTTCACAGGATATCGTGGTGAATATGCCAAAGATGCAAGCACTTTCAAAGCATGTCTGTGGGGGATGTTTGTTGGGTAAGATGCACAGGTTCCCTTTCCCCAAGGATGGGAGTGTTGGTGCAGCCCGCAAGTTACATCTCCTCCACAGTGATGTATGTGGTCCTATGAGGACGACATCGATTGGTGGTTTCTATTTCTTTGTCACATTTGTGGATGATTACACCAGGTCTCATTCACACCAGGTATACTTGGATATATGTCTTGAATCCAAGTCAGAGGTCTTTGCAAACTTCAAGAGAATCCTTGCACTGGTTGAAAATGAGAGTGGCCACAAGCTACTAACAGGGGGGGTGAATACTTGTCACATGAGTTTGATGATTTTTTATCTTCTTGTGGCATCATGCACCAGTGTACTACTCCATACACACCGGAGCAGAATGGGGTTGCAGAGCACAAGAATCGCGCTCTAATGGAGATGGCTAGATGCATGTTAAAGGGTAAGTCTTTGCCCAATAGGGTTTGGTTGGATGCCATCATGTGTTCAAACTATGTGTTGAATAAGTCTCCCACACGGGCATTGAAGACTATCACACCTTATGAGGCATGGACAGGATGAAAGCCAATCATCTCGCACATGAGAGTTTTTGGTTTTTTGGCATGTGCTCATGTTCCATCTCAGCTCAGGCATAAGTTGGAGGATAAGGCCATCAATTGCGTATTCATTGGCTATAGCTCAGAGAGCAAGGGTTACAAATTATAGCAGCCTTGCACTGGGAGAGTTATTGTCAGCAAGGATGTTATTTTTCCTAAGCACTCAGCTGTACCATTGCTGGACTGTCAGAAACAGCCCAACATTGATGCCTCTCATGTCTTTGACACTTTGCTGTGTAGAGAAACATGAAAGCAAGAGCAAAACTAGAAATGAAACAAAAACAAATGAAAGACAAAGAGTTACCTTGAGATGAGTGTAGACAAGACACAAGATTGATACTTTCATTGATGTGACACCTACAATATATAGGTGAGAAGTACAAGATTGAGTAGACTGACTTATGGGATAAATGTAGAGATGCCACATGGCACTAGACTCAAGACACAAAGACTTAAGTGAAACTAGACTAGAAATAGTACACCTAGTGTGCACTTATTTCCAACACCCTCCTTAAGTGGACACTAGGAGGAAGACAAAAAAAGACAAGACTAGAAGATAGACATAAAGACTGATAAACTGAGAGACTAGACATGAGAGACAAAAAAAATCCTGAGACACCCCTCCTCAAGTGATATCCTCATATGGGTCCACAAGGGTAGGGACAAGATGGATCTAAAACAAGACACAGTCAGATTGATAGACAAGTAGACAGACAATAGATAGATAGACAGACAAGACTAGATAGACAGAAGACTGACTGTAGAACTGACTGTAGACAAACAGATGGACCTTGAAGACATCCCTCCTCAAGGGCAATCTTTGCCGCTCAAGTAGGGACAAGAGAGGTGTCCTAAAGCAGAATGAGTAAGACACTAGAACCCCTTGACCTACATCATCGGTGGTCAAAGTGGTAGACAAGAAAGGTGAAGTAATCAGAAAGCCCATTCCTCATCATGTGAGGAATGAACAGCAAGATCTGCTGATGTAGATGCTGTAGCAACATGGGCTGAGGTAGATACAGGGGCTGATGTAGAGGTTTTAGAGTAGCAGTCCTTCTCCCGGTGATTATCACGGCCACAAATGGTGCATGGATGAGCCTTGAAGCAGTCCTTCTCCAAATGATTAGTTTTTCCACAATGGGTGCAAGGCTTTCTTACCTTAGAACCTCCTTTCTTTGCTAAAAAAGCAGTATCAGTTACCTTTTGTTGTTTTGTTCTTTCCTCTTCTTGGAGAGCATTGATGATACCTTCAAGAGTAGGATTATTGTGATACTTGAAGGTAGTGACAAGAGTAGCATAGGTTTTAGGTAAGCTTTTGAGAAGCACAGCAATAGCAATATCTTCGGAGATGGGGGACTTCACTGAAGCAAGCTGAACCATAAGACTGCGAAAATAATTGACATGAGAGGCTATAGTAGCTCCCTCCTGCATATATAGATCAAAGAATGAGATCATAAGTGCAATCTTAGAGTTTTTAGAACGAGGTCCAAAAAGGGTATCCAAAGTGATCCATGCTCGAGAAGCAGACTGTATGTCGGAGATGTGATGAATGTAATCATCGCCAAGACCGAGCAGGATGATAGCATAGGCTTTGTCATTCTTGGCAGTGGGAGCATAAGTGATAACTTGCTCAATGTCTGAATCTTCGGGAGCAGCATGGTGAACAACGTCCCAAAGACCTTCTTTCATAAGATGGCACTTGATTTTGATTTGCCAAGTATGAAAGTTGGAGCCATTGAATTTGTCGATAGACATGAGAGAATGAGTAGAAGAGGCCATGTGGGAAGGTCTTACCTCTTGCTAAAATGCAAGGGCAGTGTCTATTCCCTTACAAGATTGCAGAAATGAATGAAAAAGAGATCCAAACTGTTTTTAGAAGCCGGCTCTCTCACCACTTGTCAAGGCCATAGCATGTGACAGCCTATCGAAGCATGAGGAACTAGCAGTTTGCAGATATGAGGAAAGGACTGACCAGCAAACTGAAGGAGACAATGTAGCATGTACCTTGTAGATTCTTCAAGAGGAGAGGGAGACCGACAGTAGCTGCAGGTATGGAGTGATGCGCAGCCTGTAGAGGGTGAAGCGCAGGCAGCAGCAACTGTAAACAGGCCGGCGGACAGCAAAAGCTGGCGGACAGAAGATTCAGAATGTGCTGGGCAGCACGTGCAGCTTGAGAGGCGACGTTGGACAACAAATGCAAGTCAAGTTACACAACATTTGCAGATCTACGCAGGGCAACAAATGGGCTGCGTTGAGTTGAGTGGGACAACTTGGAGAGAATGGCGAAAGCTCATAAGAAAAACAGGGAAACCCTAAAAACTTGCTCTGATACCATGTAGAGAAACATGAAAGCAAGAGCAAAACTAGAAATGAAACAAAAACAAATGAAAGACAAAGAGTTACCTTGAGATGAGTGTAGACAAGACACAAGATTGATACTTTCATTGATGTGACACCTACAATATATAGGTGAGAAGTACAAGATTGAGTAGACTGACTTATGGGATAAATGTAGAGATGCCACATGGCACTAGACTCAAGACACAAAGACTTAAGTGAAACTAGACTAGAAATAGTACACCTAGTGTGCACTTATTTCCAACATGCTGCCCCTTTTCAAGTCAGGTGCAGATTCGGATCAGTCATTGGACACTTCAAAATCCTGCCAATGCAAGCAGTTCTCAGCCTAACTGCTCAAAATCAGCCTCCTGAGGCCCCCATTAATGATCATGTTATTGATGAAGCGGTTACTGAGGAAAGGGCTGTCATAAGATAGCATAAAACAGTCCTGAGATGGCTGTTAGATACACTCAAGGACAGCAAACAGGCTGAGCCTTTGGCTGCCTATATCAGAGGTGCAGATGCAGGGACAATTGGTTGATGTTGCATTGGTTGCTACAGCTTGCAATGAGGAGCCATTATGTCATGCCGATGCTTTCAAAATCCGTGAGTGGATGCATGCAATGCAGTCAGAGTTAGATTCTATCCAACAGAATGGCACATGGGAGTTAGGTGATTTGCATGTAGGGAAACATGCAATTAAGACTAAGTGGGTCTATATATTGAAGCATAAGGTTGATGGCAATGTTGTTCGCCACAAAGCCCAACTTGTTGCTAAGGGCTATGCTCAAAAGCCAAGCATTGACTTTGAGAAGAAAATTTCCCCCACATCCCGCATCACTACCATTTGGTGTCTCATTGCCATTGCTGCCCACATGCATCGGAAGGTACATCAACTAGAACATCATGACAGCTTTTCTTCATGGTGACCTACTTGAGGAGGTTTATGTCGGTCAACCTCTTGGCTTTGAGGTTCCAGGCTCTGAAACTAAGGTAAGCCAGCTGCGTAAGGCCCTTCATGGGATTGAAGTAGGCTCCCCTTGCATGGTATGCAAAGATACACGCTTATCTTATCAGCATTGGATTTCAGAACAGTCGCAAAAAGCCTAGTCTCTATGTCTAGAAGAGTGGAGCAGATTTACTTCTTTTGATTTTGGATGTGGATGATATGCTATTGACTGGCAGTTCTACTCAGCAGATAGCTGATTTTAAGGCTAAACACAACCACCTAAAACACAAATTGGAAAGAGTGGAGCAAAAGACATTGAAAATGTAGACGGTGATGGGGAGAGGACTGAAACTAAAGAAGTTAATGTGGAGAAGAATGATCAACCATTGGTGTAGAGAGAAGTTAGAATAGGGCTTCCATATATGTACATCACTTTTTGCAACAAAGATCATTTCTATTTCTCATAAATGTTAATGGATATTGTTTTTATAGTTTGAATATTACAATGGTGTATTTTAACACCAAGATGGTGTATATGTACACCACTTCTTTGAGAGAGCCATCATTTCATGTGTCTTAGATTCAAAACGACTCCATACATAGTTACAATTTGTTCAACACATGCATCTGCCTCATGTTTCTGAAAATGATCAAGCTTATATAAACCATTCTCCAAAGTATCTGTAGTGACAATGGCATAGTTCTCTTTGCAGTTTCTCACAGCACATTTTGAATCCTCAGAACTTACCACAAACCCTTGTAAAGTAAGAGAGGATACTGAAAGCAAATTCTTCTTAATCCCTATCACATACAATACATCTAACAAACGAATTTCTGTACCATCTGCAATAGTAAGCATAACCTCACCAACGCATCGTATGGGGTAAGATGCATTGTTTGCACATGAAACCTTCTTTCCGGATGAAGCAATTTTCAGCTTATGAAACAAAACTTTGTGAGACGTGATATGCCTCGAAGATCCACTGTCAAAGTACCAAACAGATTGTATATCATGAACACTACATGCATGAAATGTTGCATCATAACTACACACCAAGAAAGTATGCTCATCAAACACAAGACTTGCTGATACATTTTCCTTGGTTGTGGGTGTTGATAATAAAGCAATCAAAGCCGTGTTTGTGGGATATGCAAGTGGCAATAAAGGTTATAGACTCTACAATCCTTCAACCCAGAGGATTTTTTAGAGTAGAGATGTGATATTTGCTGAAAATTCAGTTCAACCTTTAGCCAACTTTGGTATGCCACATGTGCAGTCCGCAGATATGTTTGAGGGGCTGCTTCCTTCGGGTTCCATTGAGCCATTGGTTCAGCCATGTGAAGGCTCAAGTTCAGCTCTTCAAAATAGTTCAATTCAGCCATTAAATCAGCATGTAACATCTTAAGATGTGGAGCAAGCCGTGAGAGAAGAAGACAATGCTCTTCAAGAGGAAAGAGTTTTGCCAAAGTGGGTGATGAGAACAAAGTGGGTGATGAGAACATTGCAGGACAACAATCTTGATGCACCTCTTCCTCATAGGACACATGCTGGCACATAGTTTGGAAGAGATTATGCTAATGTGGTATGCATGAGCACTTTGTGTGACATGATGAGCGTCGTTCATTTGAAGAAGCTCAAGAGTATGAGCATTGGCAATGGGTAATGCAGGAAGAGATGGATGCGATTCTCAAGAATGAGACTTGGGAGTTAGTTAATCTACCACAAGGTAAGAAGCCTATTGGTACGAAATGGGTATACAAGGTTAAGAGAAAGCCAGATGGTACTGTTGACAGGTACAAGGCTAGGCTTTTTGCTAAAGGTTATGCTCATCAAAAGGACATAAATTATGAAGAAACTTTTGCACTTACTTCTCGGGCATCCACTATGAGAACTGTTGTTGCCATAGCAGCTCATCATGGCTGGAAAATTCATTAGTCGGACATAAAAACTGCATTTTTGAATGGCGATTTACATGAAGAAGTTTATGTATTGTAGCCAAGTGGTTTTGTGAAATCAGGTCAAGAAAGGAAAGTATGCAAGTTGCATAAGGCACTTTATGGTCTCAAGCAAGCCCCCAAGTTTGGTATGAGAAGATTGATGCATATTTGACTGGCCAAGGATTTAGTTTAGCTGAAAGTACTCTTTATGTGAAAGAGTGTGATGGTGTTATCATTGTGTTGACACTTTATGTTGATGACATGCTTGTGACAGGAAATGATGCGCATAAAATTTCAGATTTTAAAATGAATCTCAGAAACACTTTTGAGATGTCGGATTTGGGCTAGTGCATAACTATTTGGGAGTTCAATTTATTCAAACTAAAATAGGCATACATTTGCTTCAATAAAAGTATCTGAACAAGGTCTTAGAGAAGTTTGAGATGCAAAACTGTAAGCCAATATCTACACCTGTAGAACCCGGGCTGAAGTTGAGCATGCATGATGCCGGAGAACCTTTTGACATGGTTATGTATGATGCAGCAATTGGCTATCTTAACTACTTGGCTACCAATACACATCCTGACATAGAGTATGGCGTCTCTCAGGCAAGCAAGTTTATGCATAGTGTTGGAAATAAGTGCACACTAGGTGTACTATTTCTAGTCTAGTTTCACTTAAGTCTTTGTGTCTTGAGTCTAGTGCCATGTGGCACCTCTACATTTATCCCATAAGTCAGTCTACTCAATCTTGTACTTCTCACCTATATATTGTAGGTGTCACATCAATGAAAGTATCAATCTTGTGTCTTGTCTACACTCATCTCAAGGTAACTCTTTGTCTTTCATTTTTTTTGTTTTTGTTCTTGTTCCATTTCTAGTCTGCTCTAGCTTTCATGTTTCTCTACATGGTATCAGAGCAAGTTTTTAGGGTTTCCCTGTTTTTCTTATGAGCTTTCGCCATTCTCTCCAAGTTGTCCCACTCAACTCAGCGCAGCCCATCTGTTGCCCTGCGTAGATCTGCACATGTTGTGTAACTTGACTTGCATTTGTTGTCCAACGTCGCCTCTCAAGCTGCACGTGCTGCCCAGCACATTCTGAACCACCCTGCGCCGGCCTGAACCTTCTGTCCGCCAGCTTTTGCTGTCCGCCAGCCTGTTTTCCAGTTGCTGCTGCTGCTGGCGCTTCATCCTCTACAGGTTGCGCATCACGCCATACCTGCAGCTACTGTCGGCTTCCCTCTTTGGATGAGCAGCACTTGTACTACTTACTCACAGGAGCTGTATTACACCTCTGCAGCAGTCTACGTCTATCTGCTGGAGGCGGTGTTTCTTCATCTACAGTCTACGCATCATCTAAAGGCAGTACAGTCCTCTTGACGAATCTACAAGGTACTGTGCATTGTCTCCTTCAGTTTGCTGGTCAGTCCTTTTCCTATCCTCATATCTGCAAACTGCTAGTTCCTCATGCTTCGATGGGCTGTCACATGCTATGGCCCTGACAAGTGGTGAGAGAGCCGGCTTCTAAAAACAGTTTGGATCTCTTCTTTCATTCATTTCTGCAATCTTGTAAGGGAATAGACACTGCCCTTGCATTTTAGCAAGAGGTAAGACCTTCCCACATGGCCTCTTCTACTCATTCTCTCATGTCTATCGACAAATTCAATGGCTCCAACTTTCATACTTGGCAAATCAAAATCAAGTGCCATCTTATGAAAGAAGGTCTTTGGGACATTGTTCACCATGCTGCTCCTGAAGATTCCGACATTGAGCAAGTTATCACTTATGCTCCCACTGCTAAGAATGACAAAGCCTATGCTATCATCCTGCTCGGTCTTGGAGATGATTACATTCATCACATCTCCGACATACAGTCTGCTTCTCGAGCATGGATCACTTTGGATACCCTTTTTGGACCCCGTTCTAAAAACTCTAAGATTGCACTTATGATCTCATTCTTTGATCTATATATGCAGGAGGGAGCTACTATAGCCTCTCATGTCAATTATTTTCGCAGTCTTATGGTTCAGCTTTCATCAGTGAAGTCCCCAATCTCCGAAGATATTGCTATTGCTGTGCTTCTCAAAAGCTTACCTGACACCTATGCTACTCTTGTCACTACCTTCAAGTATCACAATAATCCTACTCTTGAAGGTATCATCAATGCTCTCCAAGAAGAGGAAAGAATAAAACAACAAAAGGTAACTGACACTGCATTTTTAGCAAAGAAAGGAGGTTCTAAGGTAAGAAAGCCTTGCACCCATTGTGGAAAAACTAATCATATGGAGAAGGACTGCTTCAAGGCTCATCCATGCACCATTTGTGGCCGTGATAATCACCGGGAGAAGGACTGCTACTCTAAAACCTCTACATCAGCCCTTGCATCTACCTCAGCCCATGTTGCTGCAGCATCTACATCAGCAGATCTTGCTGTTCATTCCTCACATGATGAGGAATGGGCCTTCTGATTACTTCACCTTTCTTGTCTACCACTTTGACCACCGATGATGTAGGTCAAGGGGTTCTAGTGTCTTACTCATTATGCTTTTTGACCTCTCTCTTGTCCCTACCCAAGAGGCAGAGATTGCCCTTGAGGAGGGGATGTCTTCAAGGTCCATCTGTTTGTCTACAGTTAGTCTTCTGTCTATCTAGTCTTGTCTGTCTATCTATCTGTTGTCTGTCTATCTGTCTATCAATCTGACTGTGTCTTGTTTTAGATCCATCTTGTCCCTACCCTTGTGGACCCATATGAGGATATCACTTGAGGAGGGGTGTCTCAGGATCTTTTTGTCTCTCATGTCTTGTCTCTCAGTCTATCAGTCTTTATGTCTATCTTCTAGTCTTGTCTTTTTTGTCTTCCTCCTAGTGTCCACTTAAGGAGGGTGTTGGAAATAAGTGCACACTAGGTGTACTATTTCTAGTCTAGTTTCACTTAAGTCTTTGTGTCTTGAGTCTAGTGCCATATGGCACCTCTACATTTATCCCATAAGTCAGTCTACTCAATCTTGTACTTCTCACCTATATATTGTAGGTGTCACATCAATGAAAGTATCAATCTTGTGTCTTGTCTACACGCTCATCTCAAGGTAACTCTTTGTCTTTCATTTTTTTTGTTTTTGTTCTTGTTCCATTTCTAGTCTGCTCTAGCTTTCATGTTTCTCTACGTCCAGGTACAAAGCATTGGCAAGCTATGAAGAGGATATGTAGATATCTTCAAGGTACCAAAAATTTTGGTTTGTTCTTTCCCAAGGGGGATAGTAGCTCTCTTGAGAGCACATTACAACTTGTAGTCTTTTGTGATTCAGATTGGGCTAGCGATTATTATGACACACGTCAATCCACCAGTGAAAATTGTTTCTTTTTGGGAGATGCTTGTATCTCATGGTTGAGTAAGAAACACCCCACAATGGCTATAAGAAACACCCCACAGTGGCTACATCTACTTGTGAAGCTGAATACAGGGCAGCCTTCACAGCTACGGTAGATTGTGTATGGCTAAGAAGTTTATTGGCTGATCTTGGGGAGTCTTAGAAGACACCCACTACACTTCTCACTGATAATCAGAGTTCGATGGAAATTGCAAGAAATCGAGTGTTTCATGCTCATACCAAGCCTATCGAGGTACAATACCATTATACCAAGGAGAGGTTACAGGCTGGTGAGATCATTTTGACTTATTGCTCTACACATGACAATGTTGTAGATTTGTTTACGAAGGGATTGTCCAGAGAGAAGTTTGAAGCTTTTCACAAGGCTCTTGGCTTGCTCTCTTATCATGCGTGATCTGCTACCCTGTTCACAGTATCACTACGAGGGGGATATATTGGATTTAGTGTAGTGCTATGTGTGAACCTACTATGGGCATATACCAAGGGCACTTTTGTCCCATTGGGTTTTTCCCCTCGGAGATCTGATGTGAATAGACACCTTATCTATTTCCTTATCTTGTAGTTGTAATAGTCTATTTGTGTGACTGTGTATGCACGTATTGCAACAGAGCTTCCTGCTTCATCTCTGTCTACTCCATTAAGCTTCTGTATTTCCTGTTTGCTTTCACTACTCCATGCTTGCATATTCCAACAACCACCGGCACTTGGCCATATGGGTGTACCTAGCCCACTTGCAAGAATAGAGGGAACAACATCTCCCTCTTCATCCACTCGTTGTAATGGAGGAGAGTCGGTGTGAGGTTCGCAACAAGGCATGCATGAACTTCCATCCTCCCTCCTACGATGACGAGAGACTGCAAAAATATCACTACCTGCAACGCTCCGTGTGGATGGGCTACCCTCAGATGCAGTCATGTGAGAACGGGACCCACTTGGGCTCGTCAACCCTCGACGCTCAACTTCCCCAAAAAATTGTGCCCAAGTCTGTGGAGACATGTGGGACATCCAATCCTGTATTTGTTTATCGCTCATCTTCGATACTCTCAATCGAATACTACATGATAAAGCCAACAACTAGCAGTCAGGAGATGTCATATCTACAAGCAACGTAACATTTTATCAGAGATGGGATAGGGGAAAGGGGATAGGGGATGTGGTAGAATAGGAGACGCTAGAATAGGATAGGGGATACGAGGAAAGGATAGGGGATAGGGTAAAGGGTAGAAAGGGAAAAGGATAGGGGACATGGAAAAGGGGATGGCTGAAATATATGGCATGGGGATCATAGGGGATGGCTGAAATATATGGCATGGGGATCATAGAGGATAGGGGACATGAGGTAGAATAGGAGGCATGTTGATAGTGGAGATGGTAGAACATGATGACAGGGGATAAGGGACGCGGCGGTAGAATAGGAGACATGGGATAGGGGAAAGGTGACTAGATAGGGGATAGGACATGGCTCAAACATATGGGACAGGGGATAAGGGATGCAGTAGAATAGGCGACAGGGGACAAGGGATAGGCGATGCGATAAGGGATAGGAGATAGGGTAGTGCTGACACATATGGCATGGGATAGGGGATACGGGGAAGGATAGGGGAAAAGAAATGGGATAGGGGAAAGAGAAAGAGAATGATAGAATAGGACTTTCATTGGTCCAGAGTTTGGTGGAGTCAATTGTAAAAAAACCACTGCCATCTTTCTTGATTGTAGCATTGGGACCATTGTAGATGGTTCTAAAGCCGACTTAGCCTTTTTGATGCTTCCTACAAAGATCTCTTTTTGAGAGGTCCATCTATTACAGATGCCAAGATACAACTTAACATCTTACACTCAATCGAAAGCAAATGAAATATGAGATGATTTGACAGTAAGATAGCATACATCACAATGCTACTGATCAAGTAGATATCTTTCCTAACGTCATCTGACAAGCATCCTTTTAGGACAATCAGAAGGATAAACTATCCATGTGTGCGCTTTTACCGCACGAGTCGGAGCTGGGGACTTGCCGAACACCGTATGCGAGCCACGGATGGCTGCAAGCATACAACCAGAAACTAGCAAGCTCAATAAAAAACAAAGGTGTGTCACTCACCGCTCAAACCGCCGTCTCGTGAAGGATTCTCATGTCGCAGTGAAGAAGGAGCCGCCGTCGCCGCTCTACCGTCTTGCCACCGCCGTGCCGCCACATAGTGCTCGATCGCTCTCTCTCTCTCTCTCTCTCTCTCTCTCTCTCACACACACACACACACATATACGCAAGAGAAGAGGACCGAGAGGATAAGGCAAGAGCACACTTTGTATTCAACACATTGAGAATAAGAGTTTTAGGGTTACATTTGACTCTTATAGGTGACTTAGCCGTTCACACATGGGCGTCCATACATGGCCGGTCGATCCTAACCCTTATCCTACTGATATTCAAGGTGCGCCTCTCATCAACAATCACCCAATCCCTTTATCCTTTACATATGGTGCCGACAAGCCCGGCCCATGACTCAGATTACTTAAATTAATTACATGACATAAAACATAGTACGTCTCAATGTCCGTCTCATAGGTTAACATGTCTCCTTTCCTGATGTAGATTTCGTCCTTGGAAGCTATGGTATGGTAAGCTCGATAAGGTTTGTTGTGGTAGACTGTCTGCAAAACAGGGAAGTAGAGTGAAAGTCTGCTGGAATTCAAAAGATATAAAGTGTAATAAATTCAAGCATGTTAGACCACAATGATGTTGCTATGAGAACTTAGTTTAAGGGGTCACATGAATGAGCTAGTGTAGCAAATTAACAGGAGTTTAAAATTATTGAAAGTAAATCAAGAGTTAGCAAGGTGTCAAAGGTTAATCAAGGTCTATAATTGGCCTAAGTTAAGGAAAATAACCAAGCTTAATAAATAAACAGATGACCACAATGTGTCTACTCGAAGAACAAGTTAATACCACGAGCCTCGGGACACAAGAAACATCAGAGTTACAGGAGCCTTTTGCCTTTATTTCTTTATGCACGTGACAATTTTTACACACAATGGCGACCTCCCTAAGGCAAAACTAACATCGATCCTAGTACCATGTTTAACACAAGGCATTCTCCAGGAATCTATTAGTTTACCTTAGGCAAGGCTACCCCCTACCAACCCAGGGCATCGGTCTGGAGTAGAATACTCCTCACCTACCAAGTGTCAATAAGGCGATAGGCCAACATTAGAGCACATAATAGACTTGCATTGCCATTTATTGTAGGCTTTTTTTTAAAAAAAAATTATTTCTTTTGATCTTCGCTCTTGAACTATAATGTGTACTGCATCCTTTCCACAAAGGGGTAAAAGGTATGTCCTAGAGGTCAACACACACATAGCCAGGTTGTTTAAACATTAAGATGGTTATAACCCTAGACTTAAGACAACCATATTCCCAGGTTAACTAAAGACTTCATGCATTCTCAAGAATATATCCAATAAGGTTAAACTTATTAACGATTTACACTAGCACGTCAGGCAACTTCAAAAACTAAGTAGTGCTTTGACAAGTTCCATGTGGTCATGCATTATAATTTATGCAATTAATTGAACAGTAAAAACAAAAGAGAGTGGGCATGGAAGAATTACACCTGTATTTTGGAGATCTCCTTTGATTCGATGAGAAATGCTCGCAATTTAATGAGGTATTTATGTATGAACGTTGCGGCAGTCTCAGGACTTGAAAGCAAACCCACCTCAAACTTTTCAACATGTACAATCAACTAACAAGCACTATACCTAGAGAGGCACATCAGTGTGAAAAATTAAAGAATCGTTTAAGGACTCCAAACTAGAAACAACTTGAAAACACTAACCTACCTACCAGTCATCACACTACTGAGGATATGGTAAGAGGATGTTGTAGAGTCTTGGCTCTAGCCCTAAGGCATAGCCTCTATCCGCATCATCAAAATAAATGAAGTCAGCCTCAGTAGTGCTATGAGTTTCATCCGTCCATTCATCATCGTCGTTAGATATATCGTTTTTGTTTTCCCATCCACATAAACTCATCAAGAATGTAACCATGCGAGGATAGCCATCTTGTGGAAAAGGAAAAGTCTTGGGCTATCGGGGATATATCCTCTATACGGAGTAGGGGTCAGTCATGGTCAATCGGCGTATTAGCCATTCTAATTCCTCAACATTTTCCTCTCTAGCTAGTACATCTATATGATCCAATTCGGTTTTAATTACAGGATAGCACATGTGAAATATCTGAGAAAGGTATAGATGATATGTCTCACCAAAGGTGGGAGTGGATGAAGTGTGTGATGATCGTGCATCTGCCATATCTGCAAACATAGATATAGCATCAGTAGGTTTATGAGACAGGTCAATCTAGTTCTTGATTGTATACGGATATTTCTCCTCTTAATGTGCTCTTGCTCTTTTTACTATTTTTTGTTTTTCTTTTCTTTTCTTTTCTTTTCTATGTTTGAAGCTATATATATACATCCCCTTGAATTTGGCAATTACATGGTCAGGGGAGAAGGTTAGGGAGGAAGAAATAGAATGTCGAGCGTGAGTACATGTTCCCCCTTTCCTTGGGTAGATCATATTTTCTACAATGATGTTGCAGCCTCTTGGAACCAATTTGTCCAGCGAGTCATAGGTGGTGATGTAGGCAAATAGCTTTTTATGACCCTTGTGGCCACATCAAATTGCAGAGATGGTAGTGTACGCTCCCATGAACGAATAGAGGAAATGGTTTCCGATACTTTTACAAAGGGAGACATAGACTTATCGGTCTCTTGTTGGGTGTTGACAAGAGTAGGTGTAGAGCATGAAGAAACTTCTATATCAACGTGTGCCTAGCATGAGGAGCTAGAAGCTTCATGTGGCTCCCCCCTTCCTGAGCTAGGTGGTATTGATCGATATCGTTTGGGAATCCAAACTAGCTCTGGAAGAAGTGGTGCGGAGCACTCTGTTACCTTTCCCTTACCACGGTCTTGAATTATCGTTGGGGTGGCAACATTTGGTTTGCAAGGTTTTATAGGTGATGTAGAGGGATTCAGCTTATGTTTAGGGGCCCAAATCTGGTCATTCTCTTCGTAGTACCCTTGGGCTACTAATAATTTTTTAGGAATCCATCGTGATGTTACATTGCCCTTTCTCGGGTGGGTAGCTGCTTTCCTTCTACGAGGCTTCTTGTCTGAACAAGATTGAGCAGGGGAAGTAGCTGTTAACGAAGCTTTTGGGACCCATTTGTATTACTCTTTGGCATAGTAAACAGAGCCTTGGAGACCACACTGCCTGTTTCCACTCTTAGCGTTGAAGCGTTAGAGGGGTGGCAAACAATCAAAGATGGTTTTACCACTGGACTTTGTGATTTTTTGTTATTTAGCATTTTGTCCAGAGTTGATGACTTAGGTGCGGGATTTTGAGCGGTCAGAGAGCGGGTTCTTGTGTTGTAACTCGCCTGGTTGCCCAATCAATGTTGCACTTAGTGGCTAACATCTATTTGTGCCCTAAGTTTACAGTCCCCTCCATGGTACCAGCAGGCATAACCAAAAAGCTTTGAATTACAGTCCCCTTGTCATAGGCAACCAGAGTGTGCAGAATTCCTGAGACAAGGGTTTTCTTCTTGTTGATACCATTAATTTGGATAGCACTCTTGGATAAAGGTGGTTTTCCAAGTTGACACCACACGCCATATGATAGCAAATTGTGTTGAGCTCCTGTATCCAATAATGCATTATACAGCACCTCCCCGTAAGGACTCTATAACTCAATTGGGTATCTTAGAGGCGGGTCAGATTCCAATGAATCCTCCTCTGCCTCCTCGGAAAATGCTTGTGTAATTCCCAAGTTGGCTTCTCGCCTAGCACGACGCTGTTGACGTTCTTTGGCTTCAATTCTTGCTTGTATCTTCTTAAGCTCAGCTTGTTCTTTAGCTGCCTTCTTCTGATGGATTGCATGTAACTCCTTTTGGCTCAGGGGGTCATAGTATCTTTTGAATTTACTCCCATTAAGAAATCCAATAGTTTCAACTCCGTCGAGAGTCTCCACCCGGATGGTACCTTGCGGGGTAATTTCACATACTCTATACGGTCCCTTACCAGCATATTTGAGCTTCTTCTTTTCGTTACGCACTCCATACATCAGGACTTTATCCCCAACCTTGATGTCCTTGTCTTTCAGGTGGCGATCAAACCATTTTTTCCTTCTATCCTTCTCCACAAGGGCATTGTACACAGCCAATTGTCTTTCTTCGTTTACCGCTCAAGGATATACAGACGCTCTACTAAGGGATTACCATCCCAACCCTCTTGAGTAGCAACACAAAGACTAGGAATGACAAATTCCCACGGCATGACTGCTTCTTGGCCATATACCATTTTGAATGGTGTGCAATTAATAGCCACTTTGTACGCAGTACGATAGGCCCATAGAGCTGTCGTAAGCTTTAGATCCCAATCCGTGCGATGAGCTTCAACTATTTTTGTCAAAACAGAGATTAAGGTCTTGTTGGTACTCTCGGCTTAGCCATTCGCTTGCGGATAGTAAGGAGTAGATTTATGATGGGATATCATGAAATTTGTTGTGAGCTCCTTAATCACGTCATTTATAAAATGCGTACCATTGTCGCTCACAAGTTCAAAAGGACAACCGAAGCGTGTGATTATATTTTCAAAGAGGAACTTGGCTGTTGTCCTTGCATCTGCCTTACGTGTCGCTTTCGCTTCAGCCCATTTGGGCATATAGTGAGTGGCCACAATAATATAGCGAGATTGTGTGTGGCGGGCCGCTGGGCTAATCGGACCTACAAAGTCTAAACCCCACTTTTCAAATGGTTGGTTTACTTTAATTGGGTGTAGGGACATCTGATCTTTCCGCTGGGGTTTCTTGTATCATTGGCATTCATCGCAACCCTTCACAAAAAGTGATGTATCTTGGAACATAGTGGGCCACCAATACCCTGATTGTAAGATCTTTCGCGTAGTTAAGTCTCTTGAGAAGTGACCACCGGCTATGCCCATATGTGCCTCTTGCAAAATGTATAGATACTCATCCTCTCGGGCACAACGCCTAAGAACGTCATCCTTTCCTCTTTTATAAAGAGTCCCGGCTATCAGGCAATAGGGTTCGCATTATTTGATCAGCTTTCGAGCTAGATCTTTACGAAGCTCCTTGGGTGGAAAGCCATTAACCAAAAAGTTAACAATCTTCTCACTCCATTCAGGCATTGTCTCCACCATGAATAGGGAAGTGTCAGGTAAGTCATCATCAACTCCCGGAGGAGCTCACCATTAGGTATGCGAGACAAATGATCAGCCATAACATGTTTTTTGCCAGGTCTCACAACAGTGAAATCAAACTCAAGAAGAATCAATAGCCATCGTGTGATTCTTCCTGTAGAGCATGGTTTGTTTACCAGATACAACAATGCTTGATGATCCACATAGAAAACAAACTTGGTGGCAAGGAGGTAATAACGAAATTTCCTTACTGCATATATCATTGCCAACCCTTCTCGCTCCGTAGTGGTGTAGTTCATTTCAGCATCGTTCACGACTGGCAAAGCTAATGGGGTAGTCTAGTTTATGTTCTCCAGGTTGAGTTAGTACACACCCAATAGCAAAGTTTGATGCATCAATATGCACATGGAAGATTAAATCCCAGTTAGGCATTCGCAAGATTGGAGCACTCGCCAAGGCCTTCTTTAATAGCTCATAAGCACGGTCACAATCTTCGGTCCAAATAAACTCGATGAGAAGCTTATACAACGGTCGAGCTATCTCAGCGAAGAATAAAATAAACCTTCGATAATAACCAACATGGCCCATAAAGCGTTGGACTCCCTTATAGTTTGTGGGTGGGGGCAATTCCAAAATGACCTTGATTTTACTCTCGTTGGTGGAAATCCCATTTTTCGACACTATATGCCCTAGAATAACTCCGTGTTTAACCATAAATTGGCATTTGAAAGGATTCAATGAGATGCGATATAATCTACACCTTTCAAATATTTTTCGTAAACACATCAAGTGCTCGTCCCAAGAGGAATGAACACAAAGATCATCTAAGAAAGCTTCACAAAAGTCCCTTAGATATTCCTTAAAGGCTGTGTTTATCAATCGTTAGAATGTTGCAGGTGCATTGGTCAAGCCAAAGGCCATGACGCGAAAGGCAAACACTCCAAACTCCGTGATAAATGCTGTTTTAGCTTGGTCCTCTACTGCAATTGTGATCTGATAACCAGAGTACCCATCTAAAAGGCTATATGCCTCCTTGCCTGCAACTCTTTCAAGCACATGTTCAGAATACGGCAAGGGGTAATGATCCCTTCTGGTGGTTGCATTAACCTTTTTGAGATCAACACACTCTGAGTTTCCCATTCTTCTTTGGTATGATGACTATCGGAGAAACCCATTCTGAGTGCTCAATAGGGTATATGAATCCACATTTTATAAGCTTTTCAATTTCCTCTTGTACAATCTTTGCGTACTTAGGATTCATGGGGTAGGGATGTTGCTGGACTGGTTTAGCAGTGCTAATCATTGGAATCGTGTGTTGCACCACCGAGGGTGGAACACCCTTTATATCATGATATGTCCAAGCAAATATGTCCTTGAATTCCTTAAGAAGCTTCTTGAGTGTAGCTTCCTCTGTCTGGGTGAGGTCTTGAGCAATAAAAACTGGGTTAGACTCCTCACCTGGATCTGCTAGTTCTATCTCCTTAACTACCATCGGGCCATCGTAGACACCGCTACTCCCATTGGTAGGCGTTCGTTGGGCTTTTGTATAGACGACTTTACGTTCCCCTGTGATAAATGATTTGAAATACTCGGGTGCGGGGTGTAAGTCTACCGGTTCTTGTTGTGCCAGGTTTTTTTCTTTTAATTCCGCATCCTTTTGTTGTTAAGCTAACTCTTGGTTTTGCCTCCTTCTCGTACTACGACAGTTTCAGTTTCTCTTCGATTTCTAATTGGGTGACGTCATGAGGTTGTGGAATACACCACATGGACATCCATATAAGAAGAATCTTTCCCATCATCAGTCTCTTTTTTGCATGTATAGCAATACCTTAATGGGGCGGAGTGAATAGTGGTATCCGATCGATTTATCGATGATAACCTTGCTTCCTAAAGGATGCGCGCGACCATTCTCAAGATCAACTCCAATGACAGAGTCCTGGAATTGTAGGTAGACATGGTTTTTCGACTAGTCATGCACCATTTGTGCTTCCCTCATGAAAGGACATCCTAAGATCATTTGATATGACACAGGATGCTTGGAGAAATCCATTACAATGAAGGTATGTCTTACCTTGTACCCCAGAACCTTGATCTTAAGGTACCTTAACATTCCAATAGGTTTAGCAATAGTTCCGTTTGCCATCTTAACCACTATGTTTGTGACTTCAAGGTGAGATCTTCCCATAGTTTCCCAACAGTTTTTAGTCACAATGCTCACTCCAGCACCACCATCAAGGATTCCCTTTAGAGTTAATCCCTTGGTAGTAATGGGAAGGGTTGCATTAGATTCGTCACCTTCAAAGTACTATCCCAACTTGTTAACAGGTATTTCAATGACCGAGCCTTCATCTAGGTTGGGTTGTAGATCCCAATGTTCCTCCTCATCTTGAAGCGTGTCGGGTCTATCCATATTTGCAAATTGCGGTAACCCCACCTTCCGTTCTCCATTGAGAAATGCCCGAAGAGCTAAGAATAGCTCAGGATCTCCGTATAACTTGGATATGATTGTGGTTCTAATTTCAGAGGACATGAAATCCATTAGCTTAGACACATTCAACGGTACTTTTCGAGACATCGCCCCTTGACTAGGGACTGGTGAAGATGGAATCACTTTCTCTTCGATGGGGTCAGGCATTCCCTCACTAAACATTCTTTCAAGCAAGAAGGGTGTTTGCCCACTTCCGGATATCCTGTCCTCACTTTCTTCCCGAATGATACTAGGTATAGCTAACGGTTTATGGCTCCTGTGAGGCTGAACTTGTATAGGAAACACTGTGTCTGGGATTTTGATTCTTCTAGGGTCTACTGACTCCAGTTCTCTTTGTGTTTCTTCTACCAAACCCCTTAAGTGTTGCACTTGTTCAATCTCCTCAACTAGGTTTGGGTAAGTTCCAATCTTTTTCTTGAGGGTTTTTGGCCCACGCGGCTTGTCTTGGGGAGTCTCAGTCAGTTTGGGTGGCCGAGAGGGCATTAGCTGACTTGGTTGTGGGGCCGAGAGGGCATTAGCTGACTTGGTTGTGGGGCCGAGGAAGTTTCCTTCTGTTTCCCCTGGTTTATGTATTCGCTTGATTCTCCTTCGTTGAGCTCTCGAGTGGGTTCCTCCCTTAAGGTAGTGGCTTTGGTCCCCATGGTTTCTATTGAATCAGAATCATCTTCAGGATCATTCATATACACAGGGTCGTCTCCTGTTCCTATGTTAGTCTTTGAACTAGGCTTGGAGCTCGTGGCCTTAAGCCATCTCTTCTACCGCGTTTTCTTTTTCTTTGCTCGAGCAATGGATGCAGTATCCCTCTCTTCAAGAATGTAGTTTTGATTTTGAAGCATTGACCGTGTAACTACATTCGCGGGTACAAAACAGGTGTGGTTCTTCGTGCCTGGTTGGTGACCTCAACCAAATTCAATGGCGTAATCTTGGGTGCACTAGGATTATGTGGACATTGAGCAATCAAATGATCTATGCCACAACGATTACATGTAAGTACCGGCATTCCCGATGTGCTCCCTTGATTTGGTTGCATTTGAGTAGCGATCTTCTGTAGCGTATTAGGGCACTCCGCTACACGATGCGGTCCACCACAATCGTAGCATTGAAGAGGTGGTCTCCTCGCCAAGGTATTAAGGTTTTGCCCTCTTGTGGCAAGAGCAACCGCTTGATATACAGGCTTGACTTGCCCGAAATGATCCTCCATGTAGTACTGGGGAGTCATTTCAAACGTATCAATCCCATATGAAACAGTGGGGTCTATCTCCTCTTCGTAATCCCCACACGCACTATGTGACTCACAACCCATCTGGTTTATAGGGGTAATCCTTAGATGTGGAGGTTGTGGTCCTAGCACTGGCAGTGGTAACGGCACAAACTGGACTACATTCGGGTTCCTTGGAACTATGTGCTATGACGGTTGCTCGATAGGTGGTGCAGGCATCAGCGCGGGTACTTGAGGTGTGTTTGTTGACCAGGCTAGTGGTGCTTGATTTGCCAACATACGCTTAAGTACTAGGCAATCCTTGGATTGATGGCCATACTTACCACATGCATTGCAATTCCCATTGAATTTAACTCTGAATGTGGGACATTCACTTGTACTATGTGGTCCTAAGCAAACCGAACACCATTGTTGCTCTCTCCTTGGGTACATATGGCTATTTTGAGGAGCTCGATTACCCCTAAAGTATTCTTGGAGAGCCTTAGTAAGGTCGGTCACAGACATTTCGGATATCTTGGGCTCCTTGGCAATAGGTTTTACCATCATTGGCTCGTGCGAACTAACGGATTTTGTCTCCGAAGACACCCTTTTTACCAACAGCAGTCATCAAGTTGTCTTCTAACTGGATTGCATTGGCAATGACTGCTTCCCACATCGTAAGACCTCTAATGACTAGGCCATTGTATATGTCCTCGTGACACAATCCTCGGATGAATCTATCAAGCAGTTGGTTGTTATTGAAGCGCTCATCGGGAGCGCAGCGAGAATTTAGATGCTTCAATCGACTAATAAAGTCTCTCACTGACTCCCCTTCCTCACGTTCAGCTTTTTGGAGTTGAGATGCTACTCCCCAAAGCACACCCTCACGTATGTATTCTTTCAAGAACAATCTCTTGAGAGTGGGATAGTGAGTACGCTCTTCAACCCTTAAAGTTCGATACCAATCTCTGGCTTTTCCACTCAAGGTTAAGCCTAAGGCTTTACATTTATGTAGCTCATTGTGCTCTTCCAAGGAATCACACACGTGTTCAAAAACTTCAATGTGCTTCCTAACATCCTCATTACCCCACTGAAGTTCTGAGTGAGCTTAGCCACTTGTACCGCCTTGCTTCTAGGCTCTCTCTCAGGCATGCCCCGCATGTTTTCCGTAATAGATCATCCGATCGTCTGAGCAAACGCTGCGAGATCACCTAGGTGACAGGCATAGCTGGTGGAGGCACTTCTGGGATAGCCTGGTTGATAGGAGTTGCCATTGGTCTTGGTATGTATGCAGCTGACATAGGATATGATATGTGACTAGGCCTAGCTCCTCTTGGATAAGGGTTGTGATAAGGTGGTCGTGGAGCATATGCCATTGGCATACTAAGAGGCGTAGGAGCTACATGAGCATGAGTAGCGATAGGTACATATGGTGGATAGGCACTGGCATGCACTGTTGTAGGTACTGTTCCACTAGGTAGCGGTGTCCTTCCGTCACACTCATCATCGGAGTAGGCATTGTGGATTCCCTAATGGAAAGTTGAGCCAAGGTTGGAAAGCTAAAGTTACTGCTCGTGGGCTCAACCTGCATTGAGACTCCAGGCGAAACAACATACGAAGGGTCTATGGGACTCACCGACGAGGGAGTCTCCAATTGTGACAGGGTTGGTTGTTGGCCTTGCCCGTATCCAAAAATTTCATAGGGCCAGTGGAAACTAGGTTCACTCCCCTATTTTACCTCTCAAATTGGATAATTCTATGAATAACCTTACATATCATTTGTTGTTGCTCCTCTAGATTAGTGGCACTAGATGTAGATCGTATGACTTCTAACCAACCTACATGGTATGTATAACCCGTGTATAGGTCAGTCAGAGTCTCCGTGTGTAGATCATATTCCCAATTTTCATTGAGAAATATCCCATCTAGACTTGGTGTGCCAAACGATTCTCTTGAAGTGGATGCAATGTCACTTCTTATGGATTGACTTCTAAAGACCTCTACTTTAGGGAGAGCATCAGAAGGTGGTAGCTCAGCAGTGCCTTCATTAAACGAAGTGGGTAGAATATCCACATGGACACTCTTTGGGAGGGTAGGGTCTATGTGAGATGTGAATGGCGAATCTACTACCCCTCCTTCTTCGTTTACTTCGCTTGTCGCATGTTCAGAGCGTGTAGCTCTACTAAAGGTCTCTATTAAACGACTAAACATGCTAGATCCGGGTTGTGAGACCCAAACTGGCATGTTTTGGCTTGTCTCCTCAGGATTCTTGGTAGGGTTTCTTTCCGTGGCTTGTGAGTCAGAGGACGAGTCCCTATATCCGCTATTCGTGGATCTTGGGTTGCACTTCCTTGGGTTCCAGCTGAAGGCCAAGATGCTAACGTGGAGAGATGGTGTGAGCCTGCGTAAACTGAAACGCTTTCTAGTGGCTCAGACTCTAGCACCTGACCAGAGCATAGATGCATGTGACGTGGGTACCCTAGGTACATTGGTAACTACCCTTGAAGCCAAACAAGTGGTTTCTTAGGTGTTTTGTACCCCTTTTTACTTGTTTTTATATTGATTTTTACCCGTTTTTTATCCCCTTACTTATGGTCGAACCTGGACTAGGGCGTGTGATAGATCGAGACGAGCGTATCGTTCAAGGGGTCCTAGCGTGCTTTACAGCACAATGTTCGCCTATCCGGAGCTCCTGTGGTCCTCACAACAGTCTATTTGCTTGTGGGGGAAGGGTGAAGGCTTTATCCCACATGCTCACTCCACTCCTTGGGGGGTGGATGTTGGGGGGTAAAGGCATTATGCCCACCCTTGTAGTGTGTACAAGCCCATAAGTTATAGTACATAGTACACTTAGTACTTTTAATGTACTAAGTGCACTATGTGTACTAGAGCAAATATACATGTGTGATAGGGGAGTCACACACTCATATACTAAGAGTTGACTTATCCCCACATGTCTCTCTCTCTCTCTCTCCCCCTTCTTCTTTGTGTATGTCTCCCACATGAAACCCTAACTCTAATCTCCCTTCAACTGGTATCAGAGCACTGTGTATGGTCTTGAGACAGCATGGTCTGGAACAGGTAGGTAGCTTGCAGGTGTGTGTCCAAGCAAGCATAGCTGAAGGTTGATAGCGTGTGCGTGTGAGCATTGGAAACAGCGCTGGACTTTGGCCAGCGTGAGCAAAGCACAGGATGGATGTGCGCATGCAGGCAGACGGGTATGCGCACTCAAGCGGACATGTAAAAGCATCAAGAAGCCGACGAGCGAGGAAGAAGGGCAACGGCGCCTCACTAGCACGCGCAGGGAGGCCCTCGCTCTCTATAGGGAAATACGCACCCAACGCGTTGTGAAGATCACATAGAAATCCTCCACCTGTGCCTTGCGCAGAAGCCCGCCTGTACTACCACGAAGAGTGTCTGGCTTAAGCTGTGGAGGCGTGAATATCCTACTGATATTCAAGGTGCGCCTCTCATCGGCGATCACCCAATCCCTTTATCCTTTACATATGGTACCGACAAGCCCGGCCCATGACTCAGAATACTTAAACTAATTACATGACGTAAAACATAGTACGTCTCAATGTTCATCATAGGTTAACACCATGCAAGGGCAATGTTTACAATCTTGAATAAATCACGGAAGGACAATGTAACTAACCATACCTATAACATCTAATGCCAATCATGTGATTTTAGTCCTACAAGTTTGTTGTCCCATGTGAACACCCCTTTCAAGCAATGCATGTGTCCCATTGGTGTCCAAAAAGAGGCAATGTCCATCTTGAATCTTGACTCTTGACTCCTATATCTTGGAGAATATCCATGGTGCTTTTGGAGAACAACTCTACCATGTGGACCATGGCTTTGTGACGATACATCCGACATCCTATCCAGTTATTTTAGATCTTCACGTGCCCCCCACGTGTCTTTGTCGCCGACCAAATGTTCCCAAATAGAAACGCCTACATTCTTGAAGATGTGCATGGGATCTAGTAGGTGATTGATCTGTAATTCACCCAAATAAGCAAGCTGATGAAAGATCGATAGCCTTTTCATACCTGGTAGAGGACGCTCTCCATTCTCTTGCCAAGCCTCAAGCCAATCACCCTCGTTCAAAGGAGGTGGTTTAGCCTCAATGATCCCTCCATGTGCATGGTGGTCAATAGGTAGGTAACAAGTATGCCCTTTGTAAACCATTTTCTTTATATGTTTAGAGTGGCGTGACTCCAAACGATTGCCACATATAGGGAAAGCATGATATGCACTTGTTTGAAGACCTACATAAAGCAAAAGGTGGGATGGTATGTACATATTCGAATCGAAATGCATTGCATGAAAATTCCACGTTAAAGATTGCAACCGGAATCTTATTCTAGGATAGATTGTGGAAGAGTAGAGAAAAAAGATCTAAGATCATGTATGTTTCTAGGCGTAGGCCAAGAAGCTATACACTCAATTTTCTTAGGATCTACACGAATCCCTTCAGCCCGCCGACACTATATGACCTAAGTATTCAATCTCTTCTTGAAAGAAAGAACTCTTTTCAGGATTAACATACAATTCATATTCTCTCAAAAGGTTAAACACTTGTTCCAAGTGTTGTTCATGCTCTTGTCGATCCTTGCTGAAAACAAGAATGTCATTAAAGAACACTATAACAAAACTTTGAAACTTAAGGAATATGCAATTCATCATACGGCTGAAAGTAGCTGGAGCATTGGTCAAACCAAATGGCATAACCAAAAACTCATAGTGACCAGTTTGGGTTCTAAAAGCTGTCTTAAAAATGTCAGATTGAGTCATACGAACTTGATGATACCCAGACTTTAGGTCAATCTTGCTAAAGACCTTTGATCCTCTAAGCTTGTCAAGAAGATCATCTACCCTAGGAATAGGATATCTGTTCTTGACAGTAATCTTATTCAATACACGGTAGTCTACACACATTCGGTAAGTTCTGTTCTTCTTCTTAACAAGAAGTACTGGAGCTCCAAAAGGTGAACTACTAGGTCGAATAAAGCCTCTCTCTAGCAAGTCTTCTATTTGGTTTTGGATTTCTTTTTGCTCTAAATTATTGACTCTATAGGGAGCTTTACAAGGCGGAGAATTTCCAGGCAATAAGTCAATACTATGATCCTCAGGCCTAGACTTAGGTAATCCTGGAGGTAGATCCTCCATGAAACAGTCACTAAATTTGGAGATAAAAAGATCAAACTTTGGACTTTTGGATGTGTCAGACTCAGCATCAAGCTGGTTAACCCATACCATATAAGTCTTGTCTCTTTTTCTTAGAGCTCTCTTTGCTTGAGTGTGACTCAACAAAGGACTCATTTCTCCTTTGACTTGACACTGGAGGATAATATTTTCATTATCCTTCCTTAGAGAAATGCTATGAGTGTCATAGACTATAATAGGGTTGTACTTGTGTCTCCAAGGCATACCCAAAATTATATCTACCCCTTGTAAAGGTGCAACTAAGAAATCCCTCTTTTTTGTTAAAGGCTTGATGCATAAATCCAAACCTTTCACCTCTTGCATGCAATTATACTTTGTTCCAGTAAATCCTGCTTTGACTTTATAGTGCGTAGGTGAAGAATGAAGATTTATTGCTCTAAGTATCTTTTCAGAAATGAAATCATGTATACTACCATCATCATGCAAAATAAGAACTTCATGTCCATTTATCGTTCCTTTTATTTTAAGCAAAGAATGAACATGAGGTTTATCTTCTTGTTCTGAGTAGTCTGGATCAGAATTACCCTCTTGCTTGAATGATTCTTCTTCATTGTCGTCTTCTTCAATCATGTTGACTCGAGCTGCTGCTGCTTGGTGTTGAATTCTTGATACGCTCCGGACAATTCTGCGTGATTCACGAGACTTGGGCTAGTCGAATTATTGATAAAATAATTTTTTTGCACTTTGAAACCTGCTGAAACAGTCCTGTAAACCTTGCCCAATCTCTGTAATATTTTCTGAATTTTTTCCAGAATTTTTCAGAAATGATTTTGGAATTTTCTGGCCTTTTCTAGGTAATTTTTAAGCCTTTAAAAACCTGTAAATCACTTTTCTGCACCCAGAAATTTTCAGAATTGGAAACCTTTTGAATTTCTCTTCAAATTTGAAAATAGGAGAAGTAAAGGCTCAAAAAGGTGATGTGACTTGCATGGGGTTTAGGAAAAGTAAGATTTGGATTAAGAAGTGATTAAGCTTATGGATTATGGAGAGAATTAGGCTTATGATTTTTTTTTAAATCATCTCCACTCGCCGTTTTGCGCCGGGGCAGGCTGCCGCCCTACGTCTCCTTCTTGGGTTTCTTTTTGAGAATTTTTTGATGGCTTTTACACTGATTAATGTGCTCCATCCATTATGGATTTGCTAGTGCTTGAAGCTTTCTGATTTCTGAGAGAATACTGTGAGGTTTTTGGCTATGAGGATTTCATCCATGCGGTCGGATTTTGATTTCTCTGAGTATTTGGAAAAACCACTTTTTGATAGATGAGGATTTCATCCATGCGATTAGATTTTGATTTCTCTGAGTATTTGGAAAAACCACTTTTTGATAGAGAGGGATGGTTTTGCAGAGTGGTGAGTGGGTTTGAGAGTAGATCTAGTTTTGAATCTTTATCCTTTGGGTAAAGACCTACAAAACACCCTTCTGTCCACTGGATAATTTCCTGCACTTTCTTGATTTTTGAGAAGTTGAAGCCCTTTCCTACCTTCTCTACAAATCTCCTAGCCCAAGCTCTGATACCATTGCAACCGGAATCTTATTCTAGGATAGATTGTGGAAGAGTAAAGAATTCACAAGAATTGATTCAACCATAAAAACCAATGCTTTGAAAGCTTCAACTAAATCAAATCAATTGAAATTTAAAACAAAATTAAAATACTTAGCTCAATAGACCATATTGGGTGCAATCTTCCCCCCTCTTGTGCGTGGCCTCTCCCCACATAAGAGTATTTCTTTATTAGCTTTCTTTTCACCAAAATTAGGCCATAGCCCCCAAGCCATAGGCTTTAATAAATTCTACATAAATAAATGTATCTTTCTTAAAGTTCAAAATGGAAAAATCATTTGCTAAGGTTGCAAGCTACTATGCTTGCCAAAAATGAAGTGTGATGAACCAACACATTTCTTCCAAAGTAAACTCTTCAATTCCCATAGTCTTCATCACCTGAAAATATAAGTCCAATTAATTATTAAATTAATCCCACAAATATTAAACAGGCACAAATCATAACCAACTCATGACTACCAGGCGCGTAAGTACTTCCAGGGATCACCCTGCCTATACAAACCTAACTGAAATAATCATAGGACGGCCTCAAACATACGTCATATACCACACGTATTAATATTTATAGTGGTGTCACCCACGATATTAACCTAGCCGGCATGACGCAAGAGTAACTAGGCGTCCCCAAATTACTCAAGAGGGAAAAAAGAAATAATATTCTTCTAGAGGACTTAAAATATATTCTCATCACATCCCTCTTGCTTGAGTTTGCAATTGTCCTCAATTGCGGATTTGCTGGGTTTGAAAAGAATGAAGAATTTCAGGGTAAACTCGGAAAAATTTCTCAGGCATCCATTTAGCATCTTCTTGAGGATGATTCTTAAAAGTCAAAAGATACTTGAAGTATTGATTACCTATTCTTGTTGTTGTTATCTCTTGATCAATGATAGCATCAGGAACTAGTACTTCTTCCTCTCCTTCAATAAGAGGTGGTTCCTCATATGTTGGGTGCGTAGGAAGTGTTCCTCGAAAAGGTTTCAAGAGATGGATATGAAAAGAATTGTGGATATTCCAATTAGATGGAAGCTCTAGTCTATAGGCCACATCATTAATCTTTTGAAGGATTTTAAATGGCCCATAATATCTAGGCGCTAGCTTAAATATCTAGGCGCTAGCTTAACTGCAGGGAATTTTTCCACACTCTTTAATCGACGTTTTTCACTTCTCAAAAGTACATAATCACCTTCTTGAAATGAAAAATCTTTACGCTTCCTATTTGCTTGAGATGTATACTTCTCTTGAGCTCTTGCAATACAATCATGCACTTCAGATAAAATGCAATCAAAGTCTCTAACATATTGGTCAGCAGCTTCAATCTTATGAGAGAGTCTAGTAGTCGGAATAGGCAAAGCTCTACCATAGATGATCTCAAATGGTGCTCGACCAGTAGCAGTATGAGGAGTATTATTATAAGCAAATTGGAGTAGGTGTATGTACTTATCCCATGCACTAGGTTGCTGGGAAACATAGACTCTAAGCATATCTAGGATAGTGCTATTTGTGACTTCGGTCTGTCCATTCGATTCCGGATGGAAAGTCGTGGAAAAATCTTAGTGCCTAAGTTTGAGAAAAGAGCAACCCAAAAGTGACTACAAAATTTAGAATCTCTATCAGAAACTATCACTTTGGGTAGTCCATGATGAACAAAAATTTGCTTAACAAATATGTTCGCGGCTTGCTGAGAAGTTAGTGTCTTTTTACATGGAATGAAATAGGCTTGCTTACTAAACCTGTCCACTATTGTCCAAATCATGTCATGATGACTGGAAGTAGTAGGAAAGCCAATAATAAAGTCCATAGACACTTGTTCCCATGGTCTATCAGGAATGGGTAGAGGCATAAGCAATCCTAAAGCTTTGCCTTTGTAGCTTTTAATTGTTTGGCAAATGTTACATTCAGCTACAAATTTAGCTACATCATTCTTGAGATGAGGCCAAAAGAATTCTCGAGAAACTACTTGAAGTGTTGCGGAAACTCCTCTATGTCCCACAAATGGTGGTTGGTGTATCTCTTCCAAGACAAGTTGTCTATAAGGTTGAGTAACACACAATCTTTTCTCAAAGAAAAGATAGCCATCATTATGAGAATAACTTCCTTGAGGTGTCCAATTGTTTTCACGTAATTTGATCCATATTTCAGAAAAATCTGGATCAACTTCATAAGTTTCTTTCATAAGGACAAATGGTTCACTTTCAATAATGGAAATGTTGTTGATATTTGGTCTTCGACTCAAAGCATCGGCAACAACATTTTCTTTTCCAGGTTGATATTGAATCATAGGTTGGAAACTTTGAATGAAAGATACCCATTCGATGTGCCTATCTTAAATAAGAGGTTACGAAAGCAAATGCCTAATGCTTCCAGATTTTCAAAGCATGCACTACTGCTGCTAATTCCTTGTCATATGTGCTATAATTTTGCTCTGCAGGCTTAAGCTTTCTACTTTGATAAGCAATAGGATGGTTGTCTTGCATAAGAACAGCTCCAAATCCTTTGCCACTATCATCAGTCACTACTATAAAGAATGGTCTTTGAAAATCAGGTAGTGTTAGAACTGGTGCTTGTGTTAAAGCATTCTTGAGTGTTGCAAAAGATTTATCTTGCTTTTCAGTCCAATTGACATTTGTAGCTTTCTTAAGGAGTTTAGTCAAAGGATGAGCAATACAAGCAAAATTCTTGACGAACTTCCTATAATAACTACATAGGCCAAGAAAAGATCTAAGATCATGTATGTTTCTAGGTGTAGGCCAAGAAAAGATCTAAGATCATGTATGTTTCTAGGCGTAGGCCAAGAAGCTATACACTCAATTTTCTTAGGATCTACACGAATCCCTTCAGCCGACACTATATGACATAAGTATTCAATCTCTTCTTGAAAGAAAGAACACTTTTTAGGATTGACATACAATTCATATTCTCTCAAAAGGTTAAACACTTGTTCCAAGTGTTGTTCATGCTCTTGTCGATCCTTGCTGAAAACAAGACTGTCATCAAAGAACACTATAACAAAACTTTGAAACTTAAGGAATATGCAATTCATCATACGGCTGAAAGTAGCTGGAGCATTGGTCAAACCAAATGGCATAACCAAAAACTCATAGTGACCAGTTTGGGTTCTAAAAGCTGTCTTAAAAATGTCAGATTGAGTCATACGAACTTGATGATACCCAGACTTTAGGTCAATCTTGCTAAAGACCTTTAATCCTCTAAGCTTGTCAAGAAGATTATCTACCCTAGGAATAGGATATCTGTTCTTGACAGTAATCTTATTCAATGCACGGTAGTCTACACACATTCGGTAAGTTCCGTTCTTCTTCTTAACAAGAAGTACTGGAGCTCCAAAAGGTGAACTACTAGGTCGAATAAAGCCTCTCTCTAGCAAGTCTTCTATTTGGTTTTGGATTTCTTTTTGTTCTAAATTATTGACTCTATAGGGAGCTTTACAAGGCGGAGAATTTCCAGGCAATAAGTCAATACTATGATCCTCAGGCCTAGACTTAGGTAATCCTGGAGGTAGATCTTCCATGAAACAGTCACTAAATTTGGAGATAAAAAGATCAAACTTTGGACTTTTGGATATGTCAGACTCAGCATCAAGCTGGTTAACCCATACCATATAAGTCTTGTCTCTTTTTCTTAGAGCTCTCTTTGCTTGAGTGTGACTCAACAAAGGACTCATTTCTCCTTTGACTTGACACTGGAGGATAATATTTTCATTGTCCTTCCTTAGAGAAATGCTATGTGTCATAGTCTATAATAGGGTTGTACTTGTGTCTCCAAGGCATACCCAAAATTATATCTACCCCTTGTAAAGGTGCAACTAAGAAATCCCTCTTTTCTGTTAAAGGCTTGATGCATAAATCCAAACCTTTCACCTCTTGCATGCAATTATACTTTGCTCCAGTAAATGCTGCTTTGACTTTATAGTGCGTAGGTGAAGAATGAAGATTTAATGCTCTAAGTACCTTTGCAGAAATGAAATCATGTGTACTACCATCATCATGCAAAATAAGAACTACATGTCCATTTATCGTTCCTTTTATTTTAAGCAAAGAATGAACATGAGGTTTACCTTCTTGATCTGAGTAGTCTAGATCGGAATTACCCTCTTGCTTGAATGATTCTTCTTCATTGTCGTCTTCTTCAATCATGTTGACACAAGCTGCTGCTGCTTGGTGTTGAATTCTTGATACGCTCCGGATAATTCTGCGTGATTCACGAGACTTGGGCTAGTCAAATTATTGATAAAATAATTTTTCTGCACTTTGAAACCTGCTGAAATAGTCCTGTAAACCTTGCCCAATCTCTGTAATATTTTCTGAATTTTTTTTAGAATTTTTCAGAAATGATTTTGGAATTTTCTGGCCTTTTCTAGGTAATTTTTAAGCCTTTAAAAACCTGTAAATAACTTTTCTGCACCCAGAAATTTTCAGAATTGGAAACCTTTTGAATTTCTCCTCAAATTTGAAAATAGGAGAAGTAAAGGCTCAAAAAGGTGATGTGACTTGCATGGGGTTTGGGAAAAGTAAGATTTAGATTAAGAAGTGATTTCTTGCATGCAATTATACTTTGTTCCAGTAAATGCTCCTTTGACTTTATAGTGCGTAGGTGAAGAATGAAGATTTAATGCTCTAAGTACCTTTTTAGAAATGAAATCATGTGTACTACCATCATTATGCAAAATAAGAACTTCATGTCCATTTATCGTTCCTTTTATTTTAAGCAAAGAATGAACATGAGGTTTACCTTTTTGTTCTGAGTAGTCTGGATCGGAATTACCCTCTTGCTTGAATGATTCTTCTTCATTGTCGTCTTCTTCAATCATGTTGACTCGAGCTGCTGCTGCTTGGTGTTGAATTCTTGATACGCTCCGGATAATTCTGCGTGATTCACGAGACTTGGGCTAGTTGAATTATTGATAAAATAAATTTTTTGCACTTTGAAACCTGCTAAAACAGTCCTGTAAACCTTGCCCAATCTCTGTAATATTTTTTGAAATTTTTTTAGAATTTTTCAGAAATGATTTTAGAATTTTCTGGCCTTTTCTAGGCAATTTTTAAGCCTTTAAAAACCTGTAAATCACTTTTCTGCACCCAAAAATTTTCAGAATTGGAAACCTTTTGAATTTCTCTTCAAATTTGAAAATAGGAGAAGTAAAGGCTCAAAAAGGTGATGTGACTTGCATGGGGTTTGGGAAAAGTAAGATTTGGATTAAGAAGTGATTAAGCTTATGGATTATGGAGGGAATTAGGCTTATGATTTTTTTTTAAATCATCTCCACTCGCCGTTTTGCGCCGGGGCAGGCTGCCACCGTGCGCCTCCTTCTTGGGTTTCTTTTTGAGAATTTTTTGATGGCTTTTACACTGATTAATGTGCTCCATCCATTATGGATTTGCTAGTGCTTGAAGCTTTCTGATTTCTGAGAGAATACTGTGAGGTTTTTGGCTATGAGGATTTCATCCATGCGGTCAGATTTTGATTTCTCTGAGTATTTGGAAAAACCACTTTTTGATAGAGAGGGATGGTTTTGCAGGGTGGTGAGTGGGTTTGAGAGTAGATCTAGTTTTGAATCTTTGTCCTTTGGGTAAAGACCTACAAAACACCCTTCTATCCACTGGATAATTTCCTGCACTTTCTTGATTTTTGAGAAGTTGAAGCCCTTTCCTACCTTCTCCACAAATCTCCTAGCCCAAGCTCTGATACCACTACAACCGGAATCTTATTCTAGGATAGATTGTGGAAGAGTAGAGAATTCACAAGAATTGATTCAACCATAAAAACCAATGCTTTGAAAGCTTCAACTAAATCAAATCAATTGAAATTTAAACACTTAACAAAATTAAAATACTTAGCTCAATAGACCATATTGGGTGCAATCTTCCACCCTCTTGTGCGTGGCCTCTCCCCACACAAGAGTATTTTTTTATTAGCTTTCTTTTCATCAAAATTAGGCCATAGCCCCCAAAATATACAAGATGTGCTTTTTAGAGAGCACGGCACTCTTCTTTTATAAAAATAGAGTGTCAAATATTGGGACTAGGGTAAAGCCATAGGCTTTAATAAATTCCACATAAATAAATGTATCTTTCTTAAAGTTCAAAATGGAAAAATCATTTGCTAAGGTTGCAAGCTACTATGCTTGCCAAAAATGAAGTGTGATGAACCAAGACATTTCTTCCAAAGTAAACTCTTCAATTCCCATAGTCTTCATCACCTGAAAATATAAGCCCAATTATTTATTATATTAATCCCATAAATATTAAACAGGCGCAAATCATAACCAACTCATGACTACCAGGCGTAAGTACTTCCAAGGATCACCCTGCCAATACAAACCTAACTGAAATAATCATAGGACAGCCTCAAACATACGTCATATACCGCACGTATTAATATTTATAGTGGTGTCACCCACGATATTAACCTAGCTGGCATGACGCAAGAGTAACCTAGGCGTCCCCAAATTACTCAAGAGGAAAAAAAGAAATAATATTCTTCTAGAGGACTTAAAATATATTCTCATCACATCCCTCTTGCTTGAGTTTGCAATTGTCCTCAATTGCGGATTTGCTGGGTTTGAAAAGAATGAAGAATTTCAGGGTAAACTCGAAAAAATTTCTCAGGAATCCATTTAGCATCTTCTTGAGGATGATTCTTAAAAGTCAAAAGATACTTGAAGTATTGATTACCTATTCTTGTTGTTGTTATCTCTTGATCAATGATAGCATCAGGAACTAGTACTTCTTCCTCTCCTTCAATAAGAGGTGTTCCTCATATGTTGGGTGAGTAGGAAGTGTTCCTCGAAAAGGTTTCAAGAGATGGATATGAAAAGAATTGTGGATATTCCAATTAGATGGAAGCTCTAGTCTATAGGCCATATCATTAATCTTTTCAAGGATTTTAAATGGCCCATAATATCTAGGCGCTAGCTTAACTACAGGGAATTTTTCCACACTCTTTAATCGACGTTTTTCAATTCTCAAAAGTACATAATCACCTTCTTGAAATGAAAAATCTTTACGCTTCCTATTTGCTTAAGATGTATACTTCTCTTGAGCTCTTGCAATATAATCATGCACTTCAGATAAAATGCGATCAAAGTCTCTAACATATTGGTCAGCAGGTTCAATCTTATGAGAGAGTCTAGTAGCCGGAATAGGCAAAGCTCTACCATAGATGATCTCAAATGGTGCTCGACCAGTAGCAGTATGAGGAGTATTCTTATAAGCAAATTGGAGTAGGTGTATGTACTTATCCCATGCACTAGGTTGCTGGGAAACATAGACTCTAAGCATATCTGGGATAGTGCTATTTGTGACTTCGGTCTGTCCATTCGATTCCGGATGGAAAGCCGTGGAAAAATCTTAGTGCCTAAGTTTGAGAAAAGAGCAACCCAAAAGTGACTATAAAATTTAGAATCTCTATCAGAAATTATCACTTTGGGTAGTCCATGATGAACAAAAATTTGCTTAACAAATATGTTCGCAGCTTGCTGAGAAGTTAGTGTCTTTTTACATGGAATGAAATAGGGCTTGCTTACTAAACCTGTCCACTCTTGTCCAAATCATGTCATGATGACTGGAAGTAGTAGGAAAGCCAGTAATGAAGTCCATAGACACTTGATCCCATGGTCTATCAAGAATGGGTAGAGGCATAAGCAATTCTAAAGCTTTGCCTTTGTAGCTTTTAATTGTTTGGCAAATGTTACATTCAGCTACAAATTTCGCTACATCATTCTTCAGATGAGGCCAAAAGAATTCTCGAGAAACTACTTGAAGTGTTGCGAAAACTCATCTATGTCCCACAAATGGTGGTTGGTGCATCTCTTCCAAGACAAGTTGTCTATAAGGTTGAGTAACACACAATCTTTTCTCAAAGAAAAGATAGCCATCATTATGAGAATAACTTCCTTGAGGTGTCCAATTGTATCCATATTTCAGAAAAATCTGGATCAACTTCATAAGTTTCTTTCATAAGGACAAATGGTTCACTTTCAATAATGGAAATGTTGTTGATATTTGGTCTTCGACTCAAAGCATCGGCAACAACATTTTCTTTTCCAGGTTGATATTGAATCATAGGTTGGAAACTTTGAATGAAAAATGCCCATTTGATGTGCCTATCTGAAATAAGAGGTTGCGAAAGCAAATGCCTAATGCTTCCAGATTTTCAAAGCATGCACTACTGCTGCTAATTCCTTGTCATATGTGCTATAATTTTGCTCTGCAGGCTTAAGCTTTCTACTTTGATAAGCAATAGGATGGTTGTCTTGCATAAGAACAGCTCCAAATCCTTTGCCACTAGCATCAGTCACTACTATAAAGAATGGTCTTCGAAAATCAGGTAGTGTTAGAACTGGTGCTTGTGTTAAAGCATTCTTGAGTGTTGCAAAAGATTTATCTTGCTTTTCAGTCCAATTGAAATTTGTAGCTTTCTTACGGAGTTCAGTCCAAGGATGAGCAATACAAGCAAAATTCTTGACGAACTTCCTATAATAACTACATAGGCCAAGAAAAGATCTAAGATCATGTATGTTTCTTGGCATAGGCCAAGAAGCTATACACTCAATTTTCTTAGGATCTACACGCATCCCTTCAGCCGACACTATATGACCTAAGTATTCAATCTCTTCTTGAAAGAAAGAACTCTTTTCAGGATTGACATACAATTCATATTCTCTCAAAAGGTTAAACACTTGTTCCAAGTGTTGTTCATGCTCTTGTCGATCCTTGCTGAAAACAAGAATGTCATCAAAGAACACTATAACAAAACTTTGAAACTTAAGGAATATGCAGTTCATCATACGGCTGAAAGTAGCTGGAGCATTGGTAAAACCAAATGGCATAACCAAAAACTCATAGTGACCATTTTGGGTTCTAAAAGCTGTCTTAAAAATGTCAGATTGAGTCATACGAACTTGATGATACCTTGACTTTAGGTCAATCTTGCTAAAGACCTTTGATCCTCTAAGCTTGTCAAGAAGATCATCTGCCCTAGGAATAGGATATCTGTTCTTGACAGTAATCTTATTCAATGCACGGTAGTCTACACACATTCGGTAAGTTCCGTTCTTCTTCTTAACAAGAAGTACTGGAGCTCCAAAAGGTGAACTACTAGGTCGAATAAAGCCTCTCTCTAGCAAGTCTTCTATTTGGTTTTGGATTTCTTTTTGCCCTAAATTATTGACTCTATAGGGAGCTTTACAAGGCGGAGAATTTCCAGGCAATAAGTCAATACTATGATCCTCAGGCCTAGACTTAGGTAATCCTGGAGGTAGATCTTCCATGAAACAGTCACTAAATTTGGAGATAAAAAGATCAAACTTTGGACTTTTGGATGTGTTAGACTCAGCATCAAGCTGGTAAACCCATACCATATAAGTCTTGTCTCTTTTTCTTAGAGCTCTCTTTGCTTGAGTGTGACTCAACAAAGGACTCATTTCTCCTTTGATGACTTAACACTGGAGGATAATATTTTCATTGTCCTTCCTTAGAGAAATGCTATGAGTGTCATAGTCTATAATAGGGTTGTACTTGTGTCTCCAAGGCATACCCAAAATTATATCTACCCCTTGCAAAGGTGCAACTAAGAAATCCCTCTTTTCTGTTAAAGGCTTGATGCATAAATCCAAACCTTTCACCTCTTGCATGCAATTATACTTTGTTCCAGTAAATGCGGCTTTGACTTTATAGTGCATAGATGAAGAATGAAGATTTAATGCTCTAAGTACCTTTTCAGAAATGAAATCATGTGTACTACCATCATCATGCAAAATAAGAACTTCATGTCCATTTATCGTTCCTTTTATTTTAAGCAAAGAATGAACATGAGGTTTACCTTCTTGTTCTGAGTAGTCTGGATCGGAATTACCCTCTTGTTTGAATGATTCTTCTTCATTGTCGTCTTCTTCAATCATGTTGACTCGAGCTGCTGCTTGGTGTTGAATTCTTGATACACTCCGGATAATTCTGCGTGATTCATGAGACTTGGGCTAGTCGAATTATTGATAAAATAATTTTTTTGCACTTTGAAACTTGCTAAAACAGTCCTATAAACCTTGCCCAATCTCTGTAATATTTTTTGAAATTTTTTCAAAATTTTTTAGAAATGATTTTTGAATTTTCTGGCCTTTTCTAGGCAATTTTTAAGCCTTTAAAAACCTTTAAATCACTTTTCTGCACCCAGAAATTTTCAGAATTGGAAACCTTTTGAATTTCTCTTCAAATTTGAAAATAGGAGAAGTAAAGGCTCAAAAAGGTGATGTGACTTGCATGGGGTTTGGAAAAGTAAGATTTGGATTAAGAAGTGATTAAGCTTATGGATTATGGAGGAAATTAGGCTTATGATTTTTTTAAAATCATCTCCACTCTCCGTTTTGCACTGGGGCAGGCTGCCGCCGTGCGCCTCCTTCTTGGGTTTCTTTTTGAGAATTTTTTGATGGCTTTTATACTGATTAATGTGCTCCATCCATTATGGATTTGCTAGTGCTTGAAGCTTTCTGATTTCTGAGAGAATACTGTGAGGTTTTTGGCTATGAGGATTTCATCCATGCGGTCAGATTTTGATTTCTCTGAGTATTTGGAAAAACCACTTTTTGATAGAGAGGGATGGTTTTGCAGGGTGGTGAGTGGGTTTGAGAGTAGATCTAGTTTTGAATCTTTGTCCTTTGGGTAAAGACCTACAAAACACCCTTCTGTCCACTGGATAATTTCCTACACTTTCTTGATTTTTGAGAAGTTGAAGTCCTTTCCTACCTTCTCCACAAATCTCCTAGCCCAAGCTCTGATACCACTGCAACCGGAATCTTATTCTAGGATAGATTGTGGAAGAGTAGAGAATTCACAAGAATTGATTCAACCATAAAAACCAATGCTTTGAAAGCTTCAACTAAATCAAATCAATTGAAATTTAAACACTTAACAAAATTAAAATACTTAGCTCAATAGACCATATTGGGTGCAATCTTCCCCCCTCTTGTGCGTGGCCTCTCCCCACACAAGAGTATTTCTTTATTAGCATTCTTTTCACCAAAATTAGGCCATAACCCCCAAAATATACAAGATGTGCTTTTTAGAGAGCACGGCACTCTTCTTTTACAAAAATAGAGTGTCAAATACTGGGACTAGGGTAAAGCAATAGGCTTTAATAAATTCCGCATAAATAAATGTATCTTTCTTAAAGTTCAAAATGGAAAAATCATTTGCTAAGGTTGCAAGCTACTATGCTTGCCAAAAATGAAGTGTGATGAACCAACACATTTCTTCCAAAGTAAACTCTTCAATTCCCATAGTCTTCATCACCTGAAAATATAAGCCCAATTAATTATTAAATTAATCTCACAAATATTAAACAGGCACAAATCATAACCAACTCATGACTACCAGGCGCGTAAGTACTTCCAGGGATCACCCTGCCAATACAAACCTAACTGAAATAATCATAGGACGGCCTCAAACATATGTCATATACCACACGTATTAATATTTATAGTGCTGTCACCCACGATATTAACCTAGCCGGCATGACGCAAGAGTAACCTAGGCGTCCCCAAATTACTCAAGAGAAAAAAAAGAAATAATATTCTTCTAGAGGACTTAAAATATATTCTCATCACATCCCTCTTGCTTGAGTTTGCAATTGTCCTCAATTGCGGATTTGCTGGGTTTGAAAAGAATGAAGAATTTCAGGGTAAACTCGGAAAAATTTCTCAGGCATCCATTTAGCATCTTCTTGAGGATGATTCTTAAAAGTCAAAAGATACTTGAAGTATTGATTACCTATTCTTGTTGTTGTTATCTCTTGATCAATGATAGCATCAGGAACTAGTACTTCTTCCTCTCCTTCAATAAGAGGTGGTTCCTCATATGTTGGGTGAGTAGGAAGTGTTCCTCGAAAAGGTTTCAAGAGATGGATATGAAAAGAATTGTGGATATTCCAATTAGATGGAAGCTCTAGTCTATAGGCCATATCATTAATCTTTTCAAGGATTTTAAATGACCCATAATATCTAGGCGCTAGCTTAACTGCAGGGAATTTTTCCACACTCTTTAATCGACGTTTTTCAATTCTCAAAAGTACATAATCACCTTCTTGAAATGAAAAATCTTTACGCTTCCTATTTGCTTGAGATGTATACTTCTCTTGAGCTCTTGCAATATAATCATGCACTTCAGATAAAATGCGATCAAAGTCTCTAACATATTGGTCAGCAGGTTCAATCTTATGAGAGAGTCTAGTAGCCGGAATAGGCAAAGCTCTTCCATAGATGATCTCAAATGGTGCTCGACCAGTAGTAGTATGAGGAGCATTATTATAAGCAAATTGGAGTAGGTGTATGTACTTATCCCATGCACTAGGTTGCTGGGAAACATAGACTCTAAGCATATCTAGGATAGTGCTATTTGTGACTTCGGTCTGTCCATTCGATTCCGGATGGAAAGCCGTGGAAAAATCTTAGTGCCTAAGTTTGAGAAAAGAGCAACCCAAAAGTGACTACAAAATTTAGAATCAATATCAGAAACTATCACTTTGGGTAGTCCATGATGAACAAAAATTTGCTTAACAAATATGTTCGCGGCTTGCTGAGAAGTTAGTGTCTTTTTACATGGAATGAAATAGGCTTGCTTACTAAACCTGTCCACTATTGTCCAAATCATGTCATGATGACTGGAAGTAGTAGGAAAGCCAGTAATGAAGTCCATAGACACTTGATCCCATGGTCTATCAAGAATGGGTAGAGGCATAAGCAATTCTAAAGCTTTGCCTTTGTAGCTTTTAATTGTTTGGCAAATGTTACATTCAGCTACAAATTTAGCTACATCATTCTTGAGATGAGGCCAAAAGAATTCTCGAGAAACTACTTGAAGTGTTGTGAAAACTCCTCTATGTCCCACAAATGGTGGTTGGTGCATCTCTTCCAAGACAAGTTGTCTATAAGGTTGAGTAACACATAATCTTTTCTCAAAGAAAAGATAGCCATCATTATGAGAATAACTTCCTTGAGGTGTCCAATTGTTTTCACGCAATTTGATCCATATTTCAGAAAAATCTGGATCAACTTCATAAGTTTCTTTCATAAGGACAAATGGTTCACTTTCAATAATGGAAATGTTGTTGATATTTGGTCTTCGACTCAAAGCATCGGCAACAACATTTTCTTTTCCAGGTTGATATTGAATCATAGGTTGGAAACTTTGAATGAAAAATGCCCATTTGATGTGCCTATCTGAAATAAGAGGTTGCGAAAGCAAATGCCTAATGCTTCCAGATTTTCAAAGCATGCACTACTGCTGCTAATTCCTTGTCATATGTGCTATAATTTTGCTCTGCAGGCTTAAGCTTTCTACTTTGATAAGCAATAGGATGGTTGTCTTGCATAAGAACAGCTCCAAATCCTTTGCCACTAGCATCAGTCACTACTATAAAGAATGGTCTTCGAAAATCAGGTAGTGTTAGAACTGGTGCTTGTGTTAAAGCATTCTTGAGTGTTGCAAAAGATTTATCTTGCTTTTCAGTCCAATTGAAATTTGTAGCTTTCTTAAGGAGTTCAGTCCAAGGATGAGCAATACAAGCAAAATTCTTGACGAACTTCCTATAATAACTACATAGGCCAAGAAAAGATCTAAGATCATGTATGTTTCTAGGCGTAGGCCAAGAAGCTATACACTCAATTTTCTTAGGATCTACACGCATCCCTTCAGCCGACACTATATGACCTAAGTATTCAATCTCTTCTTGAAAGAAAGAACTCTTTTCAGGATTGACATACAATTCATATTCTCTCAAAAGGTCACTTGTTCCAAGTGTTGTTCATGCTCTTGTCGATCCTTGTTGAAAACAAGAATGTCATCAAAGAACACTATAACAAAACTTTGAAACTTAAGGAATATGCAATTCATCATACGGCTGAAAGTAGCTGGAGCATTGGTCAAACCAAATGGCATAACCAAGAACTCATAGTGACCATTTTGGGTTCTAAAAGCTGTCTTAAAAATGTCAGATTGAGTCATACGAACTTGATGATACCCAGACTTTAGGTCAATCTTGCTAAAGACCTTTGATCCTCTAAGCTTGTCAAGAAGATCATCTGCCCTAGGAATAGGATATCTGTTCTTGACAGTAATCTTATTCAATGCACGGTAGTCTACACACATTCGGTAAGTTCCGTTCTTCTTCTTAACAAGAACTACTGGAGCTCCAAAAGGTGAACTACTAGGTCGAATAAAGCCTCTCTCTAGCAAGTCTTCTATTTGGTTTTGGATTTCTTTTTGCCCTAAATTATTGACTCTATAGGGAGCTTTACAAGGCGGAGAATTTCCAGGCAATAAGTCAATACTATGATCCTCAGGCCTAGACTTAGGTAATCCTGGAGGTAGATCTTCCATGAAACAGTCACTAAATTTGGAGATAAAAAGATCAAACTTTGGACTTTTGGATGTGTCAGACTCAGCATCAAGCTGGTTAACCCATACCATATAAGTCTTGTCTCTTTTTCTTAGAGCTCTCTTTGCTTGAGTGTGACTCAACAAAGGACTCATTTCTCCTTTGACTTGACACTGTGGAGGATAATATTTTCATTGTCCTTCCTTAGAGAAATGCTATGAGTGTCATAGTCTATAATAGGGTTGTACTTGTGTCTCCAAGGCATACCCAAAATTATATCTACCCCTTGTAAAGGTGCAACTAAGAAATCCCTCTTTTTTGTTAAAGGCTTGATGCATAAATCCAAACCTTTCACCTCTTGCATGCAATTATACTTTGTTCCAGTAAATCCTGCTTTGACTTTATAGTGCGTAGGTGAAGAATGAAGATTTAATGCTCTAAGTACCTTTTCAGAAATGAAATCATGTGTACTACCATCATCATGCAAAATAAGAACTTCATGTCCATTTATCGTTCCTTTTACTTTAAGCAAAGAATGAACATGAGGTTTACCTTCTTGTTCTGAGTAGTCTGGATCGGAATTATCCTCTTGCTTGAATGATTCTTCTTCATTGTCGTCTTCTTCAATCATGTTGACTCGAGCTGCTGCTGCTTGGTGTTGAATTCTTGATACGCTCTGGACAATTCTGCGTGATTCACGAGACTTGAACTAGTTGAATTATTGATAAAATAATTTTTCTGCACTTTGAAACCTGCTGAAACAGTCCTGTAAACCTTGCCCAATCTCTGTAATATTTTCTGAATTTTTTTCTGAATTTTTCAGAAATGATTTTGGAATTTTCTGGCCTTTTCTAGGTAATTTTTAAGCCTTTAAAAACCTGTAAATCACTTTTCTGCACCCAGAAATTTTCAGAATTGGAAACCTTTTGAATTTCTCTTCAAATTTGAAAATAGGAGAAGTAAAGGCTCAAAAAGGTGATGTGACTTGCATGGGGTTTAGGAAAAGTAAGATTTGGATTAAGAAGTGATTAAGCTTATGGATTATGGAGAGAATTAGGCTTATGATTTTTTTTAAAATCATCTCCACTCGCCGTTTTGCGCCGGGATAGGCTGTCGCCCTACGCCTCCTTCTTGGGTTTCTTTTTGAGAATTTTTAGATGGCTTTTACACTGATTAATGTGCTCCATCCATTATGGATTTGCTATTGCTTGAAGCTTTCTGATTTCTGAGAGAATACTGTGAGGTTTTTGGCTATGAGGATTTCATCCATGCGGTCAGATTTTGATTTCTCTGAGTATTTGGAAAAACCACTTTTTGATAGAGAGGGATGGTTTTGCAGGGTGGTGAGTGGGTTTGAGAGTAGATCTAGTTTTGAATCTTTGTCCTTTGGGTAAAGACCTACAAAACACCCTTCTGTCCACTGGATAATTTCCTGCACTTTCTTGATTTTTGAGAAGTTGAAGCCCTTTCCTACCTTGTCCACAAATCTCCTAGCCCAAGCTCTGATACCACTGCAACCGGAATCTTATTCTAGGATAGATTGTGAAAGAGTAGAGAATTCACAAGAATTAATTCAACCATAAAAACCAATGCTTTGAAAGCTTCAACTAAATCAAATCAATTGAAATTTAAACACTTAACAAAATTAAAATACTTAGCTCAATAGACCATATTGGGTGCAATCTTCTCCCCTCTTGTGCGTGGCCTCTCCCCACACAAGAGTATTTCTTTATTAGCTTTCTTTTCACCAAAATTAGGCCATAGCCCCCAAAATATACAAGATGTGCTTTTTAGAGAGCACGGCACTCTTCTTTTACAAAAATAGAGTGTCAAATATTGGGACTAGGGTAAAGCCATAGGCTTTAATAAATTCCACATAAATAAATGTATCTTTCTTAAAGTTCAAAATGGAAAAATCATTTGCTAAGGTTGCAAGCTACTATGCTTGCCAAAAATGAAATGTGATGAACCAAGACATTTCTTCCAAAGTAAACTCTTCAATTCCCATAGTTTTCATCACCTGAAAATATAAGCCCAATTAATTATTAAATTATTCCCACAAATATTAAACAGGCACAAATCATAACCAACTCATGACTACCAGGCGTAAGTACTTCCAGGGATCACCCTGCCAATACAAACCTAACTGAAATAATCATAGGACAGCCTCAAACATACGTCATATACCTATGTATTAATATTTATAGTGGTGTCACCCACGATATTAACCTAGCCGGCATGACGCAAGAGTAACCTAGGCGTCCCCAAATTACTCAAGAGGGAAGAAAGAAATAATATTCTTCTAGAGGACTTAAAATATATTCTCATCACATCCCTCTTGCTTGAGTTTGCAATTGTCCTCAATTGCGGATTTGCTGGGTTTGAAAAGAATGAAGAATTTCAGGGTAAACTCGGAAAAATTTCTCAGGCATCCATTTAGCATCTTCTTGAGGATGATTCTTAAAAGTCAAAAGATACTTGAAGTATTGATTACCTATTCTTGTTGTTGTTATCTCTTGATCAATGATAGCATCAGGAACTAGTACTTCTTCCTCTCCTTCAATAAGAGGTGGTTCCTCATATGTTGGGTGAGTAGGAAGTGTTCCTCGAAAAGGTTTCAAGAGATGGATATGAAAAGAATTGTGGATATTCCAATTAGATGGAAGCTCTAGTCTATAGGCCACGTCATTAATCTTTTGAAGGATTTTAAATGGCCCATAATATCTAGGTGCTAGCTTAACTGCAGGGAATTTTTCCACACTCTTTAATCGACGTTTTTCAATTCTCAAAAGTACATAATCACCTTCTTGAAATGAAAAATCTTTACGCTTCCTATTTACTTGCGATGTATACTTCTCTTGAGCTCTTGCAATACAATCATGCACTTCAGATAAAATACGATCAAAGTCTCTAACATATTGGTCAGCAGCTTCAATCTTATGAGAGAGTCTAGTAGCCGGAATAGGAAAAGCTCTACCATAGATGATCTCAAATGGTGCTCGACCAGTAGTAATATGAGGAGTATTATTATAAGAAAATTGGAGTAGGTGTATATACTTATCCCATACACTAGGTTGCTGGGAAACATAGACTCTAAGCATATCTAGGATAGTGCTATTTGTGACTTCGGTCTGTCCATTCATTCCAGATGGAAAGCCGTGGGAAAAATCTAACTTAGTGCCTAAGTTTGAGAAAAGAGCAACCCAAAAGTGACTACAAAATTTAGAATCTCTATCAGAAACTATCACTTTGGGTAGTCCATGATGAACAAAAATTTGCTTAACAAATATGTTCGCGGCTTGCTGAGAAATTAGTGTCTTTTTACATAGAATGAAATAGGCTTGCTTACTAAACCTGTCCACTATTGTCCAAATCATGTCATGATGACTGGAAGTAGTAGGAAAGCCAGTAATGAAGTCCATAGACACTTGTTCCCATGGTCTATCAGGAATGGGTAGAGGCATAAGCAATCCTAAAGCTTTGCCTTTGTAGCTTTTAATTGTTTGGCAAATGTTACATTCAGCTACAAATTTAGCTACATCATTCTTCAGATGAGGCCAAAAGAATTCTCGAGAAACTACTTGAAGTGTTGCGGAAACTCCTCTATGTCCCACAAATGGTGGTTGGTGTATCTCTTCCAAGACAAGTTTTCTATAAGGTTGAGTAACACACAATCTTTTCTCAAAGAAAAGATAGCCATCATTATGAGAATAACTTCCTTGAGGTGTCCAATTGTTTTCACGCAATTTGATCCATATTTTAGAAAAATCTGGATCAACTTCATAAGTTTCTTTCATAAGGACAAATGGTTCACTTTCAATAATGGAAATGTTGTTGATATTTGGTCTTCGACTCAAAGCATCGGCAACAACATTTTCTTTTCCAGGTTGATATTGAATCATAGGTTGGAAACTTTGAATGAAAGATGCCCATTTGATGTGCCTATTTGAAATAAGAGGTTGCGAAAGCAAATGCCTAATGCTTCCAGATTTTCAAAGCATGCACTACTGCTGCTAATTCCTTGTCATATGTGCTATAATTTTGCTCTGCAGGCTTAAGCTTTCTACTTTGATAAGCAATAGGATGGTTGTCTTGCATAAGAACAGCTCCAAATCCTTTGCCACTAGCATCAGTCACTACTATAAAGAATGGTCTTTGAAAATCAGGTAGTGTTAGAACTGGTGCTTGTGTTAAAGCATTCTTGAGTGTTGCAAAAGATTTATCTTGCTTTTCAGTCCAATTGAAATTTGTAGCTTTCTTAAGGAGTTCAGTCAAAGGATGAGCAATACAAGCAAAATTCTTGACGAACTTCCTATAATAACTACATAGGCCAAGAAAAGATCTAAGATCATGTATGTTTCTAGGCGTAGGCCAAGAAGCTATACACTCAATTTTCTTAAGATCTACACGAATCCCTTCGGCCGACACTATATGACCTAAGTATTCAATCTCTTCTTGAAAGAAAGAACTCTTTTCAGGATTGACATACAATTCATTTTCTCTCAAAAGGTTAAACACTTGTTCCAAGTGTTGTTCATGCTCTTGTCGATCCTTGCTGAAAATAAGAATGTCATCAAAGAACACTATAACAAAATGTTAACCTATGACGGACATTGAGACGTACTATGTTTTACGTCATTAATTTAAATATTCTGAGTCATGGGCCGGGCTTGTCGGCACCATATGTTAAGGATGAAGGGATTGGGTGATCGCCGATGAGAGGCGCACCTTGAATATCAGTAGGATAAGGGTTAGGATCGGTCGGCCATGTATGGGCGCCCAAGTGTGAACAGCCAAGTCACCTATAAGAGTCAAATGTAACCCTAAAGTCCTTATTCTCATGTGTTGTGAATACAAGAGTGCTCTTGCCTTATCTCTTTGGTTTCCTTCTCCTGTGTGTGTGTGTGAGAGAGAGAGAGAGAGAGTGAGAGAGAGCGATCGAGCACTGTGTAACGGCACGACGACGGCGGCGAGGCAGTAGAGCGGCGACGGCGGCTCCTCCTTCACGGCTGCGACGCGGGAATCCTTCAAGGCGGCGGTTGAGCGGTGAGTGACACACCCTTTGGCATTCTGTTTGAGCTTCCTTCCCTGGTTGTATGCTTGCAGCCATTCGTGGCTCGCATACGGTGTCTGGCAAGTCCCCAGCTACGACATGTGCGGCAAAAGCGCACATTTTTGGCGCCGCTGCCGGGGAGTTGCCCTGCACCAAGCTCCAGTTTGCAGCTCGGCTGCTGCGTGAAGTTTAATCTACACTGTAGGAAAGCGACTGTGTGTTTGTTGTTAAGGTGTTTCTGTGTTTTGCAATCTGTTTCTGCAATTTGTCTGCTGCATTTCTGTTTCTTTTGTTATATTTCCGCTCCGCGTGTGGGCGCGCGTTCTGTTATCTGGTTTCTGCGTGTGAGGGGGATTTCTGAATCCCCAGATCTGTGCTGTGTGTGAACTGCGCCGCGGCCAAGGCTGAACCCTAAAGAAACCCTAGAAAACTTATCTAAAAAAAATAGAAAATAAAAATTTAAAAAAATTATAAAAAATAAAAAATAAATTTTATTTTTAAAGAAAGAACCAAACGTGTGGAGAGGAAAGATTTTCTAATTGGAGAAAAAAATTTTGAAAAGAAAGAACCCCAATTGACCCACGACCCCGGCCTCGGTCTCGATCTTTTGATATATATATATATAGGAGAGTGAGCCTCCATAGCTTTCTTTGAAGTGAGAGCTTATGGGAAGTCGTGCCCTATATGTAGCCCACTCTCCAAAGAGTAAAGTGAGCATGTGTGATAACGCCCTCACCCTTTCCTCCACAAGCAAATAGGCTTTTGCCCCTTCCCCCCAAGGGAAACGGACTGTTTTGAGGACCACAGGAGCTCTAGATAGGCGAACACGGTGCTGTAAAGCACACTAGGACCCTTTAAACGATACGCTCGTTTCGAGCTATCACACGCCCTAGTCCAGGTTCGACCATAAGTAAGGGGGTCAAAACGGGTTAAAAACAATCTAAAAACAAGTAAAAAACGGGGTGCGAAACACCTAAGAAACCACTTGTGTGAGTTTCAAGGGTAGTTACCAACGCACGTAGGGTACCCACGTCACATGCATCTACGTTCTGGTCGGGTGCTAGAGTCTGAGCCACTAGAAAGTGTTTCAGTTTACGCAGGCTCTTACCATCCCTCCACGTTGGCATCTTGGCCTTCGGCTGGAACCCAAGGTAGTGCAACCCAAGATCCACGAATAGTGGATAGTGACTCGTCTTCTGACTCAGAAGCCATGGAAGGACACCCTACCAAGAACCCTGAGGAGACAAGCCAAAACATGCCAGTGTGGGCCCCACAACCTGGATCTAGCATGTTTAGTCGTCTAATAGAGACCCTTAGTAGAGCTACACGCTCTGAACATGCGACAAGCGAAGTAAATGAAGAAGGAGGGGTAGTGGATTCGCCATTCACATCTTATGTAGACCCTACCCTCCCAAAGAGTGTCCATGTGGATATTCTACCCACTTCGTTTAATGAGGGCCCTACTGAGCTACCACCTTCCGATACTCTTCCTAAAGTAGAGGTCCCTAGAAGCCAATCCATAAGAAGTGACATTGCGTCCACTTCAAGAGAACCGTTTGGCACACCAAGTCTAGATGGGATATTTCTCAATGAAAATTGGGAATATGATCTACACACAGAGACTCTAACGGACCTATACACGGGTTACACATACCATGTAGGTTGGTTAGAAGTCCTACGATCCACATCTAGCGCCACTAATCTAGAAGAGCAACAGCAAATGATATGTGAGGTTATTCATAGAATTATCCAAATTGAGAGGCAAAATAGGGGAGTGGACCTAGTTTCCACTGGCCCTATGAGGTTTTTGGATACGCGCAAGGCCAAACAACCAACCCTATCACAATTGGAGACTCCCTCGGTGAGTCCCATAGACCCTTCGTATGTTGTTTCACCTGGAGTCTCAATGCAGGTTGAGCCCACGAGTAGTAACTTTAGCTTTCCAACCTTGGCTCAACTTTCCATTAGGGAATCCGCAATGCCTACCCCAATGATGAGCATAGCTGAAAGTGCACCTGTTATTACCGCTGTAGTTAGTACGACACCGCTACCTAGTGGAACAGTACCTACAGCAGTGCATGCCAGTGCCTATCAACCATATGTACCTATCGCTACTCATGCTCATGTAGCTCCTATGCCTCTTAGTATGCCAATGGCGTATGCTCCACGACCACCTTATCATAACCATTATCCAAGGGGAGCTAGGCCTAGTCACATATCATATCCTACGTCATTTGCCAACATACTTAGACCAATGCCAACTCCTATCAGCCAGGCTATCCCAGAAGTGCCTCCACCAACTATGCCTGCTCACTTAGGTGATCTCGCAGCGTTTGCTCAAATGATCGGACGATCCATTGCGGAAAACATGCGGGGCATGCTTGAGAGAGAACCTAGAAGCAAGGCAGTACAAGTGGCTAAGCTCACTCAAAACTTCAGTGGTAACGAGGATGTTAGGAAGCACATTGAAGTCTTTGAACACGTGTGTGATTCCTTGGAAGAGCACAATGAGCTGCATAAGTGTAAAGCCTTAGGCTTAACCTTGAGTGGGAAGGCCGGAGATTGGTATCGAACCTTAAGGGTTGAAGAGCGCACTCACTACCCCACTCTCAAGAGATTGTTCTTGAAAGAATACATACGCGAGGGTGTGCTTTGGGGGGTAGCATCTCAACTCCAAAAAGCTGAACACGAGGAAGGGGAGTCAGTGATGAGAGACTTTATAAGTCGATTGAAGCATCTAAATTCTCGCTGCACTCGCGATGAACGCTTCAATAACAACCAACTCCTCGATAGATTCATCCGAGGATTGCGCCACGAGGACATTTACAAGGGCCTAGTCATTAGAGATCTTACAACGTGGGAAGCAGTCACTGCCAATGCAATCCAGTTAGAAGACAACTTGATGATTGCAGGTAAAAAGGTGTCTTCAGAAACAAAATCCGTTAGTTCGCAAGTATCTGGGCATGAGCCAATGACGGTAAAACCTATTGCCAAGGAGCCCAAGATATATGAAATGTCTGTGAGTGACCGACCTTACTAAGGCTCTCCAAGAATACTTTAGGGGTAATCGAGCTCCCCAGAATAGCCATATGTACCCAAGGAGAGAGCAACAATGGTGTTCGGTGTGCTTAGGACCACATAGCACGAGTGAATGTCCCACATTCAGAGTCAAATTCAATGGGAATTGCAATGCATGTGGTAAGTATGGCCATCAATCTAAAGATTGCCTAGTACTTAAGCGAATGTTGGCAAATCAGGCACCACTAGCCTGGTCAAACACACCTCAAGTACCCGCGCTAATGCCTGCACAACCTGTCGAGCAACCGTCACAGCACATTGTTCCAAGGAATCCGAATGTAGTCCAGTCTGTGCCGTTACCACCGCCAGTGCTAGGACCACAACCTCCACATCCAAGGATTACCCCTGTAAACCAGATGGGTTGTGAGTCACATAGTGCGTGTGGGGACTATGAAGAGGAGATAGACCCCACTGCTCCATACGGGATTGATACGTTTGAAATGATTCCCCAGTACTACATGGAGGATCATCTCGGGCAAGTCAAGCCTGTATATCAAGCGGCTGCTCTCGCCACAAGAGGGCAAAACCTTAATACCTTGGCGAGGAGACCACCTCTTCAATGCTACGAGTGTGGCGGACCGCATCGTGTAGCAGAATGCCCTAATAGGCTACAGAAGATCGCTACTCAAATGCAACCAAATCAAGGGAGCACATCGGGAATGCCAGTACTTACATGTAATCGTTGTGGCATAGATCATTTGATCGCTCAATGTCCACATAATCCTAATGCACCAAAGATTACGCCATTGAATTTGGTTGAGGTCACCAACCAAGCACGAGGATCCACACCCGTTGTACCCGCGAATGTAGTTACACGGTCAATGCTTCAAAATCAAAACTACATTCTTGAAGAGAGGGATACTGCATCAATCGCTCAGGCAAAGAAAAAGAAAACACGTCGGAAGAGATCGCTTGATGCCACGAGCTCCAAGCCCAGTTCAAAGACTAACATAGGGACAGGAGACGACCCTGTGTATATGAATGATCCTGAAGATGATTCCGATTCAATAGAAACCATGGGGACCAAAGCCACTACCTTGAAGGAGGAACCCACTCGGGAGCTCAACGAAGGAGAATCAAGCGAGTACAGAAATAAGGAGAAACAGAAGGAAACTTCCTCGGCCCCACAACCAAGTCAGTTAATGCCCTCTCAACCACCCAAACTGACTGAGACTCCCCAAGACAAGCCACGTGGACCAAAAATCCTTAAGAAAAAGATTGGTACTTACCCAAACCCAGTTGAGGAGATTGAACAAGTGCAACGCCTAAGGGGTTTGGTGGAAGAAACACAAAGAGAACTGGAGCCAAACCCGAGAAAAATCAAAATTCCAGACACAGTGTTTCCTACGCAAGTTCAGCCTCACCGGAACCATAAACCGTTAGCTATACCTAGTATCATTCGGGAAGAAAGTGAGGATAGGACATCAGGAAGTGGGCAAACACCCTTCTTGCTGGAAAGAATGTTTAGTGAGGGAATGCCTGACCCCATTGAAGAGGAAGTGATTCCATCTTCACCAGTCCCTAGTCAAGGGGCGATGTCTCGAACAGTACCGTTGAATGTGTCCAAGCTAATGGATTTCATGTCCTCTGAAATCAGAACCACAATCATATCCAAATTATACGGAGATCCTGAGCTATTCTTAGCTCTTCGGGCATTTCTCAATGGAGAACTAAAGGCGGGGCTACCACAATTTGCAAATATGGATAGACCTGACACGCTTCAAGATGAAGGGGAACATTGGGATCTACAACCCAACCTAGATGAAGATTCAGTCGTTCAAATACATGTGAACAAGTTGGGTCAGTACTTTGAAGGGGACGAATCTAATGCCACCCTCCCAATTACTACCAAGGGATTAACTCTAAAGGGAATCCTTGATGGTGGTGCTGGAGTGAGCATTGTGACTAAAAACTGTTGGGAATCCATGGGAAGACCTCACCTCGAAGTCACAAACATAGTGGTTAAGATGGCAAACAGAACCATAGCTAAACCTATTGGAATGTTAAGGGACCTTAAGATCAAGGTCTTGGGATACAAGGTAAAACATACCTTCATTGTAATGGATTTCTCCAAGCATCCTATGTCATATCAAATGATCTTAGGACGTCCTTTCATGAGGGAAGCACAAATGGTACATGACTGGTCGAAAAACCATGTCTACCTACAATTCCAGGACTCTGTCATTCGAGTTGATCTTGAGAATGGTCGTGCACATCCTTTAGGAAGCAAGGTTATCATCGATAATCGATCGGATACCACTGTTCATTCCGCCCCATTAAGGTATTGCTATACATGCAAAAAAGAGACTGATGATGGGAGAGATTCTCCTTATATGGATGTCCTACCGGGTATGACTGAGTCGGATAACGTGGATTGGGTACACCTAGCGGCAACCATAGACACATGGGAAAATAGAGGCACAAGTTGGGTAACACCTGAGGGGCAAGATATGCCACCGATAGTGCCAATAAACATGATAGGTGTTATGCACTTGACTCCTGATGGCAAGAAAGTGGCAAACTCAACTGACAGTAGTGAAGACTCTGACCAATGTAACTCTGAGTATGAATCTCAAGAACACTGATGGGAAAAGTGAATCAAATATTCACCCAAAGGTGGAAGCAAGGTGCTCAAGGCCTAGGACAGTGACCTCCTGCAGTTCATCCGAAAGTGAAGATTGACCAAGTGAGTCCGAATCTGATAGAAACAAAAATCAAAAACTTGGTAAGAAGAAAACGAAACATAAGCGCCAACGCTATCGAGCTAATGTACGCACTGCAATAAACAAGGAAAGATCCACTACAGAATGGCTTAGTTATGTAGGAGCCATTGATGCTCATCGAAAGATAGTGGATAATTGGGAACAATACCTCCAAAGTGTCATGTGGTGTATTCCGCAACCTCATGACGTCGCCCAATTAGAAATCGAAGAGAAGCCGAAACTAAGTCGTACTGCAAGAAGGCGGCAAAACCAAGAGTTGGCTCAACAACAAAAGGAGGCGAAATTAAAAGAAAAAAACCGGGCACAACAAGAACCAGTAGACTTACACCCCGCACCCGAGCATTTCAAATCATTCACCACAGGGGAACGTAAAGTAGTCTACACAAAAGCCCAACGAACGCCTACCAACAATGGGAGTAGCGGTGTCTATGATGGCCCTGCGGTAATTAAGGAGATAGACTTAGCAGATCCGGGTGAGGAGTCTAAACCAGTTTTTATTGCTCAAGACCTCACCAAGGCGGAAGAAGCTGCACTTACGAAGCTTCTTAAAGAATTCAAGGACATATTTGCTTGGACATATCATGATATGAAGGGTGTTCCACCCTCGGTGGTGCAACACACGATTCCAATGATTAGCACTGCTAAACCAGTCCAGCAACGTCCCTACCCAATGAATCCTAAGTACGCAAAGATTGTACAAGAGGAAATTGAAAAGCTGGTAAAATGTGGATTCATATACCCAATTGAGCACTCAGAATGGGTTTCTCCGATAGTCATCGTGCCACAGAAGAATGGGAAACTCAGAGTGTGCGTTGATCTCAAAAAGGTTAATGCAGCCACCAGAAGGGATCATTACCCCTTGCCATATTCTGAACATGTGCTTGAAAGAGTGGCAGGCAAGGAGGCATATAGCTTTTTAGATGGGTACTCGGGTTACAATCAGATCACAATTGCAGTCGAGGACCAAGCTAAAACAGCATTTATCACGGAGTTTGGAGTGTTTGCCTTTCGCGTCATGGCTTTTGGCTTAACCAATGCACCTGCAACATTCCAACGATTGATAAACATGGCCTTTAAGGAATATCTAAGGGACTTCTGTGAAGCTTTCTTAGATGATCTTTGTGTTCATTCCTCTTGGGACGAGCACTTGATGTGTTTACGAAAAATATTTGAAAGGTGTAGATTATATCGCATCTCCTTGAATCCTTTCAAATGCCAATTCTGGGTTAAACACGGAGTTATCTTAGGGCATATAGTGTCCAAAAATGGGATTTCCACTGACGAGAGTAAAATCAAGGTCATTCTGGAATTACCCCCACCCACCAACTACAAGGAAGTCCAACGCTTTATGGGCCACGTTGGTTATTATCGAAGGTTTATTCTCTTCTTCGCCGAGATAGCTCGACCATTGTATAAGCTTCTCATCGAGTTTATTTGGACCGAAGAATGTGACCGTGCCTATGAGCTATTAAAGAAGGCCTTGGCGAGTGCTCCAATCTTGAGAATGCCTAACTGGGATTTACTCTTCCATGTGCATATTGATGCATCAAACTTTGCTATTGGGTGTGTTTTAACTCAACCTGGAGAACACAAGCTAGACTACCCCATTAGCTTTGCCAGTCGCCAGTTGAACGATGCTGAGATGAACTACACCACTACGGAGCGAGAAGGGTTGGCAATGATATATGCAGTAAGGAAATTTCGTTATTACCTCCTTGCCACCAAGTTTGTTTTCTATGTAGATCATCAAGCATTGTTGTATCTGGTAAACAAACCATGCTCCACAGGAAGAATCACACGATGGCTATTGATTCTTCTTGAGTTTGATTTCACTGTTGTTGTGAGACCTGGCAAAAAACATGTTATGGCTGATCATTTGTCTCGCATACCTAATGGTGAGGCTCCTACGGGGGTTGATGATGACTTACCGGACACTTCCCTGTTCATGGTGGAGAATGCCTGAATGGAGTGAGAAGATTGTTAACTTTTTGGTTAATGGCTTTCCACCCAAGGAGCTTCGTAAAGATCTAGCTCGAAAGCTGATCAAAGAATGCGAACCCTATTGCCTGATAGTAGGGACTCTTTATAAAAGAGGAAAGGATGACGTTCTTAGGCGTTGTGCCCGAGAGGATGAGTATCTATACATTTTGCAAGAGGCACATATGGGCGTAGCCGGTGGTCACTTCTCAGGAGACTTAACTGCGCGAAAGATCTTACAATCAGGGTATTGGTGGCCCACTATGTTCCAAGATGCATCACTCTTTGTGAAGGGTTGCGATGAATGCCAACGATACAAGAAACCCCAACGGAAAGATCAGATGCCCCTATATCCAATCAAAGTAAACCAACCATTTGAAAAGTGGGGTTTAGACTTTGTAGGTCCGATTAGCCCAGCGGCCCGAAACACACAATCTCGCTATATTATTGTGGCCATTGACTATATGACCAAATGGGCTGAAGCGAAAGCGACACGTAAGGCAGATGCGAGGACAACAGCCAAGTTCCTGTTTGAAAATATAATCACACGCTTCGGTTGTACTTTTGAACTTGTGAGCGACAATGGGACGCATTTTATAAATGACGTGATTAAGGAGCTCACAACAAATTTCATGATCTCCCATCATAAATCTACTCCTTACTATCCGCAAGCGAATGGCCAAGCCGAGAGTACAAACAAGACATTAATCTCTGTTTTGACAAAGACAGTTGAAGCTCATCGCACGGATTGGGATCTAAAGCTTACGACAGCTTTATGGGCCTATCGTACTGCGTACAAAGTGGCTATTAATTGCACACCATTCAAAATGGTATATGGCCAAGAAGCAGTCATGCCATGGGAATTTGTCATTCCTAGTCTTCGTGTTGCTACTCAAGAGGGTTGGGATGGTAATCCCTTAGTAGAGCGTCTATATATCCTTGAGCGGCTAAACGAAGAAAGATAATTGGCTGTATACAATGCCCTTGTGGAGAAGGATAGAAGAAAAAAATGGTTTGATCGCCATTTAAAGGACAAGGACATCAAGATTGGGGATAAAGTCCTGATGTATGGAGTGCGTAATGAAAAGAAGAAGCTCAAATATGCTGGTAAGGGACCATATAGAGTATGTGAAATTACCCCGCAAGGTACCATCAGAGTGGAGACTCTCGACGGAGTTGAAACCATTGGATTCCTTAATGGGAGTAAATTCAAAAGGTACTATGACCCCCTGAGCCAAGAGGAGTTATATGCAATCCATCAAAAGAAGGCAGCTAAAGAACAAGCTGAGCTTAAGAAAATACAAGCGAGAGTCGAAGCCAAAGAACGTCAACAGCGTGCTAGGCGACAACGAGAAGCCAACTTGGGAATTACGCAAGTATTTTCGAGGAAGCAGAGGAGGATGCACTGGAATCTGACCCACCTCTAAGATACCCAATTGAGTTACAGAGTCCTTACGGGGAGGTGCTGTATAATGCATTATTGGATACAAGAGCTCAACACAATTTGCTATCATATGGCGTGTGGTGTCAACTGGGAAAACCACCTTTAACCAAGAGTTCTATCCAAGTTCAAGGAATCAACAAGAAGAAAACCCCTGTCTCAGGAATTCTGCACACTTCGGTTGCTTATGACAAGGGAACCATAATTCAAAGCTTTTTGGTTATGCCTGCTGGTACCATGGAAGGGACTGTAATCTTAGGGCGCAAATGGATGATGGCCACCAAGTGCAATATCGATTGGGCAACCAGACAAGTCACAACGCAAGAACCAACACTAGGTCTGACCGCTCAAAATCCCGCACCTAAGTCATCCATTCAAATGTTAGATAATGAAAAATCACAAAGTCCAATGGCAAAACCATCTTTGATTGTTTGCCACCCCTCTAACGCTTCAACGCCAAGAGTGGAAACATGCAGGGTGGTCTCTAAAGCTCCGCTTACTATGCCAAAAACCACATACAAATGGGTCCCAAAAGCTTCGTTAATAGCTACTTCCCCTGCTCAATAAGAAGCCTCGTAAAAGGAAAGCAGCTACCCACCCGAGAAAGGGCAATGTAACATCGCGATGGATCCCTAAAAAATTATTAGTAGCCCAAGGGTACTACGAGGGGAATGACCAGATTTGGGTACCTAAACATAAGCTGAATCCCTCTACATCACTTGTAAAACCTTGCAAACCAATTGTTGCCACCCCAATGACAATTCAAGACCGTGGTAAGGGAAAGGTAACAGAGTGCTCCGCACCACTTCTTCCAGAGTTAGTTTGGATTCCCAAACGATATCGATCATTACCACCTAGCTCAGGAAGGGGGGAGCCACATGAAGCTTCTAGCTCCTCATGCTAGGCACACACTCATATAGAAGTTTCTACATGCTCTACACCTACTCTTGTCAACACCCGACAAAAAACCGATGAGTCTATGTCTCCCCTTGTAATAGTATCGTCGGAAACCATTTCCTCCATTCGTCAATGGGAGCGTACACTACCATCTCTACAATTGGATGTGGCCACAAGGGTCATAAAAAGCTATCTGCCCACATCACAACCTATGACCCGCTGGACAAATTGGTTCCAAGAGGCTGCAACATCATTGCAAATAATATGATCTACCCAAGGAAAGGGGGAGCATGTACTCACGCTCGACATTATAATGCTTCCTCCAAAACCTGCTCCCCTGACCATGTAATTGCCAAATTCAAGGGGATGTATATATATAGCTACATACATTTAAAAAAAAACAAAGAAAAGAAAAATAAAAAATAGTAAAAAGAGCAAGAGTACAAAAAGAGGATAAATATCCGTATACAATCAAGAACTAGATTGACCTGTCATAAACCTACTGATGCTATATCTGTGTTTGCAGATATGGCAGATGCCCGATCATCATACACTTCATCCACTCCTACCTTTGGTGAGAGGTATCATCTGTACCTTTCTCAGATATTCCACATGTGCTATCCTGTAATTGAAACTGAATGGGATCATATAGATGTACTAGCCAGAGAGGAAAATGTTGAGGAATTAGAATGGCTAATTCGCCTATTGACCATGACTGACCCCTACTCCGTAGAGGAAATATCCCCGATAGCCCAATGCTTTCCTTTTCCACAAGATGACTATCCTCGCATGGTTACATTCTTGATAAGTTTATGTGGATGGGAAAATGAAAAGGAAATATCTGACAATGATGAATGGACGGATGAAACTCATGGCACTACTGAGGTTGACTTTATTTGTTTGGATGATGCGGATAGAGGCTTAGCCTTAGGGCTAGAGCCAGGACTCTACAACATCCTCTTACCGTATCCTCAGTAGTAGTGTGGTGATTGGTAGGTAGGTTAGTGTTTTCAAGTTTTTTTTTCTAGTTTGGATTCCTTAAACGAGTCTTTTTTTCACACTAATGTGCCTCTCGAGGTATAGTGCTTGTTAGTTGATTGTACAGGTTGAAAAGTTCGAGGTGGGTTCACTTTCAAGTCCTGAGACTGCCGCAATGTTCATCAAAATATATCTACATCAAATTGCAAGTTGTCTTGTCAAATTAAGGAGATCTCCAATTACAGGTGTAATTCTTCCATACCCACTCTCTTTCGTTTTTTCTGTTCAATTAATTGCATGAACTATAATGCATGACCACATGGAAATTATCAATGTACTACTTAGTTTTTGAAGTTGCTTGCATGCTAGTGTAAATCATTAATGAGCTTAACTTTATTGGAAATATTCCTAGGCAGCATGACGTCTTTAGTTAACCTTGGAATACGATTGTCTTAGGTCTAGGGTCAAACCATCTTAATGTTTGACAACTGGCCATGTGTGTGTTGACCTCTAGGACATAGCTATTACCCCTTTGTCGAAAGGATGCAAGACAAATTATAGTTCAGGAGCGAAGATCAAAAGAAATAGATTTAAAAAAAAAGAGCCTACAATAAATGGCAATACAAGTCTATGATGTGCTTTAATGTTGGCCTATCGCCTTATTGATCCTTGGTAGGCGAGGAGTATTCTACTCCAGACCGATGCCTTGGTTGGTAGGGGGTAGCCTTGCCTAAAGTGAGCTAATAGATTCTTGGATAATGCCTTGTGTTAAACATGGTACCAGGATCGATGTTAGTTTGCTTTAGGAAGGTCGCCATTGTGTGTAAAAATTGTCACGTGCAAAAAAAATAAAGGCAAAAGGCTCCTGTAACTCTGATGTTTCTTGTGTCCCTAGGCTCATGGTATTAACTTGTTCTTAAAGTAGACACAGTGTGGTCATCTGTTTATTTATTAAGCTTGGTTATTTTCCTTGACTTAAGCCAGTTATAAACTTGGATTAACCTTTGACACCTTGCTAACTCTTGATTTACTTTCAATAATTTTAAACTCCTGTTAATTTGCTACACTAGCTCATTCATGTGACCCTTAAACTAAGTTCTCATAGCAGCTTCCATTGTGGTCTAACATGCTTGAATTTATACACTTTATATCTTTTGAATTCCAGCATACCTTCACTCTACTTCCCTGTTTTGCAGACGGTCTACCACAACAACCCTCTCGAGCTTACCATACCATAGCTTCCGACGGAATCTACATCAGGAAGGGGGGCATGTTAACCTATGACGGACATTGAGACGTACTATGTTTTACGTCATTAATTTAAATATTCTGAGTCATGGGCCGGGCTTGTCGGCACCATATGTTAAGGATGAAGGGATTGGGTGATCGCCGATGAGAGGCGCACCTTGAATATCAGTAGGATAAGGGTTAGGATCGGCCGGCCATGTATGGGCGCCCAAGTGTGAACGACCAAGTCACCTATAAGAGTCAAATGTAACCCTAAAGTCCTTATTCTCATGTGTTGTGAATACAAGAGTGCTCTTGCCTTATCTCTTTGGTTTCCTTCTCCTGTGTGTGTGTGTGAGAGAGAGAGAGAGAGTGAGAGAGAGCGATCGAGCACTGTGTAGCGGCACGACGGCGGCGGCGAGGCGGTAGAGCGGCGACGGCGGCTCCTCCTTCACGGCTGCGACGCGGGAATCCTTCAAGGCGGCGGTTGAGCGGTGAGTGACACACCCTTTGGCATTCTGTTTGAGCTTCCTTCCCTGGTTGTATGCTTGCAGCCATTCGTGGCTCGCATACGGTGTCTGGCAAGTCCCCAGCTACGACCTGTGCGGCAAAAGCGCACACAAAACTTTGAAACTTAAGAAATATGCAATTCATCATACGGCTGAAAGTAGCTGGAGCATTGGTCAAACCAAATGGCATAACCAAAAACTCATAGTGACCAGTTTGGGTTCTAAAAGCTGTCTTAAAAATGTCAGATTGAGTCATACGAACTTGATGATACCCAGACTTTAGGTCAATCTTGCTAAAGACCTTTGATCCTCTAAGCTTGTCAAGAAGATCATCTGCCCTAGGAATAGGATATCTGTTCTTGACAGTAATCTTATTCAATGCACGGTAGTCTACACACATTCGGTAAGTTCCGTTCTTCTTCTTAACAAGAACTACTGGAGCTCCAAAAGGTGAACTACTAGGTCGAATAAAGCCTCTCTCTAGCAAGTCTTCTATTTGGTTTTGGATTTCTTTTTGCCCTAAATTATTGACTCTATAGGGAGCTTTACAAGTCGGAGAATTTCCAGGCAATAAGTCAATACTATGATCCTCAGGCCTAGACTTAGGTAATCCTGGAGGTAGATCTTCCATGAAACAGTCACTAAATTTGGAGATAAAAAGATCAAACTTTGGACTTTTGGATGTGTCAAACTCAGCATCAAGCTGGTTAACCCATACCATATAAGTGTTGTCTCTTTTTCTTAGAGCTCTCTTTGCTTGAGTGTGACTCAACAAAGGACTCATTTCTCCTTTGACTTGACACTGGAGGATAATATTTTCATTGTTCTTCCTTAGAGAAATGCTATGAGTATCATAGTCTATAATAGGGTTGTACTTGTGTCTCCAAGGCATACCCAAAATTATATCTACCCCTTGTAAAGGTGCAACTAAGAAATCCCTCTTTTCTGTTAAAGGCTTGATGCATAAATCCAAACCTTTCACCTCTTGCATGCAATTATACTTTGTTCCAGTAAATGCTGCTTTGACTTTATAGTGCGTAGGTGAAGAATGAAGATTTAATGCTCTAAGTACCTTTTTAGAAATGAAATCATGTGTACTACCATCATCATGCAAAATAAGAACTTCATGTCCATTTATCGTTCCTTTTACTTTAAGCAAAGAATGAACATGAGGTTTACCTTCTTGTTCTGTTCTGAGTAGTCTGGATCGGAATTACCCCGGGGCCTCTTGCTTGAATGATTCTTCTTCATTGTCGTCTTCTTCAATCATGTTGACTCGAGCTGGGCTGCTAGTGTTGAATTCTTGATACGCTCCAGACAATTCTGCGTGATTCACGAGACTTGGGCTAGTCAAATTGTTGATAAAATAATTTTTCTACACTTTGAAACCTGCTGAAACAGTCTTGTAAACCTTGCCCAATCTCTGTAATATTTTCTGAAATTTTGTCAAAAAATTTTAGAAATGATTTTGGAATTTTCTGGTCTTTTTTAGGTAATTTTTTAGCCTTTAAAAACCTGTAAATCACTTTTCTGCACCCAAAAATTTTCAAAATTGGAAACCTTTTGAATTTCTCTTCAAATTTGAAAATAGGAGAAGTAAAGGCTCAAAAAGGTGATGTGACTTGCATGGGGTTTGGAAAAAGTAAGATTTGGATTAAGAAGTGATTAAGCTTATGGATTATGGAGGAAATTAGGCTTATGATTTTTTTTTATCATCTCCACTCGCCGTTTTGCGTCGGCACGCTGCCGCCGTGCGCTTCCTTCTTGGGTTTCTTTTTGAGAATTTTTCGATGGCTTTTACACTGATTAATGTGCTCCATCCATTATGGATTTGCTAGTGCTTGAAGCTTTCTGATTTCTGAGAGAATACTGTGAGGTTTTTGGCTATGAGGATTTCATCCATGCGGTCAGATTTTGATTTCTCTGAGTATTTGGAAAAACCACTTTTTGAAAGAGAGGGATGGTTTTGCAGGGTGGTGAGTGGGTTTGAGAGTAGATCTAGTTTTGAATCTTTGTCCTTTGGGTAAAGACCTACAAAACATCCTTCTGTCCACTGGATAATTTCCTGCACTTTCTTGATTTTTGAGAAGTTGAAGCCCTTTCCTACCTTCTCCACAAATCTCCTAGCCCAAGCTTTGATACCACTGCAACCGGAATCTTATTCTAGGATAGATTGTGGAAGAGTAGAGAATTCACAAGAATTAATTCAACCATAAAAACCAATGCTTTGAAAGCTTCAACTAAATCAAATCAATTGAAATTTAAACACTTAACAAAATTAAAATACTTAGCTCAATAGACCATATTGGGTGCAATCTTCCCCCCTCTTGTGCGTGGCCTCTCCCCACACAAGAGTATTTCTTTATTAGCTTTCTTTTCATCAAAATTAGGCCATAGCCCCCAAAATATACAAGATGTGCTTTTTAGAGAGCATGGCACTCTTCTTTTACAAAAATAGAGTGTCAAATATTGGGACTAGGGTAAAGCTATAGGCTTTAATAAATTCCACATAAATAAATGTATCTTTCTTAAAGTTCAAAATGGAAAAATCATTTGCTAAGGTTGCAAGCTACTATGCTTGCCAAAAATGAAATAAGATGAACCAAGACATTTCTTCCAAAGTAAACTCTTCAATTCCCATAGTCTTCATTACCTAAAAATATAAGCTGAATTAATTATTAAATTAATCCCACAAATATTAAACAGGCACAAATCATAACCAACTCATGACTACCAGGCGTAAGTACTTCCAGGGAGATCACCCTGGCAATACAAACCTAACTGAAATAATCATAGGACGGCCTCAAACATACGTCATATACCGCACGTATTAATATTTATAGTGGTGTCACCCACGATATTAACCTAGCCAGCATGATGCAAGAGTAACCTAGGCATCCCCAAATTACTCAAGAAGGAAAAAATAATAATATTCTTCTAGAGGACTTAAAATATATTCTCATCACAAAGATTTAAGGACATACTTGAGCACTCGCCATATCCTGAAAAATCATGCATCGTTCACATTAAAATTTCCTTGACCAAAATTTCATCGGTGTGCGGAGGATTCCTAGTGATATGAAAGACACATATGTTCTTGCAGAAGAAGGTCTCGAGCACTCTATTAAAGGTTACATGTACATATCCACATTCTTTGCCTTGTACTTTCTCGACACAAGTAAGGCAATCATAAGGTGTCCCTTCTTTATTCTCAGCCATGTTGAGATGTTGTAATTGACCAAAACTATCGGCCACATTGACTAGGATGTGGAACGTGACCCAAATGAATTCACACCATCCATAGCAAGCCTAAGATGCAAATTGTGTGGCTCCATTGCATAAGTCAGGCCACGTTCTTTCTATGTGCTTTCAAGTAGCACAATTTGGCGGAATCCTGAAAAGATCATATGTGGAGAAATGTGCGGCATAGCAAGTCATCAACTCCGCTATGGACCTACACCTGAACATGTGTTGTATTCTTGCAATGATTGGAAAGTGTCGCAAGCTCTTTACTGATACGGTCTCTCCTTGCAAGTCTCCCCTATACCGATGTGTCCCACACTGTGTGGACAAGCACTCAAATCCTCATGCTCATGGCAAAAGAGAATGCAATCATTAGGACAAGCATGGATGGTATTGTAATTTATCCCAACTCTAATCAACATCTTCTTTGCTTCATTGTTGACCTCGGGGTTAATCCGCGCCCACATGGTTAACCTCGGGCCAGCTTACCAGTCGTCGGGATCATCGATCCCTGTTAGGTAGGTTGGTTCGCCCAAATTCTAGCGGTTAGGAAGGTTGGTAGCAAGTTGAGCTAATCAAGAACCCTAATTTTGCTAAGGATAGAGGCGGTGAATCGGCATAGGAAAAGAGGCAGGTTTGTCGTATTTGACAGTGGTGTCATGTTTGCCATGGTCATTTGTGATTGAGCAGTACCTTAATACAAGCAATAGTTTCTACTTCCATTTTTTTGTATCTTCTTTGTGTATCAAGTGTGTGCCATTAGGAAAAATTCAAACTCATTTTGGGGCCTTTTAGGATTTAGAAAAAATTACCCTCAACCAATCAAGGGAGGGCCAACGTAACGTTGGAAAAAATAACAAACAAGAGGCAAAATGAAGAAAAAGTCATATCCAAATGAAGAATGCCGAGTTCGCATTCAATGAAAGATATCTTTCTCATTTATTATATTTGATTGCGACATCTTCAAAATATGGGTTTGAGTATAGAATTCGGAATTTTTGGCATCACCGACGCGTCCGCAGCGGCCAAAAACCCCCTAAACGACTCTGGAAGCACCGAAAACCGGCATCGGGAGGCCCGAGAAAGCCCAAAAAGGGATTGCCGAAAAATTTGCAAGAAAACACGATTAGGGGCTTTTGCTCAATGAACGTGCCGATGATGTCAGAAATTTCGAATTCTGTCCTCAAAATAGAGTACTTTCTTGAAGCATTTAATGTGAAATCTTCATACGTGTGAGTACTGCATATTCCAGTCTAACATTTTGGCAGTTCGATGTACTTGTAATATTTTTTTGATTTTGGGTGAAAAAAAAACAAGAAATCACGAATTTCTTACAAGACCCCAAAATAAGTTCCCTTTTTTCCTAATGATCCAAGTGTGTGTGTGAGAAATAAGCTCCCTTTTTTCCTAATGATCCCCCAAGTGTGTGTGTGAGAGAGAGAGAGGATTTAGGTGAGACCCAGGTGGCTAATCCCCTTGCACCTTCTCATCTCTAACTCGGCAGTCTTCATACTATCTCCTTCGTTCAGCACACCCCGACTCTCTGCGTATTTATGTTATTAAGTTGGCACACAGTTGCACCAAGTAGCACTTGACCGAACAATTACCATAGTTTTAACCAAACACCCGTGTCGTGCATAGTCGCTCGGGACTAGCGTAACCAGACCGTCAACATTTGGCGATCCTGCTGGGGAAACACTCTCGTCAAACAATTGAAGCATTCTGCGTGACGATCTGTTGACTGAAGGAGAAGGTGACACTTACTATTCCAAGATCACGAGAAGACTTTCTTCGTACATCCACAATGGCTGACTCACAGACTGAGAGAAGACGCCGATATGCAAAAAGGCAAGGGAATTGCTACGACGGAGAGGAGTGCAAGAATCAGGAATGCAATCTGGAATGTTCTCGGATCTTGAGGTTAATGCCCAGCATCAACAGGCGGCTACACAAAATGGCCCACGAGATCAGGGAGCACGGGGAATGCCTAGCCTTGTTACCTTCGAAGGGCAACCGATGTATCACGTTGAATCAGATGGACCGCGGGCATTACGACAACAGACATCCCAATCAGGGGAATTAGGCCCTGTGCATACATTAGATTCGGAACACTCTTCTACCGAGCAATATGAGCGACCACTGGAGAATGTAACTCACTGGAGTCCTCAAATGTCACCATTCCTGGGTTTGTCTCTGGAATCGGGGCCGCAAGCATATGCAAACCAGGATCTGACAAATCAGTAGTTCTCGTTTTTTGGTCAGCAACCGCCAGAAGACCATGGGATAAACGTGGGTCAGGCAAGAACGAGCACCCTGCTCCCAAACCCCTACCATCAACCTGAACGGGTAGCTGTGTACCCGCCAGTGAATTGGCAGTTCATCGGGGCATCTGTGTATCCGACTACGTCACACTCGAGAATTGGTAATTGGCCGCCAGATAGAGGGGTAGAATTTGCATTACCCCGGTCATAGTGCCAAACAATTGGAGCTATGTCGAATCTGACAGGTAGCCCAATTCCATCCTACGATACATTCGTTCGCAAGTATGAAGAGGCTTATCCGTTTCCACCGGACAGTCGAGCAATTCCGTTCTCGACCTGGGTTCTAGCCGCACCCAGGGGTTTGGGTATGATACCACCGGTACCGAGCACCAGAGTTACGTCAACTCAGGGCATGGTATTTCCCAATTCTAGCGGGGTGGAAGTGCCTAATTACCACATGGGATTGCCATGAGGCAATACCACAGTACAGAGCAGCTACTCACTATCTCCGAGTTTTCAAGTAATTCCGCCGGTCAATCTTGCCGATCGAGCTGACTATGTGTCGAGTAGAGAGATTCCCATTCCACGTTTTCTGACGAACCCATCGACCGGTCATGCAGACCGAGCAACATCAAAAGGCACGCCAATCAAGGTGCAGTTCCAAGATTATCGAGGGACTGAAGACGAAGATCCTTATAGTCATCTGCAAAGTTTCTTACGTGTTTGTCACATCAATGGGGCATTCACAAAAGATAAATTCATGGTTTATTTCCCGTGCACGCTGGTGAAATCTGCCCTGCGTTGGTTCAAGCAGTTTCCAATTGGGTATTTTCGAAGATGGGATGACATGTATGGTGCATTCTTATGCTGATTCCAACAAGAAATCAATGAAGAGGATGTGCGTACCTGATTGAGTGAACTCTAGCAAAGTAAAGGGGAATCTATATAGGATTTTGTGCTGAAGATGCGATTGTTGACGGTCCCTGATGACAAATCCATGCGAGACTGGTTACTGACCGGTTTTTGCACTCAACCGGAGATAGTGAATCCTACCCGCACGTATGAGGAACTGCTTAACCGAGCAGTAGCCCTTGAAAAGAGCAAGGAAAAGGGGAAAGGAAATAAAAAGGGGAATAGTGAGGTTGAGGACTATTATCTGTCAAAATAGACATAAAAAAAGCACTCAAGCTGCTCAGCATTCATGGGAAACCGAGCGGAATGGAGAATTGGTGTACTCGCTACTCCCGGAGCGGACACACAAAAGACGACTGCAAGACCAAGCATTGCAGTATTTGCACCAAGTACAGTCACGAAGACTCCGACTATTGGTACAACGGCAAGGAGCATTGGGTAGGTGCAGATCAAGTTTCCTCCGAGCCATGGGTTCGAGATGGTAGACCACCAAGACCCAACAACTGAGACAGATACAAAGAAAAGGAAAAGATGGATCCATCCAAGATAAAATGCTTCTATTGTGGCGAGAACCATCTGCACTCAGACTGTTCGTCTGGGCCGAGTAACTGAAGTTCTTAAAAACAAATATGGAGCGCAAAGAAGTGGATCCAAATTGCAGAGTCATTGGGGTTGAGTCCACTAAAGTGAATATTGTGGTGATCACAGGTTCGCAAGGGAGCATCGTCGTGCCAATCGCAGCTATATCTCAGAGAAACATGTGAGCTGGAGAGATCAGAAGGAATTTGCAGCCAGTGTTGCTTGAGAACTGAAGGGCAAGGCCCCAACCTTAGAAATAACAAACAATGAACTTCTGGGATCAACTTTTGAACTTGGAGAATCATCCTAGCAAGGAAAGTCCAACATCGCACCCATTGCCAAATCCTCAACACCTCATCCAAAGCTCAATGCAGCATGGCAGGCATTTAAACAGATGAAAGTGAGTCTCGGTTGGCAGAGTTGCTACCAAGTGCCCCATATTGTAGTGAATTCTTCCAGCACTAGCTCAAGACGGCTACTACAACAATAGAAGTGAATTCCTTGATAGTACAACCCGTAGTAAACACTCTCGTTGTCGATGAGGAGGTACCGGTATTCTCCATCAAAATCTAGAAGAAGACAATTCCAAGAGTCATTGTGGATGGAGGATATGGTGTTAAAATAATTTTCGAGGAGCACAGAGGCTGAGTACAGGGGTGCAGTGATGGCTGCATGTGAGGTAGCTTGGTTACGGAAGCTACTTGCAGATATGGGACAGTCAGTTCATGCAGCAGTTGTCATGTGACAACATTAGGAGCATCATGCTTGCTAATAACCCAGTTTATCATGCTAGAACGAAGCACATTGAGGTGCATTATCACTTTGTGAGGGAGAAGGTTCTAGCTGGTGAGATTGATCTTGTTTATGTCAACACTGAGGAGCAGGTGGCTGATATTTTTACGAAAGCCTTGGGTACCGAGAAGCTTCACAGATTTAGGAGCTTGCTTGGTGTACTTGAGATGGATTTGAGCTTGAGGGGGAGTGTTGAGATATCAAGCTCTAGCCCCGATATATCTCCTGGGTGACTATCATTTATGTCACCACCTATGTTGGTTGTACTCGTGGTGTAGTTAGACTGCCACGTATGTTTTGGTTTGGGTTCACAGATGAACCACGTATTCTAGGGTTTGACATATAGGGTATACCCCTCTTCTATTGTATTGTTGTTGTGTGCTATTTTCAACTAAGTGAAGATAAGCTTTAGCCTCCACATCTTGTGTCTCCTCTCTTGTGTATGTTGTGAAGAAGCTGCAATCGAGTCTCCTCCCTCTCTCCCGCATTCTTTACAATATCATCATCACCTAGCTCTTGGAAGTTCACAACCTCATAAGGTTGTACTAGAAACGCTACCCCTTTTTTAGGTGTTTGTGTTTTGTCCTTTGTCCAAAGCAAAAATTTTCTCTCTCTCCATCTCTCCCGTACATCATATCCATCTGCTCTAGCAATTTGCATACTGATATTTGGTACACCCACATCCTCCTCCCCTCCAATGCTACCTACATCACAAAGCTTCACATTTTTTTTTCCCATTTAATAGTGCTTTCCACTGCATCACCGAGTTTGTATGTATCCATTGTCGGAAAAGGAATGTCAATATCCACATCATAACACAAATCTATTGACACGAACACACACAAAGGTCCAATCTGTGTACCGTGACATAACCCACTTGCATCATTGTTAAATATTGTACCGCATGCAACAATATTATCATTGTAAATAAGCTCCACCAAATTGCCTTTATTTAGCATGTTTCTTAAAAAATGATCAAAAACAAAATCTTTTCCAACCATTTCATCTCTCTCTCTCTCTCTCTCTCTCGGTTTTAAAACCGATCTATGAAACAATGTAGCATGCTGAAGCTTGTTCTCCATGGCTCACTCTTGCATGTGGAAATGTGCATTCAAGATTGGTTTTAAAACCAATCTTGGAAACAATGTTGCATGTTGAAGGTGATTCTCCATGGCCCTTCCTTGCATGTGGAGAGATGGTATCAATCTCGGTTAGCAAAGGTCTCTAGAGAGATGAAGAGGTGAACATGTTTTATGCAAGGCGGAGAAGATCAGTTTTCAAACCGATCTTGACAATCCTATTGCATAATCATGGTGCTTCACCATGGCTCACCCTTGCATGGGGAGAGGTGCCATCAATATCGGTTTTAAAACCGATCTTGACAACCCTATTGCATATTCATGTGTCTTCACCATGGCTCACCCTTGCATGGGGAGAGGTGCCATCAACATCGGTTTCAAAACTGATCTATGAAACAATGTAGCATGCTGAAGGTTGTTCTCATTGGCTCACTCTTGCATGGGGAGAGGTGCCGTTAACATCGGTTTTAAAACCGATCTTGGAAACCATGTTGCATGTTGAAGGTGGTTCTCCATGGCCCTGCATTGCATGTGGAGAGATGGTATCAAAGGTCTCTAGAGAGATGAAGAAGTGAACATGTTTTATGCAAGGTGGAGAAGATCGGTTTTAAAACCGATCTTGACAACCTTGTTGCATAATCATGGTGCTTCACCATGGCTGAAGCACCATGGCTCATCCTTGCATGGGGAGAGGTGCCATCAAGATCGGTTTTAAAACCAATCTTGACAACCCTATTGCATATTCATGTGTCTTCACCATGCCTCACCCTTGCATGGGGAGAGGTGCCATCAAACATCGGTTTTAAAACCGATCTAGGAAACAATGTAGCATGTGGAGAGATAGCTTAACCAATCTTGACAACCCTATTGCATATTCATGTGTCTTCACCATGCCTCACCCTTGCATGGGGAGAGGTGCCATCAAACATCGGTTTTAAAACCAATCTTGACAACCCTATTGCATATTCATGTGTCTTCACCATGCCTCACCCTTGCATGGGGAGAGGTGCCATCAAACATCGGTTTTAAAACCGATCTAGGAAACAATGTAGCATGTGGAGAGATAGCTTAACCTTGCATGTGAACACGTGCATTTTGATGGGTCACTCTTGCATGTGGAGAGATAGCTTAACCTTGCATGTGAACAGGTGCATTTTGATGGGTCACTCTTGCATGTGGAGAGGTGCCATCAAGCTCGGTTTTAAAACCGATCTTGGAAACCACGTTGCATGCTAAGGTTGGTTCTCCTTTGCCCAAGCTTGGATGTGGAGAGATGCTATCAATCTCGGTTAGCAAAGATGGAGAGGTGAACATGTTTTATACAAGGTGGATTGGTGGAGAGGTGCATCAAGATCGGTTTTAAAACCGATCTTGGAAACCATGTTGCATACTCAAGGTGGTTCTCCATGGCTCACTCTTGCATGTGGAAATGTTCAATCAAGATCGGTTTTAAAACCGATCTTGGAAACCATGTTGCATGCTGAAGGTTGTTGTCCATGGCCCTACCTTAAATTAGGAGAGATGCTATATCAATCTCGGTTAGCAAAGGTGGAGAGGTGAACATGTCAACATGTGTTATGCAAGGTCGAGAAGATCGGTTTTAAAACCGAACTTGGATTCATGGTGCTTCACCATTGCTCACCCTTGCATGTGGAGAAATGGCTTTCCCTTGCATGTGCAGAGACTTCGTTTCCAAGATCGGTTTTAAAACCGTTCTTGGAAACCATGTTCCATGCTCATGGTGGTTCACCATGGCTCACTTTTGCATGTTGAAAGGTGCAATCAAGATTGATTTTAAAACCGATCCTCCCTTACGACCATGTGATCGTGACATCTCGTGGCTCTCTAGGTCTCCCGTTGCCTCCACCGTAGATCTAACTTTTTAAAAAACATAGTTTAAAGTGTTAGCCTCCACCCTAGATCTAACTTTTTAAAAAACACAGTTTAAAGTGTTACTTGCTTGATTTTTTATATTATTTAAAAATTTTAAAAAAGATTTACACAATTTAAATATTAAATTGAAAAAAAGATATTATTTAAACATTGTTCAAAAATATATTTAATAAGACAAAATCATTATTTAAATAAATAATTTAAAAACCTCATAAAAACTAACCTAAATTTATTTATGTTATTTGAATCATTATCTAATAATGAATTATTAAATTATTTGAAAAAATACTTAAAATATTATCACACTTCTATACCAATTTTTAAACTAGCTTAAATTAACTTTAAAGTAAAACTAAAAAGCTCTCAAACTAGCTTAAATTAACTTAAAATTAAATTCTAAGTTAAACTAAGTAAAGCTTATTTTAATCTAGATTAATGAGAACTTTAAGAAACTAACCTTACGAAGAACAAAAGGAAAGCTAATAGTAGAAACTAACCTAGATTAACAACCCTAATCTAGTTTCTTCATCTCCACTGCACGCCCGTCGCCCAAGCTCCCGCCGTCGCCCAAGCTTTTCGCTCTCACCTACACGGCGCCATCGCCCAAGCTCTCACCTACACGGTGCCATCGCCCAAGCGTTCCGCCATTGCCGAAGCTCTCAAACTGCGCTGTTCAGACGGGTATGCCGCATAAAAACGAGAATGTTTAGTTCTGCAATGTCATCTCTCGATTTCTACTATTCCTGAAGACTCAGCCATCACCATGCTATCTAAACAAGCTCTGCACGCAATAGCCATAGCCACAGTCGTTGCCGAAATCCACACCATTTCGTGAGGACGAAAACCTGATCAGAGTATGCTATTCGTCCTTATTTTATTCTGAGGATGACAAACCTTGTTTTGTTTGCCCACAGTCGTTGACGCCAGCTCCCATCTTCGTGACGGCTGGTGTGTGCAGGTGTCGTTTTGCTGATTCCCAGAACAAACCACTGGCAAGGGAAAGAATAAAGAAAAGAGCCCACACCCCTTCCCAAGAAAAACAGGTACTACTCCTGCCCTCCCTTTCAATCAGAAACAACTACAGATCTACTTAAAAAAAGAACAATGCATGAAAGAGATAATCAATAAAAGAGCTGTACTTTTGATATGAGAAATGAAAATAATAAAATTTTAAAATTAGAGAAATAAATATTATGCATCCAATAACTAATCATTAATGCATTTCAATTTCTAAAAGACCCCATGTGGAGAGGTGCAATGAAGATCGGTTTTAAAACCGATCTTGATCTTCACCATGGCTCACCTTGAATGTGAAGAGGTGCATTTTGATGGCTCACTCTTGCATGTGGAGAGGTGCTATAAAGATTGGTTTTAAAACCGATCTTGGAAACCATGTTTCATCCTCAATCTATGGCCATACATTGCATGAGGAGAGATGCTATCAATCTCTGTTAGCAAAGGTGGAGAGATGCTGTCACAAGGCAAAGGTGCACCCTTGCATGGGAAGAGGTGCAATCAAGATCGGTTTTAAAACCGATCTTGACAACCCACCATGGCTCACCCTTGCGAGTGGAGAGATAGCTTACCCTTTAATGTGAAGCTATGAAGATCGGTTTTAAAACCGATCTTGATCTTCACCATGGCTCACCCTTGAATGTGAAGAGGTGCATTTTTATGGCTCACTCTTGCATGTGGAGAGGTGCTATCAAGATCGGTTTTAAAACCGATCTTGGAAACCATGTTGCATCCTCAGTCTATGGCCATACCTTGCATGAGGAGGGATGCTATCAATCCCGGTTAGCAAAGGTGGAGAGTTGCCATCAAGATCGGTTTTAAAACCGATCTTGGAAATCCATGTTGCATGCTCAGTCTATGGCCCTACCTTGCATGCAGACAGATGCTATAAATCTCGGTTAGCAAAGGTTGAGAGGTGCCATCAAGATCGGTTTTAAAACCAATCTTGGGAACCATGTTGCATGCTCGACAAACCTGTAGCATACCCTTGAATGTGAGGAGGTGCATTTTGATGGCTCACTCTTGCATGTGAAGAGGTGCTATCAAAATCAGTTTTAAAACCGATCTTGGAAACCATGTTGCATGCTCAGCCTATGGCTGTGCATAGATGCTATCAATCTCGGTTAGCAAAGGTGCAGAGTTCCCATCAAGATCGGTTTTAAAACCGATCTTGGAAACAACCTTGCATACTCATCAACCCTGTAGCATGCCCTTGAATGTGAAGAGGTGCATTTCTATGGCTCACTCTTGCATGTGAAGAGGTGCTATCAAGATTGATTTTAAAACCGATCCAGGAAACCATGTTGCATCCTCAGTCTATGGCCATACCTTGCATGAGGAGAGATGCTATCAATCCCGGTTAGCAAAGGTGGAGAGTTGCCATCAAGATCGGTTTTAAAACCGATCTTGGAAATCCATGTTGCATGCTCAGTCTATGGCCCTACCTTGCATGCGGGCAGATGCTATAAATTAGGTTAGCAAAGGTTGAGAGGTGCCATCAAGATCGGTTTTAAAACAAATCTTGGAAAGCATGTTGCATGTTCGACAAACCTGTAGCATACCCTTGAATGTGAAGAGGTGCTTTTTGATGGCTCACTCTTGCATGTGAAGAGGTGCTATCAAGATCGATTTTAAAACCTATCTTGGAAACCATGTTGCATCCTCAGTCTATGCCCTACCTTGCATGCGGACAGATGCTATAAATCTTGGTCAGCAAAGGTTGAGAGGTGCCATCAATATGGGTTTTAAAATCGATCTTGGGAACCATGTTGCATGTTTGACAAACCTGTAGCATACCCTTGAATGTGAAGAGGTGCATTTTGATGGCTCACTCTTGCATGTGAAGAGGTGCTATCAAGATCAGTTTTAAAACCGATCCTGGAAACCATGTTGCATGCTCAGTCTATGCCCTACCTTGCATGAGGAGAGATGCTATCAATCTCGGTTGGCAAATGTTGAGAGGTGCCATCAAGATCGGTTTTAAAACCGATCTTGGAAACCATGTTGCACGATCGACAAACATGTAGCATACCCTTGAATGTGAAGAGGTGCATTTTGATGGCTCACTCTTGCACGTGAAGAGGTGCTATCAAGATTGGTTTTAAAACCGATCTTGGAAACCATGTTGCATGCTCCGTCTATGGCCGTGGATAGATGCTATCAATCTCGGTTAGCAAAGGTGCAGAGTTCCCATCAAGATCGGTTTTAAAACCGATCTTGGAAACAATCTTGCATGCTCGTCAACCCTGTAGCATGCCCTTGAATGTGAAGAGGTGCATTTTGATGGCTCACTCTTGCATGTGGAGAGGTGCTATCAAGATCGGTTTTAAAACCGATCTTGGAAACCATGTTGCATCCTCAGTCTATGGCCATACCTTGCATGAGGAGAGATGCTATCAATCCCAGTTAGCAAAGGTGGAGAGGTGGAGAGTTGCCATCATGATCGGCTTTAAAACCGATCTTGGAAATCCATGTTGCATGCTCTGTCTATGGCCCTACCTTGCATGCAGACAGATGCTATAAATCTCAGTTAGCAAACGTTGAGAGGTGCCATCAAGATCGGTTATAAAATTGATCTTGGGAACCATGTTGCATGCTCGACAAACCTGTAGCATACCCTTGAATGTGAAGAGGTGCATTTTGATGGCTCACTCTTGCATGTGAAGAGGTGCTATCAAGATCAGCTTTAAAACCGATCTTGGAAACCATGTTGCATGCTCAGCCTATGGCCGTGGATAGATGATATCAATCTCGGTTAGCAAAGGTGCAGAGTTCCCATCAAGATCGGTTTTGAAACTGATCTTGGAAACAACCTTGCATACTCGTCAACCCTGTAGCATGCCCTTGAATGTGAAAAGTTGCATTTTTATGGCTCACTCTTGCATGTGGAGAGGTGCTATCAAGATCGGTTTTAAAACTGATCTTGGAAATCATGTAGCATCCTCAGTCTATGGCCATACCTTGCATGAGGAGAGATGCTATCAATTCGGGTTAGCAAAGGTGGAGAGGTGGAGAGTTGCCATTAAGATCAGTTTTAAAACCGATCTTGGAAATCCATGTTGCATGCTCAGTCTATGGCCCTACCTTGCATGCGGACAGATGCTATAAATCTCGGTTAGCAAAGGTTGAGAGGTGCCATCAAGATCGGTTTTAAAACAAATCTTGGGAACCACGTTGCATGTTTGACAAACCTGTAGCATACCCTTGAATGTGAAGAGGTGCATTTTGATGGCTCACTCTTGCATGTGAAGAGGTGCTATCAAGATCGGTTTTAAAACCGATCTTGGAAACCATGTTGCATCCTCAGTGTATGCCCTACCTTGCATCGGACAGATGCTATAAATCTTGGTCAGCAAAGGTTGAGAGATGCCATCAAGATCGGTTTTAAAATAGATCTTGGGAACCATGTTGCATGTTTGACAAACCTGTAGCATACCCTTAAATGTGAAGAGGTGCATTTTGATGGCTCACTCTTGCATGTGAAGAGGTGCTATCAAGATGGGTTTTAAAACCAATTGTGGAAACCATGTTGCATCCTCAGTCTATGCCCTACCTTGCATGAGGAGAGACGCTATCAATCTCGGTTGGCAAATGTTGAGAGGTGCCATCAAGATTGGTTTTAAAACCGATCTTGGAAACCATGTTGCATGCTCGACAAACCTGTAGCATACCCTTGAATGTGAAGAGGTGCATTTTGATGGCTCACTCTTGCATGTGAAGAGGTGCTATCAAGATCGGTTTTAAAACCGATCTTGGAAACCATGTTGCATGCTCAGTCTATGGCCGTGGATAGATGCTATCAATCTAGGTTAGCAAAGGTGCAGAGTTCCCATCAAGATCGGTTTTAAAACCGATCTTGGAAACAATCTTTGCGTACTCGTCAACCCTGTAGCATGCCCTTGAATGTGAAGAGGTGCATTTTGATGGCTCACTCTTGCACGTGGAGAGGTGCTATCAAGATCGGTTTTAAAAACGATCTTGGAAACCATGTTGCATCCTCAGTCTGCCATACCTTGCATGAGGAGAGATGCTATTGATCCCGGTTAGCAAAGGTGGAGATGTGGAGAGTTGCCATCACGATCGGTTTTAAAACCGATCTTGGAAATCCATGTTGCATGCTCAGTCTATGGCCCTACCTTGCATGCGGACAGATGCTATAAATCTCAGTTAGCAAAGGTTGAGAGGTGCCATCAAGATCGGTTTTAAAACCGATCTTGGGAACCATGTTGCATGCTCGACAAACCTGTAGCATACCCTTGAATGTGAAGAGGTGCATTTTGATGGCTCACTCTTGCATGTGAAGACGCGCTATCAAGATCAGTTTTAAAACCGATCTTGGAAACCATGTTGCATGCTCGGCCTATGGCCGTGGATAGTAGCATGCCCTTGAATCTTGAGAGGTGTTGCATGTGGAGAGGTGCTATCAAGATCAGTTTTAAAACCGATCTTGGAAACCATGTTGCATCCTCAGTCTATGACCATACCTTGCATGAGGAGAGATGCTATCAATCCCGGTTAGCAAAGGTGGAGAGTTGCCATCAAGATCGATTTTAAAACCGATCTTGGAAATCCATGTTGCATGCTCAGTCTATGGCCCTACCTTGCATGCGGACAGATGCTATAAGTCTCGGTTAGCAAAGGTTGAGAGGTGCCATGAAGATCGGTTTTAAAACAAATCTTGGGAACCATGTTGCATGTTCGACTATCTTGTAGCATACCCTTGAATGTGAAGAGGTGCATTTTGATGTCTCACTCTCAGTCTATGGCCCTACCTTGCATGCTCAGTCTATGGCCCTACCTTGCATGCGGACAGATGCTATAAGTCTCGGTTAGCAAAGGTTGAGAGGTGCCATGAAGATCGGTTTTAAAACAAATCTTGGGAACCATGTTGCATGTTCGACTATCTTGTAGCATACCCTTGAATGTGAAGAGGTGCATTTTGATGGCTCACTCTTGCATGTGAAGAGGTGCTATCAAGATCGGTTTTAAAACCGATCTTGGAAACCATGTTGCATCCTTAGTCTATGCCCTACCTTGCATGCGGACAGATGCTATAAATCTCGGTCAGCAAAGGTTGAGAGATGCCATCAAGATCGGTTTTAAAATCGATCTTGTGGAACCATGTTGCATGTTTGACAAACCTGTAGCAGACCCTTGAATGTGAAGAGGTGCATTTTGATGGCTCACTCTTGCATGTGAAGAGGTGCTATCAAGATCGATTTTAAAACCGATCCTGGAAACCATGTTGCATCCTCAGTCTATGCCCTACCTTGCATGAGGAGAGATGCTATCAATCTCGGTTGGCAAATGTTGAGAGGTGCCATCAAGATCGGTTTTAAAACGGATCTTGGAAACCATGTTGCATGCTCGAGAAACCTGTAGCATACCCTTGAATATGAAGTGGTGCATTTTGATGTCTCACTCTTGCATGTGAAGAGGTGCTATCAAGATCGGTTTTAAAACCCATCTTGGAAACCTTGTTGCATGCTCAGTCTATGGCCATGGATAGATGCTATCAATCTCGGTTAGCAAAGGTGCAGAGTTCCCATCAAGATCGGTTTTAAAACCGATCTTGGAAACAATCTTGCATACTCGTCAACCCTGTAGCATGCCCTTGAATGTGAAGAGGTGCATTTTGATGGCTCACTCTTGCATGTGGAGAGGTGCTATCAAGATCAGTTTTAAAACCGATCTTGAAAACCATGTTGCAAATCTCGGTTGGCAAAGGTTGAGAGGTGCCATCAAGATCGGTTTTAAAACCGATCTTGGGAACCATGTTGCATGCTCGACAAACGTGTAGCATACGCTTGAATGTGAAGAGGTGCATTTTGATGGCTCACTCTTGCATGTGGATAGGTGCCATCAAGATCGGTTAAAACCGATCTTGGAAACCATGTTGCATGCTCAATCTTCAATAAATGTCCACCTTGTGTTGAGTGTAAATATAATATAGATTTGAATGTGTTTGTTCTATCCTTGTGCTTTTTGCAGGTAGATAAAGGAAATACAATGGACACAAGGTCCAGCAAGAAGAGCATAGACAAATGTGCAAGTAAGAGAAATACTAAAGGACTTGGTGGTAAGGGCAAAAAGAGTAAAGTCAGTACAGAGGTAGTGAATGGGTGCGATCACCCAGAATGGGATTGGTATTTTGACACTTACAGTGCTAGTGGTCGACCATATAAAAAGATTCACCTCTTTGTGAAACGGTAGAACACGCCTTCATTCGAAGATGCAGGTGTCGTAACTCGACTTGGAAAGGAACGAGTTGATACCGAAGGAGATGAGGTTGTGTGTGTTGGGGTGGGATTGGCAGTGTATCTTCTATCACCTCTTTCGTATAATGATGAAAGGCACACAAAAGGAAAGAAGGATTCAATGGACAAATTGGGTTGGAGTGTTGTGTTTGATGATGATATTAACTCTGACAAAATCATTGATGGATATAATGTGGTGGCTAGTAATGTCAAGAAAACTAGTGGATCATATGACACTGATTTATCTAAAGCATTGGTTACAGTACCTGGAGGAGCATTGCCATTGAGAATACTTCCATCAGTGGACTAGTAGTGCAAGTAAATTTGATATGGCTAAATATTATCTGTTTGGGATGGAAGGGTTCTTTATCTTAGTGTTGAATTGCAGTCAAGCATGAGATAGGCTGTGTTGATCCAAGCGTAATAGCGCCAATGGTGATCTTCACTGTTCCACATGTGCCCTGGAACCTGCTAGAAATGTTAGTAGTGCTAGTGTTAGTTGGGTAGGCTACTTGTGTCTCGTGGGGGTTTTCAGACGACTCAGGCGAGGATTTTAATGGAATTTTGTCAGTTACCCCTACGATAAAGTATAGAATTAGCCTCTTTTCAAAGCCATCTTCACTACTGGCGTGGTCAAAGCTGCTTGTCTCAAAGCATGGAACGCTCCAATTCTTGGCTGGCCACTGTAACCCTCTGCCGACGTGTCTTCACCCCTTTCAGCAAATCCGTAAGTGGTGCTGCAAGTTCGGAAAACCTGTCCATATGTGAATTGTAGGCTTGGAATATACCCAACAAATGACCGGATTTCTTGAGCAGTTTGCGGTACATCCCAATTGCGGATAGCGTGAACTTTTTCAAAGTCCAAATTAATCCCATTGGCACTGATGACATAACCGAGATACTAGATCTGCTCTTATCCATAGGCACTTTTCGTGGTGTTCACATAGAGCGCGTTCTTGCGCAATAGCTATAACACCTGTCGGACGTCCTGTATATGCTGATCTGCGGTCACAGAAAAGATAAGCATATCATCCAGAAAGATAAATACACACTTACCAATCAACTTCGGAATATCCGAGACATCATCTTGTTGAAGGTAGCGCTGGTGTTGACCTGACCGAAAGGCATGACCACGAACTCATAGTGTCCTCTCTCTGTTTGGAAGGCCGTCTTCGAGACGTCTGCCTCAAAGATCCGGACTTGGTGGTACCTACTCTTCAGGTCTATCTTGGAAAAATACTTGGCGCCCTCCAACTGTTCCAGAATGTACTTTATCCTGGGCATCAGGAACTTGTTCTTGATGGTAATCTTGTTGAGCACGTGATAGTCAACACATAACCGTGTTGACTTGTCTTTCTTCTAAACGAACATGATCTGTGCCGTAAACAGTGAGGAGGATGGTCTGATGAATCTTGCCCGTAAGAGCTGGGTCAGTTGTTGTTCCAACTCACCCTCCAAGGCCTTTGAAAGCCTGTAGGGGACTTGCTGGGTGGATCAACTCTTGGGATTAGCTCTATCTTGTGATCCTCCAGCCTGCTAGTTGGTAACTGTAGTGGTAGATCATCCCTCAGCATGATGTCCTGGAACTCGGATAACAGTGCCGCCATTCGCCACTCTAACGGAGGAACGGGGTGTATTGCCGCTGTGCGGACATAAAGGAGAGCACACTCTGCACCTTTTCTGATAGCTCACCATGCCTGAAGGTGTGAAATCAATGGAATCCATGGAATGCTTCGATCTCCTTTGATAACGATTGGCTCCGGAAACCCGTCTACTAGAGTGAAGGTATCATGACGCCAGTCAAGTATCGATGAGTGTTCTCGGAACCACTGAATACCCAAGATCATATCACACCCCAAAAGAGGAGTAATCATAAAACCGCGAGTGAATTTGGCCTTTTGCGCGAACTGTGTGCGTAAACCTAGTGTAAAACCATCCACGGCCAACGAATGTGGCACTAAATTGCAATCCATTCATTTGGCTAACTTGGAAGTAACTGCGTCCTCCGAACTGCCTGGATAAAAAAGAATGACAAACTGGTGCCCTGCTGCTGCTGCTGAACCATAGGCTCGAATCAAGGCCTTCTTTGCATCTTCGTCCGGTACGCCCTCCTCCCCTTCGAAAACCACAGATGGGACCGGGTTGAGCGATGAGAGCTGCACTGCGTTGGTAGTGGATGTAGAAGGAGGTGGGGGTGGCTTCGGTGATGGCAACTGTAGCCGCAAGACCTTTTGAAGCTTTGGCTGCCAGCCACTTCGTATAACTCTTCTTTGTGTGGTCCACAACATGGCAAAAAAAACATGGCAAAAAAAACATTGGTTTTCAGCCATGTACTTCGTATAACTCTTCTTTGTGTGGTCCACAACATGGCAAAAAAAACATTGGTTTTCAGCCATGTACTTTTTGTGGTCCTCTGGCGAAATGAACCCACCCGTGATGCCTTCCTTTTCCTTCTCGTCCAATGATAGCTTGCACTTACTTTCCCGCTTCGGGCCGGACATACTTGATCCATTGCTGAAGAACTCTTTGAATCTCCCATAGAAGGTGAAGAAGAAGAAGCAACAACATGTAAAGCAGCTTGTTGATATTTGATGAACAAGGCTTTATATCTCACTGAAAAGGCAGAAACTGACTCTCCTTCCTTTTGGAAAATTTGATCCAATTGCAATAGTAAAGCATTTGGTGACTCCACTGTCCCAAACCTCTCCTTCATTGCTTTGGTCAACCTTTCCCAATCATTCTTGGACTCCTCAGGCAAAGTATGCCAAGTTAAGGCCACATCCTCCAAGAAATCTGGAAGTATTTCTACCCTCTCCTTCATAGAGACCAACCCGTCAAGCGGCATGCTCGGTTAAACTCTCAGAGATAACTACCCGGGTCTTCTCCTTCCTATCCTTGGAACACCGGAATGTTGAACATCGTGCACCAAAAGATGAGTAGCAACAAAGAAAATTTACTTATTTCAAAATAACTTTCCTTTAATCATGCGGGACTTTGAGGTTAAAATAGAATAATTCTAAGTAAAACCTGCCCGTCAACTCCACCAAAAAGATTATCAATGATTCTCATTAAGCAAATCTGGATCAAGGAAAAAGGGTTTTGTGGAACCAATCTCGAACCGGGAATTCTACTTGCATAGAACCTTTGTTTTCTTTTAAAGGACTGTTGTACGCCAGAATGCTAGAGAAAGCATTTGGTATGTGATTTACTAAGGAGAGACTTGTTTTGCAATAGCTGGTGGGGAGTCGTCGAGGGACATCGCTCGCGGTATCCTTCTTGGGATCCCTTTTCTCCCATGGCGATTCGCCCTTTTCTGCGTGAGCCGTCGTATGTGGCTGGAGAGTGATGGGGAGAAACCTAAATTAGGGTTTAGAGTTCATTCATGGGAGACATACACAGAGAAGCAAGGGAGAGAGAGAGAGAGAGAGTTGTGGGGATAAGTCAACTCATGAAAAGCATGAGTGTGTGACTCCCCTATCACACATGTATATTGCACTAGTACACATAGTGCACTTAGTACATTAAAAGTACTAAGTGTACTATGTACTATAACTTATGGGCTTGTACACACTATAAGGGTGGGCATAACGCCTTTACCCCAACAACCTCCCACTTAAAGGCAAAGTGCCCTTAAGTAAAGGAAAAGAAAAATCAGCATGTACATGATAATATACAAGGCCATATCAAGGCTGAAAATGGCCTCATCCAATGCCCATCAAGTGTCTGCAATGAGCAAACCGCTCCGGAGGCAAACTCTTCGTCAACAGATCAGCCGGGTTGTCATCCGTATGAATCTTAACAAGCTGAATTTGCTTGTTCTCTATCACCTCTCTGATGAAGTGATACTTCACATCCACATGCTTCGTCTTTGCATGAAAGACAGGGTTCTTTGCCAACTGGATGGCACTCTGACTGTCACAATGCAACAATGGAATATCCCCTGTATAACCCAAATCAACCACTAACCGAGATAGCCATAATGCCTCCTTGCAAGCCTCTGTGGCTGCAATATACTCGGCCTCTGTAGTAGATAAGGCAATGCACTTCTGCATCCTGGATATCCATGACACAGCACCTCCTGTGAATGTAAATACATAACCGGTAGTAGACTTCCGGTTATCTGGATGACCGGCATAATCCGAATCCGTGTAACCATGCACTAATGCATCCTGTTTGCCAAAGCAAATGCACAAATCCTGTGTGCCCTTCAGGTATCTCATGACACCTTTCACTGCTTCCCAATGCTTCTTGCCAGGGTTGGCCATGTATCTAGAAACCACTCCCACTGCAAATGCAATGTCCGGCCTAGTAGCAACCATGGCATACATGAGACTGCCACAAGCTGAAGCATACGGAATCTTGGCCATATCAGCCCTGTCACTATCCGACTGTGGGCTGTCCATAGCACTGAGTTTCACATATGGAGGCAAAGGAGTACTAGCTTTCTTCCCCCCGTCCATATTGAACCTCTGCAAAACTTTGCCAATGTATTCCTTCTGAGACAAATACAACACATGCTGATTTCTGTCCCGAAGTATCCGCATACCCAAGATGTGATTTGCATCACCCAAATCCTTCATATCAAAGGTTTGATGCAGCCTCTGCTTCAAAGCATCCATCTCTTTACGAGATTTCCCGGCAATCAACATATCATCAACATACAAAATGAGAATCAATAGACTGCCATCCAAAGCTTTCTTGGTGTACAAGCAGTGATCTATGTCACTTCTCCTGAATTTCTGTGATTTCATGAATGTATCAAATTTATGATACCATTCTCTTGGTGCCTGTTTGAGCCCATAAAGACTCTTTTTCAGCTTGCATACAAGCTTCTCCTTTCCACTTATTGCATAACCCTCTGGCTGCTGCATATATATCTCCTCATGGAGATCACCGTGAAGAAAAGCAGTCTTCACATCCATCTGAATCAAGTCCAGATCATCATGCGCAACCAAAGCCAACACAGCTCTAAGTGTGGTCATTTTGACCACTGGAGAGAAGATCTCCTCAAAGTCCACACCATATTCCTGCTTGAAGCCCTTAGCCACTAACCTGGCTTTGTATCTTGGCTTTGCATCTGATGCAACTTTGAGCCTGTATACCCACTTGCATGGCAAAACCTTCTTGCCTGCAGGCAAAGGCACCAACTTCCAAGTTCCATTTTTATGCAGAGAATCCATCTCTGACTTCATGGCACGCTCCCATAGAGCTTTGTCTGCCCTCTGTAAAGCCTCTTTATAACATGAGGGCTCTCCACAGTCAGTAAGCATCAAATAGTCAACCCCTGGAACAAACCTGTCAGGGGCTCTGGAGGGTCTAGTGGACCTCCGTACCCAATGACCATCATTTGCAGGTTGTTGTCCAGCCTGCATATCACCCATTGGTGGCTCCTGTTCCATGCCATAAGGCTGAAAAATCATGCCCGGTATATCCTCTAACTGTGGTATATCCATAGGGATATCTTCTGCCATATCTGGCTGTCCATTTGGACCATTTTCAGCACCATTTAAGGGCTGGTTTTCCTGCTGTAATGGCTGATTTACAGCCCTTTGTTGTTGTCCATGATGTCCATCATCATCAAAGATGACTCTGCTAGGCTCCTGTTGCCTTGCAGGCTCCTTATACATGCATGTTTCATCAAAAATGACATCATTGCTGCGTATGATCTTTCTATTCATGGGATCCCAAAGTCTATACCCCATTTCACCTCTGTCACCATATCCTAGGAATATGCATTTGTGAGACTTAGGATCAAGTTTGGTGCGCATTTCCCTGCGTATGTGCACGTACGCAACGCAACCAAACACTTTCAAGTGCTTGTATGACGGAGGCTTCCCTGTCCATACTTCTTCTGGCACTTTCCCACCAAGCCTCGTGTTAGGTGACCTGTTTATAAGGTGAACGGCTGTCATAACAGCTTCAGCCCAAAAACCATGAGGTAATGCAGCATGTGACAACATAGAACGGACCTTCTCCTGTATGGTCCTGTTCATCCTCTCTGCTGTCCCGTTTTGTGGAGGATCATAAGGAGTAGAGAGCTCCCTCTTGATGCCTTTAGCATCACAAAAGTCCTGAAACTGTTTGGACGTATACTCTCCACCATTGTCGGAACGCAAAGCCTTCAGTGTTTTGCCAGTTTGATTCTCAACATGAGCAACAAACTTCTGAAACACTGCGAATGTATCACTCTTCAAACGAAGAGGATAGACCCACACCTTGCGTGTGGCATCATCAATAAAAGACACAAAGTATTTTGCCCCTCCCAAAGAAAGCTGAGGCATCTCACATACATCTGTATGCACAAGCTCTAACTGAGCATCTTTCTGTCCAAGAGCTTTCTTGTGGGGGCACTGTAGTTGCCTACCATATATACAATGCTCACAAAACTGAAAACTTGAAAACTTTAGAGAAGGCAAGTAACCCAAACGAGACAATTGCTCCATTCCCTTGACACTCATGTGTCCCAACCGGCTATGCCACATAGAGATTTCCGGCAGCTCGGTTGCATTTACATTAGCATGGTGACAAACACCTGCATGCATAAAGTAAAGAGTGTCCACCTTAGAGCCTCTGGCAACAACCAGTGAGCCCTTACTAATCTTCCACTTTCCACTACCAAATGTGGTAACATAATCAGCATCATCAAGCTGTCCAGTAGAAAGCAGATTCTTCTTGATCTCAGGCACATGCCTGACATCATGGAGCATAAGCTGTGAGCCATCTGAAAATACAAGCCTTACATCACCTCTGCCAAGTATCTTGCATGCATGGTTATCAGCCAAATAAACCACTCCTTCATTGCCAGCAGTGTACCTGACAAACAAGTCTCTGCAACCTGTGACATGAAAGGAGGCACCTGAATCAATGATCCATGAGTGCATACCATGACCACCTGTAAGAAGTGAATGGGCATCAAGTGAAGAAGTAAATAGGACCTCATCCTCACTGCCACCTGCATGTGACACATTGATTTCTTCGATCTTGACTCCACTTTTGCCCTTTGGCTTTACATCTTTGGCTTCATCCTTCTCTTTGTCTTTGCCTTTTCCCTTTTCCTTTTGATCATTTTTCCATTTGTAGCATTGCTTTTTGATGTGTCCCTTCTTGCCACAATAATGGCATTCCAAATCCTTTTTGGAGCGAGACTTGCTCCTTCCCCTTTCTTGGCTTTTCCCCCTTTGTTGGGATCTCCCACGTGCATTCATTGCATTAGACTTGCCAACAGAGTTGTTTTTCCTGTTCATCTCTTCTTGAAGAAGAGCACCCTCAACATCTGCATATGACAGCATAGCATTCGAATTGCTAGTGGCTGTCCTGAATGTGTCCCAACTCTCTGGCAAAGTGCATAACAAAAAAGTGGCTTTGAACTCATCGTCCATTGCCAACTTTTGATTGATGACCTGGCTGACAATACCATTAAACTCATTTAAATGGGCTGTCATAGACGCCCCTTCCTTCATCTGAAGGCCTATGAGTTTCTTCAACCAATACACTTTGCTTGAGGCACTTTGTTGGGCATACAAGTCCTGCAATCTCTGCCACATTCCCCAAGCTGTCTTCTCTTCACGAATGCTGAAAAGTAATGAGTCTGACACAGACAACATGATAGTAGATCTTGCCAGCTCATCCATATCTTCCCACTCTTCAGCAGTAAGAGAAGCGGGCATCACACCCCTTTCTTTGATAGGCTTGTGCTGCTTTTTCTGGAGCAACACATTGTAGCACTGGGTTTGCCAAATATCATAATTATGCGAGCCTTCAAGCTTCTTGATGTGAAGCAATGAAGAGCTCTCACCTGTGGTTGCCATAGCAAAATGCAGCCTTTAATGCCTGACTCCCTGCAAATGTGCAAACACTGCACCAAAAGATGTGCAAACACTGCACCCTAAGCACACAAAGTGCTCACAAATGTTCTCCCAAGCTTTATCTCCCACTGCGGAAGCAAGAATGCAACCTTTCTCGCACTTTTTGTGATGAAAACACCAAAATCTGGTTGCTGCAGATTTTGGACAGCACCTTAAATGTGCTCTTTTGCCCTTCCAAAGTACTGTACAGCAGTACTAAGCGCTCACCAATGATGTACCAAACCTGTACCGGCAATTTCAGCAGCTGAAATTGAATCTTTTGGTCACTCAAAACAGTGTACAGCCATGCCAAAACATGCACAAAGCTGTGCCAAATCTGTACCAGCAGGTACAATAGCAATAAATGCTCTCCTGGCTGTCCAAATGAGTGAAAATCAGATTTTTACAGTCCCGAACACTGCATAAAACAGTCCCGAACAGAAATTGGGCAAAAGCCACTTGACTGCAAGCTGATTTTTTTTGAGGATTCAAGGCATAAAAGTCTTGCCTGCTGCTTTGCCAAGCTCAACAAGCATACAAACTTGAAAAGCCCCTTGATTTAAGATCAATTTCTGATCATACATGGTACATTGACGCACATGAAGGCATCCAGAGTCTTCATAACACTTCCCCCTGGCCACATATACATCCAGTACACAAAAGCCCCTTGTTTTACAGGCACATTGAGTGCTTGTAAGACATCAACACATTATCCACAGCATCAAATGCGATTGCCTGCATGCAAATCAATCCAATCGGCACAAAAGCCCCTTGATTTGCACTGCAATTTGCTGCAATTTTGCCCGAATGTGCGATTTCTCACATCATACAGCATGTATGAATGCTTAATTGCACAAATACATTAAAAGCCCCAAATTTCAATGCCCAATTTACTGCCAATTGACTGCAAATGTGACCAATGTCACCGATTTCCTGCCAATTGACGTGGGATGTGACCAATGTCACCCAATTTTGCCAATTTTGCTCAAAAATTGAGCAATTATGCACCTGTACCTGCCCAATTAATTGAATTGATGAGAAATTCCCAAAATTGAAGCAAAATACCTCTGATTTTCTGATTTTCGGGCTGAATTTGAGGTTTGCAGGAGTCGATTTTGATTGATCCTGACTTGTGTGTTGATTTCTGATACTTGCAGGTGAAAGGGGGGGGGCTCTTCTTGCTGACTCGTTGCTGGTTGCTGGTTGTATGCTCCACAGGGCTCCGTTTCAGCAACTACAACAGACTGCTGCTGCCCACTTGCACCACGAGGAGTCTCTTCCAAAGGCAAAGGACGGGCTGCTGATAACTGCGCCTTGAACGAGCAGGTGATCAAAGGAGTGTGCTAACACGTGGCCTGGGGGCAGCCCACGTGCTGGGCAGCCCGTCTTGTTGGGGCAGCCCACGTGCTGGGCAGCCCGTGTGAACTCTCTGCTCAACCTGCCCCGCTTCCTGCTTGACAGCGACGCAAGGCGCTCCTCCAGTGCGCCACCAGCCTCTAAAGCGCCGCCGTTAAGGGCCACCACCACGTACCTTGACTCTTGCGCATGCAATCTTGTTATCGTTTTCTTCTTTTACGAATGGAATTTCTAAAAAAAAATAGAGAGGCGATAGGCTCACACAGAAGAAAAACGACCAGCAGCTCACACAGAGGCAGGAAGAGGGAAGAGGGAGGGAAGACCTTGCTCTGATACCAGTTGATGGGGAGAAACCTAAATTAGGGTTTAGAGTTCATTCATGGGAGACATACACAGAGAAGCAAGGGAGAGAGAGAGAGAGAGAGAGTTGTGGGGATAAGTCAACTCATGAAAAGCATGAGTGTGTGACTCCCCTATCACACATGTATATTGCACTAGTACACATAGTGCACTTAGTACATTAAAAGTACTAAGTGTACTATGTACTATAACTTATGGGCTTGTACACACTATAAGGGTGGGCATAACGCCTTTACCCCAACAGAGAGGTGTCTTAGCACTGGCAGTGAGCTGCTTTGGCTTTCCCCCTTTCAGCATCATCTCTTGATTTTGTGCCAGGGAGAGTGTCCTTTCATACGACTATGACTCACGGGATACTTGATGGTAGCGTCGCGACCCCTGATGAATTGCTTCAACTTTTTGTTCTCCGAGATGCCCAGCTATTGTGCCAGGGTGATGACCTTGTTGCTGAAAGTCAAAACAGGCAAACCACCTTGGGAGAGACGAGAAAACTCATCCTCCATGTTAGTGATGATGGGAGAGAGAATTAGGGTTAGGTTAAGAGTTCATGTGGGAGACATACACAGAGAAGCAAGGGAGAGAGAGAGAGAGAGTTGTGGGGATAAGTCAACTCACCAAGTGAGTGTGTGACTCCCCTATCACACATGTATATTGCACTAGTACACATAGTGCACTTAGTACATTAAAAGTACTAAGTATACTATGTACTATAACTTATGGGCTTGTACACACTATAAGGGTGGGCATAACGCCTTTACCCCAACAACCTCCCACTTAAAGGCAAAGTGCCCTTAAGTAAAGGAAAAGAAAAAATCAGCATGTACATGATAATATACAAGGCCATATCAAGGCTGAAACTGGCCTCATCCAATGCCCATCAAGTGTCTGCAATGAGCAAACCGCTCCGGAGGCAAACTCTTTGTCAACAGATCAGCCAGGTTGTCATCCGTGTGAATCTTAACAAGCTGAATTTGCTTGTTCTCTATCACCTCTCTGATGAAGTGATACTTCACATCCACATGCTTCGTCTTTGCATGAAAGACAGGGTTCTTTGCCAACTGGATGGCACTCTGACTGTCACAATGCAACAATGGAATATCCCCTGTATAGCCCAAATCAACCACTAACCGAGATAGCCATAATGCCTCCTTGCAAGCCTCTGTGGCTGCAATATACTCGGCCTCTGTAGTAGATAAGGCAGTGCACTTCTGCATCCTGGATATCCATGACACAGCACCTTCTGTGAATGTAAATACATAACCGGTAGTAGACTTCCGGTTATCTGGATGACCGGCATAATCCGAATCCGTGTAACCATATTAATGCATCCTGTTTGCCAAAGCAAATGCACATATCCTGTGTGCCCTTCAGGTATCTCATGACACCTTTCACTGCTTCCCAATGCTTCTTGCCAGGGTTGGCCATGTATCTAGAAACCACTCCCACTGCAAATGCAATGTCCGGCCTAGTAGCAACCATGGCATACATGAGACTGCCACATGCTGAAGCATACGGAATCTTGGCCATATCAGCCCTGTCTCTATCTGACTGTGGGCTGTCCATAGCACTGAGTTTCACATATGGAGGCAAAGGAGTACTAGTCTTCTTCCCCCCGTCCATATTGAACCTCTGCAAAACTTTGCCAATGTATTCCTTGTGAGACAAATACAACACATGCTGATTTCTGTCCCGAAGTATTTGCATACCCAAGATGTGATTTGCATCACCCAAATCCTTCATATCAAAGGTTTCATGCAGCCTCTTCTTCAAGGCATCCATCTCTTTACGAGATTTCCCGGCAATCAACATATCATCAACATACAAGATGAGGATCAATAGACTGCCATCCAATGCTTTCTTGGTGTACAAGCAGTGATCTATGTCACTTCTCCTGAATTTCTGTGATTTCATGAATGTATCAAATTTATGATACCATTCTCTTGGTGCCTGTTTGAGCCCATAAAGACTCTTTTTCAGCTTGCATACAAGCTTCTCCTTTCCACTTATTGCATAACCCTCTGGCTGCTGCATATATATCTCCTCATGGAGATCACCGTGAAGAAAAGCAGTCTTCACATCCATCTGAATCAAGTCCAGATCATCATGCGCAACCAAAGCCAACACAGCTCTAAGTGTGGTCATTTTGACCACTGGAGAGAAGATCTCCTCAAAGTCCACACCATATTCCTGCTTGAAGCCCTTAGCCACTAACCTGGCTTTGTATCTTGGCTTTGCATCTGATGCAACTTTGAGCCTGTATACCCACTTGCATGGCAAAACCTTCTTGCCTGCAGGCAAAGGCACCAACTTCCAAGTTCCATTTTTATGCAGAGAATCCATCTCTGACTTCATGGCACGCTCCCATAGAGCTTTGTCTGCCCTCTGTAAAGCCTCTTTATAACATGAGGGCTCTCCACAGTCAGTAAGCATCAAATAGTCAACCCCTGGAACAAACCTGTCAGGGGCTCTGGAGGGTCTAGTGGACCTCCGTACCCAATGACCATCATTTGCAGGTTGCTGTCCAGCCTGCATATCACCCATTGGTGGCTCCTGTTCCATGCCATAAGGCTGAAAAATCATGCCCGGTATATCCTCTAACTGTGGTATATCCATAGGGATATCTTCTGCCATATCTGGCTGTCCATTTGGACCATTTTCAGCACCATTTAAGGGCTGGTTTTCCTGCTGTAATGGCTGATTTACAGCCCTTTGTTGTTGTCCATGATGTCCATCATCATCAAAGATGACTCTGCTAGGCTCCTGTTGCCTTGCAGGCTCCTTATACATGCATGTTTCATAAAAAATGACATCATTGCTGCGTATGATCTTTCTATTCATGGGATCCCAAAGTCTATACCCCATTTCACCTCTGTCACCATATCCTAGGAATATGCATTTGTGAGACTTAGGATCAAGTTTGGTGCGCATTTCCCTGCGTATGTGCACGTACGCAACGCAACCAAACACTTTCAAGTGCTTGTATGACGGAGGCTTCCCTGTCCATACTTCTTCTGGCACTTTCCCACCAAGCCTCGTGTTAGGTGACCTGTTTATAAGGTGAACGGCTGTCATAACAGCTTCAGCCCAAAAACCATGAGGTAATGCAGCATGTGACAACATAGAACGGACCTTCTCCTGTATGGTCCTGTTCATCCTCTCTGCTGTCCCGTTTTGTGGAGGATCATAAGGAGTAGAGAGCTCCCTCTTGATGCCTTTAGCATCACAAAAGTCCTGAAACTGTTTGGACATGTACTCTCCACCATTGTCGGAACGCAAAGCCTTCAGTGTTTTGCGAGTTTGATTCTCAACAAGAGCAACAAACTTCTCAAACACTGAGAATGTATCACTCTTCAAACGAAGAGGATAAACCCACACCTTGCGTGTGGCATCATCAATAAAAGACACAAAATATTTTGCCCCTCCCAAAGAAAGCTGAGGCATCTCACATACATCTGTATGCAGAAGCTCTAACTGAGCATCTTTCTGTCCAAGAGCTTTCTTGTGGGGGCACTGTAGTTGCCTACCATATATACAATGCTCACAAAACTGAAAACTTGAAAACTTTAGAGAAGGCAAGTAACCCAAACGAGACAATTGCTCCATTCCTTTGACACTCATGTGTCCCAACCGGCTATGCCACATAGAAATTTCCGGCAGCTCGGTTGCATTTACATTAGCATGGTGACAAACACCTGCATGCATAAAGTAAAGAGTGTCCACCTTAGAGCCTCTGGCAACAACCAGTGAGCCCTTACTAATTTTCCACTTTCCACTACCAAATGTGGTAACATAATCAGCATCATCAAGCTGTCCAGTAGAAAGCAGATTCTTTTTGATCTCAGGCACATGCCTGACATCATGGAGCATAAGCTGTGAGCCATCTGAAAACACAAGCCTCACATCACCTCTGCCAAGAATCTTGCATGCATGGTTATCACCCAAATAAACCACTCCTTCATTGCCAGCAGTATACCTGACAAACAAGTCTCTGTAACCTGTGACATGAAAGGAGGCACCTGAATCAATGATCCATGAGTGCATACCATGACCACCTGTAAGAAGTGAATGGGCATCAAGTGAAGACGTAAAGAGGACCTCATCCTCACTGCCACCTGCATGTGACACATTGATTTCTTCAATCTTGACTCCACTTTTGCCCTTTGGCTTTACATCTTTGGCTTCATCCTTCTCTTTGTCTTTGCCTTTTCCCTTTTCTTTTTGATCATTTTTCCATTTGTAGCATTGCTTTTTAATGTGTCCCTTCTTGCCACAATAATGGCATTCCAAATCCTTTTTGGAGCGAGACTTGCTCCTTCCCCGTTCTTGGCTTTTTCCCCTTTGCTGGGATCTCCCACGTGCATTCATTGCATTGGACTTTCCAACAGAGTTGTTCTTCCTGTTCATCTCTTCTTGAAGAAGAGCACCCTTAACATCTGCATATGACAGCATAGCATTGAATTGCTAGTGGCTGTCCTGAATGTGTCCCAACTCTCTGGCAAAGTGCATAACAAAAAAGTGGCTTTGAACTCATCGTCCATTGCCAACTTTTGATTAATGACCTGGCTGACAATACCATTAAACTCATTTAGATGGGCTGTCATAGACGCCCCTTCCTTCATCTGAAGACCTATGAGTTTCTTCAACCAATACACTTTGCTTGAGGCACTTTGTTGGGCATACAAGTCCTGCAATCTCTGCCACATTCCCCAAGCTGTCTTCTCTTCACGAATGCTGAAAAGTAATGAGTCTGACACAGACAACATGATAGTAGATCTTGCCAGCTCATCCATATCTTCCCACTCTTCAGCAGTAAGAGAAGCGGGCATTACACCCCTTTCTTTGATAGGCTTGTGCTGCTTTTTCTGGAGCAACACATTGTAGCACTGGGTTTGCCAAATATCATAATTATGCGAGCCTTCAAGCTTCTTGATGTGAAGCAATGAAGAGCTCTCACCTGTGGTTGCCATAGCAAAATGCAACCTGTAAATGCCTGACTCCCTGCAAAATGTGCAAACACTGCACCAAAAGCACACAAAGTGCTCACAGTTTTTCTCCCAAGCTTTATCTCCCACTGCGGAAGCACAAATGCAACTTTTCTCCCACTTTATGTGATGAAATCAACAAAATCTGGTTGCTGCAGATTTTGGACAGCACCTTAAATGTGCTCTTTTGCCCTTCCAAAGTACTGTACAGCAGTACCAAGTGCTCACCAATGATGTACCAAACCTGTACTGGCAAGTACAGCAGCTGAAATTGAACCTTTTGGTCACTCAAAACAGTGTACAGCCATGCCAAAACATGCACAAAGCTGTGCCAAATCTGTACCAGCAGGTACAATAGCAATAAATGCTCTCCTGGCTGTCCAAATGAGTGAAAATCAGGCTTTTACAGTCCCGAACATTGCATACAACAGTCCCGAACAGAAATTGGACAAAAGCCCCTTGACTGCAAGCTGATTTTTGAGGATTCAAGGCATAAATGTCTTGCCTGCTGCTTTGCCAAGCTCAACAAGCATACAAACTTGAAAAGCCCCTTGATTTGAGATCAATTTCTGATCATACATGGTACATTGACGCACATGAAGGCATCCAGAGTGTTCACGATGCTTCCCCCTGGCCACATATACATCCAAATAATGAAAGCCCCTTGATTTACAGGCACATTGAGTGCTTGTAAGGCATCAACACATTATCCACAGCATCAAATGCGATTGCCTGCATGCAAATCAACCAAATCGGCACAAAAGCCCCTTGATTTGCACTGCAATTTGCTGCAATTTTGCCCAAATGTGCGATTTTTCACATCATACAGCATGTATGAGTGCTTAATTGCCCAATTACATCAAAAGCCCCAAATTTCGACATCCAATTTCCTGCAAATTGATCCTGATTGTGACCAATTTCCTGCAAATTGATCCTGATTGTGACCAATGTCACCCAATTTTGCCAATTTTGCTCAAAATTGAGCAATTCGACACCTGTATCTGCTCAATTGTTGATTGTACTTGCTCAATTGCAAATTCCAAAAAAAAATTGAGGAAAATACCTTGTAATTTTCTGATTTTTTCTCTAATTTGCAGGCGGGTTTTGTTGTTGCAGGAAAAGGGGGCTTGATGATGAAGCTGCTGTAGCTGATGTACGGTTGGCTGCCTGCTATGAAGCTCTCATCTTCAGCATTACTGTGCTGCGTGTATACAACTCTGAGAAACTCGTAGCGATTATGAAGTGCTCGGAACTCCTTTTCTCCACCTTTTTCCACAGCCAAGGCATCCTTGTCGACTTGGGTTTTCACGGAACACGCGTAAGGCTTCTGGTCTACGAAGTCTGCCCAGAAGCGTGCAGTATGGGTCCTTTGGAAGGAAGCTCTTCGCGTTGGGTTCGCGCAGGCCTCAAGAGGGCAGTCGCGCAGGCACAAGGTGCAAGATGCCTGTTCCGCCTGGCTGCTGCAGGCGTAAAGCCACGAGGTGTGCGTCGCCTGTGTATTCGCTCGCTTTGCTGCCTTCGTTCACGCCCAGCCTGCGACCTTCCACGCTTACTTCGGCTGCTGCCTTCGCCACTCGCCTAGGTGGCCAGCCGACTCCTTCACGTGTTCACGTAGAACTCCTCCACCTGCGCCTTGCGCAGCAGGCCGCCCGTGCTGCCCCCGAAGATTGGTGACGGCGTGTCTGGCTTCAGCTGCGGAGGTGTGAAACCCGCCGGGGCCTAATCTGCTGAAGCTTGCGTGGAAGGAGCAGTGCCTGGCCAGACCTCGTGGCTGTTGGGCAGCCCACGCTACTGGCTGGGGCTGGTTGGGCAGCCCACGCTGGTTGGCTGGGCAGAGAAAGGCGACCAAAAAAAAAAAGAACAAGGCGACTCTCAGATCAGAATTCAGCACGACCAGTACGACTGCTCCAGGGCTCTGATACCAGTTGATGGGAGAGAGAATTAGGGTTAGGTTAAGAGTTCATGTGGGAGACATACACAGAGAAGCAAGGGAGAGAGAGAGAGAGAGTTGTGGGGATAAGTCAACTCACCAAGTGAGTGTGTGACTCCCCTATCACACATGTATATTGCACTAGTACACATAGTGCACTTAGTACATTAAAAGTACTAAGTGTACTATGTACTATAACTTATGGGCTTGTACACACTATAAGGGTGGGCATAACGCCTTTACCCCAACAAGTGACATACTGCGGCGGAAGAAAACGAGACTGTAGATCTGACACAAGCACATCCTAATCCAAATTTGTTACATGGGTCGCTGGGTCAGTATGCTGACTAGCCGAGTGGTGCCACCATGTGACTACCTCACCTGTAAGATGGAGTGCCATGAGGTGGACATTGTCTTGTGTGTCCACGATCCGTGCGAGCAGAAAATGAACCATGGTATGAATCGAGTGATGGCAGAGTGATCGCACTTACCATCGTACTTGACGAAGTTCGGTGATGACCTCAGACCCGGCTGTATTGGGTGAGGCACTCGTGGTGTGGCTTTGGTAGACGCAACCGCATTCAAACTAGCATGAAACGTGATCATCATCTGTTGGTGGTGATGGTCCTTGGCTGCCCGCTCAAGACTGGCCTGTCTCTCTTCCTGGGCTGCCTCTCGGGCTCTCACTACCTCAGCTCCGGCTGCTTCCCGTCTTCGCCTCGCTTGTGGCTCTCTTCCATCATCATCCACAACGATGACTTGTTGGAGTCTGTCATCACGGGGACGCGAAATTCTAAAGTTACTGAATTTACGCCTTTAAAATTCTAAGTTCTTGGATTTTCGTAAGTTCTAAAGTTATTGAATTTATGCGTGCACACCTTGGACCTCGAGGGCATGGGCGCCAGGCAGGAAGGCCAGGGCACAAATGATTAAAATCCCAAAAAGAAACCCTTGGGAATTGATTGTGCATTAATTAATGTGAGGGTACAAACCCTAGGCATCAAATTAAAAGAGGGTACACTAGGAATTAAATGACCAACAGAGTGGTTTTAATTCTTTCGCTATTTTTGGATTAAAAACGGTTCCTTCTAGATTTTCGTCAATAAAAGCAGGGACAAAAGGGGCAGGGCCATTTCAGGAGCTACCAGGGCTGAAAAAGCTGGGCACCTAATTTCCAGCCCTGTTTAGCTGCTTCCAGGCAAATAAAGCAGGCCCGTTGGGCCTATATAAGAGCACCACGGGCACCCCCTCCTACACAGTTCTCCATCGCTTAGTTCTTGGAGGGCTAGCAGGCTACGGGAGTGCGGAGACGTTGCGGGAGCCCTGCTGGAGAGCTGATCTGCTAGTCGCCTAGGTCCAGGGAGCAAGCAGGAGGCTTGGCGCATCACCAGGAGACCAGTTGTCGACATTCTGTCGCGCAAAGTTGCTGTTTTCTGCAATTTCCAGCGAGGAGGAGGGTGAACGAAGTATGTACACCATCTTGGACACCCTGTTTGAATTTCCGTCGCGATAGATTGCTGTTTTTGCGCATGATTGGCTGGAAACAGGGCCAAGACAGCTTGGCACAGCACTTTTGGGCTGTTTCGCAGCCACCCACCGCAATTACGGGATAATTCTCGCGTGAAGATTGCTGGAAACTGCGTGGATGTCCTGTGCGCAGCTTCTTGATGGCTGGACAGCTTGTTCTAGGCTGTTTTCTTGATTGTTTCCCGTGTGTATGGGCTGGAAACAAAGCCAGAAAGCAGGGTAAGCTGCTTTTTGGGATGGCAACATGATTTATGGGCTGATTGTTGGCCGATTGCTGACAGATTGGCTCAAAGGTGTAAGCTACTACACATGGTTGGCTGGTTGGTGTGCTTTTCACTTTGCTTTTTGGTTGCTTTTTGGTTGTTTTTCATTGCTCTCTACGAAAAGCACCCGGTTTGAAGGGAGAAGGTTCAAGCAATGAATCTTCTATGTTTTGCAACGATTGCACACCCATTTGGGATAAATCTTGTACAATTTGATTGTCAGAATCAGTAATATAGAAATACCGAAAAGGGGTGCCACGATTTGGGGCCAATCGGTGTCTTGGTTCTTGTGCAGGAGCACTCTAGCTCCATAATTATCTCTCTTCAATTCTGTTGACATGTATTTGTGATGTACTTGCTAAATTTATCGTCTTACCACCCTTTTTTTTGCGAAGGCTGGTCACAGTGGTATCAGAGCTGGTTCACACCATCTTTCTCAAGAAGGTGAGCCTGCAGCTTGTTGGAGCAAGTATTGCACAAAGATGTCACAGAATGAAGAGGAGTTTGAGTACGGACACCAGATTGACGATGAAGAGCACTCTGAGGATGAGACTTTGCAGGAGTCTACCGTTCTCAAGATTCAGGGCAAGGACCTTGATAGCATGAAGGACATGTACGAGGATTCTGCAGAGTTTGACACGCCGTACCAGTTGGCCGTCGCTCTCGAGCCATGCCATTACTCTGTGCAAGACGGTTGGTTATGGTACAAGAATCGCCTATGCGTTGTCAAGGAAAAACGGCATGCACTACTCCATGATGCTCATGATTCCCTAGCCGGGGGACACTGTGGGATCAATGGAACCTTGGAAAAGTTGGAGCGATCTTTCTTCTGGCCAAAGATGCAGATGGATGTTTATAAGTATGTCCAGGCGTGCCAGATATGTAATAAGGTAAAGGCGTCCCAAAAGAACAACAGGGTTACTCACACCACTACCCATTCCCGAGGGACCTTTCCAGGACATCACGATGGACTTTGTCGAACCACTCCCAGCATCCACAGGTAGCCGGAACAAATTGTTCATTCCGTTTTGGTACCCAATCGAGGGTATTCCCCGCACCATCACGACAGACAGGGACACCAATGCAACATGAGGGATGTGTTTGACCGTTGGACAACCGACTAGATCTAACTGAGACTCAACTGAATAGCAAAGGAACTAAGAAAGAGATGAAGAAGATGATAGATCTGACAAGACACCGATATAGGGATGCATGCAAAGTGCAGATGCTATAATGATGCTGAATGCTGAATACAATGATGATCTGGATCAGATTTGGCTTTTAGGATATCTTCGGATGCAAAGCTGCAAACTACTTCCCCGAGGGTGAGCCTGTTGAGCACGATGCTGAGGGCCACTGCCTGACTGAAGGTTCTCGAATGCTGCTCCTGTTGCTGCCCTAGGGATGGCGACCTGTTGCTGATGCAGGAATGCTGAATGCTGTCAAAACTGAGGCCAGACTGATGCTGTACTGTTGCGCCTAACTGCTGGAATGCTGCGCCTACAGACTAGGCCTGAGCTGGAGAAGTTGCCCCTAGAACTGCCTGCCGAATGAAGAGGAATGGGCCTGATTATATAGGCTGCTACTGTAGGAGGTCGGCCTTAGCTGGTCGGCAGTTGACTAGGCCGGTCAAAAGTCAACGTTGACCAAAAAGTCAACGCGTTGACTTTTTGACCAAAAAATCAAACTTTTATTTTTTGACCTGCATCGTCTTCTGATATGTTTTCCCTTCACTAATGACCACCAAAACTGCCTCAAACTGCCTCAAACTAATGACTATGCAGTCAAGCATGTCACCGAGCACTGGTGTGCATGTGACATCCCCTTCTGCTAAAATTCTTGCTAGGTGGTTACCTTGAACTTCTTTGCCTTGTGAACACCTTGCAACCCTTTGCCTTGGCGACCTTATTGCTTCACCTTGGCCTGAGCATCGGTGGGGAACTTGACAAACTGTTGCAAGACTCTCTTACCAATGACCTGTTGGAAGTGATCGTCCACCCATCGTTTCGGGGAAACCATGAACCTCCGCACGAACCATGACGACTGCTGAGGCCCACTTCCTGTGCCATACACAAAACCCGGGGTTTGTGGGCATGTGCTGTTGATGGCGATGTTGAAGAAGACCTCGTGATGCCGAGATCTGCACGAAACTCCATGTCCTCCTTTTGATGTCAGACCACTCCATAAATGTCACCGATGGTCCTGTCTGCAATGCATGGACTGGACGGACTGACTGATTGACATTTTTTTCTTTTTCTGAACTGACTTACTCTATGGTGATGCAACCCTAATGACCTACATGCTTCTACATGCTCATGCAAGAAACACATAGACCTAGATCTTTGGGATCTTCAAGACTGGATTAATGTGAGCGGAAGCAATTGGACTGACTGACATGAGGTTGTCACGACCTAGGCTCTGATACCAATGCAACATGAGGGATGTGTTTGACCGTTGGACAACCGACTAGATCTAACTGAGACTCAACTGAATAGCAAAGGAACTAAGAAAGAGATGAAGAAGATGATAGATCTGACACAAGACACCGATATAGGGATGCGCGCTACAGGGAACTCGCCCAACAGGAATGAAGCCGAGATTCCGAAACAGGCTGCGGCAGTCCTGCTGCTTCTATTGAAGGGCAACCTGAGGTTCAAATCTTTGGCTGTGCATGCGGGGGAACGGGAGCTGCTAACGGCTCTGGTGGATTCGGGGACTCCTCAAGCTCGAGAGAAAGCAAGGGCATTGCTGGCGATTATGAAGGAGAGTCCGTCTGATCCAGATGATCCAGATGATTCCGACACAGACTCAATTCTACCCAAGCAATATCTGACGAGGATGGTGGCCAGGACAGACGGAGTCGAGATGAATTCGTGCGGGTTGTGAGTCACCTCGTAAGATCTTCTATGGCACACGACTTGTTTTTTCAGCCTATTGCTTCACTCTCCGGTCATGCAAGTCCTTGGATCTTTGGAAACAAAGTAAGAAGACATCATTTTTTATTCTTTGAGCAAGCTGGAATAAAGTGTCTGGCTGAGATTCCAACTAAACTCGGACGCTGTCAGAAAATTGCAATGGGCAGGGGCTGCAAGTTGTAAATCGTAGTGTCATGTCATATGTATGTGTTTTCCTGACGTACTGTTTCTTAGATGAATTCCTCTACCGAGGTACTTTGTTCTCAGTGTAGGACACTAATTCATCCAAGTGTTCCTCTTAGATGAATTCCTCTACTAAGACACTTTGTTCTGGCTTGAGCTCTTTGTTCCGTCCCTTCTAGTCTAGGACAATAATTCACATTTCACCTACGGTTGAAAAGTGAAGCACGTGTCAATCTATATCTGTGTTTGTACAAAAGCCTCGCAATCGCAGCCTTCTGCCTAGTTTGCTAGATTCATTATTCGGCACTTGGGATTAGATTTTAGTCCAAAGTTAATTTTGTAGAGGTGCTAATTATGGCACGAAGAACGGATTGATCTATTTTTAGGATTGGGTGATGGTAGTTTGATACAATTTTCTTAATGAATAGTTGACTCTCTATGGTGCCTAGCTATTCATCTTGATTCATGGATGCAATGTACATTATTGTGTAGGGAGTGGCCGTTGGGAAAGAGGCACACCCTCAACGATGGTGATGATTTTTTGCTTGAGCGTGGTGATTGGAAAACCACATGTAAAATCAAGAATGCATGATTGGATTGTGTGGCCCTTGTCTTCTTCTCTATCTTGCTTTCTCTCTTATTGCTTTTGGTTCCAAAATTATATATGTGCCATTGTTTCTTTTCGTTCATGGATGAAGATATTGATATGGGACAATAGAAATGGAACTTGCTAAGTAGCAAACATCATTATGTGGCATAATAAATAGAAAAAAAGTCATACTTCTTCAACATTGAAGGGTGATCTGGGGACACGGTCCACAAGTGTCTGCAAGAAATTGGTCCATGTGGAGGTGAGAGCATGTGGCTAGTCACCAAATACTACGATCTAGGTATCTAGTTGGCAGCCCATGTGGAGGGTGAGAGGGTGATGTGGCATGTGCCTAGTCACCATACCTATCTACGTATCTAGGTGGCATTCCATGTGGAGGTGAGACATGCCTCATCACCAAATACCTCGATCTAGGTGGCAGCTTATGTGGAGGTGAGAGAGTGGTGTGGCATGTGCCTAGTCAACATACCTCTATCTAGCTATCAAGGTGGCTATCCATGTGGAGGTGAGAGCATGTGCCTGGTCACCAAATACCTCGATCAAGGTATCTAGTGAAGGTGAGGGTGATGTGGCATGTGCCTAGTCAGCATACCTCTATCTAGGTATCTTGGTGGCCACCCATGTGGAGGTGAGAGGGTGATGTAGCATGTGCCAAGTCACCAAATACCTCGTTCTAGGTATGTAGGTGGCGGCCCATGTGAAGTTGGCAACTCATGTATGGCACATGGAGGTATGAATTTGCATGAGGACATGATATGGGATGGGAAGCGTGACATAGCATGGTATATGATGTGGGTGGCATATTGGAATGTGCAATAAAGGATGGTTAGTGCATGATTAGCCATCTTCCCATTCCTACCATTAGTGTTTGATGCTTGCTTTGTGTCCAGTATAGCCTTTAGTATTTTATGATTGCCTCCAACCCACATCCTGGTATTTTCTCTTAGCATATGTTGCTTGACTTATAGCTAGCATTAGTTCACACACCCCTAAAAATACTTTGAAGATCTTCATATTGAAATGCCCTTCATGGAAAAATGTGCTCTAAAATGTTAAACAATATAGGTTGCTAGTGAGGGCAATTTTTCCTTTTCCTTCTCAATCAACAAATTACAATACCTTGTGCTATTTTCTATCTTTCATGCCACCCATTATAATTTATTCCTATGGAATGTGGTGGATGTGATATAATTTAATTTCCCTTTGATCCACGTTAAAAATTCCTACTCCTCCAATTTGTGTAATCTACATACCATAATACATTAAATATCCAATGCAGTGTTCAATAGAGGAAAGAGATGGTCAGCCCATTTCAGTTCCTTTGCCACCCATTATAATTTATTCCTATGGAATGTGGTGGATGTGATATAATTTAATTTCCCTTTGATCCACGTTAAAAATTCCTACTCCTCCAATTTGTGTAATCTACATACCATAATACATTAAATATCCAATGCAGTGTTCAATAGAGGAAAGAGATGGTCAGCCCATTTCAGTTCCTTTGGAGCATAATGTTAAGATGATTGCAGACACATGTGAGCTATTGGAGGATATTACTATGTACAAACACATAGTAGGAAGTCTCATCTATATGAATATCACCAAGCCGGACTTGAGTTATGACATGGGGTTGATGAGTCAATTTTTGCAAGCTCCAAGGAAGCCACATTTGGATGCGGTTGGACGCACCTTGCGGTATGTGAAGTCCACATTACATTACAGACTTTTCTATGGGCTTGGGAGACCGGTTGAAGTCCATGGATATACAGTTTCTGACTGGGCTAGTAGTATCTTAGACAGGAGATCTACTAGCGGATTTATGTTTTCTGCTGTTAGCTGGTGCAGTAAGAAGCAACCAACATTTGCTTTGTCAAGCACAAAGGCTGAGTACAGGGGTGTAACTATGGTTGCATGTGAGGTAGCTTGGCTACAGAAGCTACTTGATGATATGGGCCAGTCAGTGCAAGGATCAGTTGTCATGCAATAAGGCTTAGATGACCAAACCTCTCATGCCAAAGCTTTTTTTTCCACATCATTCATTAGACATGAAATAAATAGTACCTATGCATTTACTTGGCCATTTGTTATCATTTTTTACTACTACCCGGATGTCATGTACCAACCCTTATGACTTTTCATATCCCAAGAACCTCCACTATCAATGATCCATGATTCATTGAATTCCATAGGTGAATGGACTACCTTCATACATATTTCTTCAAGAGTCAAATAGTTCTAGCTCATCTTGAGCACTTCTACTGAACTCCTCCTTGTACAACTTTTTACCATACCATTCTTCTCATTTGAAGCTTTCTTCCTAGGTAGACCTGTTTTGAATGCGGTTTCCATTGTTGGAGTAGAAGCAATTTATCTTCTTCTTCTTATCCTTAGAAGAAGAGGGGTTACCGAGATCTTACCGTTCCCTTTCTTCCATTTTTCACAAAGAAAGTTGGATCCTTGCCCTGCCCTGCCTTTATCACATCCTCCAAAAAATGTTGAACCCTACAGTGTGTGGAGGTATTCTTACATGCATACTCAATGATGTGACAAGGCTATCGTATTTGGTCACGGAAGAATACAAATGCACTTGCATGAAAGATAGTTGCTAATGGTGATTCCAATTGCAGACATCTGATCACACAAGTTCTTCACCCTTGTGATGATGAATAGCTCCACTACTTCCAACTCAGAGAGGTGCTTCCAGGAAAGCTGATTCTCAAGGTTTGAATCCTAGTCTGATTCATGGTCTCATACTAATTTTTTAGGATTGTCCATGCCTCTACCAATACCAAAGTAGAAACATGCTAAATAAGAATCACTAACAATGGAATACAATGTATATGCTTCCCTTCTCATCCATGCAAAGAACTCAAGCACAATAGGAACTATTGTCAATGTTGCAATGTCGTGATACGATATTGCAACCGATGTCAAGTTTACTCTAGTTGCCGGATTACATAGCTCCTAATAGCCTTTATATTAAACGGGGTAGTTGGTGTTGTCTAGCTTTCCATCAGTGCTAAATAGTGGGGGTCACACACTCTTTTGGGTTGAGAAATCTATCCAAGTCTGCTTGCAAACAAAAAATAAATTTCAACACTTCTTGTATAGAGACAAGGCTCTTATACCATGTAAGAAAATAGATGGCAGTCGCATCCCAGCCACGTGCTCCGATAATGGAGCTTTTGGTGGTTGCTAGAAATATTAGAGAATGGAGGCTAAATGCTATGTAAAAGAAGGCAATAGTGAGTGAGTGGGTAGGGACCTCACAGGATGTCTTTGTGTAGCCACTATGGAAAATTTAGATGGTGGTCAGTAGATGCCTGACCTAATTGGCCCAAACTAGCTAGGTCACCTTGTTACCCCTGATCATACCATTTACTAGGTGACGTCTTTTAATACAAGGTGACCTTGGAGGTTGTAGCACAAGCAACTTGGAAAGGTCCAGCACGGGAGAGGACGTAGTCATGGTGGAGGCTAAGCAGGCAGGGCCCCCTTTTGCCTCCCCGCCCTTCCCCTTTCCGCCTCCCACCTCACCCCACACCCCTCAACTTGATCCTTCCCCCTTCCCCCTTCCGCCTCCCCCCTCACGCCACCACCCCTCAAAATACTAGACCACAAAATAAATGAATATTAGCTTATTGGACTCAATAAAAATACAAAAGCATGAAGCCAATGAATAGAACCATTGTATCAAATAGAAGGGAGGAAAGTATTAATCTTTCATTGATCTCTTTATAGACCACAAAATAAATGAATATTAGCTTATTGGACTCAATAAAAATACAAAAGTATGAAGCCAATGAATAGAACCATTGTATCAAACAGAAGGGAGGAAAGTATTACTATTTCATTGACCTCTTTCTTGGGGTTGGAGAGGATTAAGATGTTATCTTCACAAAGTGGAAAAGTCTTAGGTTGTGGTCGAATGGAAGACTTAACATTAAAGGAGCTTCCCATTTGTTGCAATGTAGCCACATTTATAGACTCGGTCTCCCCGATAGTCTCAATGCAAGCCAACCTTGAGGTGAGCTTGCTAAATACTCATGTGCAGCCATATTTGCACCCTTGGTTGGTATAGTAGGGATTGAAGTAGCTTCACAATGTTGGACAACATGCTCAAAATGATGACTCTTCTGTGTAGGAATCATGACATGCTCCAAATAGTAACTCTCTTGAGTTGCAATCTCTCCTTGAATTGGAATCACTTTTTGAAATTCTTGAAGTGAAATCATTTCTGCCCCCTCCTTCTCTACCTACAAACACGTGTTAAGGTTTATGAGGTTACATGAGCGTGATCAACTTTTCAGATTGAACATGGAGAATAGATAAAGCTTTTAAACTTGATTTTAGTTAAAGTGAACAGCACTGTCATACATAACCTCTTTTTGTGATTGTTCATAGAAAATCATTGCTTCCTTGTCCTCCTCCATCTATAAATACATAGGAAAGTTTATGAGATTTACACATTGAACATAATTTTTAGAAATTCTTTATTGAGAATAAAACAAGCAAAATGTAAGTTTTCATACTTGTAGATATTTATGTGGTCTTTTTGCATATCCTTCTGATCCAACATCCATGTCGTATTCATCACCTTTGTCATTCTCACCTTCCTCCCTACTTCCAAGAGATGTATCCATATCTATATCAGCTTCATCTTTTGCATCCTCTTCAACAGAGTTCATATGTCCATTCTCGAACTTCACTGTCAAATGAGCTTGCATGTCAAAGTATTCCATGAAAGATTTCTTCTTGATTATATTTATGGGATATCAGTCATGAACTAGGCTTGGTCCGGTTGGGTTCTCAAAGTAGGGTTCGACAAGAGGATGCTCCATTTCGATGTAGTATGGTTGAGAGCTCACCATCTCCATACATGAGCTTCATGGTTAGTGACACATTATATAGATTGTTGAAGATTGTGGTAATCTTGTTGGTATTTGGAGTTCTTTACCTTGCTCTTTCAAAGTGAAAGTAGCAAAAGTTTTTGAGGAGTGTTGGTAGTGAAGATGAGATAGAGTTGAAGTGAAGAGTGCGAGAAGTGTGGTGTTTGAGAGAAGTGAAGAGAAGTGATAGAGAGATGTGGTTTCTTCATCAACATGAGGTGATAATTCCAAGGCAAAGGTTCTTTTTCAAAGTGCTCGCAAGGACTTTTGCATTTAAGTGAAGGAGGAATTTCAGCCTCCAAATTTTTGCATTATTGGCATAATTTTATGGTCTACATGGATAAAATTTTAGCATTTTGGCTATTAAACCATCTTATTTTATGTCCTTTGCGATGTAAAATCCATTTGTAAAAGGCATGGGAAATATTAGCAGGTATGCACAATTTAATGCCATGACCTTAATGTGTGTGTGAGTTCTCCTTTTGGAAGTTTGAGGATACTTTTTAGTTTTGTTTAGTTGCAAAAATGAAAGGTCTTTAGACCTTATGCCAAATGTGTACTCAATTTTTAATATTAAGAAAAGGAAAAGAGGGGAGTTGGTTAAGGAAGTTATGCACAACTCCTGTATATGCATGCTTCTTCTTCTTCTTTTTCTCTCTCTTGGTTGGCACACCTCTTGCTCTCATTTCTTTGTGTTTCTTGTTCTTCTATCAATGGAAGAAGAAGGAGAAAGTGAGGATGGTGAGGAAGAGGATATTTTTTGTGTGCCTTTGTTCTTGTGAATGTGTGGGCTATGGTGCAATGACCCCTGTGGGAAACCAGGATGCACTAGTAAAGAGCTATATCCTGTCAATTTGTACTATTTGAATATGTCCTTGAGGTGCAATATGCATTGATGCAACATATAATGATGATATCTGGAGCCCTTGGTAGAGAAAATGTCAATTTGGATGATGTGGCATAGTAGCGCGCTGCTATATCCAGGTGGATGTTTGACCTTGAAACTGGACTCTGGGGTGTACCTTCACTGTGTTTGTAGACAAAATCATTTTTGGACTTGGGTAAGTATGATTTTTGGGCTTTGATGACGCTGTAGCAATTGTGGCTAAACCGTCGAGGGCTGACAATTGAGAATGAACTCGACCCTAGAATTGTGTCTAGACCATTTGTATGGTTGTGTGTCCTGGATTTATTCCTACACTGTTGTACTATGGACTGATGTAGAAACTTGAATGACACAGAATTGGGCCTATCTTAGGCTATACCCACTTACCTAGATGTAATGTTGACATAATCATGGGCTAGGCAATTGAGTGGTACCTGGAAGTTAGCCATGAAGAGTACTTCAAAAATGTATCTTTGAATTGTTGCTTTACTCGATCTTGACTTGCTGGCGAAAAGATATTGTTGGTAAGATCGAAGTTCAACTTATCTTGCATCTTGACAGTCAAATGTCTTGAATGTGATGCTTTGCTGGCGAAAAGATATTGTTGGTAAGATCGAAGTTCAACTTATCTTGCATCTTGACAGTCAAATGTCTTGAATGTGATGCTTTGCTGGCGAAAAGATATTGTTGGTAAGATCGAAGTTCAACTTATCTTGCATCTTGACAGTCAAATGTCTTGAATGTGATGCTTTGCTGGCGAAAAGATATTGTTGGTAAGATCGAAGTTCAACTTATCTTGCATCTTGACAGTCAAATGTCTTGAATGTGATGCTTCCGTTACCCGTATGAGCTGATTTGCTTTGGCTGGGTAGTCCCTTGCCCGAAACAGAGGATCGCCTATGCGCAGTGCGTTGAAGCTTTCCTCCGCGTGGCCGTACCTAAATACTACAACGAGCTGTCCCGTGAATTGTTTGAGCCCGAGCCGTTGTAGTCACTGTGCTGGGTATGGCCTCGCCTTCGATATCTGGTGGAATTCGGGCTACCGCCGGGTATCGCTTTGTTTGGGACACCTCCCTCGAGCCGACGCCCTGCATATGGGTATGGCATTCCTTTTCAGAAACCCGCTGGGTGATCTTCTTGACAGAAGAGTTTAAGGGGCTTTTTCAGCAGGTGAGATCCTTGATCAAGGCCTGCACTATCTCTTTCTTGAGATGCCGACCCACACCCCCTTACAAGGGGGTAGTCCAAGGAAGTGCTCATGGCCTTCTTAAAGGACTCATGGTGACATGGTGGTAATGGGTTTTTTCCCTGAGCAAATGGTGGTAGAGGGTGATTCCTTTGCAACCTCCCAGCTCAAAAACAAAAACAAAACTTTGTTGAGTAGAAGGCTCTTGTGTTGCTAACCCTTTTTTCGGGCTCGGTTCTTGTGGCACTTCTACAATATTCGATATTTGTCATCGAACTGGAAGCCCTTGAAATGATGTAGCATGTGGTTGAGGGTTTTCTTCCATACGTCGGGAAGGTTTTACCACCAAGGCAGGTAATTGTGTGTGTGCCTCGTTGATTTTTGCCTTCCAAGTTTGTGCAGGAACAGCAGGTTCTTGTGTCACTACCCTTATTTACAGGAATAGGTTCTTGTGTATTTGCTACTTGTCCTTGAGTTTTTTTGGGTCTCCAATCCATCCTTTGGGTTGTAACTTTTTGAGGAGGATGGATCGAGGGTCCTTGGAGTATCGGAGTACCTTGACTGCTATGTTTCGGCACCCAAATATATGTGTTCCCTTGATAGTATCCTTGGGTCTTTAGAAGATCCTTGGGTATCCATTGAGTAGATACATTCTTTGGATTTCGAGAGGTTTTGCTTGTTTTGTAATTGGGCTTACGGGTGTGGCTTGTAGATCGGCTGAATTGACGAGCCTGGTTGCATGGCAGCCACACTTGATAGTTACCATAATAATAACCTTGGGCTCTTAATAGATCTTTTTTGACCCAAAGTTTGTTTGTTGACCTTGATTTGACTGAACTGGCTGTGCTAGGTCCCTTCGAGGGCACACTTTTGCTGGTTTTGGTGTCAGATCTACCACAGTCGATGGTTCATCTTCTTTGATTAGCTCTGTCACCAATGTTCGACCGTCATTGGTAAGAGTCGCCGTTCGATTTCGCCAATCAATTTGACAATTGACCTGGTAGCACCAAGTCCTTCTGAGTACTATATTCTCATCAAGCATTCATGTAGGTATAACATGGAATTTACAAGTTAGCTTGTGATTATTCGCACAAATTGGCAATTCTATCGATCCCAGTACTTTTAAGGTATTTCCGTTGATTGAATGTACTGAAGAGAAATAGAGGTGAGAGGTTCCTGAGGTAGACTTTCCCAAACCTCTTGTGATATGAAATTGTTGCTGGCTCCTGGATCGATCACTGCATCACAGCCTACCATTCACGAGTTAGAAACATGTAACTCAACCATTACTTTGGCAGGATCAATAACAGGTTCTTCTACTAGTTCCATACCTTGTAGGGTTGCTTTATATAAGGTCATCTTTTTGGTTCCTTGGCTTTTTGCCACCCTTCTTTTGGCTTCTTCTTGGGCCTTTTGTTTCAAAATTTTCTCTTGTTTCTTTTGATCTTGGTCCTGATGAATAGCCTGAAAGGCTTGAAGTGTGAGCGGACCATAGAATCTTTTCAATTTGCTTCCATTTAGATAGCCTTCCATGATCACTCCATCTAAGGTGGCAATCTTGACTGCCCCTTGCGGCGTTATTTCCACTACCTTATACGGACCCATACCCTAATATTTAAATTTACGTTTTGTGTTACAAACATTGAACAGTAGGGCAAGGTCACCTTCCTAAAGATCCTTGTTTTTCAAATTCCGATCAAACCACATCGCTTACGCCTTAGTTTCTCTACTCGCATGCGATAGGTTGCTCGTCAGCGAGTTTCCTCCAATTGTTCTAAGTCCTCTAGTCGATCATCTAAGGCTGCTTCTGTAAGTCTTTGCTTTACCGCTATCCTTAATCTCAGCACCAGGTATTCCATGGGCATTACTACCTTGATACCGAAGGCTAAACTAAAAAGCGTACAGTTGGTGGCAACTTTGTATGCGGTTCTATAAGCCCAAAGAGCAGACGTTAGCTTATGCTCCAATCCGTCCGACTAGCTTCCATTGTTTTGGTCATTATAAGAAAAAAGGTCTTATTCGAACTCTTGGCTTGACCATTGGCTCATGGATAGTAAGGTGTTGATTTCCTATGAATTATCATGAATTTGCTAGTCAACACTACGATGACCTCATTGATAAAGTGTGATCCATGATCACTTACTAATTCTCAAGGACATCCAAAACGTGAGATTACTTCCTCATACAAGAATTTGGCTGGAGAGCGTGCATCATTTTTCTTTGTCGTGCGAGCTTCTACCCACTTTTTGAAGTAATCTGTTGCAGCGATAATTTATTGTGCTTGAGTATTTTTTGCAGTGGGACTAATGAGACCTATGAAGTCTGTTCCCCACTTCTCAAAGGGTTGAGTAGCTAGGATTGCTTGCAATGGCATCATGTCCCATTTTTGCGGTTTTGTTGTTCTTTGGCACGAGTCACACCTTTTCACAAATTCCGCCGCATCGCCAAACATGGTAGGCTACCATAGACCGGCTTGTAAGATTTTTCTTACAGTCATGTCGGCTACAAAATGACCGCCAGCTATACCTGAGTGTGCTTCCTCCAAGATGATTAAGAAGTCATCTTGACTGACACACTTCCGAAGGATTCCATCCTTCCCCATTTTGTACAGCTCGCCCGCAATCAATTGATAAGGGGCTTCATCCCTAATCAATCTCCTAGCCCTTGCTTGATCTAAGGGCCTGTCTTGGGGTAATATATTAGTGAGGTAATGACCTATCTCCTCCGCCCACTCTGGAATCAAATCGATTTGGAATAGCGGTGCATTGGGAAGATCATCATCCACACCCGTGGGTGGTTCCCCATTTGGTTTCCTGGAAAGGTGACCCGCGAGGATATGAGTTTTACCCTTCCTAAATGCAACTATGAACTCGAATTCTAACAGGATAAGCATCCATCTTGTGATGCATCCCGTCATGCAAGGCTTTTTCACTAGATACAACAAGGCTTGATGATCAACAAAGAACACAAATTTATTGGCTAGCAAGTAATGCCTAAACTTTTTGACGGCATACACCATCGCTAAGCCTTCTGGTTCCATTGTTGTGTAATTCCGTTCGGCCTCATTCAACTGGCGACTTGCAAAGTAGATTGGATGGTGACGGTTGTGTTCACCAGGCTGTGCTATCACACATCCCACTGCATAATTTAAAGCATCTATGTGGACATGGAATACTAGATACCAATTCGGTGCTCTTAAGATTGGTGTTGTGGCCAATGTCCTTTTCAATGTTTCATATGCTTGTTGGCATTCATCCGTCCACTCAAATTCAATGAGAAGACAATACAGGGGCCGTGCAATTTGAGCATAAGAAAGTATAAACCTTCTATAGTACCCTGTATGCCCTGTGAAGTGCTGAACTCCCTTATAATTTGCAGTTGGGGGTAGTTGGCACAACATGGCCCAAGATCACACCGTGTTTTACCCATAACTGACATTTCAGTGGGTTCAAGGAGATTATGTACAACCTACAACGCTCAAACACTAGCATGAGGTACTTAAGATGGTCTTCGTTTCTGAAGTAGACGCATAGGTTGTTTAAGAATAATTCCAACCAAACTCGTATGTACTATTTGAAGGTTGTGCTCATTAATCTTTGGAACGTTGCAGGGGCATTGGTCAGGCCAAATGGCATGACGCGATATGCAAAAATTCCCCAAGTGGTGGCAAATGCCGTCTTATGCTGATCATGTGGGTCAATGGACACTTGATTGTACCCAGAGAAACCATCAAGAAAACTATAGGCTTCGTGACCTGCTACCCTCTCGAGAACATGCTCTATGAATGGTAACGGATAGTGGTCCTTCCTTGTAGCCGCATTGACTTTTTTCAAGTCAATGTACACTCGGATTTCTCCATTCTTCTTGTTGATGATAACTATGGGTGAAGCCCATTGCGTATGTTTGATTTAATATATGAAACCAACGTCTAGCAATTTCTGAATTTCCTCTTTGACCACTTTTTCATATTTGGGATTCATATCGTAAGGTCATTGACGAACTGGTTTCACATTCTCTAGCAATGGAATGGTGTGTTGCACCACCTCTGGCACACACTTCATGTCCGTATACTTCCACGCAAAACAATCCTCATACTCCTTGAGGAGTTCAATCAGTTCATCCGTATCCGAAGGTGCTAAGTGATCAGCGATAAACACTGGCCTTGGGTCTTTACCTTCTTCTGCCAAGTTTACTTCTCTCACCTTGGCAGGTCCTTCGTATCCGAACTCTTCTCCTTTATCTGGCTCTCGATTTGCCTGTGCTAGGAGAATCTTGTGGTCTTGGATGGTGTATGATTTGAAGTTTGCGGATACTTGCCTGAGCTCTCTATGGCTATCCTCATCCGAGGATGCATCCTCTTGTGGCTCAAGCACCTTGGCTTTGGTTTTCCTAGTCTTCTTCTCGGCCTTCCTTACGCTATGTTCCGAAACCCTTGGAGATTTAGGTGTCTCCTCTACCTGAACTACTCCCACCAGTATAGTTATTCTATTCATTCTTCTCCCCCAATAAGGAGTGAACTCATGATCAACGGTGGTAGCTCTGATGCAGTGTAACCATTGTAGATCGGAATCTACTGGCACAACTCCATCCCTCCCTTTCCTGTCCATGATTGAGAGGTTTATCATCCTCATAGGTACCGACGGATTGGGGTGTTTTCTGAGGGTCTCCCTGACAAACTCTGTACCATGCTTATCTGGCAAGTCAATGGTCGCAAGTATATGCATCCAATTATGAGAGAATTTCGGTTCCGGTAGCGGCACGTACCATCGACCATCTTGGTCGCCTCCTTCGATTTTATCATTTGTGGCCTCAAATCCATTTACTAGAGCGGTTCTGGCTGTGGTGTCCGATTCAGCAGCAAACAGTTGACCACCCATGGGATGTTCTTTCCATGTTTCTAAGTCAACTCTTATGACTTGTCTATCCTTGCAAAGATAGATATAATTATTCCGCCAGTCGTGCACTAAACCTACTGTTCGCATGAAAGGCCTTCCCAGGATCACATCATAAGAGTCGCGTTGGTTCTAGACGTCCATAACCACAAACCATATTTTGTAGGAAAGTCTGAAAGTTTTGACCTTAAGGTCCTTGACTACTCCCACTGGTCGCGTGGTTGTTCCGTCTGCCAACTTAACAATCAATGACGTGCTATCTATGAAGGGTCTTCCCCATTTCTCCCAGCACTGCTTAGTCATTATGCTCACTCTTGCTCCCCCATCTAATATGGCTTTCACCTTTCGGTTTCTGTAGGAGATAGGAATTACCGCATTGGAATCGTCGCCTTCAAAGTACTGACCCAATTGATTGATCGGTACTACTGGCACGTCTAGAGACCCTTCATTGTTTTCAGGCTCTCTGAGTTCTTCCAGCTCATGTGGCACTCTGGCCATTGAATCAAGGTTACCATTCATCCAATCAGACAAATCCTACCATAGCGTAGGGTTCCCCCTCAACAGCATAGCAACAGGCATTTTCACCTCTGTTGACAAGAACACAACTAAGCCCGATACATCTCTAGGTCCATTTGGTTGGGTGATGGCATCCGAGTTCTTGTCCATGTCATCAAATAGACATGCGGGACCTTCTTCCCTTAACTTTTGAAGTCCAAGATCTTCTTCAAACATCCTATCCATGAGGATTGGACTGCTATTCGATGAGCTAATTGTTTGTTCTTCCTGTACTTCCAAAGGTATCCGTAATGATCTTTTCGACTTCGGGTATGACAGCTGTTGGGGAAACATAGTGTCCCTTCTCAGAATCGACTGAGGTGGCGGTTCAAGTTTGGCTTGGTATTCCCTTACTAAGTACTGTGCCTCCTCGAGTCTCTCCTTCTCTACCACTGGGTTTGGGTATTCTTGAAGTCCACATGGCGTAGCGGGTTTGGATCTCTTAGGTGATTGCACCTCCTTACCCTTTCCCTTACTCTGTTTGGTCTTGTTTTGACCGGTTGCTTAGAGTGGTCTCTGTGGTAGTAACTGTCGCGGTATCTTCTTCCAACCCCCTCTACAAAAGGACTCTGTCCTTTCCTTTTCCAATGTTTACCGCCTGCTTTTTTGATAGGTTTTTACCTTTCTCAGGCTGTTCCCTGGAAGTACTCGCGTGGTGAGTTTTACCTTGTCTCTCCATCTCTCTAGTGAATGCTCTAGCTTGAAATCTTGTAATGGCATTCAGCAACACTTGGGCAATTCGTCCCTTCTCTATTCCCAAAAGATTTAGGCTCGTAGTCTTAGGGTCCACCGTGGGAGCCACAGGCCTTCCCATTGAGCAATCCTTGTACAGATGATCGATTCCGCAACCACTGCACAAAGGAGTGTTTGCAGCCGCTGCGGTGGTGGGTTGGACATCAACTCTGTGGGGACAATCCTTATAGTAGTGAGGCCTGTGACACCCATAACACACAATGGGCTGACCTTGTTTTGGCTTATAGGGACACTCACTGTATCGGTGTGGACCGTGACAACCATAACAAGCAATTGGTGGTCTCTATTGTGTTGTGTTCATGTCCTTAGCCCTAGGGTTCACTGGGGTTGTCTGATAAATGGGTATGTATAGATCCCCTTGGATCCAATAATGACTGATCATGTTGATCTGTTCATTGTATTCTTCCACTACAAGTGGCTGCTCACCCACCGTCTCTGGGGGTTGTTCAGACTCAAGCCACCCGTGAGGTAATTCTTGCACCGTGACTTGGTTCATCGGCAGTATCCTCGTAGCTAGTGGCTGAGGTCCCAAGATTGATGGTGGCAAGGGCAAGTTTTGTGCCCTATAAGCTCCAACATTTTGTTGTGTTAGACCTGAAGGAGTTGGTTGCATGGGTGGTGCAGGCAATGCAAGTTGTGGTCTAACTAGATAAGCAGGTGGTTGGGGCAAAGCTCTGGGATATCTACATTGAGAAGTGTCATGAGCTCCCCACTTCGCACAGTGCATGCAGTACTGGCTAGGCCTTGCTTTGTTCCTTGGACATTCATTCGTGTGATGATTGCCCGAACATACTCCACACCACACATTGTCTCGTCAAGGGTACATGGGGTTTAAAACTGCATTCTTTTGTCCTAACCATGTAACGATCTGATCTGCTATCTCTTCAAGGCTTAAGTCGTTAGACACTTTGACGGCATCCTTAGACTCCTTAGCATTTGTCGATCCTGACACATGCGATCTGATGGTTGAACGGGATGTCGGTGTTAAGCCTGCATCCTGATCCATCATATTGTCACTTAGTTTGATCGCAATTTTGCTACATAACTCAAATGATGTGGGGTCCTTGGCGAACAATACATCATGTAGCCTCTGCTCGAGTCCTAATAAGAATCTAGGCAGCTGCTGTTCACATCACTGAGCCTCTCATGTGCTTTGCACCGAGCATTGAGATGCTTGATCTTAGCAATGTAATCCCTTACTGACAAGTTCTCCTCTTGTACTTGATACAACTGATTTATTGGACTCCACTTCGGACCACTGGGTGAAAACCCGATGATAAAGGCTTTCCGGAGAGTAGCCCAATCAAAGACAGTTTTAGGAATTTTGAGATTGTTGCGAGTCTCACCTATTTTTGTGGTCATTTTTTAAATACTTTTATGGTGCTTCCTCCAAAATAAATGTGTTGCTTGTTAAGTAATATCATGTTTCTTCATGTGGTGTAGTTTCATTTTTTGGACTTTTTGAGTGCTTTTTCCTCTCTTTCAAAGTATAGTTGCACTCGTAATTTCCTTTCACATTTTGTATCAATTGAATTGCATCCTTTTCATAATCCAGTTCACTTTTAAATTCATTAGTGGCTGATTGATTATATATTTTCCTTTCCAAGTTATGATTCATGCTAAGCATGCTTACTTATTTAATAGAGTAATATACATTTTTATGATACATTTTTTTTTTTGGGCAGATATAGTATTCTGGTGGTTCGTAGAAACGATGGATGCATATACAACAATAAAATGGAGTCCTATCGAATGTAAATGAATTGTCTCCATTTTCCTCTGCCTCCATGATTCATTTTATTGAATTGCTTCGTTTTCAAAGCACAGCAAAAGACTATGTGACATGACAATTTGCTTTTGAATTCACGAGGTGATTAATTGTGCCTTGTTCATTCCGATCATTTTATTAGCTTTCACTAATTCAAATACGTTTATGAAAATTCAATACATAAATAATTGGATATAAGGACCTCATGCTTAATATTTTATTTGCAATAATTCAAGGAATTACTAATGGATTGTTACCATATTTCTTCGGTGTATCATTCAATTGAATACGTTATGTTCCATAGTTCAAAAAAGATCATGTGTCTTTCCATTAGATATTTAATTTATCAGGACATGATTGATTATGCCTAGTAAATCCCAACCAGGTCATTATGCCTAGTCGATTCCAATCATTTTCATGCTAAGGTAGCTTATTTATTCAACGTAGCGTTATTCGCTATCATGATAAAAATTGCATAACTAATCCATATGAAAAGAAAAAATACCCACATTGTATTGAATATATAAATTGTAAATTACAAATAGATTGACTCCATCAAATGTCTTCTAGAAATCATAATCTATTAAGATCTCATCTCCTATATTGATGTCCTTTATAGCTATGGTAACAATAAATCCATAGTCATCGATGGTTACATTGTGATTATCCTCTATCCATGGGGGTAAATTTGGAACATATTCCCAACATGTATTTGTCTTCTCTTTGCAATGTTTTGAGCTATTTATGTAGCCTACCACGTTGCCAGTTTCCACATGATGATTGCTCTGTCTGTGGTGTCACATATTGATCCTCACATAATGTATGTATCTTCATTCTCTCATCTTGTCCACAAAGCTCTCTCCATTCATCATACCTATATTTTGGACCAATATAAGGAATCAAAACTGCACCTTCTGCCACTTTGGAGCGTGCAAATAAGCCTCTACCTGCCCCAAGAAATGTAGACTTCTCCATGGAGTACATATGTCCATTAAACTCAAATGACTCTCCCATAGGTATTGGATTCGATTGAATCCATTTTTGCAAATATATCTTTTTTTTAGCTCCATTCCATTTCTTAACTTGTGTCCTCGTAACTACAAATTATTAAAAAAAAACAATGATCAATACAAAGGCAAACATTTGAAACTCAATCCTTTGTTTCCATTATAACACAATCATTTTAAAATGATAAAATAGAAAGATTGTTTACACAATGACATCCCATACAATTCCTAATACTTATAGAAATAATAGCAAGTATGCATGACCCCATTTATAACAACATCCAATTTTTTACACCACTACATTTTTTACATCCAAGTTATATTCCAAAAGAACGTAAAAGTTTCATTGTTGTACAACTACCTAACATTACATTGGACAAAGTTATCACCACCTTTATCTATGACAACTCAAGTGCCATGTTGTCTTTGCCACTCTTGCAAAGGTCGAAGATAGGTCTTTGCACTCTTTGCTGTAATAGAAGGATACGTATAACCGAGCTCCTGTGCATTTACAGTTGCTTCCATTTGAGTCATTTTATCTATAGGCTGCATCTTTTGTAATTTTTGCAATTGTCTTATCATTCAACTTCATTGGTGGTCTCTCCTTTCTTTTTCTTTGTTGATCTTGGCCTTCAGCTTCCAAAGGTTTTCTTGCTTTCTCTAATGGTGCAGAGGAATAACTTGACTCCCAAAAATGTTCTGATGACGCATCATTACTTGCAGTGTTTTTGAACATATGTATCACATTTTTGAAGTTAAAAAAAAGAGTGTCCTTCTAGCACTGGTTGTTGTCCTATACGTTCAGCTTGTATCACCAACTGCACATTGGAAACGTGTTTTAACCGCATCAAGAAAGCAAGGACCTCAAAGTTCAAGTCATCATTGTTCCAATCTTGAAATGAAAATGCCTTTGGAAATATACAATTTCTAGGGTGGTTCACACATCCCTTTTATGGACTATCATCTATCAAGATAGTATTCTTATCATTGCATAAATCTCCAAATGCCTTCCAAACCTTTTCTAGGGGTTTGAACATTGCTGCCACTGTTGACGGTTCGGTTAGCTCTACCGAGGTAAACCCAGACACACGGGATGCTAGCCTCGAAGCTCGATCGACAATGGAGAACTCGGTTGCTACTTCGCTCGTCAATCTAAACCAGATGACTCGGTAGGGGGTGAGATTTCAAACACTTGTGCCAACACATCCTGCGTGATATGTCCCTGTATCTAGAGGGTCTTTGTTTGGGGGTCGAATGCGTTGATCATTGACTCCGCTAGTGAGTCATGGAATCTTGGCGAACCGCCGCTCAAGGCCATTCAATCTCAGCATCCTCCGCGTTTTTGCTTCTGTCAAGCTGATCGGGTGGGGCTTCTCCAATTTGCGTATTCTGGGCTGGTTCTTAAGGGCGGGAGGATTGTCGGAATCATATTGAGAGGGGGGGAGTTGGTCGCCACGTCTGTGCGGTGGAAGGAGGTTGCGATGGCTGGAGCTAAGTTTGAAGAGGGTGGTTTGTGAAATGAGGAGGATGATTGGAATTTTTCTTTTGTAAGTGGCTGATTCCTTGCAATCATTTTTGGTGAAGGGGTAGGTGCTGCATTAATGCACGTCTCGTGATGTGTGTACGCCATGTTCTGGTTGTAATGAGAGGGTAATATTTCATGATTGCTTGCAGTCTACGTGTCGCGCATGCACCGCTTCTGCTCTGCATTTGGTGTAAACTGCTGCTTTCTGTGTCAGTTACAGTATGAATCGGGATATTTCCCAAAAATTCCATAGATGCCTCGGTTGGGCTATCGACTTGCCACAAATCCGAGTAGCGACTAGCCTCCGAGTTTGCATGCACCATGTTTACTGTTGGTTCCAAAGTAACACTTCGACACTCTTTTACTCAGCTGCCATTGACTCGGCCTGGAATGATGTTTCCTTTTAGATCTTCGAGGATAACTGTCCCATTTTCAAAAACTTTTGCTAACTTGAACGGACCTGTCCACCCGATCTTGAGATTTGTTTTAATAGGCCCCATTTTTGCACCGTAGTGCAATATGAGCATGCCTTATTTGAATTTCTTTTTCACAATATGCCTATCGTTCCATGATTTCCGCCTTCTTTGGATTACCTGTTGTGACCACACCACTCGGATGTGCAATTCATCCAAGGAGTTTAGCTGTTGCAATCGTCTCCTGATTGCCTCGGGTTGCCCTAATTTGTGCTTGGCTGCAACTCGAAGACTCGATACCAGGAATTCCATTGAGACTACTGCTTCCAAGCCGAAGGGCATTCGAAATGGAGTTAACGAGGTTGTGACTTTGAATGATGTTCGGTAGGCCCATAAGGCAGCATAAAGTTTGCTATCCCAATCTTTCCGATTTGTACTCACTGTGGTAGTTAGGATTTTTTTTACTTGCTTATTTGACGACTCGGATTGGCCGTTGCATCGCGGATAGTATGCTGTTGAAACTCGATGTTTGATGAGGAAGTTTTCATTCAGGTCCTCGATCACTTCATTGAGGAAATGAGATCCTTGATCACTCACGAATTCTAAGGGGCAACCAAATCGAGTGATGATATTCTCATATAAAAACTTGGCTGTGCTTCTTGCTGAATTGTCTCTTGGGGCTTTTGCCTCGACCCATTTTGTTGCGTAATCTGTAGCCACTACCACATACTTGTTGCCTGTATTTTGTGCTGCTGGGAATGGGCCGATGAAATCCAATACCCATCTCTGAAATGCCTCCCATGGCTCGGTAGGTTGCAGCGGCATGAAATCTCAGAATCTTGGTCTCTCAACTCTTTGGCATATATCACATTTATCTGCTTTGGCTCGAGCATCTTGATGAAGTGTGTGCCACCATAAGCCTGATTGCAATACTTTTCGAGCTGTTAGCTCTCCACCAAAATGTCCACCAACCAATCTTGCATGAGCTTCCTCCAATACGATTTCTCATTCATGAGGTAGAACGAGTCTTTTTAGTATCCCGTCGGCTTCTTGCCGGTACAGATGACCTCCTATGATTGTAAATTTCCAAGATTTGATTGCTAGTTTCTTCCTCCTCGAGTTTGTCATTGCCTCGAGAAATGTTCCAGTTGAGAGATATTGCATGATCTCGGCATATTCTACTTCCACTAGGTCGATTGCAAAGAGGTCTACATGGAGTAGCTCGTTATTTACTCCTCGATCTTCTGTGTCCGAAACCCCTTCTTCGGGTGGTGCTGGTAGTCGGGATAAACAATCGGCTCCAACATGTGTTTTACCTGGCTTGTGAATGATTTGAAAATTGAACTCCTGAAGCAGCAACATCCTCCGCACTAATCTGTCTTGTATCACTGTTTTGTTAATTAAATATAGCAAGGCCTGGTGATCAACATAGAAAATGAACGGATTACCTAACAGGTAGTGCCGAAATTTTTAAACACTACATATCATGCCGAGAGCTTCGCGCTCGGTGGTGCTGTAGTTGGACTCGGTTGGGGTCATGAGTCTACTTGCATAATAAACCGGGTAGTCCATTTTTCCTTCTGGTCATGCCAATATGATGCCAATTGCATACCCGGATGCATCAACATGCACATGGAATATTATATCCCAACGAGGCTGTCTGACAATGGGTGTTTCTTGTGCTCGTTCTTTCAATTCTCGGAATGCTCGAGATAGGTCTTTATTCCATACGAATTTGATATCCTTCTTGGTCATTTCATACAATGGTGCAGTGATTTTGGCAAAATCTCGGATGAATCTTCGGTCGAAACTGATGAATCCGATGAATGACCGTAGTTGAGTTAATGTTTGAGGATCTGGCATCTTTTGTATTGCCTCGATTTTGCCGAGTTCTATCTATATTCCTTCTTTCGAGATGATGTGGCCGAGTAATATTACCACCTTGGTGCAAAGTACACTTTTTGTTGGATTTAGGGAGATTCCTGCTTCCCTACATTTTGCAAAGACCTTTTCCAAAAATTTGAGGTGTTTTCCTTCTGAGGAATACACACAAAAGTCGTCCAGGTATATTGCAATGAACTCCATCAAAAATTCTCGGAAGGTCCCCACCATGAATCTTTGAAAAGTAGATGGTGCGTTCCTTAGCCCAAATGGCATCACCCTGGTTGCATACGCGCCCCATTCTGTTATGAAAGCTGTTTTTGTTTGGTCCTCGGGTGCTACCAATATCTGATTATAACCACTGCACCCATCCATGAACGAGTACATCTCGTAAATTCTCTGGCAATCTTGGAAGCCAAATCCTTATGCTCCCTCCAGTTTGTATCTGTTTTCTTGATTTCTTTGGGCATGGGTTCCACTGCTCCCTTGGATCTTGTGATCACATTTGCTTCGGTAGTTCTCAACTCGGACTCGACTGCTCGGCAATCGGGTGCCACTTCTTTCCTTTCCGAGTTTTCTTTTAGCAATTTTAGATGTTCAGCCCACAGTTAGCAGTCTGCTTTCATGTGGTTATCCCTGCAGAACCAGCATTTGAGGGGCTCTCTTGAAGAATTTTGAGGGCGTTCTCGGGATCGATCGTCTCGGTACCTCGGTCTTTCGGGCCTCGGTGGCCATGAGTCGCTTTTCTCCTTGAATTCGTGCGGCATTCATCTTACTCGAGAGCACCTGGTGCACCATTTTTTCAGTAACGGTTGTCTCCCTCGAATTCCCATATCCCTTAAAGCTTTTCTGAGTTCTGCCTTCAGTGTGTCTTTCTTCGGGTACTCGGCTTCTTCGTCGGACACCTCGATTTTCTTCTTTGTTTTGAGTTTGACAGTACCACTCTTCTCTAGAGCTACTGCTCGATCCAGTAAATCTTCATAAGTTTTGGTAGGATTTACAACCTTGTAAGATCGTAAATCCAGCTATGTGCATCCCGTGATCAGCCAAGCTGTCAGCGACTTATCATTCGGTGGGTTGCTTAGTTGATTTATCAATGCTGTGATCCTCAAGACAAAATCCTGCATAGATTTCGATTCTTTCTGTTTGAGCTCGCTCAATTTGGTCCGTACATCTTCCTCGTTGATCTCTGGCCGAAATCTTCGCAGGAATGATTAGGACATGTGTTGCCAATCCTTGAAGTAGCCAATCGGAAATTGATTGAACCACCTCTGTGCCGTTTTCACAAGAGTGCAAGGAAAGTAATTCATATACTCGTCTTTTGTTGTTGCTCCCTGAATGTGGCATACCCGCAGTAAACTCTGCAAATGGCTGTAAGGATCTTCCTCCTCGGCTCCTCAAAATTCTTGAAATTTGACTTTTATTGGCACTTTTGAGTTTGCTCATAGTGCCTCTGGACTCGAGACCACCTCCTCTGGTCGCGAGCTACTTGTATCCATGGTTCTCGAACTCCTTCGAGTTTCGTTGGCGGGACTTCGAGTTTCTTGTGCCGGGCTTCTGCGAGCCGAGCTTCTTCGAGTTTCTCTTTCCGAGTGGAACTCTTGTTCGTAGCTCCTGTCACGGTAGCCGCCTCATGGGATTCTTTCCGCTCCCCTTGTTACTTCGCGATCCGTGACTCGTCTCGTGTCCCCATCGGACATCCTCCTCGAGCCTCATTCAACGAGTATTTTGGCTGCCCTTAATTCCTCATGCCTACCTCAACGGTAACCATCACTGTCTACCGTTCGTGGGTTGGCCTTTGCTTTTGTTTTCTTTGGTGATCTTGGAATGTCTTCGTACGCCTCCTCATACTCGAACTCCGGTAATCTCCTTGGTTTGTTCTCCACGGGGTGATTTCGGTTGATTACGTTCGAGGTCTTCTCTCGGGTTCCATCTCTTCGATGGTGTCGCGCCTGCCACTGGTGCAGTTTCTTCCAATGCTGCCTCGGCAGCTTTATCCGGGCTATCTTGGGCCTCATGATCAGTTTCCTCTCGTGATCCTCGGCCTGTTGCTTTCTTTCGTGGTTCTCTTGGAGGTATAGGAACTCTTGCTACCACTTTTGGAACACGTTCCGCGGGTACTCCCCATTCTAGATTGGCTGCTTGGCCTCGATCTGATTGGTGTCCCTTTGCCGCCATTCATGTGTAATCTTCATTTTCTCCCTCCTCCTCTTGTTGTTGTTCGCGGTCTGGTGACCGCTCGGAACTATTTGACACCCCTTTTTTCAAAGGGGATCAATGGCGGACATTGTCGCTCTTCAAAAATCAAGGATCGGGTGGGCCGTCGGATTTTTGTGATCCATGTGTAATCCCTGTAAATCCAAGTGTGAACCCTGTGTGATCCCATCTTGGCATTTGGCTCCCTTTACACAAGGATCACAAGATGGAATCACACAGGGTTCACACTTGGATTTCACAGGGATTACACATTGATCACAAAAATCCGACGGTCCACCCAATCCTCGATTTTTGAGCGACAAATTCCGCCATTGATCTCCTTTGAAAAAAGGGGTGTCAAATAGTCCCGAGGCTGGTGACATGTCCCATCTCACATTTCGAAGAGTTTGCTCGCATCTCACGGTGTAAAGGCTTCTTTTGACTGACTGTGTTGTCGGCATTTTCGAGTGTTCCTGACTCCCCTCGGGCTTCCCGCAGGCGGATGTTCTGAACCCCTCTTGTACTCGACTTCACGTCCTCGAACGTCGTGTCTTCCGCTTTTCCATGTACTTTCCTTCTGTTCCCCAGCAGGATCGCCAAATGTTGACGGTTCGGTTAGCTCTACCGAGGTAAACCCAAACACACGGGATGCTAGCCTCGAAGCTTGGTTGTTGACAATGGAGAACTCGGTTGCTATTTCGCTCGTCAATCTAAACCAGAGCTTGGGACATAAGCGTTTCGTGGAGACCGTATGGAGATGGGGGAAACACGATGCAATCGAGTTATGCTATTGACATGTGAAAGGAACACAATAGGTGAGAATGCCGATTATATTCCATTCAATAGTTGTACAACAGTCGGGCTAGGCCTCACCTCGACTTATATCTAGCTATCAATCGAGTCTGACTTCTGCCTAACAATTGCGGGCAGACTCGGCCTGAGTAACCAAATGCTAGATGTCTAAACCACCAACACACAAGGTGCCGAATCCACTCGACTACCTGTGTAGTCTTGTGAAAGGATATCAGGCTGAAGCTTGGAAGTTCTGCACCCCGAGGAATCACCCCCTTGCTGCTCCAATCTCATTGAGTTATCGTCTTCTCTTCGTCCGGTAGTTCACCTCTACCCTGAGTTCTGCATTGGTGATCCTCTGCAGCCTCGTTGCTGATGTTCTGCGTGCGTTATAGTCTGCTCTCCCCAGCTCTTTTCTTCTGCGTGAGTGATCGTCTTCTGTTTCTTCAGCTCTCGTCCCTCCACTCCTTATCCAAGCTGCAACCGCTACTCCGCTACCTTGGGTCCTGCTACTAGCCGTTGCTGCCATAGTGAAGACCGAGTTACTATTTTTAGCCTCTGACACCTCGGATGCCCTGTACACTGACGAGGTTGGTGAGCCTTGGTTGGCTCGGTTGACCCGAGGTTAACTCGAGGTTGATGTTAACCCAAGGGTCAACATCCACGCCAGGCTTGTCAGGTCTAAAGAAAGAGGGTAGTTTTTGTATGTAGTGTCCCCACACCATGAAGAATGGGAGTTCTTTTTTAGCCACTTGTTGGAGTAATTGAATTCTGGGCATTATATTGTGTTTTCTTGCACATGACCATACTCCCACATTATAGCAAGTACAAATAATTTCTAAGAATTGAATGCATCCGCTTCGCAAAATGATTCTTTCTTTTCCAATGTGATATGTCCTAATTTTTGAATATTTCTTTTCACTTGAGACCTCCGTTCAAATCTAGAATAATTGTTTTTTGATGATAACCTTGTATACCTAATTCCTATGGATCATGGGCTTCTACACGCTACCTCTCTTCTGTGTTTCCTGTGCCATGTCACGTCCGTTAAAATCCTTAAAAAGTAAGCGATTGCATATGTCATTATATATTAACAATGTGTTTAAATTCTATTGGTGGACAACAAAAATAAAAATGATTCTTTGTATTCATGGAGCTACCAAAACATGCATATCAAGATTTATTGGTATTTGTTCCATATTCGTCCAACAATATATTGCCTAGTGCTTCTTGTAGTTGTACATTGGTTTGAGAACTTTGAAGATGAGCACCTCTCTTTTTTTCCTTGTATGCACTACCAAGGGATTGCGTCCTACCTCCTGAGGGTTGAAGTTCCAATTCTTGAATTCGTGTGTCTACTGTATTATCCACAAGGGCATCTTTTTCTGGAGCTATACAGAGTAATCCAGTACTTGACGATGAGGCTTGATTCACTTCTTTCAATTCATTCATCATTGCATCAAGGTCTTGTCCAGTAATGGGTTGTGGTGGGCTGAGTTCTATGTCAGATTCCTGAGAGTTCTGTGTTGATGGAGCATTAGCAGGTGCTCCAAAATTGTGTCCACACCTGCCCATTGCTATAAGTATTCATTCTTCTCAATGAGTGCCATGCATCGTCCCTCCAAGTCATCCACCTCTTCTTCCATGGAAACAAGAAAAATACAATGACGCTTCAATAGGATAGCTTGCTCGGTCACAATGCCACCACTAAACACATCTATAACATAATGGTCTTTGTGGCAAAATGACTCTACCAATCCTTTGATGTATGTCTTGTTCCACCTCTCTGTCCCCTTTTCTTGAGAAATTGGAGTGTCTTCTTCACTTTCATCTTCCAAGTCATGAGTTGACCAAGATATTACAGGACGTGTGCTTCCACATATCAACTGACTTTTGATATTATCTTCATTCAAGTACACAAAAGCCACCATTACCTGGAAATCATTACATATAGTGTACGATTGTTGTGTCCTAGTGGCATATCCTCCCCAATTTATTTTAACTATCTTGCCTTGACTTGTGAAAGCATCTTCAATCATGACAGCCACACGAGCATCCTTGAGGAAAGTGATAAAGACAAATTCATCTTGGTTTGTAACAAAGCCAATAAGATCACAAAGTCATACTAATCCCTCAAAAGACCATGAAACACTTAACATTGTGCTATCAAATAAAATAACCCCCACACAAATATCCAACTGTGGAAGTGTGCCATGTGCATGGATAGCATGCTCAAATTGAGACCCCACATAGTGAATTGACCAAGGTATTTCTTTCTCTGGTTCTACCCACCCTCTTTTAGGGAGATCCATGAGCTCCCTTATGACCACGTGGTTGTGATCCAAGAAAGTGATGGATCTCCACCCTCCTCTTCTTCCCAAAAACCACACGATCGTGGGGAGGAGGCCAAGGGAGATCCATGAGCTCCCTTACGACCACATGGTCGTGAGAGAGCTCATGGATCTCCCTTGGCATCCTCCTAATAACGACCCCGTCTTACAACCACATGGTCGTGAGAGAGCTCATGGATCTCCCTTGGCATCCTCCTAACGACCCCGTGGTCGTTAGGAGGATGCCAAGGGAGATCCATGAGCTCTCTCACGACCATGTGGTCGTAAGGGAGCTCATGGATCTCCCTTGGCCTCCTCGCCACGATCGTGTGGTTGTTGGGAAGAAGAGGAGGGTGGAGATCCATCACTTTCTTGGATCATGACCACGTGGCCTTAAGGGAGCTAATGGATCTCCTTCGGCCTCCTCTGAATGATCGCGTGGTCGTTGGGAGCATGCCAAGGGAGATCCATAAGCTCTCTCATGACCATGTGGTCTCGTAAGGGAGCTCATGGATCTCCCTTGTCCTCCTCGCAATGATCGTGTGGTCTTTGGGAATAAGAGGAGGGTAGAGATCCATCACTTTCTTGGATCACAACTACGTGGTCATAAGGGAGCTCATGGATCTCCCTTGGCATCCTCTAAACGATCGTGTGGTCATTGGGAGGATGCCAAGGGAGATCCATGAGCCCTCCCACGACCATGTGGTCACAAGGGAGCTCAAGGATCTCCCTTGGCTTCCTCCCAACACCGTGTGGTCGTTGGGAAGAAGAGGAGGGTGGAGATCCATCGCTTTCTTGGATCACGACCACGTGGTCGTAAGGGAGCTCATGGATCTCCCTTGGCCTCCTCTGAACGACTGGGAGGATGCCAAGGGAGATCCTTGAGCTTTCTCTCACGACCATGTGGTCACAAGGGAGATCTTGGATCTTCTTGGCCTCATCCCAACGACAACGTGGTTTTTGGGAAGAGGCAAAGGGAGATCCATGAGCTCTCACACGATATTACCAGATGAGGTTAGATATTACTTTAGATGAGGTTAGTGTAGGTTAGATATTACTTTAGGTTTAGCAACCACATGGTCGTGGAGAAGAGATAAAGGGAGATCCATGAGCTCCCTTATGACCACGTGGTCATTGTGAGTGGTTCTCCCTTCACCTCCTCCAAACGACCACGTGGTCGTTGGGGGATGAAGCCAAGAAGATCCAAGATCTCCCTTACAACCACATGGTTGTGAGAGAGCTCATGGATCTCCCTTGGCATCCTCCCAACGACCACGTGGTCGTTAAGAAAGTGATGGATCTCCACTGTCGTCTTCTTCCCAACAACCACGCGGTCATTGGGAGGAGTCCAAGGGAGATCCATGAGCTCTCTCGACCATGTGGTTGTAAGGGAGATCTTGGATCTTCTTGACCTCATCCCAATGACAACGTGGTTTTGGGAAGAGGCAAAGGGAGATCCATGAGCTCCCTTACGACCATGTGGTCGTTGTGAGTGGTTCTCCCTTCGCCTCCTCCAAAACGACCACATGTTCGTTGGGGGGATGAGATCCTAGAGGTGACCAATTCTCCAAATCAAAAGGGATTTTAAGCATTGTGAGAGGAGGCCAGAAGGTCTCTCACGGCCACAAGGTTGTGAGGGAGCTCATGGATTTCCTTAGGCCGCCTCTGAACGACCACGTGTTCAGAGGAAGCCAAGGGAGATCCATGAGCTCTCTCACGACCACATGGTCGTGAGAGAGCTCATGTTCAGAGGAAGCCAAGGGAGATCCATGAGCTCTCTCACAACCTTGGACTCCTCCCAATGACCGCATTGTCGTTGGGAAGAAGATGACGGTGGAGATCCAAGAGTGCCCTTCTTACCAAGAGTATATCACCTTCATGCTCAATAGTTAATTGTAATGTTTATCACATAGAAGGGAGCTCTGGTTTTTGTGAGCCATGTAATTGATGACGATGACCTCCTTCTAGGATTGTAATGGATGTCCATGGGACTACTAGGATAATGGGAGCCTACTTGTATGGATGTCCATGGGCATACTTCTAGGATAATGTGGAGTGAGCACAATAAAAGAAATATTTAGAAATTATCTTCATTGAACCTATAATTTTTTACCAAACTTATGAGGATATTTTTATATATTTTGCATTGTTGCCAAAGTAGTGTTGTCCAAAGTAGTATATGCAAGAGCTTCAAATATGGAGGACTAAGTATTAGTGTTGTTGTATCCGTGTGCAGGTTTCCCTAGTACAAAAATGGAAGAATATCAGGCATTTGGCAAAGTGGCACTATATAACAAGGGTGAGAATGTGGCAAAAGGAACAATAATTTGTGTGGATCGAAATGGTTCATGCCACTTCCAACCCTTGGGAAATGGTGTGGTGTCAGTGTCAATTGACATGTGCTATGTCCCTTGCATCCAATTGCCGTACGAATCTCTTCGGTTGAAATGGCTGTGGGTAGTGTTGTGCGTTGGCACACAGATTCAATGCAACCATTTGTGGAAGATGCAAACCCTAGCAAGACATCCACTAAACCTTTGTCGGAAAGATTGTCTCTTCAAATACAAGGTTTGGACAAATACAAAGTTAGAGAGAGAGAGAAAGAGGGTTGTCAAGACATTCTGTATAGGACCTAATTTTGAAACTATGCTCGTTTTATTTTGCAGGGTGTCCTGAAAATGATTCTTCAGACAAAAAATTTGAGGGAGAAAAGGTACAATGCAAAGCGGGATGGGTCAGAAGAAAAGTTTCGATGTGGTCAGATATGCAACAAGAAATGGTAGGAGAGGGTCACATTTTACTCGTTCATCCTTATGAGCCAATTAATTGTGAGGAACTAGGAGATCATGATCCGGGGATAGCCGTATCTGGAAAAATGTTTCAAAGTGGTCTTGAGGCTGATGAAGACGATGGACTTGGAGTAAGGTTGGTGAAGTGGCCAATTCATTTGCTTACATTTTCAGATGGGAGTAAGTTGAAACTGGATGACATTGATACTTTAGATGGCAATATTGAATTTATGGACTTTGATTATGACAATGATGGTGATGTAAAAAGTGGGACAGCTATGAAGAAAAGACCTTATAGAATGATTAATAGAGGTGCAAGGGGCAATAACAAAACACAAGGAAAGTTTGGGAGTAAATGCGATGTAAGTAGTGTAAGTAGTGTAAGTACTGTAAGTTTGGGAGTAAATGCGATGTAAGTAGTGTCCAAAAAGTTTCAACTTTTGATTGTTGCAAAGAACGTTGTTGCCAAGTGGCTGAGCGTGCAAGGATCTTAGAATTATGGCAACAATATTGGGGTCAAATTTTTGAGGATCGAGTCAACTATATTTATGAAACATTGTCAATGGCACAAGAAGGTGAGAAAAAAGTTGCCCCTTGGAGGAAGCACAGTTTGTTGTCTTGCATGGTATAAGATACATGGTATTTCGAAGGCAACCTTCTATCGATACAAACGACAATATGATCTTGGTGCATGCAAAGGTATGCATGGAAATAAGGGTTTGTTGAGAAAGTCTTTGAGACATGTGGAGATGGGGAAAGCAATCATTCAAACATTTGTGGAAAATACTGCAGAGAAGATGCCACATAAGAGCCGCACAATGGTGCATGGAGAAAGGGATACTCATCCCTTCTGTGTATAAGCAAGTTGACATATTGAATGAAGTGAATGCTACATTGGAGGGGCTAAAATATAAGACATTGTCAAAGTCTACATTTAGTAGGTTATGGAATACGGTCTTTAAGCAAGTCAGTCTCTCAAAAAAGAGCACTTTCTCCAAGTGTGACACACGTACAACAATCAAGATGAAACTTGAATCTACAAAGGTACAGAGTGAGGGAGCATTTGCTACTAAAACGAAGAGCACATAGTTTACAACAAATGTCTTGTAGAAGCTTATATTATGCATGGCGCTTATCTTCTGAGCTAGACCCGGACAAAATTTTGTGTATCATACATGACAAGATGGACCAAGTAAAGACATGCATTCCAAGGTTGCAACCCATACCAAAATCTTTGAACCGTATTATGCAATTGCCTGTGTCATTGTCAAGGATGTTGAATCATGGGCATGGACAGCTACATGGACAGCTAGTGTATGGAAACTTTGCATTGCAATTTTGGAAGAGTGATCCTAATTTTACAGTAGGTTCGCTTGCATTGTGCTTACGTAACCTTGAGAGAAAGGACAACCACATGTATGGTGTACTCTCCAGCAAAGAACCACATATGCAGGAAATATTTGCAACTTTGTTGGATAGAGATGCATTGGATTGCCACATGCAGGTAAAGGGGATTGTAAACAAATATGATATTATGTCTTCCACAGTGACAACATCTGAAGAAACAAGCTTGGTACAAGATCCAGGTAAAGGCTATAAACAACTTCCACACATTTTTCTTCCCCAAGTTGACAATTGTGGAGAAGAGAACAAGAATAAATATTTGTTTGCCTACTTATCATTGCTCATTGCACATGGAGTTTTTCAAATGGTGCAACTAGGCTTCTTGATGGTTGGTCATACACATGAGGACATAGATGCTTTGTTTAGTCGATTCTCTGAGACACTTAGGACAGATTCTGTCTTTACATTGCCTCATTTGTTGAAAGCCTTTAATGAATGTGAATCGAGTCGGCCTGCACCTTTTTTCATACAAGAAGTTCTTGACTTCAAGGGGTTTGTTAAAGGGTACCTATGTGATGGGAAAGAACAGTTGGTGGGTCACTCCAAACCATTACAATTTTGTTTCTACCTTAGTGATGGAATTCCAAAATTTCAATATATGATGCATCCAAAGTTGGCCCAATGGCTTCCAGTCGGTGGTATAGAGATATGGAAAGAAAATGCAGATGGTAAGCCAATGCTCCCAATAGGACAACCAAAAGCTATTACATTACACGAGTACTTAAACGACAAAGATTTATGGATTGAGGAAGCATGTGGAGTATTGGAGATCTTGGATGGACAAGGACAAAAGTGAAAGATTAGACAAGTCATATAAATCATGGATGCTTCCTGTAATCAATTATTGGGATAAAGTGATGTCTTGCATGAAGATTCCTACTATGTGAAAGGAAGAACTTTGCCATCCATATTGGCCAAGAAGCCAATGGAAAGATAGCATGTTGAATGAACTTGATGAAAGGGATGATGTTGATGTTAAGGGCCTTGATGACCTTGAAGATCACTATGTTGGACCAGCTTGTGATAAGCCAAGAGAGGGATTTAATCCTTTAAATCCCTCTCTTAAATGTGAGGAAGAATGATTTTGTCTTGGTAAGGCCATGTGATGATATATACCCAATTTGGATGGGTGTCGCAATGTCAGATGTCCAGTTAAATAGCTCATCAACAAACTTCAAAAAAGTAGTCATACATTATTGGGCTCTTACAGGAAAAAGGGGATGTAGTGATGCGGTTAGGTGTAAGAATTGTTGGATGAAGCAATGGCAATGCAACAAGGAATTTGACCTTGCAAGGTGGGAACACGTGGATTCAATTGTTTGGAGTTGGAGCACAACCAAAGCTCCCACTGAGAAGTGCAAGGTTAAAATACCACGAACATCTTGTGAAAAAGCACAAGCCAATCTCAAAATGGCAAAGGATGTAGAAGATCAAAATGAGTATGTCGATATAGACGATATCCTATAGGTACAAGCTTGTAATTTTCCATTGCAATGGATGATAACATGTTTTGATTTTGGCCACTTTCGTTGTGTCATTTTCTATTACTATTATGTGTTGAAATATTGTCCAAGAACTTATTTGTAAAGAGTAAATATAGTTTGATTGAATTTATAAAGTTTAAATTCAAGATTTATTTTACTTTATTTATTGTAATGTATTTGCATATTAAGAATCATTTTGAAGCAAATAATTTATAATGGGTAAATTAAATTTATTTTATTTTAATTTAATATAATTTTATATTGATACTTATTTTGTTCTTTCAATTGTTAAAAAAGACGATGTATGCAATGAAGACCCACTATAAAACATATCAAGTTTTATTTGTCTAATGCAAATACATGGTCAAGAAAGGCAAGCATACATTCTACAAGTCACTTTTGGAAAGGAATCTTCATGTAAATGATCATAAAGAATTTGCAACAACACTAACCTTATTTTTATAATTTCATTTATTTTACTTTAATAACAAATTTATAATTATTTTGCTCTTTGTTAAGAAAGATGATCTATGCAATGAAGACCCACAATGACTATAAAACATATCAAGTTTTATTTGTCTAATGCAATTACATGGTCAAGAAAGGTAAGCATACATTCTTTAAGTCAATTTTGGAAACAAATGTAAGTTTTATTTGTCTAATGCAATTACATGGTCAAGAAAGGCAAGCATACATTCCACAAGTCAATTTTGAAAACAAATATTGAATCATACAGTAATGGATCATAACAAATTTGCAAGACTTACTGTTCACATAGATGACCACTTTGACATGTAATTTAATGTAATTCTACAATATCTTGCATATATATTCACACACATCAGCAAACAAAATCCGAAAACCAAAATGTGCAAGATGGTGGAGTGTGGCTTTATGCTTTCAGTGCATTTCAAACCCACAGAGATGTAATGTTAGATTACCAATTTGAAACACAAAACACAATTGATGGTGGATTGTAAAAGTCTTTCTTTACAAGTTTGCAAGTACATCAAAAAACTATTTGCAAGTATGTTATGAAAATCCCTAGAACTTACCATTTTGATCATAAATTTCAATTTGGATTGTCTCAAAATCACTGGATTGTCTTTACAAGTTTGCAAGTACATCAAAAAACTATTTGCAAGTAGGTTATGAAAATCCCTAGAACTTACCATTTTGATCATAAATTTCAATTTGGATTGTCTCAAAATCACTGGATTGTCTCAAAATTCCTAAAACTGTCTTATTAATCCTTTCTTCTGGCTCTAAGGCTCAAAATCACTATCCGGCCTTCCCTTCTAAGCTCAAACCAAATGCATTCACTTTGTCTAGGTCACCTACTTCCCCAAAGGCTTCACAGATTTGCTCAAACCATTCTGCATGAGAGATGGGATCCCCTTCTCCTAGGAACTTAGTTATGAGCTTTGATATGGCAATAGGTCTATACCTTGAGGGGTTTGGTTCCCTTACTGGATTTGGAGGTGGTGGCGGGGTCGGTGCCGCCCTTCCTAGAGCTTGTACTAGGTCTGAGTGATTGGTGGTTGCAGTGTTGGATTTATCGGCCTTGGATTTGGTCTCGAGCTTGGTATGGGTCCTCCCCCAGTGATCGTAGGTTTGAATTAGAAGTCGAATTTTGGGGTCTCTTGTTGTAACGATGGCATGGTTGTTACCGGATTCCCTGGTATATCATCATACACTGGATAAGTTGGATTGGGCATTTCCATGGTTTGGTACCACTGTGAAGGTCCTGCTTCAGAATCATAATGTGAAAAAGGAACTTCACCATACGGCATTCTTGTTCCCAACGGTTGTGCAGTCGAAGGATTAGGTATCACCTTGGTCATGGGTTCCGTCATTGGTGGTTGTATAATTGAAGGAGCATTGACTCACACTTTGGGTTGTCCAGCAAATGGATTAGCCATATCCGCTATGTCTATCAACCCTAGCCTCCCTATGAAATTGGAAATTCCTGAATAGAGTCGGGTGGCTGTGGATGGTGTTGGTGACTGAATTTCAACTGATGTAGAGTTTAGTCTCTGCCGTGTTTTCCATGTTGCTATCAAGACTCATAGAGTCGTCCGTGCTTGTGTCATCTTCTTGTCTAGGTCCTTGTTCAGAAGATGAGCTCCAATCAGAGGCTCATGTTCTCAAGGCTGTAAAGCTAGGCAGGAAGCTTGATATTTTGTTGTTTGAAGCACTGTTGTTTAGTCCAATCTCGGATCCTAAGACCTTGCCATTTCTAAGTTGCATGAGAAGTCTTCACGCAGGGTTCAGGGCACTGACACTTGGCAGTGGGTTACAAATTCGACTGCACATGGCAGGTTGGTATAGTAGCGTGCTGCTATAGGCTATGGCAGCACACTGGCTATTGTGACCAATTTTTGCACTTTCTGGGTCTAGTGGATGGCACTGAGGGTTTACTGAGCAATAACTGAGGGCAGAACACCTGTGATAGGCACTAGGCTAAAGTAGCGCTTTGCTACCAATGGGGAAATTGTCAGCTGTTCAATGTTTTTCATAGGGTTGGAGCACTTTTGGCAGTAGCTGGCGGTGCTTGGTAAAGCAGCGCGCTGCTATAGATATAGCAGCAGCTGTTGGATTTTTCTCACTGTTTGGGGCTGCTGGGCATTTGCATAAGGTAATCAGTGGTTTTGGCAATTTTGACAGCACTTCCAAGCCCTGGGATAAAGTAGCGTGCTGCTTTAGGGTTGGGCTCTTTTCTAGATTTTTGGCAATTTCTCAGGGTTTTGGACAATTTCAGACAGTTTTGGATTTTATGAAAATTTTCAATAATTTATGTCGGTGCTAAGGCAGCGCTCTGCCTTACAGATTCTTTTTTTTTTTTTACCAACAAGCGCAAGAATTAATTAAGAGAGACAAAATTACAATAACTGGCTGGGATACAGCACTGGGATCCATTGATCACAGACATAGCAATTACATATCTCAATAATCATTAGCATAGTGCTTCAATTGTAGTTTGCAGTAACGCCACAAAACGGTTGGACTCATCAGTCTTCCTTTGGAACTCATTCAGTTGATTCTGGAACTTTGCCTTATAGGTTCCTTTGTCTGACAGCTAGCTGACATAGTAAATGATGTCATAGGGGGCAAGTAACAACTGGGAGCAGCTGGCAGGCTGCTGCTAAAGCGGGGCGCTACTTTGTATAGCAGCACACTAGGACTGTCCGGCAATTTCCTACTGTCGACACACTTCTGATCTCTGTCAAGGGTTTTTTTTTGGGTATTTTGGTTCTGTTTTGACACAAATGGACACTCACAAATACAATATAACTTCCTATTACAAAAGAAATGGAAAACAAACAACTTTTCCTACTGATTTGACCCTTTTTCTATGATGTGACACGTTGAACCGGTCACTTCAAACGTCAAATCACAACTAAAAAAGAGATTTCGTACTGGTTTTTCTTGATTTTGACAACAAGCAATCAAAAGCTAACCTTTCTACACAACTCCCAACAACAAAAAACACTTCTATCACCTTCAAATCTCTCGAAACTCACAAAAACAATCTATACTCTGGCTCAAGCTTCTAAGCTCGAATCGGGCAAATAACAAGGGAACGATTGATGTTGGTGGAGCATACCTAACTAGTCTCCCTGAAAACGGCACCAAAAATGTTAAGTCTTCTGTGTCGGTGACTCACATGTCATTGGGGATCATCCAAGCATGCCGCAAGTGAGTGCTCAACTCCTTGCTACTTCTGGGTAGGAGCCAACCTCGCAATCGGATATACGAATGTCACGTTTGCAGCCCCCGTCTTGTTGCAAATGCGATTCCACTTGGAGAGGACAAGGAGTGGGAAAGAGAGAAGATGGCATACTTGTGATCATGGGTGAAGGGAAAATCGTGGACGTAGCAATTGCATAAGACCATAGAAGGAAAGAAATCATGCAAGTGATCTAACACAAGGGAGTGGAAGGAAGCTTGAGCTCTTTTCATTCAAAATGGCAACCAACAAGTGAAGATCAAAGTCAAAGACTTGGCCTTTTATACAAATGCCTTTTTTCAAGGGAGGACTAACCCTTTCCTTGTCTGGCACTCTCTCAAGCTCTTAGTTCCTCCTAGCTAGTGGTGCAATGCGCGACCACCCTACTCTAGCTTCCCTCATTTTCTTTGTAACTCTCTATGTAAATGGCCAAATCGGTAAAAAGTGTAAGTACATATATTACTAGGTGGGCTGCCCAAATGTTAACAGCATTCGCCTTAGAGAATACGCAAAGGGCTGGTGACATGCAGCCTTTCACGATTGCATGGGCTCCATTTGCAGAGAGTGCAATGGAGAATGAGGCCATCTGGATGCTAAGCACAAAAGGTGGGAAGAGAATATGAGATCCACACATGGTATATTGTCCCCACCCTCCAATGTGAAACCTCTCATTGCTACAGCACTGGGGTCCAAATGTACAAGTTTTTACATTAGCCCCAACTTTCATAAAAAACATGAAGATAGAATTGTTGAGATGACTACTGTAGCTGAGTCGAAGTTGTCCCAACTGAAGTCGGACGTTGATAAGGAACGCCGAGTTCTTGAGGATGCTAGCTAGGACTTGCATAGAGCTGAGGGCAAGTGCACAAAGGTCAATAGGCTTGAAGCTGAACTACAAAATTTTGAAGAGCCTGCAAATTGAGAATAGTTGATCCAAATGTTGCAACGATTGCACTCCAAAGATGATGTAGAAGGGTTGAAAAAAAAGGTGGATGATGCTAAGGTACATGACTCTAGGATAAGTTCTATGCTACATAGCACTTAATTTATTCTTTCAAGTACAACTAAGTTGAGATATATAGAGCTCTTTTACTATGGTATATATATCATTGTTCTTTCACCATGCAAGTTCTTAATTTGACCTATATAGAGCATAGTATGTTCTACATAGAAGGGTTAATGTGCTATGCGAAAACATTTTGGGCTATAAAGCACTTACTCTATTACACATAGCATGGTTAGTGTAGTACGCAGCTAAATCTGAGCTGTATAGCACGTAACCTGTTTCGCATAGCACATTTGATATGCTTTGGAGCATTGTTTGTGCTATAAAGCACACAATATATTCTCCAAAGCAGCTTTGAAGATTATTATCTACTACATAGCACATTGGATGTGCTATGGATCATTATCTGTGCTATAAAGCACATATTATTGTCTATATAGCACATAATATGTTCTATATAGCAGGGTTAATGTGCTATTCCATAACATTTTGGGCTATAAAGCATTGATTCTGTTACACATAGCATGGTTAGTACAATACACAGCTAAATCCGTGCTATATAGCACGTAATCTATTTCGCATAGCACATTTGATATGTTTTGGATCATTATCTGTGCTATATAACACATAATATATTCTCCAAAAATACTTTGCAGATTATTGTCTGCTACATAGCACATTGGATGTGCTATGGATCATTATCTGTGCTATAAAAAAGATATTATCTTGTCTACATAGCACATTGTCGGTTTGTGCACATAATCTATTCTATATAGCAGGGTTAACGTGCTATAACAAAACATTTTGGGCTATAAAGGACTGACTGTGTTACACATAGCATGGTTTGTGCAGTACACAACGAGATCCGAGCTACATAGCACGTAACCCTTTCCGCGTAGCACATTTAGTATGCTTTGGAAAATTATCTACGCTATAAAGCACACAATATATTCTCCAAAATAGCTTTGTAGATTATTGTCTGCTACATAGCACATTGGATGTGCTATGGATCATTGTATGTGCTATATAGCACATACTATATTGTCTATATAGCACATAATCTATACTATATAGCACATAATCTAATATATAGCACAGTTCATGGGCTGTGCAACACAATCTATGGTACATACCATATATTGTGTGCTTTCTATTTGTTATACAACTCATTATGTTTGCTATGCAACACCTAAGAACTAATATATTGTACATCTTTGCAGGCTGCAAATTTACTAATGAAGAGGGTGATTGGGGAGGCACAAGCCTAGAGGGATTTTATTTTGCAGTTGAAGTCCAAGGCTGAGTCCATGCCTCCTCTGGTCATTCATCCACTTGCACTTGTTGTTAAGGATGTGGATGGCCAGTTTTTGAAGGCTGGGGTGACTACAACCACTGCTCTTCATGTGGCTTCCCTTTTGGCATGTAGTCATTTGAAGTGTTTTCTTTCCCGTGTGGTCATATGTACCATTGTCTCTGCTTTCCACATGTAGCAACATAGAATGGTGTGTGTGCGCCTAATGCATGCAGGGAGCCGGTTTTTGAAAGGGCTAAATTATTTCTTGGCATTCCAACATCATGTAACCCTGGTATGTTTTAAATTTTAAGATGCTTTTACATTATAACAAGTTGTTTTTTAGCATATCGGAGAATAATATCGGTAATGGTGCCGAGAAGGAGGTGCTGACCTCTAGACCCCGGCATCCCTTCCACAACCCATGGATCTGTCGGATATGGTGATGTTGATTCGTCCAATGGATTCGCCATGCTTGTAAAGGTAGCCCTGTCCTCTCGAAGGTGATGATGCTGCCTCCACTGGGTCCAAGTTTGCTACTACAATAGCCAAAGGATATGCCGTAGCTCCCTTCGATGCTGATGCTGGTCCTGCTCCTAAAGGATTCTCCATGCTCATCTATGCTGCTACTACTACCGCAGCTAAAAGATACACCATGGCTTTCGACGATGCAAAGACCAACGGTGAAACTGCTTCTGCTGCTTAAGAGGTATCAATCAATTTTGATGCAAAAGTTGTTGCCTCAAAGAGCTCAAGTCAGCCAGTTGTCAATGCTAGAGGGGATTCCTTTACGTAGATCATACCGCCGAGAATCTCTTACGCACAAGTTATCAGATCTGCATCTGATGACAAGCAACCCAAGGTATCTACAACACCTCACCCTCGTAGTCTTGGGGCAGTTAAAAAACTTTTTGAGATGGCTGGAAGGAATATTCCACTGAGACAGTTGCAAGGACAGCAGGGCTATCTCAAGTCGGCATCAGCTCCCTCCATCCTTTTGGGTGCATAATAGGAGGTTAGTAGGAACATTTAGATCTGCAAACAGAGAACGTTAGTTGGTTTTTGCAGGGGAAGGAGACCTCCCTTCGAGGTGATCTTAAGATGGATGCAACAGACTTGGGGGAATAGGGGTATCTGAGTGGAGAACACCACTTGGTAAGAAATGATTACTTTCTCATAGTTCGTCAGTCTGAAGAGTATGCCTAGAGAGTGTTGCACAACAAAACCTGGACCATTCGAGGGCAGCCCATTTTTCTCCAACCCTGGGATGTGGAATTCAGTGACAAGGACCCCAAGACGATGAATACTCCCACCTGGGTTGGGTTTCCAGAGCTACCCCTTCCCCTTAGGCCAATGATGAGATAAATTGCTTCTGGATTGGGGGTGGTTAAGGTAGTTGAACCTGGCCATCTTCTCAAGAACTTAACTCCTTTGGTGTGCATAGAACTTGACACATTTGCGGTTCTGCCCACCCAAATTGAGATCAAGCTGGGAAACGGAAAGGCCTTCCACAATAGGTTAGCTACAAGAACCTGCCAAACAGATGCAATCGATGCAACCAAGTAGGACACTTTGCAGGAGATTGCACTCTAAAGAAGACATAAAAGCAGATACTCCTGGCCGTCTTCTCAAGAACTTAACTCCCTTGGTGTGCATAGAACTTGACACATCTGCGGTTCTACCCACCCAAATTGAGATCAAGCTGGGAAACGGAAAGGTATTTCTACAATAGGTTAGCTACAAGAACCTACCAAACAGATGCAATCGATGCAACCAAGTAGGACACTTTGCAAGAGACTGCACTCTAGGGAAACAAGAAGAAGACATAAAAGCAGATACTCCTGTGACCAGCGCAGAGGTCACTCCCATAAAGGAAACCAAGAGAGGACACAGATTCATCCAAGAGACCAGGAGACAGCATAGGAAAAAAAAGAGGAAAGGGAAGAAGAAGAAGGAAAGGAAACAAGAGACACAAAGGAAGAGGAGGTGCAGATGAAGAGGAGGACATGGAAGGCACAAATGAAGAGGAAGACCAGGAATTCTTGAGAGATGAAGCATGGGAGATCCATTCCAGGATTGGAAGAAGAGCCCCCCATCCCACATCCAAGATCATATGGAAGAAGAGACCCAGATAGTAGAACTCTTATTGTACTTTGAGTCCTGTATTTTGAGTCTTATTGTTTTATTTTGTAAAACTATTGAAGTTCTATTGTATTCACATGCAGACAGGGGACATGTTCATGAATTTACTTCTCCCAATGATGAGCAAAAGACACCTATTACCAGTGTGTATTACATTGATCAATGATACCCTTAATTGTTAGTTTATTTCATTGCTCTGTGATCATTCTTTCACTACTAATTTTGAAATGAAAGTGGAGGAGGGTCTATGGGCGGCAATGTTAGAACACCAAAAAGAGGGAGGACCAGTGATCTAGAGTCCACGTTCATAATAGCAGTCACGAGCACTTTGCATTGTAGATTCTAGCCCTTGTGTGAGAGACACCACATCGTTTATGACAGAGGGTATGAATCTATAACTCTCCTTACTTCATTTCTTCATCTTAGTTTGAGTATTCCAGTTGAAGTTGTGTATGATATCCAAACATTTGGTCACAGGCTCAGAGAAAATAAAAAAGAGAAAAGTAACACATGCAGACATTGGAGGGGAAACTGAAACGCATAGAAGGGAAGTGACCAGAGGAATGAAGGAGAAGGAGCCCTTATAAGTTGATCGAGGGGATTAGGAATTGGTTGGCTCACCATGGCAGCCAAGGAAACTCGTTGCACCTCCGTAGACTCCCTTGAAGAACTGGGATGTCCAATGGTACCTGATGATGACGTTTTCTTGTCTGAATTCACACACAAAAGACCCTTAAAGCATAGCGCTCAGGCCAATGGTATGTCTGTAAAGTCTACTGAAATTCCATGACATTGTAACAAACCACGTTTTCCTTGAGTGATCCTCATGAAAAAGTCTTTTGGAGTATGATAAAAATTTGGTCTCTCCTTTCCATGTGTTTGATGTGCAATGCTTATGAATGATGATCAATCATGTCTTGGATTGTATCCATTTTTGTGTTGGTTGACTTGTTGTATGAGTAAGTCCATTTGTTGCCTTCCTTGAAGAAGTATAGTGCATGCATGCATGAAAATGATGTCAATGATGCTGCACACGGATGGTGATGCAGACAAAGAATTGGGGAATATATTATGTGATATGTGTGGACAGGTTGATGTACATGCTGATCATGCACATGATAATGTACAGGGTGATGCATAGGGTGATGTACAACCTGATCATGCACAAGGTGATGCACAGGGTGATGTACATGGTGATGCACAGGGTGCTGCATAGGGTGATGTACAACTTGATCATGCATAGGCTGATGCATAGGGTGATGCACATGGTGATGTACATGCTGATGTGCAGGTTGATGTACACAATGATGTACAGGATAATGTACAGGTTGATGCACAGGGTGATGTACACGGTGATCATGCACAAACTGATCATGCACAGACTGATCATGCACAAGTTGATCATGCACACGTTGATGCTAAGGGGGGTGTTGAGGAGGATCCTCATGATGCACAAGGTGATGTACATGATGTACAGGGTGATGCTAAGGGGGATGTCGAGGAGGAACCTCATGATGTACATGATGTACATGGTGATATTGATGGGGGTATTAAGCAGGAACCTGAACAAGCAAAACCTAATGATGCACCTGATGTAGAAGCTGATGAGGTGCAATCTGATGTACATGATGTACAGGGTGATACTGAGGTGGATGTTGAGGAGGAACCTCATGAAGTACATGGTGTATAGGGTGATGTTGAGGGGGGTGTTGAGGAGGAACCTCATGATGTACAGGGTGATGTTGAGGGGGGTGTTGAGGAGGAGCCTGAACAAGTATAAGTTGATGATGCACCTGAGATACAAGCTGATGTTGCACTTGATGTACAAGGGTGATGTTGAGGGGGGTGTTGAGGAGGAACCTGATGATCCACCTAATGTATGTGATGCACAAGGTGATATTGAGGAGGAACCTGATCCTTGACGTGATGTACATGATGCACATGGTGAGGAGGATCTTGCAGAGGAAGGGATTAGGTAGGCACATACACTATCAAAGAGAGCCAATAAGGTGTATGCCAGAATCAATAGTTGTTCCTGACCTTCCTAAAACCAAACTATTAGTTTTGGACATGAATGGAGTATTATTGAAGAGATACCATGTGACATGTGAGGCCTTTGACCGTCGTAAACACAACCTTAGGCTGACTAAACTGCACTTAATGATGTTTAAGAGAGAGACAAATATGTGTCAATGCAATGCAATGCAACTATATTAGATGGTGAATGCGGTTACAATGAGATCCAAATGGATCTATGCTGTCCTAGATGATGCATACCCCTGGAAGAGAGGGAAACATGCTGAATAATGATGAAGGATGGCTGTCCTGACTCCAATGCTGAGTTCCACCACTTATATGCTGGTATCCCTCTATGTAGGAGTTGGGAAGATGGCTGAATATGCTGATGCGTGGGCCTGAATGCTGGAATGCTATGATGCGTGGATGCGCTGCTGTTCCCAGCCCTCGTGGTGTAGAAACGCTTAAGGAACACACTGTGGGATGCTGAACTGTATCTCCCTTTGCTCCTAGGAAGGAAAACGCTGAAGAGATCCAGATGATCTATGCTGAAATGATGCGTTGCTCTATATATGAAGCTCTACTACAGGTCGGCCAGTATACAGCAGTCAGCTGCCTACATATTTCTTCCACGACTCATAAATGCTCCAGATATTGCTGTCAGCTGCTGTAAATAACCTGTCAGCTGGTCATAACAGGCCCTGACCTGAAGTAATAAATGCCCTAAATGCTCTTAATGACTCATGTACTGATGTTGGTGAGAAAACACCCCCATATGATGCTCACACTGATATATGCCTGGATGAATATCCTGATTAAATGCCTGATGATGCCATGCCACTTGTACACCTGATGGGTGTGCACGTGACATTCCCCTCTGCTAAACTGTTGCTGGGTGATATACCTGGCAACCTTTCGACTCCTCTGGCGATCCTTCTCCTCCGAACCACTGCCCCTTCTGTCTTCCGCTGTCGGGACTGAGGTCGTCTGCAGGAGTGAAATCCTTTGAGCCAAGACTCTATGTACTGCGGGAACTGAATGGCAATGCTAAAACTGCTTGGAAATACCTGAGTCACCCCTGACCTGCTTGTGGAAACCTTTCACCTACCATCTCCGTCGTTCCTGAAGCTCTGAACCTCCTGAGGCGATGTTGGAGTAAACTTCCGTCTTCTGTGGAAGAGAAACCCCTTGCTGCTGCCAGTTGAAGCCCATAACTTATGTCCTCCTTTGATGATGGATGTCATTCTTCCCCAGATAGTTCATAGGTAAACATGTATGCCTGCAGATGCAAGACTGACTGCTAAGATGACTGCTAAGATGACTACTATGCAAGCCATGTGCAACCCTATATGCTGTGCAAGAATGCAGATGGATGGGTTACTAATGCATACCTAAGGCCCTAAATGCTCTTAATGACTCATGTGCTGATGTTGGTGAGAAAACACCCCCATATGATGCTCACACTGATATATGCCTGGATGAATATCTTGATTAAATGCCTGATGATGCCATGCCACTTGTACACCTGATGGGTGTGCACGTGACATACCAAGTGACCAGGGGGAGGGGCCGTCCCAATATTGACCATCTGGAAAATTTCAGGATGATCGAGAAAAAGCCCGGTGAGATCATTGTGGTTCGAAAGGATGCAGAATTCTTCCTTTTAGCATGCTAAAAAATGTTCAGTCTTATTCTATGGACAAGCTGCAACCAGTGCAACATGGAAAAGACAATGGAATAGGCCTTTCCTGACCTGTCCTATCAAAGACCATTTTGGTTGGCCCGTTTGTGTCAAGATAGTTGTAGAGAGGCACCATTCTAGTTTGGGGATGTGCCTGGGGTTCCTACAGTTTACAAAAACAAACCCATTTTTTATAAAAGACTGGATGTCATTTGGAGGTTCTACATTGAATTCAGTGCTGTTGACACATTGCTCATTGATGACATGTCCTACAAGTTCTTGGAGAATGTTCTTGATGTTTTTGACCTAGAAGACAATGCACAAGATCCATTCTTCCTCACAAGGTCTTTGATATACTAGTTGATAATGTGGAACAGTGCACCTGATTGCAGAAACTTTTGTAGAATGTACAAGTTGACCAAGGATGAGGTGTCCATACCTATAATGCAGTACCTCCAGCTATTGAGGAGAGCATGTACAGAACATGTTGGGTCTTCTGGTCGCTAGCCTTATACATGTACCATGGTTTCTATGTTGTAAAAATCTGGATACTAAAGTTGTACCAATGTACTTATACACAATTCTGTAACCTCGATGTACATTCAGACATCTTTTTCATCTTCAATGTACCTACTGGTAATTTTACAATTTTGATTTTTGGCTATGCTATATAGCCCAAAGAATGCCCAGTTCATATCCCTTGCTATTATACACTTCTTATCTTTTCATGGTCTTTCCTTATCCTATATCGCAAATCATGTCATTTCCTATGATCATGTGTTGTATAGCAAAATGCATGTTTAGTTGTTCAGTTGTTCATTTGTTATCTCATGTGAGCACTATATATCACAGTGCTTGTTTACTTGTTGAGTTATTTCATGTGCTACATAGCACAATGCATGTTAAATTGTTTACCTGTTCAGTTATCTCATGTTCTATATAGCATGAGGCTTGTCTAATTGTTCAATTGTTTAGTTATTTCATGTGTTATATAGAACAATGTATGTTTAATTGTTTAGCAATATAGCACGGGACATGTTTAAATCAATAGTTATCTCGTGTGCTATATATCACCATGCTTGTTTACTTGATCAGTTATCTCATGTGTTATATGGCTTTATGTCATGTTTAATTGTTCAATGGTTCATTTATCTCATGTTGTAAATAGCATGAGGCTTGTTTGATTATTCAGTTGTTTAGTTATCTCGTGTGCTATATAGCACAATGCATGTGTAATTGTTCAGTTGTTCATCTACCTCATGTGCTATATAGCATGATGGTAGCTGCATTTACCTTCTTGAGGTTTACATATATTCAAAGTTTTTCATTTTTCTTGGGCACCACTACAATAGGGGAGACCCATTCAGTGTGTTCAATCTCATAGATAAATTTTGCCTCTAAGAGCTTGTCTATTTCTTCTTTTATCTTTCGTGTAAAATTCTCATTGCAAGTATAAGGACGTTGCTTGGAAGGCTTTGCATCCTCTCGCAATGGAATTGTATGCTGACATATGCTTGGATCAACTCCTTTGAGGTCTTTATAACTCCAAGCAAAAACATCGCGATACTCCTTTATTGTTTGAATTAATAACTTCTCCTCATCTAAGGACAAGTCTATGGCAATCCACACATAGCGAGGCTCTTCTCCTGGCTTAGCGATATCAATTTTTTTTGCATCTTCTGGACCATCGTATGAAACCCTTGGCATGCTTGGCTTTTGTCGCATGGGCTGTTGAAGAACAATCTTCCAATCTTGAAGAAAGCATGTTTAATTGTTCAGTTATTCACTTATTCATGGTAGACCATTTATGTGCTATATATTACTTTTGCATGCATATCACACTATTTGAGTATACATAGATGTGGTACACTATGTACCCTTTATAGCATTGTTTGTGTATACATAGATGTGGCCCATTAGCATGCTATATATGAAAATGTCCGTGAAATTCATCCCATTGAATATGCAATGTAGAATACACTTTCAGTGTACAGATAGATGTTGTACTATATAGCTCAGTGTTTGTGCTATTGATCTTGCTATATAGCACGATCACAATGCTATTCTCCAATTGAACATGCTAAATATCACAAGGTCTGTGCTATTGAAGCCCCTGGACAAGCTATATATCACAAGGTCTATGCTATTCAGCCCATCGAACATGCTATTCAAGAATCATCTATATAGTAAACAATTTCAATGTGGCACAATTGTATGCTATATAGCACATTGTTTGTGCTATACACCCCACAAAATATGCTATGTAGCACACAGTTTGAGTGCAGATACAAATTGGAACTATGTGTGCTATTTGACTCAATTTTTGAGACAAACCGCAGTCACAGCGCTTGATCATACCGATTTACAACAAATCATACTATCTCGGGACGCAGTGCAATAGGCTCTCCATCTCCCTACCTCTACAGGAAAACATTTCCAGATCAGAAATGTCCACAAGGTACTTGAGCCATGGGTCCCCTACAACTCGACAAAACACAAAAACGGCATCCCCTTTGAGAGCATCGCCGACCCCGTGTTATGCAAAGCTGCCAGAGTAATGACCATCCTCATGAAGGTCAAATTTTTGGACCACCACTTTATCATCTCACTCGGACACCTGGCCCGGCTCTACCTCCCCAAGGTCTACCCCACCAACTGGGCCGAACACCTCTTCCAAGAACTCGACCATTGCTCCTAGCACCACAACCAAAGCCACGGGAACCCGATCACCACCACTCTCATCATCTACCACCTACTCGGCTCCATTCCCAAATGAGCCCCCCTTGGGTTGGTTACAGCGGTTTTGCAGACATCCCCTTGAAGCGGCGTGACACGAAGAAACGCAAGTTGGACCCTCAAGATAAGGGCACATCTTCCACGCAAGCCGACCTTCCAGACCTCGAGCTACCAGAGCAGACGAACGGAGCAGCCGCCCTCGGACACACACCCCCTGCTGCCACCACCCCTGCCCCAGCTATTACCCTCACACCCCCCTCTGCTTCCCTCCCCCCACCCCCCAAGAGCCAGCCCCCCAAAGACAAGGGCAAGGGACCCATGCACCCACCCCCTCTGTTGGCCCGACCACTGACTACAGAGCTCACCACCATCTTGGTTGCCCTCTCCCGCATACAATAGGAGCCCGCACAACTCGACAAGGTCACTTCTTTATTGCTCCACATCAATGAGCAAACAGCCATCACAGTAACGGCACATGGTCCAAAAGGCAAACCTCGCCATGGAAGCCACCAGCAAAGATCATGATGAGGCGATGCAACAACTTATTTAGGCCCATTAGGAACAGGACGTTTTGAGGGCCCAACTCGCCGCAGCCGTTGCTGCAAAGGCCCAATTGGAAGAGGATTGCCAAGCCGCCACCCGAGCCCATAACCAGAGCTCTTCGCATTGTTGTGTGAACACGTAGAGCAGGTTGGCAACATCGGCGGCGAGTGAAGTTGGAACTGTTGGAAAGGTCGGATCAACAGGGAGGGCAGTGGTGTGGACCGAGTCGGTAAAGGTGCTAAGACGAGAGGGAGGTGCTCAAGGAGTTGGAGATCGAGGGGTTGGCCAGGTCGGGGGTAGCTGTGCCGATCGGGGAGGTGGAGGCTGCATCCTGTGAGGGTAGAGTGGTGGTAGTGGAGACCGCAGGAGCGGTAAGCGGGATGGAGCTGGGGCTACGCGAGGAGGGAGTTGGAGAAGGGGGGCTGGTGCAGGAGGGAGGGGAAGGATGTTGGGGGCCGCTTGTGGGTTGGCCCAAGCGGTTGTGGTTGCGCTTGCGCTTGTGAGGCGAAGGTTGTCAAAGAGTGAGACCATGAGGTGTGGTCCAATCTTTGTTCATTCCAGCCTCTTCTTGATCTCGTGCTCCAGTTCGCAGTGCAGTATGTGTGCGCAAGACACGGGTTGACCAACTTCGGCCATAGCTGCATAACGACGACCTTCCTCATGAGATACACATTCCGGTGGGTGAGGCAGATACCCTCGGCTACAAGGCGAAGCTGGAGGCGGCATTGGAAGCACTCGATGTTGTTGATCTTCCAATCAGCGTTGTGGGAAGTGCCGCACCATTCGTTTGGAACTGCCTATGTTGGCCGAGGGTGGTTGGGTGTTTCCGTCAAGGGGAAGGTGTAGCTTGGTGGCGATGAGCTGAGGTGTTATTACGACCTCACGATGCGTCCCTCGTTCTCAATTGTCACCGCTCCTTCTGTGCGGAGTTCATTCATGGCACGGTGGCAAAAATCTTCGTCCAAGGCTACGTCTAGCCAACTTGGGATAGAGTTGAACTCGAGGAGGCGGGTGTGGCATAGTCAGTCCTAGTCAATAACGCTCTCGAGAGCTTCAAGAGGCAAGAAGGCCGCAATGGGAGTGGGGGAAGCTGTGGCGAGGATGAAGAGTTGGAGAGATCGAGAAGCAGTGGATTCGAGCAGGGGTGCAAGAGAAGGCGAAATGGGGCAAGGGGGGGAGAGGTGATATAAATAGGGGAAGGCCAATTATGGAGGAGTGAGGGGATGGGTGTGGAATCAAGGAAAAGTTAGGAGAGATCATGGCGGATATTTTGGAGGGGGGTGGCATATTTAGTTCTGCATGCGTGGGTTTATCCGAAAGGACATGTGGCCTTGATGATTTCAGGAGGTGGTTGAGAATGGCAGCGGAGTGTGGAGAAATGATGGGGCAAACGAGATTTATGATGGGAATCTCGAGTAGTGGTCCAAGGTACAGCCGTAGGCAGAAGCCGTTTACGGGATTTGGGAGTGGTGCCCCCTCTAATGTCGATAGGATGAAGGTGTCGATGTCGGTTTTGGTGAGGATTCAGTATGGGCCGGCCCAACGGATTTTGAGGCTGCTAGGGTGTAGGCCCATTTTTTATACAAATAGTAAGATGGGGTCACTGGCGTCGAAAAAATAGAAACGATTATTCCAGTCGACCCATGCCTTGTGTCGTTTCTGAACAGTGTCGACGGTCTAGAGGCTTGATAGTCGAGTTTCGTCGAGTTGCTGGAGTTGCTGGAGTCGGTGGGGTAGGGACGCTTCTGGGTTTAAACGGTTATCGATGGCGACACGGAGGCTTGGGACAATGAATTCCATGGGGGCGACTGCCTCTAGCCCATAGACTAAAGAGAACAGTGTCTAACCCGTCTCGTGACTTTGTCGGCCATTTGAAAAGCCCAGAGGGCGGAGTGGAGCTTGGTGTCCTAGTCGATCCAATTTTCATTGACCGTTTTCTTGAGGATCTGTTTGAGGACTTTGTTGGTGGACTCTACCTATCCATTGGCCTGTGGATAGTACACTAATGATTTTTTGTGAATAATCAGGTGTTGTGTTGTGAGGGCCTTGATGACGCGATTGAAGAAATGGTTGCCATGGTCGCTGACGAGCTCAATGGGGGTGCCGAATCATGTCATGATATTTTCGTACAAGAATCGAGCGACCAATTTGCCAGTGTCATACCACAAGGCTTTGGCTTCCACCCATTTGCTATAGTAGCCGGTAACCACGTAGTTACATGAGAGTGAAGTATTGATATGTAACACCCCCTCTCAATGTCCACCTTGAAGTGAACTACTTTTTCGGCCCAACGCCGAGTCGATGAAGACGTCTCTCGAGCAAGTCTCTCCCAAGAGCCTTTGTGAAGATGTCCGCCGCATTCTCTGTAGTCGAATAGTACACCAAGTCGACCTCTCCATCCATGATGAGCTCGCACACAAAGTGATACTGAATCTCAATATGTTTTGTGCGAGCGTGGAAAACAGGGTTCTTTGCAATTGCCATGCAACTTGGATTATCACACCACAGCTACGTAGGGTCGCTCTGCGATGCACCCATGTCTCCCAAAATCCTCAACCATACTGCCTCACATGAAGCAAAGCACGCTGATTTGTAGTCAGCCTCGGTAGAAGAAAGAGCAACCGTAGGCTGCTTCTTGCTGACCCATGAAACAACTCCAGATCCGAGCGAAAAACAGTAACCTGACACGGATCTCCTGCTATCCACGTCTCCTACCCAATCCGAGTCACAAAATCCAATCAAGGTGTTGCCCTTGGTATAGGTGATGCCATATTCTAGCGTGCCTTTGATGTATTTCAGCACCCGCATCCCTGCCCTCCAGTGGTTCTCCCGGGGCTTATTGGAAAACCTGCTCAGTACACCAGTTGCAAAACTGATGTCCGGTCGTGTGTTGCACAAGTAGATTAAGCTGCCCACAAGCCTTCTGTACTTTGCGTCGTCTACTAGTGGTGATGAGTCTTCAGTTGAAAGCTTCACATCAACCTCCATAGGGGTGCCAACTGACTTGCACTCAGCCATGCCAAATGCCTTCAATATCTCTCCAGCATACTTCTGCTGTGAGATGAAGATTTGATTTGGATCTTGCCAAACCTCTATCCCCAAACAGAAATGCATCAGTCCGAGGTTTGTCATTTCAAACTCTCTTCCCAGCATCTGCTTCGTCTGTGAGATCTTCTCTTCATGGTTCCTCGTCATGACAAGGTCGTCCACATAAAGCACCATGATCATACACTTGCCTCCTTCTCTGTAGATATACAAGTTTGCATCTGATGGGCTCCTCCTGAACCCGTTTCTCAGAAAGTAGGCATCAATTCACTGGTACCATGCGCGTGGGGCCTGTTTCAGCCCTTAAAGTGCCTTCTTCAGTTTGCAGACTTTACCTTCTGAGCCGGGGATCACAAATCCTGGTGGTTGCTCCACGTAGACCACCTCCTTGAGATCTACGTTCAGAAAGGCAGATTTCACATCCATCTGAAACACGGGCCAACTTTCCTCCGCTGCTAAGGCCAAAACACTGCGAATTGTGGTGAGTCTAGCTGTGGGAGCGAAGGTATCTTGATAATCAAAACCATGTACCTGTGCGAAACCCTTCGCCACGAGCCGCGCCTTGTACTTATCCAACGTGCCGTCGGACTTGTACTTGGTCTTGTAAACCCACTTGGTGCCGATTACCTTGCACTTTGGTGGTCGATCCACAAGGTCCCAAGTGTTGTTCTTTATTATGGAGCCATACTCCGACTGCATAGCCTCCATCCACCTATCGTCCCCCTCTGCCTCTGCAAGACATTTGGGTTCTTCGGCACGGATCACTTCCGTCATCAATGCATAGTTGACTAGGTGTTCCTGTGCTCTTCTTTGCTCCTCTAGTCTCTTAAACCGGCGGTGTTCGGATTGTTCCTCCTCAATAGTTGGAGGTTCTCTGTCATCCAAAAGCTGCTTTACCCACTTCGGGAATGGCTGTTGCCGTTGTGGTTCCGCAGGCTCTTCCTCTTCTTTGTCTTCGTCTTCATTCCTCCCAAGCACCGTTGGGGGATGTCGGTCTGCTTTTGGTGGGTGTATTTGGTTGCATAGCTTATGTTCATGTTCCTGATGAGAAAAGAACAAAGCAGGATCCAAAGGCAGAAAAATGCATCTTCATTGGATATGCTCTGCGCATCAGAAAGGGTATCGTTGTTATAACCCTTCCACTAGCAAAATGCAAGTGAGCAAAGATGTTTTGGATGAAATGAGCAATTGGTATGCACCAACTGTTATGGTAGGAGATGCAGATAGATGCAGGAAATGGGAATGCTGCAGCAAATGCAGAGCAGCAATCTCAAGCCTTGAGTGGACCCGGAGAGTCTCTACTGGTGGATCTAATGCATGGACAGGGAGATTGAGATCTAGTGAATCGTCACATGGCAGTCCTGATAGTGTTGTGCAGGTATCACGTAAGGGAAAAGAAAAGGTGAACCATGCTCCAAGGTTTGATGTTTTAGCTGGTAGCTCTCATGTTGATGGAGAGTCAGATGGCTCTGAAATGAGCCTTGATGAGGAACTTGGGATTCCCTCTGTTGTTACACCTGGTGCAAGAAAAAGCAGGCATGCTTTGAAGACTCCTACAAGTGATCCAGTTGTATGCAGGTCCACGCGTGTTAAGTATCCAGTTGACAAGCTGAGATATGATGGGTATACAGCACATCACTATGCTTATATGGTCAAGGTTCTAGAGGAACCAGAGCCCACATGCTTTGAGGATGCAGTAGGGCATAAAAATTGGGATGCAGCTATGGATGAAGAGATGGCTGCCTTGGATGCAAACCACACTTGGGATTTGATGCCTTTGCCTCATGATAAGAAGGCTATTGGCTGCAAGTTACAAAGTAAAGCATAATGCTGATGGGTCTGTGAGCAGGTACAAGGCAAGATTGGTTACCAAGGGTTTTGCACATACATATGGAATTGATTATGAGGAAACCTTCAACCTGGTTGCAAGGATGGCAACCGTGAGAGCAGTAATTGCTATGGCTACTACAAAAGGATTGTCTTTGCATCAGATGGATGTGAAGAATGCTTTCTTGCATGGTGATTTGCAAGAAGAGGTGTATATGATGCAGCCAGAAGGTTATGAGGATGATGCACACCCTGATTTTGTATGTAGGTTGCGCAAAGCCTTGTATGGCTTAAAACAGGCACCCAGGGCATGGTCGGACAAGATAGGGCAATTGTCATGTGCATCACAGATGCCATGGACATTTCTAGGGCTAGATCCAGAAGAGGCAAGCAGATAAAGACTAGGAACCAGATAGAGTCAGACTGTGGAGCACAAGATGCAGACTGAAGCAAGGCTTGGAGAAAGAACCAAAGGGATGCTGTCGGCTGACATCAGCATGGTCAAAGAGCTGTCGGCAACATACTGGAGTGGTCGGCTGAGCCAGTAGATAAGGGCAGCAGGCAGGCGCCAGAACCAGGACCAGTCGGCTGAATTAAAGAGATTTAATGAATTAAAACTGGCCGACCAGCAGTCGGCCAGCTCCTACCTTGTCCAAGAGTGCTATAAAAGGCACCAAGTGCTCCATGTTTTACTCATTCATCCCACTAGGGGATTGGATCACTAGGGGTCCCATAGGGGGCAGAAATTAGGGTTAATCACCTTTTTATGAAGGCAGCCCATGGCTGTACAGATTTGTACCTTTTTTGTACATAGTATATACTGAAATTCCAGCACTTCTCACTCTCTCTCTCTACTCTCTCTCTACCTGCGTTTTTGCATCATGGTGCGTTTTTGCATCAGAAGGTCTTCAAGAGTGTTTAGGGCTGAAAGAAGACTACCCAGAGCTTCCGCGCGTTACATTGGTATCAGAGCATCAGGCTCAGCAAACCTAAACGCTGATTCAGTCCCAGATGATGGTGTACAGGTCCAAGGTACAGGAAAGTACACGGATTCGAAGCCCAAGGCCAGAACACAGATCGGGAAGAACTCCCAGGAGGTTTGTTGGTGGTGTTCCACAGTGCCAGATGGGGATGGCAGTTCCGTGAGCCAGATGGGTTCTAAGGGAACGGTCCCAAGGGAGGTTGATCCTCCAAGGGTGATGTGAGAGTGCCAGACTCAATTCCAGGAACGAAGACCAAGACGGTGTTCAGAATCAGGGCAGAATGGATTGTGGACTAGAGGAAGACCAGATGCATAGATCTTCATCAGAGACAGAGTGGTTTGGAGAACAGACCGGATTTTCAGAGAAAAAGGTTTGCCAGGGATGGATGATGACAGAGGGACTTCGGAACAGGATTGGGATGATGACAGTCATCCAAGAGCAGGTTGGATTCCCGTCATCAAGTTTAGCAGAGGGGGATGTCATGTGCATCACAGATGCCATGGACATTTCTAGGGCTAGATCCAGAAGAGGCAAGCAGATAAAAACTAGGAACCAGATAGAGTCAGACTGTGGAGCACAAGATGCAGACTGAAGCAAGGCTTGGAGAAAGAACCAAAGGGATGCTGTCGGCTGACATCAGCATGGTCAAAGAGCTGTCGGCAACATACTGGAGTGGTCGGCTGAGCCAGCAGATAAGGGCAGCAGGCAGGCGCCAGAACCAGGACCAGTCGGCTGAATTAAAGAGATTTAATGAATTAAAACTGGCCGACCAGCAGTCGGCCAGCTCCTACCTTGTCCAAGAGTGCTATAAAAGGCACCAAGTGCTCCATGTTTTACTCATTCATCCCACTAGGGGATTGGATCACTAGGGGTCCCATAGGGGGCAGAAATTAGGGTTAATCACCTTTTTATGAAGGCAGCCCATGGCTGTACAGATTTGTACCTTTTTTGTACATAGTATATACTGAAATTCCAGCACTTCTCACTCTCTCTCTCTACTCTCTCTCTACCTGCGTTTTTGCATCATGGTGCGTTTTTGCATCAGAAGGTCTTCAAGAGTGTTTAGGGCTGAAAGAAGACTACCCAGAGCTTCCGCGCGTTACAGCAATATCTTGTCACTATTGGATTTTAGATTTCCAATGCAAATTTTTCACTTTATGTGAAAAGGGCAGACAGGGGAATTGTGCTTGTAGTCATCTATGTTGATGACTTGATCATTGCAGGTGATAATGATGCAGATATAAATAAAGTGAAGCTGCTTTTGAAGTAGACATTTGAGATGAAAGATTTGGGAGAGCTGTGTTACGTCTTGGGCATTGAGGTTATTAGATCCCCAAGTGGGATATGGCTATTGCAAAGGCAATATAGTTTGGACATGCTGTCCAAATATGCGATGACAGGCTGTAAGCCTATTTCTGTTCCATTGGAGCATAATGTGAAGCTCAGTGCAGAGGCAGGTGAGCTTCTTGAGGATATTACTATGTACAGGCGCATAGTAGGTAGCTTGATTTACATGACTATTACCAGACCAGATTTGAGCTATGCTGTGGGGTCAGTGAGTCAGTTTATGCAGGCACCAAGGAAGCCACATTTGGATGCGGCTAGACGCATACTACGGTATGTGATGTCCACATTGCATTATGGATTGTTTTATGAAGCTGCTGGGTGTGCATTATACGTAGGTACATGGGTACACAGATGCTGACTGGGCTGGTAGTGTCTCAGAAAGGAGATCTACTAGTGGTTTCATGTTTTCCCTTGGAAGTGCTGCCGTCAGTTGGAGCAGTAAGAAGCAACCGACGGTTGCCTTGTCGAGCATAGAGGTTGAGTACAGGGGTGCAGCGATGACTGCATGTGAGGTAGCTTGGTTACGGAAGCTACTTGCAGTTATGGGACAGTCAATTCCTGCAGGCGGTTGTCATTCATTGTGACAACATTAGCAGCGTCATGCTTGCTAATAACCCAGTTTATCATGCTAGAACGAAGTACATTGAGGTGCATTATCACTTTGTGAGAGAGAAGGTTCTAGATGGAGAGATTGATCTTGTTTATGTCAACACTGAGAAGCAGGTGGCTGATATTTTTACGAAAGCCTTGGGTACCGAGAAGCTTCTCAGATTTATTAGCTTGCTTGGTGTACTTGAGATGGATTTGAGCTTGAGGGGGAGTGTTGAGGTATCAAGCTCTAGCCCCGATGTATCTCCCATCGTAATTGTCATGAAAAAGAATGGGAAGTTCAGGGTGTTTGTGGATCTGAAAAAGATTAATGCAACCACTCACCGCCGCGACCACTACCCACTTCCATTCACAGAACATGTGCTAGAGAGAAAGGCGGGAAAAGAAGCTTATAGCTTCTTGGATGGATTCTCAGGATACAACCAAGTGTCCATCGCACCTGAGGATCAACATAAAACGGCATCCACCACCAAATGGGGAGTATATGCATATAGGGTGATGCCTTTTGGGCTAACCAATGCGCCAGTGACATTCCAAAGGCTAATGAGCACAGCATTTAAGGACTTCTTGAGAGACTTCCTTGAAGTCTTCTTAGATGACCTATGCGTGAATTCAGATTGGGATAACCATCTCAAGTACTTGAGAATGGTATTCGAATGCTGCTGATTGTATCGCATTTCTCTCAATCCTCTGAAATGCCAATTTTGGGTCAAACATGGAATCATTCTAGGACATGTAGTGTCGAAAAATGGTTTGGCCACCGACTTCAATAAAATCAAGTTCATTTTACAGCTACCACCACCAACAAACCCTAAGGGTGTACAAAGAGTCACCGAGCACACAGGATACTATAGAAGATTCATCATGTCATACGCGACAATTGTTGGATATCGGAGTCTAGTGTGGTCCTAGTGTGTGCTAGAGTGGTGTGAGGTGTTGTGTCCTTGAGTGCTTGAAGGGTCAAGTGTCCTTCTAGAGTGGATAAGGTCATGGTCATTACATCATAGGTGATGTGTGAGGTTCAGCCCTTGTGGCTATATGTACTTGGTCTCTATTTATGGTTCATACACTCGATCTTATCATTTGACTCTTGTGTGGCTCTCATCTCATGGCACTCCATCTCCATCCTCCATAGCTTCTCCTATCCTACAGTGGTATCAGAGCAGGAACATTCTCCCTGATCTTTAGCTTCCACTCCGTTTCTTCCAGCCTGCCGTCTCTACCTTGATGTCGTCGCCATTTTCCTTCTACACCGTACTTGTCAGAAATGGGCCGCTTCATTCATCACGTCTTTGATCTCCAGCTTCTATTGATCTGTTCATCTATCCAAAGCTTCTAAGATATGACAGATCTGAGGGATGGAATCACTTCACATGGCAGAAACTTTCGAACTACCAGCTTCTTGAAACATGGTCTTCCCCCAACCATAGACGAGCGGTAATGGCTTGCCTTGTGCAGCGCCTGCACCGGATGGAGCATGATCGGAATCTCAAGCTGTGGTCGAAAGACCCGTCCTCCCTTGAGGGCTGGAATTGCGAAACACCAAAGTGGCGGCGAACTTTCCACTACGACATGGTGTATCCTCTGATGGAAGATGGCAGCGTCGGAACCGTTTATGTTGCTGTTTTTTGTTTGCGGGTTGAATGAGCATTTGGGTGCTCCGAAGATTGTGGTAGCCTTCAGGGGCATATTATTGGACAGAATGGTGGAGCTCCATGAGGACCTGCATATCATCTTCCATCAGCTGCACACCCACAACCGATACCACGCCGCTCTCCATGTGGTGAAGCAACATATAGATTTCTTTGGTGCCCATTCGGTGTGCTTGGTGGGGCATTCCAAGGGTGCTTCCCTGGCTTTGCTGGTGGGTAGAAAGTTGGCGGCCCATCTGTTCAACCCTCCATACCAGCCTGTATGCGCTGAATCGCTGCACCTGTCGGGCATCATCAGCATAGCCAGCTGGCAGGTTCACACCCAGCTCACCAACAAAGTCACCCAGTTCGTGCAAGGCAAGAAGACGAGACTGCAGGATCACGAGCATTTCATGGCCATCCATCCATGGTTCCTGCACTTCTATGTGAATGTTTGGGACGCCTTCTACTCCGCATACACCGTTTATGTTTTAGTAGAAAGCCATGTTGTATTACATGAAGGGAAACAAGAGCTTGATGACATGTTTTATGGACTCATTACTTCTTGGCCACTTCTGGGCAAGACACTAGCATTGGCAAAACCAATTGCTAAGAACCTCTACTACATACTCATAACATCACAACTAAACAACAACAAATGTCCTAGAGGATTCCATCATGAGCACATAGAGCAAGATCCTGCAATAGTTTTTGGTTTCTCTCTTGCTAAAGAGATCGACAATGATGATTGGACTTTTTGAGTTATGTGTGTCAGGTTCTCTACCTTGGGTAGGCCCCCTAAAATGATGTAAAAATCAGTGTGTGTTTTTGTGTGCCTTATTTCATAAAAGGCTCCACTCTTCCATGTACCCAATTAGGAGACAGGGGGCGTGGGGCGTTGTTTATCTTTTCTTTATTAGGCCTGGCCGAGTTCCAAGATGTTGGTGTAGTCCCTAGACCTATGAGCTGGTCATGCATCCACGCTTAGACATGAGCCTTTGATCATGTTGACACCTAAGCCATGAGAGTGCTTGGTTCAACCTCTGAATCATGCTCAAACTTTAGCCTCTAATATTGCATGGGATGCACAGTCTAGATTGTGTCATTCTTGCTCACCCTAGCTCCAAAGGGGGGTTTGTTGGATATCGGAGTCTAGTGTAGTCCTAGTGTGTGTTAGAGTGGTGTGAGGCGTTGTGTCCTTGAGTGCTTGAAGGGTCAAGTGTCCTTCTAGAGTGGATAAGGTCATGGTCATGACATCATAGGTGATGTCTGAGGTTCAGCCCTTGTGGCTATATGTACTTGGTCTCTATCTATGGTTCATACACTCGATCTTATCATTTGATTCTTGTGTGGCTCTCATCTCATGGCACTCCATCTCCATCCTCCATAGCTTCTCCTATCCTACAACAATTGCCTACCCGTTATACAAATTGTTGGTGGAGTTCAATTGGACCGAGGAGTGTCAACAGTCGTTTGACGCTCTAAGGCAAGCTTTGGTCTCCGCACCAATCCTCAAGGCTCCAGACTAGAATTTGATATTCCATGTCCACATTGATGCATCAAACTTTGCCATAGGATGCATGCTAGCACAACCAGGAGACAACAAATGTGATCACCCCATGTATTTCGCAAGCAGACAGCTCAATGAAGCCGAAATGAATTACACCACAATAGAAAGAGAGGGACTTGCAATGGTATATGCAGTGAAGAAGTTCAGACACTACTTGTTAGCCAACAAGTTTGTGTTCTTTGTTGACCATCAAGCTCTCCTCTACCTGGTAAACAAACCTTACATGACAGGGAGGATCACACGGTGGATGCTAACCCTTTTAGAATTTGCAATGGGAGTAGATGATGACCTTCCGGATGCTCCTTTATTCCAAGTGGATTTAATCCCCAAATGGGCAAAGGAGGTTAAACACTACTTAACCAATGGACTCCCACAGGACAAACCCCTAAATAGGGAAAGGGCTCAAAATCTCGTAAAAGATGCTACCCCTTACCAACTCATTGCAGGACAACTCTATAGATTGGGAAAGGACAGTATTTTTTAAGAAGGTGTGTCCATGAACATGAAATTGTAGATGTTTTGGAAGAGGCACACTCCGGAGTGGCAGGTGGTCACTTTGCAGCAGAAATAACGTCAAGAAAGGTTTTATAGGCGGGCCTATGGTGGCCTACTTTGTTTGGGGATACTGCAAAGTTTGTAAAAAGATGTGACCCGTGTCAGAGAGCTGCAATCCCTCACAAAAAGGATAGCATGCCCTTGACCAGCATTCTAACAGACCAGCCCTTCGAAAAGTGGGGCATGGACTTCATAGGACCGATTAGCCCAACTACTAAACACAAACAAGCTCGATATATCATAGCAGCTATAGATTATTTCACCAAGTGGGCTGAAGCAAGGGCCACCAAAGAATGATGCAAGATCCACCGCCAAGTTTTTATATAAACAAGTCATCACGTGGTTTGGATGTCCACTTCAAATAGTAAGTGATAGGGGTACGCACTTCATCAATGAGACCATTACCATTCTGTTGAGTGAGTTTATGATCATTCACAGAAAGTCAACCGCTTATTACCCACAAGCCGATGGCCTAGCAGCAAAGAGTTCAACAAGACTTTCTATAAAATTATGACCTGCACAGTGGAAGGTAGTCGTAATGACTGGGAGCATAAGCTGACCACGGCACTACGGGCATATCGAACAGCTTATAAGGTGGCAACTAACTGCACACCTTTTAGCCTTGCTTTCGGTATGGAAGCAGTCATGCCAATGGAATTTGTAGTTCCAAGCCTACGAGTCGTTGTGAAGGAGAGGTTAACTGAAGAGCCTCTAGCAGAACGGTTAATTGACCTTGAGAAGCTTGAAGAGACTCGGCTTAGGGCAGCCTTTTGCCTTAACGTTGAGAAGATTTGACGGAAAAGATGGTTTGACTGCAACCTTAAAAATAAAGATCTTGCAGAAGGTGACCTTGCGTTATTATGTAACGTAAGGAACACGAAAAGGAAACTTAAATATAGAGGCATGGGACCCTATCGAGTGGTTGAGCTAACACCTCAAGGGACAGCTCGCATTGCCACCTTAGATGGCACTGAAATGGAGAGCTACGTTAATGGCAGTAAACTCAAAAGGTACTATGGGCCTCTTACCCTTCAAACTCTTCAAGCCATCCATGGTGAAAAAGAACGCAAAAAAGCGGAAAAAAGGTTACAACAACAAGCCAAAGAGAAGGCTAAAGACCAAAATGCTAAATTGAAAAGTAGGACAAACCTTATACTTTACAAGGCGACCCTCGTCACCTTAGAAAACCAAAATGATGAATGTGAAATTGAACCCGCTAAAGTGGATATGCTTTTGCAAGATAGCAAATCTCAACAAGCTTGGCAAGCATTGATCGATCCAGGTGCAAGTCACAACTTCTTATCACAAGAGGTATGGAAGACCCTACACACAGGTGCATTACTACCATCCTCTGTAAAAGTTAGAGCGGTTAATGGACAAGAAATTGAAACCCTCAGGTATCTTCACACGTCAATTACAGTTGCTAACCATAAGGTGGAGGGAAGGTTTTTTGTCATGCCTACGGGTACCACGGACGAACAGGTGACACTAGGAAGATCTTGGTGTTACTCGTCGGTTAACTGCCAAATAGACTGGAGGGAACGCACTGCAACCTTGACAAGCGGAGGAAGGACCTCAGTTACACCATTGAACACCTCTCGAGTTCTAATTCCCTCGTCACATCAAATTACCCCTCTAACTCCATCAACAAACAACCTAAGGACATGAACAATCCGCAAGCAACTTCAGCCATCCTTGACAAGTTCAAGATGGGTATGCAAGGATATACTCGAAGCTCAAGGCTTCTACCAAGCAGAGACACATGTATGGATTCCATGTAGGACCTCTCATCCTTATTACAAGACATCTTCAAGGCGTCGCCCAAAAAGAGCCAACCAGGTTAAGACATCCTCTACAACAACACGACAAACTCGATGGGTGTCTAAAGCACTCTTGAAGGCACAAGAATATTATAAAGGGGAGACTCATATTTGGATACCTAAGCGACCTCATCATCAACAACCACACCCACAAAATCGACAACCCGTACAAAGTCGACAACATCAGAATTCTACAACCTTTATCCATCCACAGTGGATACCTACAAGGTTGCTGCAAGCACAAGAATATCACATGAGCAACACTTGTATTTGGATTCAAAGGCGAGGTGAATGCTATCAACAACCTTGGTACCATCCCACACACGAGATGAAGTTTCCAACCGCGTACAATAGGCCATTCATTCATATTCGGCATGGCTCACTGCGCGGTATTCAGCTATACTCAACCTCTGAATTCTTCAATTGTTCCATTAACATACAATCTCAGGTTGATATTTTCCGCAACCACCACTCACATAGGCACTGCACCCATTCCATCATTGGCACATAGGCACCAGTTGGGAACACTTACACAGGAAAGGGAGTACATATATTTTTCTTAACCACACTCATTCATCCAGCACAGGGCATTTGGCACACTGCCATATTTTCATGACAAAACACCTATTCTCATCATCACAGAGTGCACAAAAAACTCAGGAAAAAACTTCATTTTTTCACTCAGGAGCTATTTTAGCAGACCGCTGAATTAGCCTCTGTTATTTCAGCGGGTCCCTATTTCAGCGCGCTGAAATACCACCTCTTAATTCCATGGACCAGCTATTTCAACGCGCTGAAAACCGGCCAGCTAATTCACTGGGCCTGTAATTCCACGCGCTGAAAATGACCTCCCTATTTCGGCGGACTGCTATTTTAGCGCGTTGAATTACCGGCAGCTATTTTCACGGACCCCTATTTCAGCGGGCTGAAAACATTTCAGCGGTCCACTGAAATAGTTGCATATAAGGCCAAAGACCCCCTTGCTGAAATAGTTCCTGCAACCAGATGCTGCTGGAATTTTTCCTGAATTTCACAATTTCCCTGCAATCAAACACCCTCAGTATTCACACATCATGTCTTCCCCGGATGAGCCTGAACGGCTTGACTTCTTCGACGAAATGTTCAAATATTCACACTTGGTAGATGAGGCTACTTCAGAACCTAACCCCATTCCCGACCCCCAACAAACCTCGCCTGCGAGCACCCAACCTAGCTCATCCCACACCCCCACGATTTCCCTCCCAGATCCCATCACCCTGGTAGAAATGGACGACATAGAAAAAATTCCAAGAGACCATCCGGTCCCTCAGCACAAGCATCCTCATCTCGACGGGGGTAAGGTACAAAAAGGCAAAGGAAAGAAGGCCCAGAGGTAGACACAGAGCACAGCCTCATTGTACTCAAATCATTCACCACTCGGTCAATAGTGGGTGGATGAGTTGGACGGGGTGGTTATACACAGCAAGTATAGAATTGCCCCCCATGAAGATTTCAAGGTTTATTATCACAGTGCAAACTGTTACAAAGCATTGGAAGATCCATAGGTGAAGCCGTACCTACAAGCAGTTGGTCTTGGCACGGTCTTGCACAAGTTACCCTGCTACTTGGATATTAGGGCGGTCACCCAATTTGTCAAAAATTTCAACAAGACAACTAATGAGACTTGGAGAAGCGCAAACTACATTTAAATATTGATGCAGTAAGGAATGCCTATAATCTACCAGTGGTTAAGGAGCCCTACAAAAATTTTAGAAAATTAAATGAATGGCTCGAGGGCTTAGTGGATTGGGTGGGACCCAAGTATAAAGGCAGCATTCCCTTTATAGATATCAAAGATGCAAAGTATGTCAAACCAGCCAGGGCATCAAGGTTTCTCACCAAGGTGGAACCTTCAGATCACCATGGGGTGATGCTCCCGTCGCATCTAGCCAAAGCTGTACAAACCAGAGGTGCAGACGACGAACTAGGCCGATTTCTTTTATCACGAGCTTCGTGCAGCATGCACCCAACACAACTCTCCGATCAGAAACCCCATGCTTTTTATGCCACTTATCTTTCACTTGAGTGCAACTAAACTGATCAGAGACGACTATGGGTTCGCCACAAAATCCAGAGATTTATTGCCGAAATATTTACAGCAAGCTTCAAAGTCACCGCACAAAGACAAGGGGCAAAGCAGTCAGACAAAAAGGGAGAAAGCAGATGCAATCTGATCAAAAGTTAAGCAGGACCGCGATAAAGTAAAGGAAATGAATGAGGCAAGGAGAATCTGGCAGGAGGCGGACGTACTAAGGCAGGAGCAGCTAAAGAAAGAAGCGACCGAAAAAGAGGCAGCAGAGGCAGCCACAGCATTAAAAGCAGCATCGGAAGGAGCAGGGCAACAAAATGATCTACCAGACCTTGAGCTCCATGGCCAAGTAAATATAGCTCCCTCGGGTATGACCAATTCAGGGGCAGTGGCTCTATTGGCAAATATCAAGGGTAAAAACCCGATGTTTCCAGAATAGTCAGCACCCCCCATAGAGGCATTTTCATGGGAAGCCCTCAACTATTGTACAAGCAATGTGTATGCAGATTCCAGTCAATATCAAAATGCCAGGATAACAGATACGGCCCGCACAAACAAAATGGAAATGGAGTTCATCACATCCATGATCAACTTCCAACATGCGGTAGCCGCGATCATCAGACGGAAGGAAGATGAGTCACAACTCCTTAAGGCACAATCTACAATGACTCAACTCCAATCCTAGCAGGTAAAAAAGGATTTCGAAGTGGCCAATGCCCGCATCAAAGCTCTCCAAAAGATCGGCGAATAGGCGGTAGAATCCTCCAGAGGAAGTACAGGGATGAAGCAGATAGATATCTGTTGAATTATTGGAGGTTAAACAGGAGCTGAAGGAGTCCAAGGCAGAGGGGGCCGGCTATCTAAAAGTTTATAGCAACACTCAAATCGAGTTCCATATTGTACTTTATAATCGAGTTCTCGAGGCTATGGAGGCTATGTCCCGCACAGGGCTTAGCAATTTTGAGAACATTCATAAACAATACCCTGAGACTTTGACCGAGGAAGAAAAAGGACATCGCTATTGCGATTTTTGAATCATCACCATCACCGTCTCAACACATTTCATCCACCATAGAGAACACATATTTAGGGCCACCCACACAATCCCTGCACCCCACACCTAGTACTAGTTCCCAACCACCACCCCCCTCTTCTACCAACACCACAACACCCCCACCATCCACTTCCAAAGCACACATAGACACACAAGACGACGGGTCTTGCTGAAAGCAGTGGCCTCTCCGGAGGGTACAACGGCGGTGGATGCTACATATTTCCAGAATCTTCTCCGACCAGCCAATCTAGAGGCTCCCGCCGCCAGCATGCTGATTATACAATGGAGGTGCCTATTACTGAAGAAGATAGTCCGCGCCTCAAGAATCAGTGCAACTTGAATATGACTGGCATAAGGCCATTCATCAATTCAAGGTGTTTGATGACATTTCAGAGTTACAAAGATGGAGGGGCCGGCTCACAAATTGTGAGCTTACTATGGCAGAGATAATGGAGGTCCGCCAACTTACAAGGTTCATCCTAAAGAGCTACAAAGCGTGGGAAGCCGCGCATGCATTAGAAGACAGAGGTGGGTACCATCAACCCGACCCCTAGAAGATTCCAGTGAATGACACAGATGCCAGTCTGCAGCCACAATGGAGAATCCCATTCCTCAAGGACCCCTATATCTGGCGGAAGTACTATGGTGCTGCCCGTGGCCGCCGCCGCATCAATCCCATCTTCTTTCCCATTACCCGAAGATGGCTCTGGAAAGATTTTTATGAAATGAAGGAAGTCGACAGGAATATCTGCTTCAACTTTCCACATTTCAGCTTTACTTCATGCAGCACCCAGGCAGAGCTGGTACAACACATGGTCGAGTTCAATGAAAAGCATGCAATGGTACCAGACACTGGAGTAGTCGCGGCAATGCACTTTTTTTGACTTCTCATCATTTTGCTCCGTGACGTTCCACAAACTCGCCCCCACGATCGAAGAACGCAACCGCAACATCCGTTCGGAGATCATTTTTTATCCAAATATTGGGCCCTCCCTGAAGCAGCGAATTCACTTGTACCTGCGAGTCCGTAATCTTCATGCCCATCACATCCGGAAGTTCGAGGACATGCACGACATGCGCTTCTAGGAGCCGCACCACATATTTTGTCGAATATCACAATGCCTTCTCGACAGGCATCAGGTTGTGAATGCGACATTAGATTCTATGATCCTTCGCTTTTAGGCATGATCCAAGGATGGATCATATGCAGGAAGGGGGGCATGTTCAGCCTATCCCTATCCTTGCCGTTGTAAATACATTTTTGATATGAAAGATCTTGTCAATTTTGTGGAATTCCGCTTGTCTATAAGTTGAGGATAGGAAGAAGAGAAGCCTCGCCAAGGCAGGCTAGAAAACGAGCAAAAAGAGTGAGCAATAGTGGTAGGAAACAAGATAGGGTTGGCCCCTCCCTTCAAAAGGTGGTATGTATAAAAGGAAGAATCATTGACTTTGGTCTTCATTATCCATTTTACAACTTCATGGACTAGAAGAGAGTACCACTTTGCTCCCATCTTGTGCATTGTCTTGTTCTCTTCTTTCTCACTTGTTGTCTTGCAATCGATTGCCACGACTCCTTTCCCCCTTCCCCCATGCTCGCATCCTTTCTTTCTCCCCCTCCCTTACCTCTACGTTATTCTCTTCTTGTGGAATCGATGCTTGTGGATGATCCGAGGGATGAAGGAGGTGACATCCATCGCCGCACACCATCGCATTGCTCTCCCCGAGGGTGGATTGAGAGTGACCTCCTCAATTGGTGTAACCGCAAGATCCCCACGACACGTGACGTCCAGAAGGCTACACACCCTACTGCTCCATAAGGCGGCATAAATGTGGGGTTCACTTGCAGTGGATAAGGACCATAAGATGACGAAGTTGTAAAGGTTCTTGGGTTTTTGGGAATCGGTAAAGGTGCCAGACTTCGTCTTGTGGATGGTATGGAGATTCCTCTTGGCACTGATAGGCTAAGTCCAGGCCTTACTTCATTGAAAGTAACCACAGGTCTAAATGGAAATTCAAATCTTAAAACAACTTGTTGTAGTGATGGCATTGTAGACATAGAGTATCCAGGCACGTCATCGAACATAGGTTGAGATGGGTTCAGCATTTCCATGGTATGATACCCATGTGAAGGTCCCGCTTTGTAATCATAATATGAATAAGGGACTCAACTATAGGATGTTTCTTCTCTCACAAAACTTGGTCATTGGCTCTGTAACATGTGGTTGTATGATTGGGGGAGAAGCCATCAGTGCTACAGATTGATTGGCAAATGGATTTAGCATCTCTGGAGGGTTTGTCAATCCCAACCTTCCCATGATGTTGGAGAATCCTCTATGAAGTCGGTTGGCTGTTGAGGGTGTTGGTATGTGGAGTTAGGGGCTATTGAGACTCTAACCTCTTGGGTGTTTTCGATATTACTGTCCAGACTCATTGAGTCATCGGTACTTGTGTTGTCTCCTTGCCTAGGTCCTAGCACAGAAGATGAGCTCAAAACGAAGGCTCTTATCCTTATAGATGCAAAGCTAGGCACAAAACTTGATATGCCATTGTTCAAGGCACTGTCTTTTGGACCCACTTCAGTTCCTAAGACTCTAGTAGATCTAAAGTGCATGAGGCACTTCAAATAAGATCTGGAAGGGTTCAAGGTGCTGGTACAAGACAACAATTGGGTTATGGCTTGAAGACTGGCATGCAATTATAGCAGCGCGTTGCTATAGGCTATGGCAACACACTGACAGTTCTGAGTCCTGTCTAGGTCTCTAAGGATTGATTGATGGTTCGAGGTATTAACTTTGGTCAATGCAAGAACAACTAAGTGGTAAGAATTAGCAGTAGACACTAGGCTAAAGCAGTGTGCTGCTATAGCCCTGTGGCTTATTGTCAATTTTTGAGCACTTTTTAGAATTGTACAACTTTTGGACAAGTTTTTGATCAAATTCAGCAGAAAGTCTGGTTAATAAAGTAGTGCACTGCTATAGGGTAGCAATGTGCTAATGGAATGCGAACACGGCTGTAGTGGAGTGGTTAAAGAGGACAATGTCCCAGCTGGTGGTGCAGGTTCGATCCGCGCTCTCTACGGTGTTGCGCGTCCTTGTAACTGGAGTCCGGTGGTATATAAACCGGTGTTTCTCGCCAAAATTTTAAAAAAAATGTGCTAATGGAATCTGACTGATTTCTAGCCTTAATTATGATTTTCCTGGGGCATGGGCCAGGGATTTCATTAACGTCTTCACAATTTCGTGATCACGTTAACAAAACCTGTTATTAACATATTAAAACTTGTGATCACATTGTATATTCACATGACCTGAGCAATGACCTGCCAAAACCTACTAGTCTCGTAACCCCGCCAGGGTTCTGTCATGTTTATAAACATTGCCCGACACCCATCATGCAACTTTTGGGGAGATAGTCCTTGTTTTGGGAGCGTGATATCTCTCCTCAAAGTACTTGTAGAGCTCTCGAGTTGCTAGAAGTGTCCTCTTGGGAAGAACGTCCTTATCTTAGGGGCTGTCGTCTTTCCTTGTAGGCACTCCTAAGGCTATTAGTTCTTTGAATTGGGGGCAGGGTGTGGTTCGTAGCTAATACTTGCGGAGATTTAGGGACAAAGTTGGAGTCATTCAGCTTTGTATTTGAGCTACGTAGGCCTCATTCTGCTTTATGAATGGTTTGATGGAGCCAAGAGTCCTGCTTAGGGGCTTGTATTGGTTCTTGATACTTGATATAGTTTAAAGTAGACAAGGGTTCTTGATACTTGATATAGTTTAGAGTAGACAAGGGTCTATTGTCCTATACTAGAGTATTGGGCAAGCATAGATCTTTGATTTTCTTTGTGAATGTTAGAGAAGGTCTATTGTCCTATACTAGAGTATTGGGCAAGCATAGATCTTTGATTGTGTAAAGTATCCTTAATTGGGTACAAAAGGCATCCTTCATTGGGGGTGCAATGTGCATGATAGTTTCGAAGTAGTTTTGTAGTCAGACCTTGCAAGATAGTTTCGAAGTAGTTTTGTGTTATGTGATGATCTTTTGTGTTTGTCAAGATAGTTTCGAAGTAGTTTGTCTGTTGATATGTGTTTTGTAATACGTGAGTGACTTTGTTGTTTTTTTATCTGTGTATTCATTGTTATATGCTTGCTTGAATAGGTTATTTGAGATGGAGGACAATGTTGGATCCAGTGATACCTCCAATAGAGTCCAAACTCCAAATAGTAGGAAAAAAAAAGGCACCTGGGATAGAGTGGCGATATGCAATTAATGTCGGTGATCGATTCATAGATTGGCAGTGTAAGCTATGCCACGCAGTAAAATCAGGTGGGGCGCCTCGACTAAGAGAACACTTTTTAGGCGGAGCGAAGAAAAAGTCATGTACCCACCCCTCTGCACCACCTGCAGTGGCCAAACCCATAAGAGAAGAAATTCAAAAGAAAGATTCAAGAAAACATTACACTCCTACCGTTAATGTATCAAGGCAGCAAGAACACTATTGTTCTAATCATCAAACTCCGGCTACATCGCCTACTTGTACTCCGAACGTCAATGTGCAACCAGAAAGTAATCTACCCAGTGCATCTTCCTGCAAGCGGAACTTTGACGTAGGAAATATACCCATGCGTCAAACTTCATTGCAAGAAAGCCTGCGTCAAGGTCGGCTCGATGATGCACAACTTGCCCTTGCTGAAGCGATTTACTTTTCTGGGAGTGCTATGATGATGGATCATGTAAAGTGCATAAAGGAGATGACCTCATTTCGATTGAAAGAGGGTTTATTTTCTAACTCCCTTGTTCAACAAATGGCTAAAGAGCAGCCTGCATGGAAGTGGTGGATGATGAATGGTGGTGAGCACTATGCTTTATTGCGCAACCTTGATGAAGGTTCTAAGTCAGTGCTCTTCAAACTTAGGCTCAGAAAGAAACTGGAGCATGTACAAATATATTCACAGTACTATTCGCAATCGACTTCTTGCAGATCGAGCAGATCGAGCAGATAAACTTGTTTACATGTATTGCAATGAAAAGATCTTGCGAGACATTGAAAGCGAAGAGTATGAAGAAGATATGCCCAGATGGATGTACGATTGTGATGATGTAGTAGACGAGAACTTTGATGTTGGACGTACATCGTGCACTAGCCTTGAGATAGAAGACAATTTGGACATTGACTTAGATGAGCTTAATTTAGCAGACGAGAGAGTAAACGGTGAAAGAATTTTGGAGCAAGATACTGACATAGAGGAAGAAGCCATTTCATTAATTTCATAAAAAATACTTGTACAAATGATTGTTTTTGGAGAAATTATCAATACAAAAGTAGGATTTATGTCTTTCTTAGCTTTCATCTTGAAATAAATTGCGAATTGCACTAGGAGTTGCATCTAAAGGTCCTGGTGGCCATGCCGAACACTGTATAAATACCTTGATTTATTGGGACACTGCACAATGCACATGTGGAAATACTTTGCATGTGCCTCACTAAACATATTAAGTGGTAGTAGTGTCCCACAGGGCAGTATATACTGGCCGCTCCACCCATCGAATACTTTGTAACATACAGGACATTGGGGGGTGGAGGAACTAGTAGCCTCAGCAGAAACTCCCACAAGATCAGGATGTATCAAAAAATGAGAGATGTGGTTCCCTTGGCGCACAGGAGCTATACGCGAAGAGAGGGTCTGTACATCTTGGCTGATCTTTTTGAGCTGCTCTTGAATCCCTCTATTGGCCGGGGGAGGAGTTGACGCTTGAGATAATCGTACAGCTTCTTTCTCCTTCTCTGCTAGCTGTGCCCCCCAGCGCCCTCCACCATGAGAGCAAGTTCCTCCCTTGTGAATGTCACTGTCTCTTCACGTATGTCGTGGGTGCTGACAGTGGCCTCTCTGGAGGTGAAGTCCACTGGAGTTTCTAGGATAAATTGTGCATATAGCATCTTAGCAAAATAGAGTGGAGCGTTGGCGTTATGGTGGAGAGGACAACCGTACACCTCCAAGAAAATGCGCTCGGCATTAATTTTGATATCATTATGAGTGCAACGCGAAACCTTCCATCTTCCCTTCTCAATCTCGCCATCTAGACATGGCCATATTTCCTTGATCATCTCTGTGGTTACGCGTTTACTTATGTCTTTCCATTGGGCATAAGTAGGATTTGTCCATTTCGACAACCTGCATGCTGTTCTCGTAGCTTCGCGGGGCAGTCCATGTGCAAGGGCCTTCATTCGCTCATATGCCTTCTTGGCTGACTCTTGATACTCGTTTGCTTGTGCTTCTGCCATATCTGCATGAACGTAAATGACTTTAGGATTTTAATGAACTATAAAGATCAACGTAAGATAAATTGACCATTACCCTCAAAAACTTAAAGTTTAACACCACGAGATGAGATATGAATTGCAAAGACTCAATGAGAAATATCCACTTGACTCAAAGAATATTTCAAACAATGCGCGCACATCAAATTTTAAAGAGAAAACATAAACTTAAACACCACAAGAGGAGAGAGATATTGCAAAGACTCAATGAGAAAATATTTCAAACAGTGCGCACATATCAAATTCTGAAGAGAGACAAACAAAGAGCCATTCTTGAAACTAAATCTCCTGATACTGTTAAATTACAAAATTGGGGTGAATGACACCGAGATAGCTCTACAAGAGGACGTTGTGGCCTCGTCAGGTCAGTATTTAGTGATCTAAAAAATTCCGCTACTTGCAAAACAGATTTTCGCTCGTCGCAATTAGGTAGACACATCCAATTTTTGACTCTATAAATAATAGTATCCATGGTAACTTTGTCATAGGAACTATTGTCCATCCACAACTCTTGTACTTTCTGCCAAAAGTCATATAAAATTTGTAATAAATACCCTAAAGCAAAAACATCAGATGCAGGAGTGTATGCATCTGCCAAAAACGGATCATAAATTTCCAGGGCTATCCACGGCCGTTTATTTCGCTCCTGCATAGGAGACTGCCTGTGCCACCTTCTTAGGGTTCTTGTCTGCTTCAAATATAAAATTGAGAGACATCCGTTTTTTGGGCACTCTCAGCACTAACCCCCAATCGATAATACCAACGCGTGGCTTCAACTCTTCAACTCTTTTGTAAAAGCCAACACTACATTGAATGGATGTAGGTCGGTATGTACAATTCCTAACAAATGTGCTGCCGCTAGGCCTTCCACCAGGGCATGCATAATATGTGGCATGGTTATTACTATTTGTTTTATTTTAAAAAGTTCTAGATGACTTAAAGGAATATTATCGGGCGGGGGTTTTCTCCATCCTCGATCCAAACGGAAAATTGCTCTGGTGAACTCACGGAATCTAAAGGGGACCTTCAGAAGAGTATCACCAAGCGAGCCGCCATTATAGTATGGAAAAATAGTGATCCAAGGAGATTCTTTTGTGAAGGCAATACACCTGACAATTGATGGGTGTAAAACCTGCATGCCCTGCTCTGCCTGGAAGCTCTCAAACTTGGCGCTGCCTTCTCCTTTGTAGTGCTTTCCGCAAAAAGTAATGTGCTCTCGCAAAAATGATATACCTCTAACTGTATACTCTTTTACTATGCCAAAAACACCAAAGCCTATTGTTCGCCCTTCAAGCAAAGCCTCGTGCAGGACACCAATGAGGTGTGTGCACATAGAATTGTAGATTGTGCAATTAATGACACCCGTCCCACTCGCATCTGGCTGGCTGGATGTTGCAGCGACGTCCTGGGCAATGCGCACTCTTTTGAGGAGTGACTCTGCATCCAGCACCTTCATGCGCTTGCTCTTTGCTCTTTGCTCGCTCAACGTCCCATAACTGTAGACGATGCATATTAGCTTCAGGCGGGGCAGCATCTCTAAGATCATTGCATGCTACATGCATGCTCCCCAAAATAGTTTGTGTTATATGTTCATGGTTGAAGTTTGCTATCTTTTGTCTATCAAGCAACTCAGCGTTGCCTCCGCTTCGAAGTCGACGCTGTGCATTTTCCCATATCTGCTCTAATAGATCTCACATGAGTATCTCAGACTCATTGATCTTTTTGACAATGTCTTCTGAACATTGTGACACTGCGATGACTGCTTCAATGCGAATTGCTCGTAGAATGATTTTACACTCTTCAGGGGAAAGCATGGTGGTCGTCTTCGTAAATCTAGAAAATATCACTAAACACAACAAAAACGGAATATTAAACAACATTACTGAAATCAACATCAAGCAATGCATCATCAAACGTAGAGAACTGCAACAAGTGTATCATTACTTATCAATGATCAAACAAAAACGGAATATCAAATAATATTACTGAAATCAACATCACGCAATACATCATCAAACATGAGACAACTGCAACAAGTGTATCATTACTTATCAATGATCAAACAAAAACGGAATATCAAACAATATTACTGAACTCAACATCATGCAATACATTATCGAACGTGAGACAACCGCAACAAGTGCATCATTACTTATCATTACTTATCAAGTGCATACATGTTGCACTCCTCATCTACACACCTACCGTGACAGAGAGAGAGAGAGAGAGAGAGAGAGAGAGATTGTGAAGTGTATCATGAGAGAGAGAGAGAGAGAGAGGGGGAGAAAGAGAGAGAGAGAGGCGTGATAGATAGAGAGAGAGGGAACATTAGATGACATTTTTAATAGTTTTGTGAGTTCCTAAAGAGAGGAAAATAATGTTTAGTATTGTTTTATATTTTAAGAAAATAGAGGGAGAAAAGGTAATTTATTAGGGATTATGTATATTTTAAGAGAGAAAAAAAAATACTCCTCATCTACACACCTATCGTGAGAGAGAGAGAGAGAGAGAGAGAGAGAGAGAGAGAGAGTTGTGAAGTGTATCGAGAGAGAGAGAGAGAGAGTTGTGAAGTGTATCATGAGAGAGAGAGAGAGGGGGGGAGGAAGAGAGAGAGAGTCGTTGACAGATAGAGAGAGAGGAAACATTAGATGACATTTTCAATAGTTTTGTGAGTTCCTAAAGAGAGGAAAATAATGTTTAGTATTGTTTTATACTTTAAGAAAATAGAGGGAGAAAAGATAATTTATTAGGAATTATGTATATTTTAAGAGAAAAAAAAAGAACTCCTCATCTACACACCTATTGTGGTGACAGAGAGAGAGAGAAGAGAGAGAGAGAGAGAGAGAGAGAGAGAGAGAGTTGTGAAGTGTATCGAGAGAGAGAGAGAGAGAGAGAGAGAGAGAGAGAGAGAGTTGTGAAGTGTATCATGAGAGAGGGAGAGAGGGAGGGGGAGGAAGAGAGAGAGAGAGAGAGAGAGAGAGAGAGAGATATTTATTTTTACGAGTCACGACATCATGAAATTAAACTTAAAGACAATAATATGATGTAAACTTTGATCCATGAAATACTCATGCTGCGTTACCAACCAAGTATCGCATGGATCACAGACAATAAAAACAATACAAGCCGCATCAAGCAAATTTATGACATTTTTTCGACCGCGTTAACGATCAAATGCCGCAATATGCAAAAAACAATATATGCACTAGCGGACGACACCAACTTGCCGCGTTAACGACAAAATGCCGCCCGAATCTATAGGAATACGAATAGGATACGGACATACACTGGCCACGTTACCGACCATATGCCCGCATTTGACAAAGGGAAGGGAAGGGAAGGTGACATCGCCATAACGATACTATGCTTGCCGCGTTACCGAGCGACTAGTACTGCTACGGCGTGCCATACTTACCATAGGACACAAACCAACCGCGTTACCGACTATGTGCCCCACGATAAGCACCATTCCGAAGAATGGCCTTACACACACACACCCCTTGTGTGGTGGACCACCCACATCCTGCCGCGCATTGCGACCATGGGCAGCCCGCACGAACACGCACACACCCACACACACCCACACAAACACACACACACCCACACCTACCCACACACACCCACAACTGTCATTACCTGTGTATACTGTCAGCAATGAACTCCCAAAGGGCCCCCCGGGCCCGTATATATACAAAAATGTAGCCCGTCGAGATTTTAATATTCCCGGCGGGACCATCGGGGTCCTGGCGAGATTTTAGCCAGTTACCAGAGAACATCCCACCGGCTTTTTTGGGAACATGTTAACACATGTTATTAACAAAAAAAAATTGTGATCACGTGAATATAAAATCATTGGCAGAGGCACTTGGCAAAGTTTTTGGCAGCACTTGGGTGCAAATGGTATGGTAGTGCGCTGCTATAGGCTAAAATAGCACTCAGGCACTTCTGGCAGTTTTTCTGGGGATTCTAAGATTTTGAGTAGCTGGGGGATCAATCACTGACAATTTCCAAGTTTTAAGTCAATTTTGACAGCATGCAAGGGCAACAACTAAAGCGGTGCGTTGCTATAGCTATAGCAGCAGCAGCTAGGTTTTTGACAATTATGGTGTTCTTTGAGGTTTTCCTTAGTGTTTGTGAAGTTCTCAAGAAATTTTGGCAGCATCTAGGGGCACTTCTTATACAACGCTACTATACAATTGCAGTGTTTTTAATTTTTTCCCAAATTTTTCACAGTTCATAGCATTTTTTCCAATTTTTGTGATTTTCAATTTACTTTGGGGTCGGCTGAAAGCAGCGCACTACTCTACAGATTCTCCTTCTAAAATAGATAGTTGAACATTTAATGTAGTAGATGAGGTAGGTGACAGCTGGCAATAGCTCCTAGGTGTGAGCTATCGCTATGGTGGTGCGCCGCTTTGTATGGCAGCAATCCTAGACTACTGTGACAGCTTTTGGCTTCGACACTCTTTCCAACTCTATTAGGGGTTTTTTTTGTGCTTTTTGATGTCTATTTTTGCATGAGAGGGTACAAGGGAACAAGAACTAACTACCTATCACGATAAAAATGAAAAACAAACAACTTTTTACATCGATTTGACACTTTTCCTACAACAAGACAACCTCAACTGTCACTTCCCATGTCAAATCACACCCAAAAAGCTGATTTCTAGCTATTTTCTATTGATATTGACAACAAGGAATCAAAAGCTAAGCTATCTACACCATTTCCAACAACATTTCACACTCCTTTCAATCTCAAATCACTCAAAACCACTCAAAATAGTCTATTCACTGCTTCGTACCATTCGTTAAGCTACTAAGCATTGAGAGCGGGTGGATAAGGAGGGAAATATTGATATCGGTGGAGCGTACCTGGCTGATTTCCCTGGGAACAGCGCCAAAATATTAAGTCTTTCTCACCAATGACTCACATGTCATTGGGGATCCTCCACATATGCCGTGGGAGAGCTCACCTCCTCGCTACTTCGAAGTAGGATCCAACCTCACAATCGGTCTATGAGTGTCACTCTCACAGCCCCCGGCTTGTTGCAAATGCGATTCCATAAGGGGAGGAGAAGGGAGGGGATGAGAGAAGAGAGGGTGTAATCGTGAGCGTCGGGGAAAGGGAGATCGTGGACATAGCAGTTGCAAAAGACTGAGGAGGAGGAAGAAGCATGCAAGAATCCAAGACACAAGGGAGTGGGGGGAAGCTTGGAGCTCTATTCCTTCAAGTGGTACACAACAAGTGAATACCAAAGTCAACTGACTTGGCCTTTTGTCACATAGGCTGTAACGCCTGTGACCGACGGCAGACCAAATGGCCAAGGATGTGGCCATCCGGGGTTCAATGGGAGAGGACGCCCATGCGGAGTCATGGGCGGCCAAGCTAGTGTGACCGACGGCAGACCAAATGGCCAAGGACGTGGCCATCCGGGGTTCAGTGGGAGAGGATGCCCATGCGGAGTCATGTGGGCAGCAAGGCTAGTGTGGACCGCAGGCCACACACTATATAGCCTGGGGGATTTTGGTGAACCAGAGGCCGTCCCCTCCTGTGGAAGCGCCCGTAGCGGTGTTACAGTGATCTAACACTGGTATCAGAGCGTGAGTTTCGATTGGGTCAGGGTCCGTGCATGACCGGGGGACCGGAGCCCACTCAATGGTTTTCAACCATTCAAAATTTTATCCTTATCTCCACAATGGACTGTGTGGAGGGAGGCGGCCAAAATTGAAATGAAGAATTCTCTCTCTCTCTCTCTCTCTCTCTCTCTCTCTCTCTCTCTCTCTCTCTCTCTCTCTCTCTCCTCTCTCTCTCTCTCTCTCTCTCTCTCTCTCTCTCTCTCTCTCTCTCTCTCTCTCTCGGTAGCACACACCAAAGCGAATCTGCAAGTAAGCTCTTTTCATTTTTCTTTTGGCGTTGAAGCTTGTCTACGAAAACACATTTTCGTTTGGGTGGTGAGAGAGAGGTCGCCTGGTGTAGAGCATTGCGTCGGGTGGTTTTGAAAAATAATAAGCATATACCTCGTGCTGCCGGCGGCGGCCAGCCTAAGCACGACCCAGCTACTACTATTGTGCAGAGGGGGGGACGACCACACGTAGACGATCGCTGTGCGAGGGGGGCGAATTTAAGCTCAGGCCGCCAGGCGGCGCAGCCCCCACCGTCAGCGGCCAACCTTGACAGGCGGCTAGCACTGACGGCGACCGGCCTGCCTGGCCCATAGGCGGCGGCCAACCACCACGAGCGGCCTGCCTGGCCCACAAGCGGTGGCCAGCTCCACAGGCGACCTGCTCTCGGCCCACAGGCGGCCACCAAAGCCAACAGCCACCAGCCATTTTTTTAATATTTTTTATTTTTTATTTTATTTTATTTAAAAAAGTAAATACAATAAAAAATCTATCGAACACCTCTCTCCCGGCAGTGGAGGGATAATCCCGACTGTGTGACGAGGGATAATCCGAGTGTTTCAGGCACACAGCTTCCCGAGCAAATTAAATTTTTTATGAGTTGCAGGCACTTTTCTCTTGGATCGGAGCATCCCGGAGTAGCGATGCTTGTAGAGGCTCGCAGCACAACACAAATCAAAAGTCGACGACAATCGCAAGCGACCGTAAGGGGGGTGACTATTTTCTCTCCACCACTTCTCATTTTTTAGCGTTTTTTTTTGTAATTTTCGAGTTCTCGCATTGTTTTTTGTGCAAGAATTAAAGATGTCTGCTAGTAAGCGTAGTGTGTCCCCACCGCCTTCTACTTCTCTAGGGTTTTCAGGTCTCTTGTCCTTGGTCGCGGGTTTGACCCCGATCGAATTGTCAGGCCATATACGCTCGACCGTTGCCCGGTCCGAAGTACGCTCATCGATCACGCGTGATCCGCCAGCGCCCTCCTCGTCTATTGACCCCGCCTTAGGACCCAGCGAGCCCGCAGCGGTCGCATTAGCAGATGACCCCTTTTTGGCCGATGAGCCAGATGACATGAACACCGATGTCGTCGAGGGGACCGAGGAGGACCTCTTGGAGTATGACGACGATGATTATGACCTATTGGACCCTGCCGACGTCCTGACAGAGATGGAGCTCTCTAGTGGACTTTTTAAATATCTTAATGCCAAACTGAACAATATGGGTAAAGTCTAGGCTAATTTAGTCACGATGCTCCTACAGAGCATCTCCACACGGTTAGATGCACTGACAGCCGCCTCGGCTAGTACTCCGACTCCTCGTGGTAGCCGAGCTCCTGCGGCACGGGTGAGCGTAGCCTCGCCAGTGGTTGCAGGAGTACAGGCCGATGTGCCTACGGGGCCGTCCGTAGCGACGACAGCTTCGTCGTTATTAAAAGACTTAAAGCGGCCTAGTTTTGGTGGCGAGGAGAAGGAGAGAAACAAAGGCTCGGTCAATATGTTTCTAGCGAAGTGGTCAGATTTGCACGCGCTATGACAGCAGCCTAGCCGGATACAGCTCGTAGAGGCTAGCCTCTCATTAACCGGCAAAGCGTACAAGTGGTGGATGAGTTTGACAACTCGTCCTACCACTTGGACGGAGTTTGAAACGATGTTTCGAAAAGAGTTTTTGCCTGTTAATGAGGCAGAGAGAAGCTGGGAGTTATGGGACAAGTGCTCGATGGAGAACAAATCCCTGACTCAATACATCTCAAACTATAGGGAGATAGTACTCAAGCTTAAGGGGATCGATGCATTCCAGACATTGCGAGGCTTTAAAAAAGGCCTCAAAGATGATTACCTTGAGTACGTAGAGCCCTTACAACCTAAAGACTTAGCAGAGGTAATTAAGTATGCGCAGATATTCGATGACATCAAGCGCCGTAGTGCACGTGGTGGTTCTAGCAGGGCCGAGGGTAGTGAAAAGAGGAGGTCAAGCCTTAAACGAAAAGGGTTCCGCAGTGATAAACAAGGGGATAGGACGGACCGAAGGACAGGGTGGTCATTGGTCTAAAAAACCGCGACCATCCAAGAAGAAAAGAGACATCAAAATCCAAAAGAAAGAGCAGTATATTAAAGCGCGAAAGGAAAATCGCTGCTTTAATTGCAATGATGTAGGGCACACGAAGGCTGAGTGTCCAAAGCCTAAAGCCAGTACGAGTGGCAACGAGCCCAAAAAAGATAGTAAATTCTCGAGGCAGTTGCATACAATGCAGAGACTCCCTCACTTCCGCAGAGTTCAGAGAGGTGACAGTGTGTCATTGTGATGAGCATCACGCTTGTTCAGTGAGACCAGCGATGTGGCAGCCTACTGTAGGTCCGCATGACATGGTGCGCATGTATGGTACCATAGGTGGCCGTAGAGTCACAGTTTTTATTGATGATGGAGCTAGCCACAACTTCTTGAACTACTCGTTAGTCAAGAAGTTGGGGTTGACTGAGACCCGGAGTGATCATGAGTATACTGTTGGCCTAGCCAACGGATATGACAAAACGGTATGGAATACCGTAGTATTGGGGGTCCCATTATCTTTGCAGGACTACGAGGCTCCGTTTGACTTTCAGGTCATGCACTTAGCCAGAGCAGACGTATATCTAGGCAGGGAGTGGGTGTATGGCTTGGGCCCTAGTCTAGCTCGGAATTACTTACATAATACGCTATGTTTTGAGCACGGAGGTAGAGTCATTACCCTGTAGGGCAACCGTACTGTCCCCGCCACACCACTTATTTCCTCCATGGAGCTGTGTACAGCGGTCCGCAGAGACCAGATAGCAGAGGTATATACTTGTTACCCTCTTTTGAATTCTGTTTTCGTTGATGAAACTGTAATTGATGTTTGCGTAGACAAACAAGGAAAACAAAATAGCCTTGGACGAGACCCACTGTTTGAAAACCCTGTTTGGCATGCATGCGATTCAAACAAGAAAAAATCCAAGGTGAAAGAGACTTTAAAGAAAAAGTACGTAGATACTTTAATGAATTTATTAGAGGAATTTCAGGATGTTTTTTCTGATGATTTGCCAGATGGCTTACCACCATCTAGAGAAGTAGACCATGGCATCCAAGTTATGCCAGGATGAAAACCTATAAGCAAACCTGCTTATAGATTAAGCCACTCCGAGGCACAGGAGGTGGAAAAACAATTGACGAAATATTTGAACAAAGGCTTCATTCGTCCTAGTTCAAGTCCGTGGGCATCGCCTATTCTTCTGGTAAAGAAGAAAGACGGATCTATGTGGATGTGCATAGACTATAGGGCTCTTAATCAGATAACGATTAAGAACAAGTATCCAATGCCACGCATGGATGAGTTGTTTGATCAACTCTATGGATTGAGATACTTCACAAAAATAGACCTGAGATCAGGGTATCATCAGGTTAGAATTAAAGCAGAAGATGTTGCGAAGACAGCATTTAGGACCCGTTTCGAGCATTTTGAGTTTTGGTTGTGCCATTTGGGCTAACCAATGCTGCAGCGACGTTTATGACGCTGATGGACAGTATTTTACGTCCATATCTGAGAAAATTTGTAGTAGTTTTCCTAGATGATATTCTTGTGTACAGTAAGACACAAAAAGAACACATAGAGCATTTGCGTCTAGTGTTTGAGTTGTTTTGAGAGCACAAACTATTTGCAAAGAAGAGCAAATGTGAATTTTTTGAAACAGAAATTCACTACCTTGGCCATATTATATCTGCCGATGGTATGTGGATGGAGCCAGAAAAAGTAGAGGCTATTCTTAAATGGCCAGCGCCGAAGAATCTCGAGGAACTGCAGATTTTTCTTGGCATGTCGGGGCTCTACCGACAGTATGTGAAGGACTACGCGAAGATCGCAGTCCCGTTGACTGACCAGTTACTGTCAAAAACTAAAAACATTACTTGGGGGGAAGCCCAACAAAAGAGCTTTGATAAGCTCAAGGTGACCGTAGCAGCTGCACACCTGTTTTGACTATTGTCGATCCAAATGAGCCGTTTGTTTTGGAAACAAACACTAGTAATGAGGCCATTGGGGCCGTACTTATGCAAAGGGGATGCCCACTTGCATTTGAAAGTAAAAAGTTAGATCGTGCGCAGCGTAACTACTCTCAGATACGTTACCAGAAAGGTAAGTATAACGTGGTGGCAGATGCACTTAGTCGCATGCCACAAATTAATGAACTTAGTTTCACAGTCTTCAAGAATGATTTCTTGGAGTCACTACGTGGTTTATGTGAGCGTGATCCATCTTTTACAGAGGTTTGGCACGCTGTATGCGTACGCACTTCCTCACAGACGCGACCACCTCCCTCGTTGGCACGGATTGCTAGTCCGGAGAGATTGGCCGAAGGTGCAACGGGAAGGAAAGCGAGAGTTAGTCCAGAGAGACTAGCCGTGTCTTCTGGGTATAGTTTGGAGCCGGAGAGCTCTGACGTAGGCCCTTCATCACCTTTGACTGCCATAGCTTCAAAGGGGAGTGATAAACTTCGTCAGGGGGAGAAATATGCTAATTACTCCATTGACGACGGATACTTATTACTTACTCTACAAGGGTAGAGTATGTGTACCAACTATTGGTGACTTTCGGGCCCAAATTCTTAAAGAAAGTCATGATAGTCCAAGTGCGGGTCATCCCGAGATTCAGAGCACTAGTAAAAAGACAGTTTTATTGGCCTAGTTTGTTTAAGGACATCCAGACTTATGTGCTGAAATGCAGTAAGTGCCAGGTCAATAAACATGAACGTCTTAAGGTTGGAGGACTACTCCATCCACCGCTGGAGACTCCTCAAGGGAAATGGGAAAGCATTTCCATGGATTTCATTACCGGTTTACCCAAGACGAGTCGAGGGAATGACTCGGTGTGGGTGGTAGTGGACAGGTTAACTAAAATGGCAAAGTTTATCGCCACGAAGAAAACTGTTAAAACGCCAGAGTTAGCAAAACTCTTTATTGAACATCTCTACAAGCTATATGGCCTGCCCGCAGATATAGTGTCGGATAGAGATAGAAAGTTCAACATTCATTTTTGGAGGGAAGTCTTCAAAAAGTTGGATACTACTCTGAGTATCCGGAGTCTGATGGTCAAACTGAAAGAGTTAACCAAATTCTAGAGGATATGTTGCGTTCTTATGTTTCGCAAGCTGTAACGCCTGTGACCGACGACAAACCAGATGGCCAAGGACGTGGCCATCCGGGGTTCAGTGGGAAAGGATGCCCATGCGGAGTCATGGGCGGCCAGGCTAGTGTGGACGGTAGGCCACACACTATATAACCTGGGGAATGAGGGGCAATCCTCATTCTTCCTCTATGGCTGGGTGGTGAACCAGAGGCCGTCCCCTCCTGTGGTAGCGCCCGTAGTAGCGGTGTTACAGCGATCTAACACCTTTATATGAGTACCTTTTCAAGGGAAGACTAATCCTATCTCCATTTAACACTCTCTAAGCTCTCCTTTCCTCCTGCTCTAGTGGCACAGGTTGCGACCACCCTAGCTCTAACTTCCCTCATTTTCATTATAGCTCATTATTTACAAGGCCGAATTGGCAAAAATGATAGATACATATGATACAAAAAAGGCGGGGTTCCCATGATCTGCCAATTAGTTAATAGCGTTCTAGTTGACTCATCCTATGATTCTTGGGCAGAATCAACCCTGCTATTGTGTCTTGGCTAGCCACATCCCACTCTTGCGGCTCCTCTATAATGACTTGGTGAACCGGTGTCACCCTCGGTGGTGGAGGCTGTGGGGGCAAGACTGGTGGTGGCAGGGGTGAGTTTGATGGTGTGAACATCCCTCTAGGTTGACCGAACATCTGATTAGTTGGGGGTGGTGCTGGTAAGGAAAGTTGTTGCCTTCGAGGATACTATAATAAGGCGGGGTTCTTAGGATATTGGCATTGCGCCGTCTCATGGTTTCCCCATCTTACAGCAGTGTCTGCAACAATAGAGCAATTGCTTGGCTCATAGGTGTGGGCATTCAAATGTGTAATGGTTCTACCTACACATTGCGCACCAAACTAGCTCTCATCTTGGGTACAAGTGAGGGTTGGAAGCCTCGACTTGCGGGTCGTTTTGTTTTGCATCCTTAATGTTTTTCAGGATGGGCTCCATTTCCTCCCTATCTATTGCTTTTAGGGATTTACCCGTATCTTTCTTCTTAGGAAGGTTTTCTGGGACAGATGGTTTCGAGGAAACAATCGAGGCTGCTTCCCTTGCTCCCTCTGACTCTTTCATTTTATCACTCAAATGTATGGCCAGCTTGTAGCATAGCTCAAATGACGTGGCAGCCTCTCACTCCGGATGCCTAAAATAAATCGAGGTAACAACTATGTGTCACTCAAGCTCTCATCTGGCTCGCAACGGGAATTAAGATGTTTAATCTTTGCGATGTAATCCCGCATGCTTTCCCCATTGTTCTTTTGACCTCATAATGTAATCGGCCGAAGGGCCATATGCTGATACTTGGTGATCGTAGGTTGTGTCTCTTGCTAACTGCACTTCTAAAGCTTCTTGCTCACGTCATACAGCCTCTGTATATAAGAAGGGTGATCTGCTAGTTGGGATGCCTCTATGGGATCTGTCCTGATTGTTTCAAACTTGTTCACAAACTCTGGAGTGGTGGCTCTAGGCTCTGATCCGCTGCCAACTCGTTTTACAAGGCTGCTAGGTGATGTAGTGGGCAATGTTGGGACTGTTGGAGTCCTCTTTGGCTCTAGTGGTGGCTCCATGTCTATGGTAAAGCTCGTATATTGTTTTGATTAGCCGAGGTGAATCTCGGTGTATGACTGGATATAACAGTGTTTGACGTGTTAGCTTCACGATGTGTCTCTAGTCCTATTACTCGTCCTGACCGCAATTGCATGTAGCAAGTTGCGTACTAGGGGTCCAGATGTGCAAGGGCTCAATGCTACGATTGGGTCCTCTTGATGCGACATCCAAACTTACGCTATTTTCAACGTATTGAAAAAGTTAGAAATTTTGCCAGAGGTTCGATGCAAAAATGAGTCCCTCGAGGGAAACTCGAAATGGACTCAGAGTCAATCGCACGGGAGATCACAGTTGGACAAGCTGGACTATACTCCACTAGCGATGTGTGTATATGGGGAGACCGGGCTAACTGAATAATGCGGAAAATGAAAATGTCAGTCAAACATCCACTGCAGGGAAATCTGCCAGAAAAAATCAAAAAAAATCATAGACAAGACAAGATCCCCGCGTGGATCTGGCGAGATTTGCACGTAGAAGTGTAAGATCCCCGCGTGGATGTACGGAGTTCCCCGCGTGGAACTGGACTAGATCTACGCTGACTCTGAGTTCTGCATTGACTGGACTAAGTTACCTACGTGGAACCCTAGAGATCCTCGCGAAGATCTTAAGATGTGCGTTGACTTCGAAGATCTGCATGGACTTTTGTCTGACCGGGGGCGCCTTGAAAAAATAAATGCAATTAATGGAATTTAATGCACCGTACACGTGTCAGAACTTCTGTGCATGGAACTGCAAGATCCCCACGTGGATTTCGAGGAAATCTACGTGTGGATCTAGGCCTCACACAAAACAGGGAGATATGTGCATGGAAGAGTGAGTTTTACACATGGATCTGTGAGTTTTACGTGGGGAACTTGAGTTCCCTATTGACCGAGTTGACTTTTCCTCTCTCTCCTACCTATGTCGTCGACTGTGTTTGGGTGTGTTTTTGGTGTTTTCTGACATCTATGATGTGATAGGGGCAAAGGGGAAGACTCGATCTAACTAGTAAGCGTGAAAAAAGCAAGAAAAAACATACAAACAATATTTTTGTGATTTTTGCCCCACTTTCCTCCTTTCTTGCGTCACGAATCTTACTCTAATCTCTTTTTTGACATTTTTGTTGGTATTTGGCTACTCTACCACTTTAGCAAATACACTACCCTTTCCTACGCAAGACAACAACACTTTCTATCTTAAAAAAACTACCCTAAACATCTCTTTTTTGATCTTTTTCCTCTCTTTTTCTCTCTCAACCTCTCCACTACTAGATCCTTTCGGAGCTAGGCAATGGGCAATATCGAAGGAAGCAACAAATGGAGTGAAACATGCATCCAATCCCTGGCAACAGCACCAAAAATGTTAAGCTTTTGGTCACCTACCTCGAGCTAACATGTCGTGAGGAATGAGATGCTATGCCATCGAGGTGCTCAAGCTCGTACTGCTCACCATATCAATTGACTATTACTCGTGCGCGATTGATTGTTTGAGCACGTGACAGGATGCGTGATGAGGATTGGAGACATCGCGAGGATATCGATTGAGGTGTCACACGGATTTTGTGCTCTGGCTGTGTGTCAAATTTTGTAATAATTGATATCATATGTTGTGGGCAATAATTAGTGGTAGACATATTAATCCGATGCACATTGAAGTCTTTGAACACGTGTGTGATTCCTTGGAAGAGCACAATGAGCTGCATAAGTGTAAAGCCTTACTCCCCCTAGTGCATGGTTACCAAGTGGAGTCACCCTCTAGTTTCCAATAGCATAGGTGACCTTCCAATTGGTATCAGAATCACTCAAGAGGCTCTCCATCCTAGACTCCACCTCTTTCCTTACTTTGCCCAACTTACCTTCATACTCTCAACTTTTGGGCGGAAAATTTCATGAATTTGTAGTCTATTTGAAATGAAAGGAGTAACAATTTAATCTTAGCTAATCTTCTTCAAATATTGAGGTGCATTTTTTTTGCACCTCTCTTCTTTGGATTGGTGTATTCTTTCTCTAGATGTAGGTGTTGCCTCTATCAAATACCTTCAAGCTGAAATGTTATGTTCTTCAATAAGATTTCTATATGGCAAAGTTACATAAAGAGTTCATCACATCTTTGAGCCAAATCATATGCCAGATAATTGATTAAATCATCAAACGGATCCTACGTCTACTACTCCACTCACTAGGGATGTCCAACCCATAGTTACCAAGGAACAGGAAAGCTTCGGGAACGTCAAAGGTTGGAATGGGAAGGTTTCAGGAAGGAGGACAAGGAAATTGGGAGAGGAGGCAATTGTGTGAGAAGGCCAAAAAAATAAAAACACGGTTGTATGTGTTGTCATAATTATTAGACAAGGGACAATTTTGTATACTCTATTTTTGGCTTGAGATTTAATGAAACATGCTAAATACTCTAGGTGAGGGAGTGTGAGCCACTCACCTAGGGGGGGGGGAGATTGCACCCAGTCTGTGTCGTCATCATCGTCACCCTTTTTGCTTGCCTCAATATCTTGCTTCCCGTTGCTTTTGTGGATTGGAATACCCAGTCATCAAGGTTTTACTTTCTCCCTAGGACAAACAATAGGTGAAGTTAGTAGTTTGGTCTCTCAAAGATAAGGTAATGGTGGGAAGAATTGTTGGCCTCACACCCTAAGCCTAACACTAGAAGGGGACCACATCTAGGAGGTCTCCATCTATGGAAGAGGATCTTTCCTTCTTTAGTTTCCCTCATTGGATACCACTGTGGCACTTGTGGAGTAGAGCCCCATCTACCTTGGTCCTCACCTAGTCTACCCTTTTTTGTGTTATCATTGCTTTACAGTGAAGGATACACATACCATGCATCATGTGCCATGATTCCTAGTGATTCTTCACTTCTCGTGGTTCCTGAGGGAGTGCAGGGCCATTCTTCCCTCCATTGGTCATGATTTTGGCACAGTGTTGGAGGCTCCATTAGACACAATTTTCTTGGTCATGGCAGATGATGGGGTTCCTAGACTCGGACTAGTTGCCAAGAGCCCATAGTCCCTTTTGGAGGAGATCTACTACAAGACCCTTGATGGGGGCAAGCTTTGAAAGAGGATCGAGAGATCTAGGCCTCCAAGATAGTGACAATGGTGTCAACAAATAGGCCACCTCACTTGGGAGTACCCAAGAGGATATAGATGGGCCCCTCCCCCCCACACAATTGATAGAGATAGCAAAAGGAGCCTCAAGCGGGTAGGGAGCGTCCTAGAACCCTTGGGTGGATCCCTCCGAGGGGAAGTGGACCAAGGTAGAAAATAAGAAATCAAGTAAGAAGGGTATGACGAATCATAGGTGGCATGCTAGACTTAAAGAGAAGGCATGAGTAGAGCATAAGTCATCTTTCAATGCTCACAAAGATAAGCCAGGAAATGCCTCTGCAAGTTGCCCTCAGAAGACAAAGGATGATACCTACTTTGATCTTCTATTAGGTCCTTTTCAGGAAAATGTCCAGAGCACCCAAGGACCTACACAGTAACAAGACACAGGAGCTCCCGTTGACTTGGCGACTGCTGGCCCCTTTGCCCGTCCTCACAAGCACTCCGGGAAAAATGTTCAACACTCTCATGTTTCAACATAGAAACGAGGCATTGGAGCTTTCGCTTCTTTGGCATCTGTTGCCCATGTCGCCCACCCTACCCCCTCCTGATATCCCCCCCTGCCTCCTCCCTCCTCGCTTTTTTCCTCCCCCCTCCTTTGCCCTTCTCCCCCTAGTGTGGTCACTTCCTTTACCTGCCCCCACCATTCTCCTCTCTCCTATCTTCCTCTTCCTCGCTCATTGCAGTAGGTCTAATTGTTTCTTCTGCTTCTGCCACCTCTCACTTTCGTCTTTGGCCTGATCCCATCCGGGGCCGGGGGGGTGGGGTCACTCCAAAACATCTAACATAGCACATTCATGAATGGAGGGGTACTCATTTACATGCCATTTACATGCATCTGAGGGGGTTTATAAAATAACATCTTAGTGTAGTTCATATGTGTAGATTTCTGGAGGGGTGCCTAAATTTTAAGCTTGAAAAACATATACATGCAAGAGGGGGTTAATCAATTACACTAGAAAATGTAAAAATGCAAGAATAGGGGCAAGATCAAGAGAGAGCCTTAACATGGGACTTAGCATCCATAGAGAGCAAGATTTGGGCTCTTGGTGGTTCATATATTGATATGAGAGTGTGTATTATGGAAGAACCCGGTTTTGCAAACTAACTAACTGTACCTTCTTCTACTTGTGTACCCTTTTCTTTATTACTTGCGGCTTCTTTTCTTGTCTTGTAGTTGATTTTCATCACAAAATTCACCAACCTGGCTTTCTTCATGTACTGGATTTTCTAGCCTGGGAGTTGGCATAATTTATAAGCCCAAGTGCCTTAGTTGCTCTGAAAGTAAAAATCTTATGCAATAGAACATGATTAGCCACTATATTTTTGTGTTCCCTGCAATAAGCCTGTATAGAACATGATCAGAGGAAGGCAGGCACCTATAGAAAGAGTAGAGGGAGACATCTGATGCAGCAAGGTCCCAAGGAGGGGAATGTCTCCAGCAAGATTAGAGGGCACATGCAACAAGATCCGGAAACCTCTGGAGCAAGATCAAAGGGAGGAAGAGAGGCATCTTCAACAAAATGACACAGAGAGAGGGGAAGGAGGGGGGGTGTGGAGGGGAGACAGAGGGAGGTATCCATAAGCGAGATCAGAGGGAGGCATTTGCAGAAAGATCAAAGGGTGAGAGGGACACCTACAGTAAAATCAGTGGAGGGAGAGTATCTTTTAGCAAAATAAAAGGAAGGAAGATTAGAGAGAAGAGCATCTACAACAAGATCAAAGGAGGGAGGTTTATGCAACAAGGTATGAGAAAGACAAGTGGGGAGAGATGGATACTGGAATAGGAGGTAAAGGGATAGGGCACATTGAATTTCTTGGGCAAGAGGATAGGAAAGCAAATTTAAATTTTGAATTTGAGAGGAAGTATCAAAGGTTACAAGAGAATTCACTTTTTTAGTCATTGTTTCACATATGCAGAGTGAAAAAGTAGCATGGTAAAAGTCAGTTTTGTCTCCTTAACCAAAGACAAAGAAACAAGCGAGCAGTGTCTTCTGCTGTGGCCTTGCGTGGGGAATGAGCATGCAAAACTTACGGAATTGGTGAACAATAGTTAGGCATTGTGCGTTCTTGGATCCAAATGCTGTTGTAAGGGGTCCTACAAAGTCCATGCTGATGTTTTGGAAAGGTAAGGTAATTCACAACTATAGCAGTGAGTTGAGGGTAGTCTATGACTTGCATCAATGATGGGAAGTGAGGACATGGAGAACATGCCTAGGCTTAAACCTAACATCTGGGTCTTGGTGGCATGGGACACCAGAATTTGCGTCAGGAGTTGTGCACGAGTTAATATCGAGATGAAAAGGCACTGCCCATCTTTGACATGCACTCAATATGTAACCGATCCATATCTGCTTGGTGGTACATTATCTCTGGATGAAAAGTCTACAAAAAGCCGTCTCCTCTACTATTGTGCCACTGTGTTAATGTGTTTTGGGAAGGGGACTCAGGAACAACTGATTGTGCCTTTATAAATCAGTTGTCCGAAGCAAATTCTCTTACAGCTTCAATCCTAGCCACCAAGCCTAACAAAGCAACATATTGCCTCTGGTTAGTTTAGTATAAAGATGGAACGTTGAAATTTATATGTGAGACAACAATGGACGTGGACAATCGACCACTCCAATCTAGATCCTCTTGAATATAGATTTGAGTATGTAAATATGCATTACTTCAGCAGTTTTCAAACAGTATCGAAAACGCTTCATTTTTCCATTCCCTGGGCCTATCGTTTAGCAGCATGTCTAGTATCTACTGCACTGCACTACCATCAACAACAAGAGTCTCCACAATATCTCACTTTCCTTTGTGGATACGAGGGATGCCGTTAGCATCTCTAATTTGAATAGTTTGCTCCTCTGTCTTTGATATAATTACCATAGCCAAATGCCACTCATTACAAACCTGCATGTTTTTAACAAGACAAGTCGAATTGATTAAGGCACATGCAAGAGCCAACTTCTCTATATGCCCAAATAACAATTTTTTCTGTACATCATCAGTTTCATCTTGTGATACCCAATGCAAACATGGGGTGTACCCTTGCTCTAGCATATTGAGGCAATGCTCTTCTAGCTTTGCATCAATAACTTTTCTTTGGTAATGTCTTATATCCCCAACCAAAAACGAATGCAGTCCCACTAGTGTCAGACCACCAACATTGTCTTGGCTTCTTCCGTGCGAGTTCATTTCACTGTCATGGCCTCCATATCAGCGTCTGCATAGATGTTATACATACAAATATAAGCTGCAGCTTCCCTTTCATCCAATTGCAATGCCTGTTCTAAGGCATGTCTTCCAAGCTCCACATTGCCCCACTTTCGACAAGCACCCAACACGATAAGCAACATCACAATATTGGGATGGAATGGAATTTTCTTCATCATTCCTACTGCCTTGTCTAATTGGCCTGCACGGCAAAGGAGATCAACCATGCAAGTGTGGTGCTCAACAGTTGGAGTGATGCCACAGTCTTTGCTCATGGCCAAAAAGTACCTCTGGCCTTTATCTACCAAACCTGCGTGACTGCAAGCATTAAGAACACAAACAAATGTGACCGAATCTGGCTTAGTGCCTTCTCCTCTCATTCTTTCAAAAATATAGAGAACATTGTCAATTTCTCCTAGCTGGGCATATCCTGTAATCAGTGAATTCCACAAGACTATGTCTCGAACTGGAAGCTTGTCGAACACTTCCTGTGCTTTTGCAAGCAAGCCACATTTAGCATACATATCAACCAAGGCAGTGCCAACAACAAGGTGTCTTTCCAACAACCCTTTTCTAGCAATCTCAGCATGTAATTCTCTGCCCTTGTCTGTGGCTCCAATGCTGCCACAGGCATTCACGCTGCAAACAAATGTGATGACATTTGGAGACATACCCTCAAGTTGCATCTGTTTCAAACAAGTGAGTGCTTTCTTACCCTGCTCATGTTGCACATAACCTGTAATCAGTGAATTCCACGAAACCACATCTCGAACCAGAAGCTTGTCAAAGACTTCCTGCGCTTTAGCAAGTAAGCCACATTTGGCATACATGTCGATCAATGCATTGCCAACAATAACGTCTCTTTCCAACAACCCTTTTCTAGCAATCTCAGCATGTATTTCTCTGCCCTTGTCTGTGGCTCCAATGCTGCCACAAGCTTTCAAGCTGCAAGCAAATGTGACAGCATTTGGAGAGACACCCTCAAGTTGCATCTGGTCAAAAGAGTTCAGTGCCTCCTCGCTACGCTCATGTTGTGCATATCCTGCAATCAGTGCAGTCCATGTGACTACATCACGAACTGGAAGCAGGTCAAACACTTCCTGCGCTTTTGCTAGCATGCCACATTTGGCATACATATCGACCAATGCATTGCCAAGAAGAAGGTCTCTTTCCAACAACCCTTTTCTTACAATCTCGTCATGTATTTCTCTTCCCTTGTCCGTGGCTCCAATGCTGCCACAGGCATTCAGGCTGCAAACGAATGTGACAACATTTGGAGAGACGCCCTCAAGTTGCATCTGCTTGAAACAATTGAGTGCTTCCTCACCACGCTCGTGTTGCGCATATCCTGTAACTAGTGAATTCCACGAGACTATGTCTCTGTCTGGAAGCTTGTCAAACACCTCCTTCGCTTTTGCAAGTAAGCCGCATTTGGCATACATGTCCACCAATGCGTTGCCGACAACAAGGTCTCTTTCCAACAACCCTTTTCTGGTGACCTCGGCATGTATTTCTCTGCCCTTGTCTATGGCTCCAATGCTGCCACAGGCTTTCAAGCTGCAAACAAACGTGATAGTATTCGGAGAGACACCCTCGAGTTGCATCTCCTTAAAACAGTTCAATGCTTCCGCACCACGCTCGTGTTGCACATATCCTCCAATCAGCACAGTCCATGTGACTACATCTCGAACTGGAAGCATGTCAAACACCTCCCGCGCTTTTCCAAGTGAGCCACATTTGACATACATATCAATCAATGTGTTGCCAACAAACAGGTTTGTTTTTAACAACCCCTTTCTCACAATATTTGCATGTATTTCACTGCCTCTTTCCACATCTTTCAGCTTAGCACAGGCCTTCAGTAAGGCAACAAAAATATACCCACTTGGATGTAGAGAATCCTCTTGCATCTTATGGTATAGGGTGAGAGCATGCCTTGACTCCCCACGTTTAATGTAACCATTAATGAGAGAAACCCAGGAAGACTCACTCCTGCACTCCAACCTGCCAAAAGCTTTCTTAGCATTGCGCATGCTTCCAACTTCAACCAACATGAAGACTAGGTAGTTCCCCAGTAATCTATGAGCTTCCAGCCCACTTTTGAGAACGTAAGCATGGAGGCGCAGAGCATAGGTTAGGTTTCTCTCTTTTGTGCACTTGCGCACGATGTATACAATGTTCTCGACCGAAGTCTCAGGGAGCATCCCTTCTTCCAAAGAAGGGGGTGCATCCTGTAAGATAAGTATCTCCCAACTGCCACTATTGTTCTTCTCCTCTTGAAGCACCACTGCTGCTTCTGGAGATCTGGCAGAAGAAGACTCTTCTTCCGTTTTCTGGAGCATGTCTTTGACCAAGCGTGGATTGTAGAGGCCATCCATCCACCACAGCGACTCGTCGCTGACTCTCTGCTCGAGATCTGGGGCCTTTGGGTACTTGCTTCAACAAAATGGCAAAAGCACTTACTTGGTTGTCCCTCACTAGTGGGAGGGATCTGCAAAGCAATCCTTCCATAAGCGCTCTTGAGCTACCTGCTGAGCTGCCCATAGAATGCCGGAGATCTTCTCCACTGCTACCGTACTCATGTACTCACATGAGCGACGCGAGGGTTACAGAGCTTTCTCCATGCCTACAAAACCCCAAAGGAGAAGTTGGGACACACATGCTCTGCTAAAATATATGTTGACCCACGAGGTTTTTCTTTTTCCAAGCTAATATAAAAGCCGCCCCTTTAGCAAGCTCCACGTGGCAATGCAATAAAAAGAAAAAAAACACACTTTTAAAAAAAATATTGTTTTCTTATTTTCTCGTCGTTATGTATATCTATCTTCACAGACAAAGAAGAAGCGGCTCCGACAAGACAACCAATCCAACGTCTTCATTCTGTCGGATTAAGGAAGCACGCAACGGGTAGCATGCCAGGGATAGACGTTACAAGCTTGGATCCACCTTCTTAACCTAGCAAAGATATCGATCACTCATCAGGAGGAGGAATCATGATACAATTTCGGAAGCGAATTACAGACTGATCAGCCAATACTGCAGTAAGATCTGCATGCACCGGAGTCGTCCACAAGGCCACCCCTTGCACGCCCACCTTGTTTGCTACATCTAACACGTGATAATACAAGTCACAGGAACACAAGCACTACACACGATCAGTCTTCCGAACGATTCTCGGAGCTCCTCCATAGCGTCTGCAAACGTTATCGTTCAGGCACTCGTGCTCCGGTGGCAAGCCATCTGGTATGCGGAGCTCCTCCATGGCTTCTGCACACTCTATCATGGCAGCCGTGCTCCGGTGGCAAGCCATCTGGTATGGCCACAAGCTTCACCTCGTACGCGGCTACCACTATCACCTTCCATCACCTTCCCTTTGCTTTCATTTGCTTTTTGCAGCACCCAGCACACAAGCGTCACCTTCTCTTTGTTTTTTCAGTGCCCACGCCAAACTGCCACACTGCAGCGCCCACTAGCACATGGGTGCTTATTCTTCTGTTGTTGCATGACGGATCTTACACAGGTTAGCATCGTTTTTTTTTATAACTCTTAGTTTCTTGTGCAGTTAGAATAAGTTACAATACGTTTAATCATGTCGCTAATATATGATTAATGAGGTCCCTTGAACAATCGTTTGCCAGAATACATTCATGATCATACTGTGTTGATGAACGTGATGTAAAAGCATCGATCTAGAAGCCTCATGGCTAACTGGAACATAGGATTGATGTGCCCTTGAGCACGAAACAGTAGCATGATTGCATGTTGAAGTTCTTAATAATTACCGAGGATCGAGCTACTAGTATGGACACCATGCTCTCTACGAGCTACATGTTGGGATTTGAAATTGATGAACGTGAGTTCAAGTCTACCTCTTTGGGAGCCACCGATAACCACTCAAATCCTTAAACAAAAGGAAGGCTGGTGATAGTGCACAGTGCAAATTGAAAAACGAGACCCGTGGCATCATCAAAATGAGACTCGTGGCATCATCAACTTTAGTAACGCAGAGCGGTGAAGGTATTTTCGTTTTTCTCTGCCTTTGTTAAGAGCCATGTTTTATTTTCAAACAAAGTAATGGCTACTTTCAACACTCAAGTTCTATCTAACAAAAGTGTTATTTTGAAAACGGGGGAAGGGCATGTTCATTATGTTTATTATTTTTTGGGAGAACTGTGCCAACTCCCCACCATACTATATGTATGGTTTCTTTTTCCTAGACACATTTTTCTCACTCACATAAACATACACAAAAGTCCTATGACTTGAGTAATGAAATAAAAGTCAGATTCAATTTTGGTGATGAATTTGTAATTTTCTATCTTGCAAGGTACTTGAGGCTTATTGACGGCGACGAGTGTCGCTTTAGCGTCATCCCCTGTAAGTATGCTTTCAAATTCAGCACAATCTGTTGAAGTTGCGGTGATAAGGGCGTTGCTCCTATGGCTTGCAAGAAGCAAGGCAGCTGCTGCAAGGGTCAACTCATGATATGCACAGCTGAGAGAAGTCAATCGGGTTCACCATCAAGACAACAAGGTAAAAAATGACATATACAGAGTGTTCTTTCTCTCTCTCGGATTATCTTCTCTCTCTCTCTCTCTCTCTCTCTCTCTCTCTCTCTCTCTCTCTCTCTCTCTCTAGGATTATCTTCCTGCTAAGAACAAGACACCTGACACCTTCACATTTTAGAGTCTGACAAAACTATGTACAGCCTCTACAATGGCACCATTTAGATCCAGGGCCAAGTCCAGGTCTCCAACATGATCGAGGTGGCCATTGTGGGTGGCACTAGCAGCTTTTGAGGAGCTCGGGGTTACCTCCGCATCTCCCTCATCGAGATTGCTAATCCTTTCCAAGTCTTCGCTCATGAGCTCCACTTCCTCTATGGCCAACATTTATTTGTTTGGAGGTCAAATTATTATCTTGGGTAGCCTAAGCTTCTTGTAGAAAAGCAAGCGACTACAGTAAACCATGTGGTAGGCTACCAAGGCACATATATATAAGCCACGTGGCACTAAATATAGCAGAAAATACAGCGCACGGTTTATTACAAAAAAAGTGCAAGCACATAACGTAGTGAAAAAAACCGGCGCACGTCATAAAAGCCACTATTAAGATGCAATGACCTTTGCTGCTAGCATCAAGAAAGCTTGTGTGGCAGCATAAGAGCAGCTAAGAAAGAGAAATAAATTCATGATAAAATTGCTAGACAAGGGTTGTTTGAAAATGAAGCTTGCAAAACAAGATTGTTTTTTTTTTAATTCTTTTACCGTGTTTTGTGTGAGTGCTTGGGTAGCATACTTCATGTAGTGTGGAGCATATTTGAAATGCTTGAATGAACATGAATTTGAAATCATACTATGCCAATGTCCTTTCAAAGCTTACACTTTGGGACACGAATGATGAGTATCATAACATCCATGATTGCAACTTGACTTGCATCACCAAGTCGTAAACAAATTATACAGCATGTTCACTCTAATGCAGCATGTTTGCTCTAATGTAGCAAAACTTGTTGGGTTCATCCCAACACGATGCATTGGACATAGGCACAAATCCACTCTAAATCAATAGGTAATCCAATCTCTCTCATAGATTTCATCATCTCCTACAATCTCTCTCTCTCTCTCTCTCTCTCTCTCTCTCTCTCTCTCTCTCTCTCTCTCTCTCACACACACACACACACACACACACACATACACGAAACTTGAAATTTTATAAATGACCAAAACGATTAGAATCATGAATGAACATTATACACAAAAAAATACATTTGTAAATGACCAAAACTATAATTAGAAACATGAATGAAAATTATACACAAAAAATAATACATTTGAAAACTATACAAAAATGTGCCACCTGTGTAATGCCTTACATGGTCAACAAAAAATCTCATGATTATAACAAACTATACTAAAATATAGCAACCAAAATGTTTCACATACGAAGGTCATCTCATAACCTATATAAGGACTACCAAAAAAACTTATATACAATGAAGCTAAACTGGAAGATATAATATATCTAAGTAGAATCAGATGGTGCCACATAATCTTGATGTGCTATAGATGTAGACCACCTTCATCAAAACAGCGTCTACGTGTGTTGTCCTACACATCCTACGGGCGTTGCCTATACTCAAAACTGCACATGTGTTGCCTTGCACTGTTATGGCTCACTCTGTTGGAATTAGGGTTGCAGGAAAGCACACAAAGCTTGGAGAAGAAGAAGGAAGAATGCACACAACACAAAGTGTATTAGATTGTGTCAATGTACAAAAGATAAGTTAGCCCTAGAAGGATGGGCGTATATACGAGCCGGGGGAAAAAACCTCCTAAAGAGGGAAAAAGTACCCCGGCGGTCCAAAGTGTGTTCACACACATCACTGCCTATATATATGGCAACAAATCCCCCCTGGGAGTGATGGTGTGAACGAGAGCTGGCACTCATGTATAGGGGAGTGCCATGCCCGACGTAGATCAATCCACAAAGGGGAGCAAGCCCAAAGCTTTGCGGAAAGCTTCGAACGTCTCACGCGGAAGCGCCTTTGTGAAAAGATCGGCGAGGTTGTCCTGTGGTGGTGTTGGCACATAGGCCAAGCTGATCTCTCCTGCTGAGAGTCTCTCCCTGACATAGTGATAATACACCTCAATGTGCTTTGTGCGAGAATGAAAAACTGGGTTTCTCGCAACTGCCAATGCGCTCTGACTATCAATGAAGATAGAGGTGGCAGACTCCTGTCCAACACCCAAGTCAGCCATAAGCCGTCTGAGCCACACACACTCAACCGTAGCTGTGAAAGCTGCCTTGTACTCAGCTTCACAAAACACTAGAAGTGGCCACAGTAGGTTGCTTCTTGCTCAACCAAGATATGCATGAGCTACCGAGCATTAAACAAAAACCACTTGTGGACACTCTTGTGTCATAGCAACCAGCCCAATCTGAGTCCGAAAAAGCATGCAAATCTGGCGGCAACGATCCCCCCTTGGGATAAAACAACCCAAGATGTATGGTGTCACTCAAGTAGCGGAAGATACGTTTAACTGCCTTCCAATGCTGAGACCCTGGGCTATGCATAATGCATACATAAATGAGGCAACCAACAGCTGTCTGCTAATAGAGTGTGATATCAAAGTGATCTCCAGCATCATGAAGACTCAACTTCAAACTTGTCTCCATTGGAGTACCAATAGGCTTGCAGTCTTCAAGGCCAAATCTCCGCAACAATGTCTCAATATACTTTGTCTGACACAAAGCAATACCTCCATCACACTGCTTAAATTGTATCCCCAAATAATGATGCAAATGCCCTAAATCTGACATCGCAAAAGAGGCATTCAAATCGGCTTTAAAATCAGCAATATGACTCTCATTTGGTCCTGTGAGCAGCATGTCATCGACATAGAGAGCAATGATTAGTTGTACACCATCCACACGTTTAACGTATAAAGTACTTTCTGTTGGACTATTCTGAAACCCATGTGCAGTCAAATATGCATGTATCTTTTCATACCAAGCTCGTGGAGCTTGCTTTAAACCATATAAAGCCTTTTTCAACCTGCACACTTTGTTTTCCTGTCCTCTTTGAACAAAACCACGAGGCTGCGATACATACACCTCCTCATGCAAATCTCCATTCAAGAACGCAGTCTTTATGTCCAGCTGATGTACATTCCAACCATTATGAGCTGCCAATGCACAAATGCTACGAATGGTAGTCATACGACAAGTGGGAGCAAAGGTCTCATCAAAATCAATGCCCTTTTCTTGAGCATAACCCTTTGCAACAAGTCTAGCCTTATAGCGATCAACACTGCCATCTGACTTTCGTTTCAATTTAAAAACCCACTTACATCCAATGGCCTTTTTACCAATAGCACAAAGACCATGTACCATTCTTCATTATAGCATCATATTCACTTTGCATTGCAGCCAACCAATTTTCTGAATTTTGTGCCTCATCAAATGAAAGAGGTTCTTCCTCTTCACACATACTAGACACAGCCAAAGCATAACAATCTGATGCATAAGAAGCATGCTGAAAACCTGAACGAGTACGACTAGTCATAGGTGCATCAATCTTACTATCACGCAAGGTTTGCACCAGCCATTTAGGCATACCTCTAGCCTGCTCATTTTCAGCCCTGTCCTCATAAATTACATCTTGTAAATCTGCATCAGAAATAGGCTGATCTATGATGTCGTTTGAAATCTGCATAGGCTGAATATTTGCCTCATTAGGACTTACATTTGAATTCCCACCTGTAAAGAGAGGCAACAACGTATCAAATACATCCCGTGAGCTCACACCTGTCTCTTTGGTACATGATAACAAGGGCTGCACAGCATCTTCCACAAAAACATCATCTCAACTAATCAAGATACGCTTTGACTGCGGATGATACAATCTGTAACCCTTGCTCTCAGCACTATAACCAACAAAAATGCATTTGACAGCCTTATCATCCAATTTTCTGCGTTGTTGCACAGGCACTAAAGCATAGGCCAAACAACCAAAGACACGCAAGTGACCAATAGAAGGCTTCCTGCCATGCCAAGCTTCGTATGGAGTAATAGACTGCAAGGCCTTAGTGGGACACCTGTTGAGTACATACGCAGCACACATGACAGCCTCAAGCCAAAACGCATGTGGCAAAGCTTGGCTCTTGACCATACATCGTGCCATCTCCATAAGTGACATGTTCTTCCTCTCAGCAACACCATTTTGCTGAGGGGTATACGGCACTGTACATTGGTGTTTTATCCCACGACTAGCCAGAAATGCATCAAACTCTTTAGACATATACTCCCCCCCTCGATCAGTACGGAGGGTGCCCTCGTGCCATCTCCATAAAGTGACCTGTTCTTCCTCTCAGCAACACCATTTTGCTGAGGGGTATACGGCACTGTACATTGGTGTTTTATCCCACGACTAGCCAGAAATGCATCAAACTCTTTAGACGTACTCCCCCCCTCGATCAGTACGGAGGGTGCCCACAGTACAATTGGATACATTTTCAACCATAAGAAAAAACTGTTTGAAGCACAAAAACACTTCGGACTTTGCCTTCAGTGGATATACCCATGCATGCCTTGAGTAATCATCAATGAAAGTCACGAAGTACAAGTGTTTACCAAATGACGGAGTTTGCATAGGACCACCTACATCACTATGTACAAGATGCAATTTGCGAGTGGCCCGCACAGAACCATCCTTTGGAAACGCAGAACGCTGCATTTTGCCCAAAATACAGCCTTCACAAACATGTTTCAATGGTGCCTCAAGAGGGGGCAATGAAGCAACCATATCAAATTTCTGCAAACGCAGCAAACTAGCAAAGTTCAGATGACCAAAACAAGCATGCCATAGTTTTGCATCTGAAACTGCCCACGAAACAAGGTGCCTAATACAATAATCGTATCACCAGAAGTCAAATCATGAACAGTACATTTGTCATCCACAAATTTGACTACAAGTCCAAGTCTAGCAAGCGCAGAGACAGACAATAGATTCTTCTTTATCACTGGCACATACAAAGCATCTAAAAGTGTGAAAGCGCTGCCATTTGCAGCAGTAAGCATAATTTTACCAATGCCCTTCACTGGGTAAGAAGCATTATTGGCACATGTGAGTATTCCCATTAGGGACAGCCTCAAGAGAAGTGAACATATCACGATGCGAGGTAATGTGCTTTGTAGCACCGCTGTCAAAATACCAAACATGAGAGTCAACAGAAACTGCCAAACATGCATCATGTACAGATGGGTCATACTGGCAATACACGCTAAACGCCCATTCTGTATCCTGATTCTGTATCCTGCACAACATTTGCAGAATCTGCATTTGTAGAAGCATCCGCTATTGTGGCTACATTTGACTCTTTCTTCTTTGCCACTTTAGCCTTTAGCTTAGGGCAATTCTTAATGACATGATCATTTGCCTTACAATAGTTGCACCTGGTCTTTTTCTTGCCTTTATCAAGAGCCTTCTCAGACTTATTGTTGCTACCTGTGGAAGGAGAAGAAGTTGCAGACCTACTAATAGGAGAAGAAACAGTGGAAGGGGCTGCTTACCACTTCTTTGGGCAGCAATAAATGCTTAATCAACTTGACGTTGCCTGGCCCTGTTTTGCCTGGACTGCGCTTCTTGCAAGAGCTTGTTGACTAAAGTATCATACTTGACAGCATCAGGTCTATCCTCATTAAGAAGTCTCCACGTGCAAGCAAAAGTCTGATATGTCTCAGGTAAAGCATCAAGAACAGTCTGCACAAGAGAATGATCAGGAATAATCTCACCTGCAGAAATCAACTGTTCTTTGAGATCTTTAATCTCAGCAAGAAAAACATTCATGTCATCATCTTGCATAATCTTCAATTCTAGCTCTTTACGCAGGTAAGCGATTTTTGCCTCATTACGACGTGCATACAAACCAGCTAGAATATCCCAAGCCTGTTTTGCTGTTTTAGCTGAACGAATATGTGGGGTGATGTTACGTTTGACAGAAAGTGCAATCAAGGCATGAGCCTGCGCATCTTTACCATCCCAAACGAGCTTGTTCAGCAGTGGGTAAAACAGCAGTAACAGTAGAGCTGCTAGAACCTGCAACATCCTCAACATATCCTATATCCACAGAACCTGGATGTACATCCGTACCCTGCACAATGTTCCACACTCCTTTTGCAACCAAAACATGCTGCATCATGTATGCCCAAAGTGGGTAGTTGATGTCTCCATCCAGTTTGTCTTCAGCAGACAACATGCGAAATACATCATTACTGTTATCAGCCATGGCCACTGACTGAAACTGATGCAAAAGCTACCTGTAATGAAGCAAAGACTGAACAGAAGACAACTTGTGCTATGTAGCACGGTCCACAATAGAACACGTATGCCTGTTTTTTGTAGAAAACTGCACTGTCAAAATTTCTCCAAAAAATGAAGAAAACACCTGTGCAGAACTTGAAATGCAAAAACGGAGCCCGAAACGACCTCAGATGCAAATTTCGAGAACGCCAAGCCCTATGGGCTTAATTGCAGAGTATAGGGACCTGCAAACGCTCGTGAAAACTCACCTCAATCGGAGAACGTGAGTCGGAGGGTGCTGGCGACGTAGCCCTGGGAGCCGATGCCTGCTCTGATACCAATTGTTGGAATTAGGGTTGCAGGAAAGCACACAAAGCTTGGAGAAGAAGAAGGAAGAATGCACACAACACAAAGTGTATTAGATTGTGTCAATGTACAAAAGATAAGTTAGCCCTAGAAGGATGGGCGTATATACGAGCCGGGGGAAAAAACCTCCTAAAGAGGGAAAAAGTACCCCGGCGGTCCTAAGTGTGTTCACACATCACTGCCTATATATATAGCAACACACTCTAACCCTCCTTGAAACACATCCAAAATGAGATTACTGGTGAACCGCAACTGCCGTGAGGATCTTTCCAATGGCCGAGCTCGTAACCTTTGAGGTCTCCAAGCTCTACAACTCCTTGAGAAGCAATTCCACCGTGTCTCCCGCAAGCGTTGTCACACCGTCGCGAGTCCTCATCCCTCCTCTTACCTCACTTCACTCACACACACTCACTAGCATGTATTAGGGAGAGAGATTAGCAAGAGGATTAGCAAGAGTAACACTCAATTGCACAATGGAAGAGTATGTTGTATTATGAGAGAAATTCACTTATATACATGGCCATAAGTGTTCACACATTAAACTATGGCCGGCCAGGTACTTTAGGCTCATAAGAGGCCTAATGCTATTACAATGACTACTCTCATAATATATCCATGAAGTACATCACTTAGGACTTCATCCTAACTTGCTACCACATGCTCTTGAAGTGGGAATCGCCATGAATATGAACAAGCTTTGTCGATGGCTTTAATGTTGAATGACGTTCAATGGTCTTTGTTCCTCCGAAAGGAATAAGAAAAGCTAGTTAATGAATAAAGAGGCTAGTGGTGTATTGGGAATTCCTAATGGGGTGGGGGGTTTTTGCAAATGATTGCAGTTTTATATTTGTGTGAGCCCCCTTTTTTTCTTTTTTTGGCTCACTTTGTTTTTGGCAATCATCGGCAAGGTTACATGTGATTTTTGTTAGTGGAGACACTAAGAGATGTTAATAATGGGAGAGAAGAGAGAGAAGGATCCGGAGGAACGTAAACTTATGCATCAAAACGAGATGGTGATTCTCAGTTCCTCATTTGATTCATTGAAGCAACATTCATCATTTGAAGTAATTGGCTTGTGATGATGTCCCGTTGTGTGGCAGGATTCTTATCAAATGTTGTTGAGTAGGATCTGATCCTGTCTTCTTCTACCCATGTGCTTTTTATAGGTTTGGGGTCCTCCTTGACTATTAAGATATCATGATTGTGGGAGTCTTGATGGAGTTTTATTTAGGGTTGATGTGGAAGGTTTGGGGCCCTCCTTGACTATTAAGATATCATAGTAGCCTTGAGCTACAAGTAACTGCTTCTCCACCCACATTTTGATACTATTAAGATATCATGATTGTGGGAGTCTTGATGGAGTTTTCTTTAGGGTTGATGTGGAAGGTTTGGGGCCCTCCTTGACTTGGCTGGTGCTGAGGCTACAGGTTTGAGACTCATGGGGGAATTGCTGATGAGATGATGAGGTTAGAGTCTCTTGTGGAGTGGCTGTTAATAAGACGAGGCCTTTGAGCATGTGGTTGTCTCCTTTGATAAGGTTTATCGATGAAGATGCATAGGATCTAGATTTATGTAATAATTACTTTTTCTATCTTCTTGATATTTACAAAGTACTCTATTTTGTTTGAATAACAATTTCAATGGCAATGCAGCAAATGCAAGTTTATTCAAGGATTGGCTTCAAAGAGATTGCATGAGATTGGAGCACAGGGTGTAGCCGGCAAAAATATCAAAAAAGTACTAGGTAATTTTTTCAGATACATTCCTGGATGACCTCACCGATCTTAAGAGAATGTATTTTGGGAAGCTGTTCAAGGAAATGGTGGGATCTCTAAAGAAACAAGGTGTGGTAGCTTCGAACCCTGTTGTCGTCGTCAAGGCTACCAAGCAAGTTGTGTTGTTCAGGTGCATAACATTCCATAAAGCGTACTTACTACTTGGTTGTACTCTTATATTTGTAAACTGAACAAATATAATAATGTGTAGATGGATTTGTAAGTGCCATGCGAACAAATCTATTGCAGATGTGCATGCAATTTTAAAAGAATGGTGCAATCCAAAACATGAAAGATGTATGCATACACATAGCAACTTCGAGACCTTTGGGATGTAGAGATATACAAGAGATGCCCATTGTTCCTTGACTTTCCAAGTTCTTATATCTTTTCGAATGGTGAATTCTATTATAAAGCCTAGAAGTCTACGTGACAAATCACATGTTCAAGGAAAAGGTAAAGATCTTATGAAAGATGAAGGGGATGATGATGATAAAGAGGATAAGGGGTAAAAGTGCCAAAAAAGGAGGCAACGAAGGGAAAGGGAAAAGGAAAGTCACTACAAGATGAGGATGACTCTGATACCTCTCCATCAAAATATAACAAAAGTGATTCTAATGATAGCACACGCAAGATTGAGGCAACCCCTAAGGTTGAATAAGTTGGTCATGCAGCAACACAGGTAGGGTAGTCTTTTACTTGTGGTTCATTGGTATTATTGTTACATTATTTGCATAATAATATAGATTAAGTTATGGATTCAGATAAGTTTGGCAAGAGGTGAAGCGCCAAATGCACCATTGCGACCAATTCATCCACCTAGCCTGGGTGACCTGATTCCAATCCAAATGAATTTGCGAGGTATGATTTTACTCATTGGTAATGATAATGTAAAGTATTTTTGTGGTGCATGCACTTACAAAATGTATGCTTTGTAGGAGTGTCTCGTCGTACCATGACAAAATGTATGCTTTGTAGGAGTGTCTCATCATACCACGACAGTAGTCCTCCTCGGTGCTCCCAAAACAAACATCAAAGTGCTAGTTCCTCTATCGTTATAGAAGCCTTGACGTTAACATGTGTAATAATCAATTGTGACCACATGTGAAATGATTGTAAAGGTGTGTCTTTCATATCCTGTAATAATAATTGATACATATGGTGTGGTAGGACATCATTCTAGAAAGATGATTGCATGTGTTGGGAATCCTTTGAAGATAGGTCGGCACTTCTGCACCAATAGTGTCCACAGGAGCTAGAACATGTCTTTGATATGTTACTAAAGGCCAACGTGGGAGAAAGTACTTGTACTGTGAAAGGTGTCATGCAAACATAGCGTGTGATTGTATTGCCACAGGAGGGTCTGCTTATGGTTTCCCCAATGACATTGTCCCACCATGAAATCTCTGTACATGCACAAGTGATTATATTATTTTCCCTTCATTAAGACCTTGTGCGTTGTTGTACATATGTTGCGTGTGTGTATGTCATGCTTACATTTTTTGTGTATATCATTCTAATTAATGCCACATAGATGGAGAGGAGCATGCATTGCTTTAGATTTGTGAGACCATCTTAGACGACAATGGCTCTATTATTGTCATTGATACTGTGTATCAAGTGGCAACGATTATAGCTCACGCCGAGCGTTGTAGCTTCTCCTTGGACACCTTGGTGAATGTGCGATGTACAACGCAGATTTGGAAGGACCTTTAAAAAAGAGGTAAGCAACACTAACCATAGAGGTTTCCATTGAGCATCACTTTTTGCTACAAAAAATCATCTCATACTCTTGTGCAGATACATACCCTTGTCATTGCTACCTTCATGAGCATAGTTGGACAAACCATACACAACCTTGCTCACCTGATTATATCATTGATCCTTGTGCAACATAAAGCACTAGGGTAGACACCCAGTTAGGATAACATGGCGAGGTATGGAGTTAACTCTTCATGTGCTCCTAAATAAGGGCCTTACATTTTTTAATGGAATTAAGAGAGATATTTTCTCAACGTGGATATGACTTTTAGGATAGCTTGTTAAGCCTTCATGTAAAACAAGGACAAGTGTTAGTAGAGCTTTATGCTGGATGTGGAGATTGTGCTATGGTAGCAAAAAAATTAGGCATGAACATTTTTTGTATTGATCCCGAAGAGGATGTAGTGGACTCGGGGTGTCTTGATGAAGATCTCATTGTAGTGACTGGGTTATGATCTTATTTGTAGCAATTGTTTATGATTGTCATGATCATATTTGTAGCAATTGTTTATGATTGTGTCATGATCCTATTTTTCATATTAAAAAAGAGAGAAAAAGGGAGAGAGCAATGCATGTTGGGATTTTGCAATAAGACATCATTCCCCTCTACAATGATATTTATATACGTACAAACCAATAAAGAATCGACATTTTCTGTATTGTGTGGATGAATAATGTAGTGAAGAATTTGTAGACTTGAGGATCTATATGCAAAACATGAGTTAAGTAATCTTTGTTGAGAAATAAGAAAGAAATATAGAGAGAGTGAGCAAAGAGAAGGACAAAAAGAGTGAGTGAAAGAGAAAACAAGAGAGAGAGCAAGAGAAAAGAGAAGGAAAGAGAGAGAGAGAGGGAGGATAAAGAGCTTGAGCAAAGAAAGGGAGTGAAAGAGAGGGAGTGAAAGAGTGAGAGAGAAGGGTAGAGAGGAAAGATAGAGAGAGAGCAAAAAAAGGACTGAAAGAGTGTGTGTGTGTGTGTGTGTGTGAGAGAGAGAGAGAGAGAGAGAGAGAGAGAAAAGAGAAGGGTAGAGAGACAGAGAGAGGGAGGTGAGAGTGAGCAAAGAGAAGGACTGAAGGGTTAGCAAAGAGAAAGATAAAGAGAGAGGGAGAGAGAGAGAAAGAAGAAGAGCCAAGAGAAGGATAGAAGATAAGAGAAGGAGAGAGAGAGAGAGAGAGAGAGAGAGAGAGGAGATATAAAAGAGAGAAGGATAGAGAGAGTTAGCACAGAGAAGAGAGAGAGAGAGAGAGAGAGCCAAGAGAAGGATAGAGAGAGAAGAGGGATGATCGAGAGAGAGAGAGAGAGAGAGAGAGAAGAGAAGGATAAAGAGAGTGAGCAAAGAGATGGATAGAGAGAGGAGGATATAGAGAGCGAGAGAGGGAAGGGGGACAGGAGGTAAGAGAAGGATAGAGAGGGAGGGTCGGAGAGTGAAAGGGAGGGAGAGAGAGAGAGGGTGAGAGAAGGAAAGAGAGGGGTGAAAGGGAGGGAAAAGAGAGGGATGGGAGGAGGAGAGAGGGTAGTGTGGGTTGGGTGGTGGTGAGACAAGGAGAGAAAGAGAGGGAAGAGGGTGGAGAGGAGAGAGAGAGGGAGGGTGAGATAAGGAGAGAGAGGGAGGAAGGGAGAATGAAAGGGAGAGAGGGAGGGAGGGTGGGAGAAGGAGAGAGGAGGATATAGAGATGGATATAGCCCACGGGAGGGTGAGATAAGGAGAGACAGGGAGGAAGGGAGAATGAAAGGTAGAGAGGGAGGGAGGGTGGGAGAAGGAGAGAGGAGGATATAGAGATGGATATAGCCCACACCACACTCTCTCTCTCTCTCTCTAGGAGAGAGAGAGGATTTCTTTCATAAAATAAATGATGACCATGAAATACAAAATTTTTAGAATTATCAAAACTTGTTTATTTTTTCAATTACTACCTTGTCTTGAGAGTATTTTCAACAAAACAAATATCTTCAAAACCTTAATAGTTAAAGAGATAATATATCTATAGGTGTCGCTAAAAGCCACAAAATTGACTTCTTATGAAACTAGTGCCAAGTTTCAACCGACTCCAAGCCAACATCCGTTTAGTATAATGAACTAAACAAAATTAAAATTCCAAAGTAAAGAATAAGATGTTTCTAGACGAGCTTTAGCCCTTAGTATGGCACGATATAAGAACTTGGTCCACAATTGCATATAATATAATGTATGTACCAATATAAGAGTACAAAAACCTTTAAATTGCTCCAACTTAGGGAGAGTTAGTTTCATACGGCCATTTAGACAACACACATTGCAGATTTAAAAGCTCATCACCGTAAGAAAAACTAAATTGAAACAAAGAGACTATCTTAGGAAAGAAATTTGTACAACTACTCTATGAAAGGTGGGAGATCACTTTTCCATGTACACCTCTACCCCACGGAGTGAAACGCAACACTAGAGTACAAACACACTACAAAATCAATCCGTCACGCTTGTAAACAATGAGGTGACATGAAGATACAATCAATCAGAAATCACTCTGCAAGACATTTAAGCTTGATCTTCAAGAAGAGGATTCCGATCCGCAGCTCGATTCGCTGCGAAAATGAATGGCAAAGAGAAGTTAGAGAGCAAAAGCAAGACCCAAAACATAAAGAAAAGAAGCAACTTTATATGCCTGCAGCCTAACCAAAGTGAAAATGCAAAGGCAAAGGCTAATGCAGAAAGTGGAGGCTTTACCGAGGTATGCCATCAAGGAAACTAGGAGAATGGCGATGCCAAAGAGGATGCCAAGGAGAGGGAACCATAGGCACCAGCTAGGGCAACATTGAGGATGGCTAGGATGATAGAGATGGTGCCAGAGCCAGCAAGTGTCGGCCATGATTTCAAGCTGCGCAGCTCATAGCCCATCAGCAGCTTCACGAGTCCCTGTCAAATGATGTACGGCCATGATATATACATGTCAAATGTACAGCTGTGATACACACGCATGCCATGTCAAATGTACGGCCATGATACACACCCATGCCAAATGTACAGCAGTGGTACACACACATGCCAAATATACGCATATGCCAGATGCACGGCCGTGGTACACCCACATGCCGTGTCAAATGTACGGACATCATCACACGCATGCCAGCAAGTCCAATGTACGGACATGATACACACATGCCAAATGTACGGCGTTGTGGTGATACACACAAATGCCAAATGCCGAAGGTAATACATAAGCCAAATGCACGAACGTAATGCTGCGGAAAGAGAGGGGGAGCTGATCTTACATGGACCATGAACCAGTCGAAGAGTAGCCACACGAAGGCGGAGCCTCTCCTCACCCTCGCCTGAAAGAGGATCCAGAGACCGATGGCAGGATGCCCAGCAGCAGGAAAGAGGTGGTGCCGGGCGCCCCGAAGACGAGCAGGAAGTGCAGGAGGGCGGCCACACCGCCGACGATGAGGATCCAGGCCACCATGTGCTGCACGGACAATCCCGTGAAAACTAGGGGCAGCAAGATGGAGATGGCGCCCACCAGCAGAAAGGCCGAGCCGAAGATGGTGAAGTAAAAGCACACCCTGCCCAGGTACTCCTGCGCCATCTCCGTGCTCACGGTGTTGCAGAGGCCAGGAAAGGAGAATACCCCCCTTGTCCGCCGCCCCCCCTCTTCGACCTCGCCCGTCGAGATCGATCTGTACCGGTCCCCCATGATAATAACTCACCACCCTCTCGCAACGACCACTCGCAGAAGAAAGCTCACCTTCCTTGTGAACAGCCACGAGGGAGCGATGGCCTCTGATCCCTCCCAGTGACACACTCAACTCTGGGTCTGCTATTTGTGAACGAACTGAACAGCTTCACTTGCCGCGCAAAACACACCACCAAGTGGCTACATGTGCATATGCCACGCACGCTCTTGACACGTTTCCCTCCATCCCCAACAAGGGTTTTTAATTCTCGAATTAATAAATCGGGGGACATTCCAAACATCCTTTCGATTGTCGGTACCCCAAAATGGACCTCCAAACCCTACATCTAAAATTTTGTATTAATTTTTGCTCTACCGTTTTTTTTTTTTGCAAACTCTCAAAACAAACCTTAAATACAAATTTATTAAGAGAAATGTTATTTTCTCTGAACATTCTTTAAAACAATATATTGATTATCCTTCACTCCAATCAAAGCATCGTTAACTTTTTAAACAATATTTATTATCATCCTACTGGCTTATGATACCCAAACAACAAGTACACACTCATACAAAACTTCATATAGAAGAAGAATTGTCTAACTACTTGTTGGGGAGACAAATAGGGAGCCACAACAGTGGCATTCTAGTTTTTTGAAAGGTTAAAGACCAATTTGTTTGTTCTTGAGCATCATTGTAGGTGCAAGCTTTTGTGTGCATGATGCTAAGATTCCGTACACACACTTGAGCGCCCACGGAAGGACCAAAGTCCGATCGCCCTAGTGTACGATCCACACAGACCGCCACATGGACGCCCATGTTGCCTCTGACCCGGAAGGTACATGCGTACCATAACTTTTGCTCACGCGGCGCAGGTACCATTCCTTTCCCCAGGCCCATGCAAGCCATAGATCGGTGTACTTTCACCGTACACCGTCCTTTGCACCCACGCTTTGCTCTCCGTTTCCTTGCACCTGTACCCATACATACCTACAGCTAAATAACCCCCCCAGTACCTCGTGGTCGAGACACCCCAGCACCTTGATTTGCTCGTACCTGATACTCTGCATAACGTATGCACTCGGCACTCTGTGCAGTACTGTACCCAACAACCTTGCACTCCTCTTCCAGCAAGCCATTTTTTGCCCATCTCCAAGTAAGCCCTCTGCATAATATTTCTTGCCTCCTCTCACCCTTGAGGGTAGAGTGTCCTTAGCTGCTCTCTCTCTCTCTCTCTCTCTCTCTCTCTCTCTCCCCCCGGTGTGAATAGACTTAAGAGAGGACTCCCCCTCCTCTCTATGACTATATAAAACATATGTTGCTATGTCTCTCAACAATGACCTTAGGTTATGAAAAAAAAAATGTTGATGTGATCTTGTATTATAAGAATGTATTATACTCAACTCACTCTACCAACTCTTGGGCTCAATGGCACAACATTTCTCAACAACAGTAGGATTCTTTACACAACTTTATGCCCTCTTACAAGAGAGTACTTGATTGGTACCTAGACATCCCTGGTCATAGACGTGCTAACCATTTGTCAATCGGACACTCGGTCGTGCATTTATTAAGATTTAAGTTTATCGTATTTTAACTGAAAATAACTAAAATAACTACATATAGGCTCGATCCGGTATCCATTTTGGATGCTATAAAATCCTATATCAGGGTAAAATCGCATGCAGATTCCGAATTTGGACTCAAAATTCTAAGATTCTAAGTGGAAACAGCTCGTTTATTAAAATTGTTGATTTTTACATCACAAAAGACCATAAATTCATGGGTATGTATTATTATTGAAAATGGGCATGTTACATGGTTGACGTTATGCAAATTAAAAAATCATATCCATTTAATTACAAATTTGTGTTTATTTTTTGTCGATTTTTGTAAAAATTGTGTTTTCAATTTTGCATTTCATATTTTGGTTGGTTTTTGCATTTTTTAGTTTTTTTGCATATTTTCAACTTCAAAAATAAAATCCAAAAAATTGGGCATTAAATTGAATAAATATAGGTAAATAGACCTCAAAATCGATTTTTGAACATAGGGTTTATCCCGATTTAGACTCCTTACATGGAGAAATTGGGATAGAAATAGAAATTCGAGAAAGATTTGCAAAGTAGATTAAATTCTACGTTTTGCAAGTTTTTTTGTATTTTTCCATTAACACGAGTTAATTATGCTTAATCCTCTCTCTAATTTCAGCATCTTGATTAGTTGGCCGCATTAATGCATGCATGCTTTTAGGCCACTAGACAAAAAAGTCCAAAAGTTTATTTTGAGTGGCTAGATGGATTTAATGCATGAGCAGGCCCCTTCTAGGAAAACCCCTTTTCGGTAAAACCAAAAATTAAACCCGTAAACAGTAAAAATAAAAAGTGAAAATAAAAAAATAAAAAAAGTGGAAAGGTAAAAGGTTCGGGGGCACAAAAAAAGAGTATAGAAATTTTTCATAAAGTGCTCACACAAACTTGCCTAATATATGTTTTAGGCTCTTGTGATCGTGTTGACGCAACTTGTGTCACTCTCTCAAAAAATTTACATTTTTACATAGTTAAGGAGCTTCCTTAACTATGGGAAGCCAGCGCCCGTAGTGCTTGATTGACCTGAAAAAAATACACTATTTCTGGTGCTAGAAGGGTTAACAAACACAAAAGATGTGTTTCAGAAAAACTTTAGACAATCCAAAAAAATTCCCTTTAAAAAAAATAAAAATTTTCCAAACTTGTCCGGGGCATTTGTAGAACCTTCTCACACCCCATTTTCACATGCATCATGTATTAGAGGCCTATTTAGATGATAGCACATCTATCAAGCTAGGCGCGTACCAACGTATACTAGGCTCAGGACCTTTGGTCAGAACCCAATTTAGCATTGTACAAAGACCTATACTAGGGGCCAATGATACATCGTCAGATTTTGAGTCGATGAAAGGATACCCAGTCCCAAGAAGTGAGAACCCTAACCATGCCTCACTAGTCAAGCCACTACCAGTCTTTCTGACCGCGTAGCTAGCTACCTTAGAGGTTTGGCCTCAACCGCTACCTCTGAACCAAATCTTACTACATATAGACCATATGATGAAGGAGTTAAGGCCCTAGGAGAACGAAATGAGGTTTCCAAGACGTTAAGGCTCGAGATTGGTATAGAACTCTCAGAGTCAAGGAACGCTTGAACTTCATTGCTCTTAGGAGATTGTTCTTGAATAAATTTGTGCATGAAGGAGTCTCATGGGGTGTAGCTTCACATCTACACAAAGCTGAGAGGGAAGAAGAGAAGTTGGTTAGAGATTTCATTATCCATCTCAAGCATTTGAGCTCTCATTGCCTTCCTCATGCACACTATTCGAATAATCAATTACTCGATAGATTCATCCATGGGCTTAACCATGAAGCAATTTATAATGGCTTAGTCATTAAAGGGATCAGTACATGGGATGAAGTCACAATAAATTCCATCCAACTAGAAGATAATATCATGGTCAAAGGAGCTAAAGCATCGGATTCTAACTGTATTGCTTTCGAAGTCACAGGACATCACACTTCTACAATTAAGCCCCTTGCTAAAGGCAACACTTTAGCGAAGATTAATTTCAGAGATTTGTGTCATTCCCCCCACGAGTTTTGGGACCTTAACCTCCACCCTTGAGGATCACACTACTGAATCAAATAGGTTTTGCGGAACCTTTTCAGTGTCTAGAATAAGAGGTTAACTTGTACAATGCCTCACTCTGAGGACTCCATAGAGCTTTATCCGAACTACTATGTAGTTGATGCAAAAGGTGGAGTCAAACCAATATCCTAGCTAGTCGTAGTAGGAAGAGGTCAAGACATCAATGCTACTCTCAAGAGAACGCCTCTTTAATGCTATCAGTGTCAGGGACCACACCAAATCTCTAAGTGTCCCATTAGAAACCAACCAATCACCCAAGTTGCATCTTCCAACATGCCACCTACAACATGTTATCATTGTGGCTTGTGGCATGTATCATTGGATCAAAGATTTCCCAATGAAAGTGGTGGTTATAAATCAAAACAATGGTCATACCATCACACCTCTCAACATGATTTTACTAGGTGGGAAAACTCACTTATCAATTTTGAGAAATCCTAACCCATCTGTGAATGCAATAACGAGACTCATGGTGGCTCAAAACACACATGTTGTGGAAAGAAAGTAGAACAAGCTACTTAAGCAGTGGGATCCAAAAAAGAAGAGGGGCCATAGAAGAAAGAAATCTATAAAAGGGGAGGAAACAAAGAAAATGAAACAAGTGAACTTGGGAACACCTGATGGAAGAGTCTAAATGAATGATATTGATGAGGATTTCGATTCAGTGTGGACACACATGCTGGTTTTGAGCAAACTGGAGACACTCAAACAAAAACGAAACCAAACAAAGAGAAACTTGGTTCATATCCCAACTATGTAAAAAGAATTGGAACAACTTCATGAGATCAAGGATATGGTCAGACATACTCGGGAGGAGTTAGAACGAAGACCAAACAAGTAAACATCTTTGACATTGTGCATCCAAATAACCTAACCCACAAACCCTTAGATATACCTAGTGTCATCCTTGAGGTCACTAAGAATGTTTGAGTATGAGAACCCTGAACCCGTTCAAGAGGTGGAAGTTCCAATATCACCAGCACACTCATATGGTAGAGAGGTGATAGCATCCCTTAATTGTTAGAGTTCATGGCTTATTACTAACCTCTGAGTTAAGTTGGCCTTACCTTCCCTCTTCGTAGCACAACTTGAAGTTTACCCAATCACATTAAAAAGAAAAAGAAAAAACATGTATCCATAACCATGTTTCATCTTGTTATCACAAAGAACCCTTTATTGGTTGATTTGTTTTTCATGCAGGTAGGCTGAGTAGGTGTTGAAACTTGAAGAGCTTGTAGAGGCCTCCTGGAAATTGGAGGCTTTATCAAAGTCTTCTTTTCTTAAGGGGCATCTCTCAAGATCATCATTTGAACTTGATATATACATCAGCACAACTGTATAGCTTTTGCACAAAGAAAGACTGCATGAACTTAAATGTGCGATGTTGGTACGTTTAGCTTCAACTCTGCAAGATTGATTAATCATGCTAAAGAAATGGGACAACTACTTCTTACTCTATTGGATAGTTAGTTTTGTTCATTTGTGCAACCACACTAGCTAAGAGCTAGCAAACTAAGAGCTAGCAAACTAAGAGCTAGCAAACTGCTAGTAATTAGTGTTCAATGCAGCCAAGAGCTAGCAGACTACTAATTAGTGTTGCTCAATGCAACCATGTAGTTACTATTAACTGCTACACTGGCAAATTACTACTATTGCATTACACAATATGGACAACTAATTGCTACTAGCAAATCTTTCCCTCACCCAATCTCTCCTACTAGAAAATACAAATTATCAACTACATGCCATAGAATTTCTATACCTGAGGGATCGTGAAGGTGAATAGGATACTTTATGTAAGAGTTCCTCCCAATCTTCTTCCAATGTACATCCTTTTTGTTAGGTGAATCATGGTTTTGTGTCATCTAAAAGGAGGCAGTGAGCTCTTTGACCTCATCAAGGATTGTACTTGTGCATCATTAGCATCGACACATGGTTAAGGGAAATGTTCCTTGTCTTTCAACCATCAACCTTGATTTTGCAGCATACAGATTTGTTTTGTGAATATCCAATGCCTTTGAGGCTATTTAAATGTTCAATGTATATTGTCATGCACCGTTTACCATCATCATCATACTTGACCTTTTGGAAAATATCTCTTCCATGCTCTTTGGAACCCTCATCATGTTGAGCGTGTTCTGCACTTATAGAACAGTGTGCTTACAAATTCTTATCCAAATCTTGCAAGCTTTCATGGTGGGGTGGAGATAATAATTCATGTGGAAGGTATACAATTTATTATACACAATGTCACTTACAAATAAGGTTACTATAGAACATGGTAGTTATGAGGTACATCATGAAAATAAGACTGTAATATCTCAAATAGTAATTTAACAAGACTCAGAATACACAATCAAAATTATGAATAAAAGAAATTCTAATTGAAAAAAGAACTTGTTTCTCTTCATATTGCAATAGACCAGTACAATCTTCAGGACATCCTCTTATATCATTGTGCAATGATTGACCAAATTCTCAACGATGTCGCTTTAATAAGTAACATTCTCCTTAACCAAGAGATTGGTGAAAGCCAAAGTGCTAGCATCCATATAATCAATACACCCATCAAGAGGAGAAAATTCCTAATTAAAAGTTTAAGCTTAAACCTAGTAGCAAGGGCAAGGACTATGTTGATGCAGATGGCTAAGGTGAAGAGGAAGATGAGGGTTTTACATGAGGAGGAGTGGACAAGCAAGAGGCATAAATTATGAGCCAGACCTTGCAGTAACAAGAGACCATTAAGAAAGAAAATAAGATTCCACAATGGGATGAAAAATCTAATGTGGACATCCATCCACCCTCATGAGAGCTAGTTGATTTATACTCACCATGATATAGGATGACTATAGAGACACCTTTTCCATGTAAATCCTTGTAGAGAATTGATTTATCTCTTATTTTTGACACCTGCATTGTTGCCATATATATATAGGCAGTGATGTGTGTGAACACACTTAGGACCGCCGGGGCACTTTTTCCCTCTTTAGGAGGTTTTTTTCCCGGCTTGTATATACGCCCATCCTTCTAGGGCTAAAAAATCTTTTTTGTACATCGACACAATCTAATACACTTTGTATTATGTGCATTCTTGCTTCTTCTTCTCCAAGCTTTGTGTGCTTTCCTGTAACCCTAATTCCAACAATTGGTATCAGAGCAGGCATCGGCTCCCAGGGCTACGCCGCCAGCACCCTCCGACTCACGTTCTCCGATTGAGGTGAGTTTTCACAAGCGCTTTGCAGGTCCCTATACTCTGCAGATCATCCCGTAGGCCTTCGCGTTCTCAGAATTTGCATTTGAGGTCGTTTCGGGCTCCGTTTTTGCATTTCAAGTTCTGCATAGGTGTTTTCGTCATTTTCTGCAAAAATTTCGACAGTGCAGTTTTCTGCAAAACAGGCATACGTGTTCTATTGTGGACCGTGCTACATAGCACAAGTTGTCTTCTGTTCAGTCTTTGCTTCATTACAGGTAGCTTTTGCATCAGTTTCAGTCAGTGGCCATGGCTAATAACAACAATGATGTATTTCGCATGTTGTCTGCTGAAGATAAACTGGGTGGATGGAGACAGCAACTACCCACTTTGGGCATACATGATGCAGCATGTTTTGGTTGCAAAAGGAGTGTGGAACATTGTGCAGGGTATGGATGTACGTCCAAGTTCTGTGGATGTAGGATCTGTTGAGGATGTTGCAGGATCTAGCAGCTCTATTGTTGCTGCTGTTTTACCCACTGCTGAACAAGCTCGTTGGGATGGTAAAGATGCGTAGGCTCATGCCTTGATTGCACTTTCTATCAAACGTAACATCACCCCACATATTCGTTCAGCTAAAACAGCAAAACAGGCTTGGGATATTCTAGCTGGTTTGTATGCAGGTCGTAACGACGCAAAAATCTCTTACCTGCATAAAGAGCTAGAATTGAAGATTATGCAGGAAGATGATGACATGAATGTTTTTCTTGCTGAGATTAAAGATCTCAAAGAATAGTTGATTTCTGCAGGTGAGATTATTCCTGATCATTCTCTTGTGCAGACTGTTCTTGATGCTTTACCCAGACTTTTGCTTCCACGTGGAGACTTCTTGCTGAGGACAGACCTGATGCTGTCAAGTATGATACTTTAGTCAACAAGCTCTTGCAAGAAGCGCAGTCCAGGCAAAACAGGGCCAGGCAGCGTGCAGTTGATCAAGCATTTATTGCTGCCCAGCAGCAGAGAAGAAGTGGTAAGGCAGCCCCTTCCACTGTTTCTTCTCCTATTAGTAGGTCTACAACTTCTTCTTCTTCTCCTTCCACAGGTAACAACAATAAGTCTGAGAAGGCTCTTGATAAAGGCAAGAAAAAGACTAGGTGCAACTATTGTAAGGCAAATGATCATGTCATTAAGAATTGCCCTAAGCTAAAGGCTAAAGAGGCAAAGAAGAAAGAGTCAAATGCAGCCACAATAGCGGATGCTTCTACAAATGCAGATTCTGCAAATGTTGTGCAGGATACAGAATGGGCGTTTAGCATGTATTGCCAGTATGACCCATCTGTACATGATGCATATTTGGCAGTTTCTGTTGACTCTCATGTATGGTATTTTGACAGTGGTGCTACAAAGCACATTACCTCGCATCGTGATATGTTCACTTCTCTTGAAGCTGTCCCTAATGGGAATACTGTCACATGTGCCAATAATGCTTCTTACCCAGTGAAGGGCATTGGTAAAATTATGCTTACTACTGCAAATGGCAGCGCTTTCATACTTTTAGATGCTTTGTATGTGCCAGGGATAAAGAAGAATCTATTGTCTGTCTTTGCGCTTGCTAGACTTGGACTTGTAGTCAAATTTGTGGATGACAGATGTACTGTTCATGATTTGACTTCTGGTAATACGATTATTGTATCTGGCACCTTGTTTCGTGGGCTGTATAGGCTCAATTCTTATGACAAGTGTGTGGAAGATTCAGCAAATGCAGTTTTTGATGAAAAGGCAATTTCTGATGCAAAACTATGGCATGCTCGTTTTGGTCATCTGAACTTTGCTAGTTTGCTGCGTTTGCAGAAATTTGATATGGTTGCTTCATTGCCCCCTCTTGAGGCAGCATTGAAACATGTTTGTGAAGGCTGTATTTTGGGCAAAATGCAGCGTTCTGCGTTTCCAAAGGATGGTTCTGTGCGGGCCACTCGCAAATTGCAGCTTGTACATAGTGATGTATATGGGCCTATGCAAACTCTATCATTTGGTAAACACTTGTACTTCGTGACTTTCATTGATGATTACTCGGCATGCATGGGTATATCCACTGAAGGCAAAGTCCGAAGTGTTTTTGTGCTTCAAACAGTTTATGCTTATGGTTGAAAATGTATCCAATTGTACTGTGGGCACCCTCCGTTCTGATCGAGGGGGGGAGTACATGTCTAAAGAGTTTGATGCATTTCTAGCTAGTCATGGGATAAAACACCAATGTACAGTGTCGTATACCCCTCAGCAAAATGGAGTTGCTGAGAGGAAGAACAGATCACTTATGGAGATGACATGATGTATGGTCAAGAGCCAAGCTTTGCCACATGCGTTTTGGCTTGAGGCTGTCATGTGTGCTACATATGTACTCAACAGGTGTCCCACTAAGGCCTTGCAGTCTATTACTCCATATGAAGCTTGGCATGGCAGGAAGCCTTCTATTGGTCACTTGCGTGTCTTTGGTTGCTTGGCCTATGCTTTAGTGCCTATGCAACAACGCAGAAAATTGGATGATAAGGCTGTCAAATGCATGTTTGTTGGTTACAGTGCTGAAAGCAAGGGTTACAGATTGTATCATCCACAGTCAAAGCGTATCTTGATTAGTCGAGATGTTGTTTTTGTGGAAGATGCTGTGTAGCCCTTGTTATCATGTACCAAAGAGACAGGTGTGAGCTCACGGGATGTATTTGATACGTTGTTGCCTCTCTTTACAGGTGGGAATTCAAATGTAAGTCCTAATAAGGTAAATATTCAGCCTATGCAGATTTCAAACGACATCATAGACCAGCCCATTTCTAATGCAGATTTACAGGATGTAATTCATGAGGATAGGGCTGAAAATGAGCAGGCTAGAGGTATGCCTAAATGGCTGGTGCAAACCTTGCATGATAGTAAGATTGATGCACCTATGACTAGTCGTACTCGTTTAGGTTTTCAGCATGCCTCTTATGCATCAGATTGTTATGCTTTGGCTGTGTCTAGTATGTGTGAAGAGGAAGAACCTCTTTCATTTGATGAGGCACAAAATTCAAAAAATTGGTTGGCTGCAATGCAAAGTGAATATGATGCTATAATGAAGAATGGTACATGGTCTTTGTGTGATTTGCCTATTGGTAAAAAGGCCATTGGGGATGTAAGTGGGTTTTTAAATTGAAACGAAAGCCAGATGGCAGTGTTGATCGCTATAAGGCTAGACTTGTTGCAAAGGGTTATGCTCAAGAAAAGGGCATTGATTTTGATGAGACCTTTGCTCCCACTTGTCGTATGACTACCATTCGTAGCATTTGTGCATTGGCAGCTCATAATGGTTGGAATGTACATTAGTTGGACATAAAGACTGCGTTCTTGAATGGAGATTTGCATGAGGAGGTGTATGTATCGCAGCCTCGTGGTTTTGTTCAAAGAGGGTAGGAAAACAAAGTGTGCAGGTTGAAAAAGGCTTTATATGGTTTAAAGCAAGCTCCACGAGCTTGGTATGAAAAGATACATGCATATTTGACTTCACATGGTTTTCAGAATAGTCCAACAGAAAGCACTTTGTATGTTAAACATGTGGATGATGTACATCTAATCATTGCTCTCTATGTCGATGACATGCTGCTCACAGGACCAAATGAGAGTCATATTGCTGATTTTAAGGCTGATTTGAATGCCTCTTTTGAGATGTCAGATTTGGGGCATTTGCATCATTATTTGGGGATACAATTTAAGCAGTGTGATGGAGGTATTGCTTTGTGTCAGACAAAGTATATTGAGACATTGTTGCGGAGATTTGAGCTTGAAGACTGCAAGCCTATTGCTACTCCAATGGAGACAGGTTTGAAGTTGAGTCTTCATGATGCTGGAGATCACTTTGATGTCACACTCTATCAGACAGCTGTTGGTTGCCTCATTTATGTATGCATTACGAGGCCAGACATTCAGTTTGCAGTCTCACAGGTGAGCAGGTTTATGCATAGCCCAGGGTCTCAGCATTGGAAGGCAGTTAAATGCATCTTTCTCTACTTGAGTGGCACCATACATCTTGGGTTGTTTTATCCCAAGGGGGGATCATTGCCGCCAAATTTACATGCTTTTTTGGACTCAGATTGGGCTGGTTGCTATGACACAAGAGTGTCCACAAGTGGTTTTTGTTTTATGCTCGGTAGCTCATGCATATCTTGGTTGAGCAAGAAGCAACCTACTGTGGCCACTTCTAGTTGTGAAGCTGAGTACAGGGCAGCTTTCACAGCTAGAGTTGAGTGTGTGTGGCTCAGACGGCTTATGGTTGACTTGGGTGTTGGACAGGAGTCTGCCACCTCTATCTTCGCTGACAGTCAGAGCGCATTGGTGGCAGTTGCGAGAAACCCAGTTTTTTATGCTCGCACAAAGCACATTGAGGTGCATTATCACTATGTCAGGGAGAGACTCTCAGCAGGAGAGATCAGCTTGGCCTATGTGCCAACACAGGACAACCTCGCCGATCTTTTCACAAAGGTGCTTCCTCGTGTGAGAAGTTCGAAGCTTTCCGCAAAGCTTTGGGCTTGCTCCCCTTTGTGGACTGATCTACTTCAGGCATGGCACTCCCCTATACATAAGTGCCAGCTCTCGTTCACACCATCACTCCCAGGGGGGATTTGTTGCCATATATATATAGGCAGTGATGTGTGTGAACACACTTAGGACCGCCAGGGCACTTTTTCCCTCTTTAGGAGGTTTTTTTCCCCGGCTTGTATATACGCCCATCCTTCTAGGGCTAAAAAATCTTTTTTGTACATTGACACAATCTAATACACTTTGTGTTGTGTGCATTCTTGCTTCTTCTTCTCCAAGCTTTGTGTGCTTTCCTGCAATCCTAATTCCAACATGCATAGAGTTTAGATCTTTGTTAATCATTTAAATCTAATAAAATTGTACAAAAGGAAGTCTTTATGATTCATCAATTTACCCTCTGTCTATCAACCAAGAATTCTAAGGATCCTGCTTTAGTTAAGGACCTTTGGGATTTACCAAAATATTGCTACTCTTGATAAATCCATGAAATACATTGATGACACCCTTAATGTGTTGCATATACTGCCATTCCTCATATGACAATGGATTAAGATATGCAAATTTCTAGCAATTAAAACATGATTGAAAGATAAATGCAAGAAGGGTTAACAAAATTTTGTGGTAACTTGAAACTTTTGAGAGGGAAAAGAGGATTCTATAGATGTGTATTACATTCACTGGTATATGGTTTTTTCATTTTTATTGAATCATATATTTTCTTTTATGAGTGGATTTTGGATTTTTCTTGCATGCATTTTTTAAAACTTTTTTAGGGTAATTTCCTCAAGTTCTTTCCATTTTTTTCCTCACGATGGCCTTCTCCTCATTAGATGAGAGATATTTATAAAAAATCCTTAAAGGGCCTAATGGACATTCTAAAACTCCCCTAATTTAGGTTTTGTCCCAAAAGCCAAAACTTCAATAACTTGGTTGAAAAGTAAGAGAAGTTTTTGCTTAAGAGCTTAAACTTTAAGCTCTTGGGTCAGATTTTGGGCATTTCAGCTATCACCGAGGCGAAGAAGTCTCGACTTAAGAGCCACAGCTTCAAGATCATGGGATAAATTTATACAAGTAGCTTGACCCAAGAGCCAATGGCATGTAAAGTTTGGCTAAAAGCATAAGAGAATTATATTCAAGGGCCAAAACTTCAAGCTCTTGGGCCAAACCTTGGACATTTCATTTATGGCTTGCAATAGGGTGGAGAATGTTTGGCTCAATAGAAGCTGAAACTTTAATATGTGCAAAAATTACTAGGGACATGTTCATACATTGCAAGCAAGATATAACTAGAAATAGGGTTAAGAAGTTTTGGCTCAAGTGCAAAGCTTCAATATCATGGGACAAAAATAAGGGGAACTTAGACCTATGCTACTTGAAAGCCAAAAGTAGCACTAGGGTTTGGATGTTATGGCCCAAGAGCCAATACGTCAAGACCATGGTCCAAAAGCATAATAGCTCATGGACCAAGACACAAAACCTTAAGATCTTAGGCAAAAAGATGGCATGACAAACTTGGCCATATGATATTAGGGATCTAGAAGTAGCCATAGTGTCAAAAAGGTTTGGCTTAGGAGCCAAAACTTTAAGATCACAAGATAAAAAATAGAAGAATATTAGGCCTATGCTACTCAAAAGAAAAAACTAGAACTAGGGTTGATATTCAAAATGTCAAACTATTGGGTTAAAGCTTGGGCACTTAATTTAAAACTAGCACCAAGTTCTTAGACCAAAGACATGAGAAGCTTGGCCATATGATGCTAGGGAGCTAGAATTAGCTCTAGCATTGGGGAGTTTTCTCTTAACATCTAAAACTTCAAGATGATCGGAAGATATATGAGAAAATTAGGCATATTCCATTAGATAGTGAAACATGGCACTAGAAATAAGATGTTTTTGCCAAAGAGCTAAACCTCAAAGACCTTGGCCCAAAGTATGAGAAGTTTTGGATCAAGAGTAATAACTTCATGCGCTTGAACAAAAGGCATGGCAGGCTTGATTATATGGTGTGAAGGTTCCAAAACCCCTTAGTCTAGTAGGAATAGGATAAATCGAAGTATGATGCTTTAGTATAACATTAATTGTCAAAAGCCTTGAGTGGAGATAAATAAATTTGTGGTCTTGAGTAAAACACTAGGCATTTCATTTTTAACAAGCACTAGAGTGGACATGTTTTGGCTCAAGAGCTAAGACCTCAAGATCTTAGGCCAAGTATATAAGGGGGTTGACCATATGCTACCAGGTACCTAAGACGAGCCAGATGGTTTAGAGTTTTGGCTTAGGAGACAACTTCAAGAAAATGGACAAAATTTGGCAAACTTAGGCATATCTACTAGGGCACAAGAATGAGCACATGAGTTGGGATGTTTTGGCCCAAGAGCCAAAAAAAATCAAGATCTTGGGCCAAAATCATAAGAAATTTGGCCCAAGAGCATAGAAAATATTTCAAGCACTTAGGCCAAACCTTGGACATTTCAATGAAAACTAGCACTACGTGAAGATTTTTTGGCTAAAGTGCCAAAAGTTCAAGCTATTAGACCCAACATTTGAGAAACTAAGGCATATGCTACCAAGGAGTGAGCAATAGCAATAGCATAAGGAGATTTGTCCTAAGACCCCTTCAAGTTCATGAGACAAATATATAAGAAACTAAGGTATATTCTACTCAGGTGAAAAAGCTAGCACCCAAGTTGGGGCATTTTGGCTCAAAAGCTAGACCTCCAAGGCCTTGCACTAAAACCTCCTCTTGAGGTAGGCACCTTGATGTGAGATTTTTTTATGTGCACTCCATGTGTAGCTCAAACATTTCTACAGGGAAAGGATCCTATTTCAAAGACCATAGACAATTTATTTGGGAAAGGAAGTTGAAGGTGATCCAAGAACCAAATGATGGGAGGAGGAATCTAGGGAATCTAGAAAAGGCTTAGTAATTCACTGAAGCCCTACATGGAATCACACATCAAGTACAAGAGATGGGAAGACTACAAGAGGAGCTCCCATGCTAGAACAAAGCTAACCTCCTAAGATCTATTTAACTCCAAAGTCAATAAAAAAAGATGATTAGTTACACTCTTATGATACTTTGTAGTGTATATAGGTATCTGTAAAACAAACTGTTCCTTATCTTTTCTTATTATAACTTCCTTCATATTATTGTTTAACATCAAGATTTATATATTTTCAAGATCTATTCACCAGCTTTATAGAATGTAATTATATTTGCCATGTGATTGGTTTTTTTCAATTTTTAATTATTCAATGAGAAATCACTTTAACAACATGAGGGCCTCTCTCCAAATTCAAAAATATTTTCTCATTCACTTTTGCATGCAGTCTCTTAAGTCTACTACAAGATACCCAAATGTCTTTTGTGAATATGAGCATGAAGCCAGATTTAGAGCATGAAATTTTCATGGTTGATCTTTCTAGGCATTCAAAACACCTTGTCAAGGAAGTAGGAATGATTTCTTATTCACTTTTTGCATGCAGTCACTTAAGTCTACTAGAAGATACCCAAATGTCTTTTGTGAATATGAGCATAAAATATGGCATGAAGCCAGATTTAGAGCATGAAATTTTCATGGTTAATCTTTCTAGGCATTCAAAACACCTTGTCACACAGAAGTAGGAATGATTATAAAAATCTCTCTTTTAAACATGCAATACAAGTAGACAAGAGTGATGAGGTGGCTTATGTCCTTATTTATGACTAACATCTATGTAGTTGACATGTAAGAGGATGCAAAAAATATTAAAGCTATGAGAGCAAAAACTGATGCACATAAGAAGTCAATGAAAAGTTGATGGATTAATATAGGTGGAAATGTTCATTTCTTTTCAATTAGCGATATAAAGCATGCACAAAGCAATACATAGCAATAAGGTATATGCAAAGCTAAAAGATCTTGCCCATAAAATATCCAAAAATGGTTATTTCTCAAGTTTGTATTGGATTTCACAAAACAGTTCTTGTGATGCAAAAGAAGGATCTCCTTGTTGCTCATTTTGTGAAAAATTGGCCCTAAGTACATTTACCCTCATCAACACACACCGAAGAGAAATGACACATGTTGTATAGAACATGTGAATTTACTGTGATTGCCACTCTATCTCACATTAATTCTTAACAAATAGTACACTTGAAAGTAGGATGCTTTGCCGATGGGAAATGAATTGTTACATTTTGAATTTGAGAAGGCCTCTTTCTTGTGCCCCCCCCCTTCTAAGACCCACCTCCTTTTTTCATTTCCCTTCATGCCCCTTTTACACATTCACAAAACTACATTGATTTGATGCAATGATCAAAAAAGCAATGTAGTACTTGTATCTTTAGATTTCAAGCACAAAAATATTGTTGATTGTTGATGGGTGATACAATTCATTAGAGGTCTATGTTGGAAAGAGAAATGTGAAGATGGAGAGTTCCTTGTGGAGAAGGAAAAGAATAACAAGGTACACTAGGAGCTTTTATGGCCTTTGTGATGGCTTATGCCAAGAATAAGCATCCCTATATTGAAAAGGGCATTTTGCATGAAAAGAGCTCTTTTGAGAGGACGCTTTAGTCAATATGTATGGCATATCACAATAATTCTTTGGTTGGATTGAGATGTAACCAATTGGGAAAACCCCAACTCATAGATACCTCCTTAAAGGTGAAGGTATCCATGGTAGAAATACCAAGGTTCTTGGGCTATTACAAATAGAACTATACTATGATTGGCAACAAGTACCTACTGGTAGACTTTCTAGTTATGCCTACAAGAACATTACCCGAACCAGTAATACTTGGTCGTACGTGGATGAAGGCTGTAGGATGTATGATTGATTGGTCTCCAACAAGGTGTGTCTCTGTGGGTGAAACCACAACTAAACAATCTACTCATAAACCCCTGCTAACCTCTCACTATTATCGAGGTTGCAACAATGAGAAGGAAGCTTCAACATCCACAAAATCTATGGAAACCCCCTCCACTTCAACATCCATTGTCGAGGTTGCAACAATGAGAAGGAAGCTTCAACATCCACAAAATCTATGGAAACCCCCCTCCACTTCAACACCCATTGTTCAAAAAACTCTCGATTCTTCTACCTCCACATAGCAAACACTTGCATATTGAAAGAATGAATAGATACGACGAGCTACAAAGTGGCAACCTAAATCTACCTTGAAATGGGTTCCCAAGATTTCTCCATCCATACCACCTCAACCTATGAAAGGAGAACCACAACACAAGAACCAGTGCAAGAAATCCAAGTTACCCAAAATGGATCCCCAAACGCTTAGTAAAAGCTCAAGGCTACTACAAGGGGGTAACCATTGTATTTGGATACCAAAACATAAAAGTATACCACTAGTCTCACTGCCACCACTTACAAATTCCCAAATCTCCATCAATGATGGATAAAGGATTCAATACCTCAAATGCCAACAACAAAGACAAAGCTATTGTAAAAGAACCTTCACCACCAATGCTCAAACAAGTCTGGATCCCAAAAAGAAACCCTATCACACAAGATATAGTGATTGATGGTGAAGCTTCTATCTAACTATCCCTAGTGACTGACCATCTAACTACCTAGTCAAGATTGTGTAGGAGAGGAGTATCTTCTCATTTGGGACTGGGAACACTAAGGCTATGGGGATGTTATAAGAGGATCTTTTTATAAAGGACAGTTGCTTATAAATACATAACTATTAATGTACCCCCAAAAAAATGCCAGTAATTCAATAATGAGAGTTCCCTCTAGTACATAAGCAACATGCTTGACAATCTAAGAAGATTAAAAATCCCTCAATTTAGTACGTGAACACATGCCAATGGCCATAGATACAATCCTACCTTGATTCCATGTATCCCAATTCCTATTCCAAGGCTTGTAGTTAGACGAACAACCCTCCCATTAATTTAGGAATTTAAGGATAGGAAGTAGTGTGACAAGGGGTCGTCTCTGGGCATTGATGGAGCATTGGGATGTGCCAAACAATTGTGTTTCAAAATAAATGATTTCAAGAAAGGTTCTTGAAACATAATAAATTAATATATTCTTATAATGATATTTTACAACGATATCGGATTGTGATGTGTGGTGCTTTAATCAATAAAGAACTTCAAGATTACCCCTCTATCACTGTGTCTCACATACAGTGAGAAATCTGCCTTGGCTACATGAAAGCCAATAGTGACAAGATATTCAGAAATCGTGCCAGACCATGCTCTTGGTGCTTATTTTAAGCCATACAAAGGCCTTCTTCAACCTTCAAACATGCTCGGGGTGACTCACATCCTCATCATATCCAGGTGGCTCTGCAACATATACACCTCTTCCTACAAATCCCCATGCAAGAATGCATTCTTTATATCCATCTGATGTAAAGACCATTGCTTTGACGCAGCCACTGTTATCACAACTCTCAATGTTGCCATCTTGGCAACTGGGCTGAAAGTTTCCTCATAATCAGTGCCATATGTCTGCGCATATCCTCCTTTGGCTACCAATCTAGCCTTGTACCTGCTTATGCTTCCATCACTGTTATGTTTTACTTTGTACACCCACTTGCTTCCAATGACTTTCTTGCCTTCAGGAAATTGCACTAAATCCCAAGTCTCATTTCCATATAGTGCATCCATCTCCTCATCCATAGCTTTCTCCCAACACACATTTCCAATAGGCTCATCAATGCATGTGGGCTCTACAACCTGTACAACTTTTGCCATGTATGCATAGTGCAGTGCCACATAACCATCATAGGTAAACCTCTGTACATGATTCTTCACTCTCCCAGATCCTTACCCTCAACTCACGTGTAGCAGGGTTATAACACCTGTATTCCTTTTGCTCAAGGGACTACCCAATAAACACACATTTTTGAGCTTTTGGATCCAGCTTAGTTCTCAGCTCATCTGGAACATGCACATATGCAATGCATCCAAAGACTTTCAAATTTACATCATGTATGGCTACAGTTGGAGTCCTGTTCATGATGTAAACTGCTGTAGAAACAGCCTGAGCCCAATAGCTATATGCGGCATATTCTTCTCTCCCATCAATGCTTGCGCAATCTCAGCAATGTGCCTATTTTTCTGCTCAGCAACTCCATTTTGCTGCGGAGTGTACCTGCATGTAAACTATCTTCGAATACCATTCTTCTTCAAAAATTCAAAGAACTCATTGGAGAAGTACTCTCCCCCTCCATCTGACCTTAGGCACTTTACACATTTCCCTGTTTGCTTTTCAACCACCATAACTCTGAAATTCTGAAAATGAGTGAACACCTCACCCTTCTCCTTTATGAAGTATATCCACACTTTCCTTGTGTGGTAATCAATAAATGTCACATAATACCTGTAGCCTCCCATAGATATGGTCTTCATAGGACCCCATACATTTGAATGCACAACTTCTAGTGCATTTCTGCACTCACATTTCTGTCACGTGGAAATACATGCTTTGTTTGCTTTCCAAATTGGCATGCTTCACATATTTTCTGCATACCTTCAACTTTAAACTTTGGCAGCCCTGTCACAATTCCTTTAGTTTGCATAGACTTCATTCTCTGCACATTCACATGTCCAATTCTTTTATGCCAAATGTCTGTGTCTACAACAATTCCTGAACCATTTGCAAACATCACAACACTCACTTCAGGCATGTTTACATTCAATGTAAACATTCTGTCCACTCTGTTGTCTTTTGCAACCAACCTGCACTTGTCTTTAAAGTCTTCAACATAACAACCATCAGCGTTAAACCGAACCTGCAAACCCTGCTCAATCATCTGGCCAACTGAAACCAGATTCTTTGTTATGTTCAGAACATGAAGTACATCTGCAAAAGGTACTTCACTTTGCCATCCTACATAGACAATGGCACATCTCCAACATGGGCAATTGGATGAGTAGTGTCATCCCCTGTTTTCACAAAACCTAGTCTTTCAAGGTTTTTCATCTCCTTGAACCACTCCCCATGACTTGTCATGTGGTTCGAAGCACCTAAATCAACGTACCATACATCATCTTTATGTAATCATCTTTATGTACTGCTTCAACATTTTCAGACATGGCATTAACGACATGCTGCATAACAAACAACCTTTCATTATCCTCATTGTTTCTACTCGAGGATGCATAGTTGTTTTGCTGCAAATTTTCATTTTGCATGTCAGCCTGCTTCTTATAACAATCTACCTGCATATGTCCAGGCTTACCACAATAAAAGCATCCACGTGTATCATTATACTGCATTTGCCAATTTCCACGACCTCTTTGACTCCCCCTGTCTCTGAATTGGCCTCTTCCACCTGCGTGTTATTGTTGTTGTGAATTTTGGGACTGTTGTTGCTGCTGCTCTGCTAGCCATAATTCTGATTACCTGTTCGGCCACCTCCTTGGCTGCGTCCACGGCCTTCTCTACCTCATCCTCCTCCTGAACTTGTGTAGAAGGCATGTTACTCTGAGCTGTTTTTGTTTTGTGAAGACTGTTAGTCAGTCTTCACCCAAGCTCTTCTCTTCTATAATCAACATAGACACCAAATCTGTGAAATTGGGAATGTTTTCCCGAGTCTGAATAGACATCTTGAACACCTTGTATTGTGGCCCGAGACCACGTAGACAGACTTCCACCTTATCATCATCATCTACTGAAATGCCAATAGATGCAAGGGATTCCACAATACCCTTGATCTTCAATGCATAGTCATTCACAGACATACTATTTTTCTCCACATTTTTCTCCACAGTATGAAGTTCATTCTTTAACTGTATCTTTTGTGCCTTAGTATTTGTTTCATAGAGTTTTACCAAGGTGTCCCACGCCTCCTTGGGGGACTTGGCATCTTGTATGTGCCCAATCATGGTGTCCTGTATACTGATAGAGAGACAATACATAACTTTTCTGGCTCCTTAGTTCCATTCTTTGAATTCTTTCACATCTGCACAATAGTCGAATTGATCTCCGGTATCTCCGGTGCCTCTTCATGCTCACCTTCCATGTAGTCCCAGTAATCCTTTCCCATCATGAAATTTATCAACCTGAATCTCTAAGCATGAAAATTGTTCTTGTCAAGCTTCTCTGCAACAATCTGGTTTATGCCATCATTTGACATCTTACATTACACACAAATTTACCAGAAACAACACTCTGGTTTGTCCTGCACAAATTGTTGTATTTTTTGCAGCGATACTGTACTACACTCAAATGTCACAGCCAGTGACCTCAATGTGCATACATACACCCAATGGCAACTGTTGACCTCCTTGCAGCACACACAATGTCTGCACAACCAATCTATCTTCCTGCAAATCTTAAAACAGAGTTCTGTATAGAATCGATGACTTACCTGCCGCAGTGCTCGAAATCGCCTGCTTTCTGAAAAACGGAGGTCCTAACACACCCGAAACGCGTTTTCGACCCGAAATTTTTTTCCAATAGGACAGTATAGCTGCCCTATAGCTTTACTCCCGCAAAGAAAGCTTTACCCCCGCGAAGAAAGCTCCTCAATCATAGATTATTTGCTAGCTATAGGATAGCTGCCCTATAGCTTTACTCCCGTGAAGAAAGCTCCTCAATCAGAGATCGTTTTCTAGTGCCTCCCATAGAGCTCCCGACAAGGGTGTAGTCGCCAACACAAATAGGGAAGAGTAGATGAAGCTCTTACCCTCGTACCGCTTCCTGTGCTTCTCTTGCTCTTGCAACTCAGCCCTTAGCATGAACCGGGCTCTGATACCATGAAAAGATGCAGGGGAGAAGAGAGCTTGATCTCTTGCAAGCACACATACACTCACAAAACCCTAAAAGAGAACACACAAGGTGAGAGGCTGAAAATCTTCTTCTTCTTCACACATTGACACTCAACACACCATATACAAAGATAAGAGTACACACCATATGAAAAAGGTACTCAACCAAATACATACTAGGGTTCTCTATAGTGTGAACCCAACTAAATGAGCTCTGGCGCTATAACTATGCCAGTCTCTAGAATGGCTATCACACAGCTTGTCATCCCACTGGGCCGCATATCACCCATGATCTCACCAACCATGCCAATGGTGTAAGTGTGGGGCCTACCTCCCAGGCGGGTCATCAGTGTCCACCGCCTCACTAGATGAGCTCGATATCTCAACAAACATGGCTATGTCTTGGTTGTGCAAGTCTTGGTTGTGCACTACAACAATGCAATGGATAGGGACTAGCCTAGCCTTATCACTTGTCAAATAATCCCAAACTTTGTGTGCAATAAGCAATTGCTTGACAAGACATGACTAGAGAGATTAACTGGAACTATCAAACTTATCCTTGCTTAATAGCACATTGAATTTATTAGGATTTATAGTCCCTTTTAGAGCTATAACTACCAAAAATTAAGCGTAGTTTACCTCCAAAAACTGTGAGAAATTGGTAAATAAGGATGCTTTGTGGATGCATGCATTGTCGCAAATTTTGGAGCTTTCATAGCAAATTATTGTAGATACTTGATTGTCAAAAATTAACGCAATGAGTAGAGGAAAATATGTGCTTTGTGCTTGTCTAGATAGTTCATCAATCATAGCTCGTGGCAAAAGGTTATATCCCCCCAGAGCCCGAGAGATTGGCTATGTGAAAAACTCTTCTTCTTTTGCTTTGATTTTTCTCAAAAAGTTAAAAAAAATGCTCCCTTCTTTCCAAAAAAAAATTTAATTGAAATAAATTGGTTGTGGCCCTTTAAATCTTTTGGGCCCTCCCAAAAGGGCACTAGGTCATGTGCCAGAGGAGGCTACCAAGTGGAGTGGTGCATCTGTGCAACATGCCAAGCCAATTGTCCCACATGCATTATCTTTTATATAAGAATATGGAGTATGAAAGATAGAGTAGGATAAAGCATAATGAGATATGGAGAAACATCTCTATTGACCCGAGGCTGCCATTATTGATATAGCATAGCGATGGGGCCGCCACCACTACCATGAGCACCTACGCTTGTTTATGGGACCTTTTTGCCCCCTACTAGGGTCAATTTTCTCTCACTTCTTGCTCATATTGACTATGGAATGCCATCATTGGTGTAAATTATTGTTGCCATTGGCAAACATATGTGATGTTACTAAGTTCTTCTGGCATAGTTCAATAGTGGCCAAGGATAAGAACCAATTTTTTTGCACACAATTAAAAAAATCTTTGCCCAAAAACCTTGAAGTAATCATAGAGCAATTGTTGCAAGGATCTCCTGAAAAAAAAGCAAATGCATCAATGTGTGTATGAGGGTGGCGACCACACACAAATTCACCATCATCACCTTTAGACACACACACGCATACATGCACACATGCACATACACACACACATACAGAGTCACCATCATCACACACCAACCTCATCCCCACCATCACCTTCATCATTGGCGTCACCTGCCCACACAGCCTTCCGCTAGGCTGGGATGGCGATATAGCCTCTTTCTCTTATAGGAGCGATATACACATTGTCTCATGTCACACTTTGGTATAAGCATGCTTTGAAATCGCATCTTTAGAATAAAATCTAGTCAAGAAAGGGAATCCAATTAAGGATAAGCTGCCTATAAGCATCATGGCATAAGTGGAAACGACAGTCCTATTGCAAAGAAAAGATTCAGAACTTCAATCGAGAAGAAAGAGAAACGAGCTTTCACTCCTTCGTAAAACCAATAGAGAATTTTCAATCAAACAAGATATTCTATCCACTCATATAGACATATCTATATATGTACATATTCATATATATGTATTCTTTGCTGTCTATTACGTGGAACCTTTGTTCTTCACTCTCTTCGTTCTTCAAACCAGCTTCGTGTTCCCCTATCAAATTATTCCCACGGTATGGGCAATAGGATACACATCTCGTTGGGCCACCACCAATATCATTAGGAAAAATTTGGACTCACAAACTGACCTTCTAAGGGCTTTCTCTCTCTTCCATGGATTAAGAAAACGTGAAAAAATAATGTTATAATATTGATCCTCTCTCTTCTCTTTTTGAATCTTAAACATCTCAAAATATTAACATATCATGAAATTTGGTGTAAGTTTTCTTTTTAGGCATTGGTTGTACTCAATGGAGACTGTGATGTATTATGTATTATGTATCTAAGTTTTTCTAATTTTTTGATGTTTTAGGAAGCAAGAAGTTCTAAGAAGAGGAATATACACTTCCAACTAAATGAAGAGTATGCCCCATTGTATAAACGAACTGAGGTTTCAATGATGAATCCATCGGTGATGTAATTACACAGAACAACTGGAAAAAAACATGTACATCTTTGGGTTGACGATTCCATATATCCGTGACCTAATCGCATTACATAACAATCCCCCCAATTCTCAGGACTAATATCATTTGTCAAGTATTTTTGTGACAGTAATGGAGGGTTGTAGGGTTATACATGGAGGCTTGCAACCCAAGCCCATGTTTCTACACAATAGATCATGTAACTTAATAGATCATTGTTGGCAAAACAAGAAGAGTACAATGTTTTGCAAGATGCTATGCATGCCATGGTAATGCAAAATGCTAGTGTCATTAACCAGGTACATGATTTACAGGTTAGCAATAAGAAGATGGAGACAAGCTAGAGAAGACTATCACATATGGGCCCACAACTACAAGGGAGGTACGTGAACGCCAAAGGCCATTTATACCAATCCACATGTTGGCAAAGAGAGGTGGGAAATACAGGCGAAGGATCTATGCACAACGTGAGAACATGCAAAAGATATTTGATAAATCCAGAAAATGACGTGAATCAAGGAATTGAAAAGGTACTCAATGGTGAAGTTTGCACTTCAATGTCCAAAGTTTAAGTCAATTGGTGATGAAGCTACCATACAATGCTTACAAGATGTAAGTTATGCCTTCACATCAAATGATATATAGGGAATATGTGATACAATATATCTGTTGCAAAATATAGAGGCAAGCTAAAATTTGTCTTAAAGCTTGATGAAAGTGAGGTTATCAAAGGTCAAAAGTTAGAACGTGTTAGTCTAACTCTCATGAATAGAGCATTGGACCGTAACATTTTTCCTTATCATCCTAATTACTTTACTGTATAATTTAAGAATAAAATATAGTGGCTTGCTGCATTTGAAGTACCAAAGGAAGATCACGTGATTTTGAAAATTTTCTTTTACTTGACAAAGATACCTAATATATGGTGAAAGTTTACATGTTGAAGGTTATTGTGAGTATCAAGTGAAATGGCACCTTGTTGGAGATCTTAAAACTTTGAAGTGCATGTTTGATGTGTCAAATGTAGCAAATACATAGTTTCCTTGCTTATATTGTATGCGATCAAGAAAGAAAGGCAAGAATGGGAATAAAGAATGGAATGAACAGATAAGCAGAGAAGGTTTTCCTACACGTGATCAATGTGTTTGCTATGGGGAAAAAATGGTATAAGTAAATCCTAAAAGGGATCCTATCCTTGACATCCCCTTGACAAGAGTACACTTTTGCACCTTGTATGCACTAGTAAGGATTGTAGACAAGTCGGTTTATGAATATCTATTTTTTTCTTATTAAATGCGGCCAGCTTCTGATGCCCAAGAAACATGTAAAAGGGTGGAGGAAGTATTGTTTAGAAGTATTGTAGACAAGTCGGTTTCTGAATATCTATGTTTTTCTTATTAAATGAGGCCAAACAGTCGGTCATTTGAAAGTACACCTAAATCGTCAAAACTACACCTCATTTTTTATTCTACCAAAAAACTCCAAAAATGCTAGTTTTTTGCCCAAAAAAGGTAAAATTTAGAATGAACCTCTTAAAAAATTACAAAAAAAACTAAAATTTCATACTTAAATACTCAAAATTAACTTTTTGAACTTCAAAAAGTCATGCAAATTTGGACGTATAAAACCATCATTTTTATTGAAAATAAAATACATTATCAAAAAGTGACATCTAAAGATCTAGCATTCCTTGTTCAAAAAGATCCTTCACTTCCTCCCATAAAATTTGTATGGTTTGTTGTCGAAGGTAACTAGATTTCTTTCGAGTGAAGCCATAAATAAGAATTTTCACATCATCTTGATTGATATTATGTGTGTCATGGTGACTGTCCTCTATTTTCTTTCCCTTTGGGCTTGCCTTAATTATCTCTAGGTATACTTTCTTGTTACTGCATCATCTCCACTTGTTTTGAACTAGTGAACATCAATTGACTATACCCTTTGATTCTCTTCTTGAATTTTGATGATCTTTGTGAATCAAAAGGGATATCCACTCTCATCATTTTCTGCTAAGACAATAATTATAATCCCCATTGTAAGCTGATTAACATTTTCTTTCCACATTTTGTTCTCTTATTGGAGTCATTTACTTGTTTTTCTTACACCAATATAAGCTTCTTGAGTCTCTCCATACATAAGTCTCTCTAGCTCTTCAATTAATTAATTATTCTCCCTTCTTTGATAGCTCATCACTGATGCACATGCCAAAGAAATGCTGCTAATATTTTTATTTCAAATTGCTCTGACACATTTTTCAAGTTCCAAAATCCACTCAAAATTTTACACTTTCATGACATAAAATAAATTTCACCTTTAAAAATCTTAAAAATTTGTTGTAAAACCATCATTTGTTACTACCAATCAATGGAGACTTCAATTTACATCAAAATTTCATAAATAAAAATGATTGTTTTTTTAATTAAAAAACAAATATTTTCACATCTTTAAATCAAATTCTTAAGATAACTTCTCTAAATTTGAATTGAATACTAAAAAAAAATATTATAACAAAAAAATCTCGCGGGGGGACTAAATGTCATTAATTATACTTTTCACCATGTCCTTTTTATGATTTTTGATTGCTTTTGATGAGATTTATGATGAATTTATAGTAATGAAGACATTTCCATCGCACAAATAACCATGCTTTCCAAAAACTAAATGTGGTTTTTGTAATTTTCTCAAAGAGGACAAGATCCTGATCACAATTCTATTTTCAAATAAGAAATTTGACTTTGTTAAGTGCTTGCTTTTCACAATTTGAAGATTTGCATGTTTTTTGGTTATTTAAAGCATGAAGGAAAGCAACAATGCTTAATTTGACCAAATTAAGCATGGTTGCTTTCTTACATGCTTTAAATAACAAAAAAATGCAAATCTTTAATTGTGAAAAACAAGCACTTAAGCAGTGATATTTCTTTTATGATCTCATCCTCTTTGAGAAAAGCACAAAAAACACATTTGCTTTTTGAAAAGCGCGATTCCTTTTGTGATGAAGATGTCTTTTATAATATAAGTTCATCACGTATCTCATCAAAAGCAATCGTTAAATGATCATAGTCCCCCCCCCTGCACCCCTTTTTCCCCTCCCAAATATTTACTAACCATCTCTTTCCTCCCAAAAGTGCCACATGTGTCACCAACCACCCATCTCCTCCTCTAAATTGAGAAGGTCTAGGGAAAAGTTGTATTCCAGAATACAGCCCCTCCCCCCCGCCCAACCCCTGGGCCTTGCATCCCCCCCTTTTTCCCTCCAAAATGTGCCATTAACCACCCATTTCCTCCCAAATGTACCACCAACCACCCATCTCCTCCCAAACGTGCCACCAACCACCCATATCTTCCTTGCTCCTCCTCTAAATTTTAGGAGGTGCAGGGCAGAGTTGTATTCCAAAATACAGCCCTCCCCTAGAGCTCGAAAAAATGCAAGATTTGGAGTCACTATCTCCTTTTGAGTTCCGAAAGCCGCCTCCTTCCTGTATTCCAGAATACAACCCTCCCCTAGAGCTCGTATTTCAAAATACAGGAAGGAGGCGGCTTCCGGAACTCAAAATGAGATAGTGACTCCAAATCTTGTATTTTTTCGAGCTCTAGGGGAGGGCTGTATTCTAGAATACAACTCTGCCCTGCACCTCTTAAAATTTAGAGGAGGAGCAAGGAGGAGATGGATGGTTGGTGGCACGTTTGGGAGGAGATGGGTGGTTGGTGGCACATTTGGGAGGAAATGGGTGGTTAATGGCACATTTGAGAGGGAAAAGGGGAGGGGGAGGGGGGGAGGTGTGGGGATGCTTTTTTTTGTTGGGGGGGCAGGGGGGATGGAGGTACAGGCCATAAATGGGAGGGGTGGGGGTGTGGACGAAAGGGGCGGGGGGTGGAGCAAGTTGGGGGGAGGGGGGATGGCAAGGCACGATGGGGTTGCAGAGCTTTTTTGGGGGGGGAGGGAGGGAGGTGGGTTAAGTTGGGGGGGAGGGGTGGGGAATGGAGAGGGCGGGACAAGCGGGGGGGGGGGGGGGGGGAGGGTGGGAATGCAGGGATGCCGAGTTTGTTGGGGGGTGAGGAGGTGAAAGGGGGGGGGGAGGGGAGGCAGTGTGGTGCTAGGAGGGAGCCTTGTGTGAGAGGGGAGCAGGCCGGGGGCAAAGGGGGGTACAAGGAGCAGTTGGGGGGGCGTAGGGGGAGAGGAGGTGCAGTGTGGATTGTGGGAGGAGGGGGTAGGGTGGTGGGGGTGATGTGGGGCGGGCGGAGGGAGTGCAGGGGGGGTTGGTGTGGTGGGGAGCAGGCAAGACTTTGATTTTTAATGAGTTCATAAATTTATATTACAAAAGATATATTCACCACAAAAGCAACTGATCTTTCCAAAAAGTAAATGTGCTTTTCATGATTTTCTCGAAGAGGATGAGATCAAATAAGAAATCTCACTGTGTTCAGTGCTTGCTTTCCATAATTAGTGATTTGCATGCTTTTTAGTTATTTTTAGCATGCAGAAAAGCAACCATGCTTAATTTGGCATGGTATGCTATAAATAACCAAAAAATATGTAAATCTTTAATTGCGAAAAGCAATCACTTAACAAAGTCAAATTTCTTATCTGAAAATAGATTCTTCATTAGAATCTCGTCCTCTTAGAGAAAAGCAAAGAAAGCACATTTGCTTTTTGAAAAGCACTTTTTGCTTTTTGGAAAGCACGATTGTTTTTGTGATGAAAATCTCTTCTCTAATATAAATTTATCATAGATCTTGTCAAAAGCGGTCATAAATTAAAAAAACACGTGGTGAAAAGTATAATTGATGACGTTCACCCCCTGTCCCACATTATCTAAAGATATTTTTTTGTTATAACAATGTTTTTGTAGTATTTACTTTAATTATAGAGAAGATATCTTAAGAAGATGTGAACATCTTTGTTTTTTAATTTTTAAAAAATAACAATCATTTTAATTGCTTAAATTTTGATCTAAATTGAACTCTCCATTGATTGGTAATAACAAATGATTGTTTTAGACCAAATTTGTAAGCTTTTTTAAGATGAAAATTAATATTTGTCATGAAATTGACCAATTTTGAGTGGAGTTTGGAACTTAAAAAAGTGTCTGAGCAATTTGAAACAAAAATGTCACTAAAACTGTCTAAAATAAGGTTACTAATTTTTTCCCACATAAATTATTAGTTTTTTTCACATTTTTAGGTGATTTTAGGTGTTTTTGGAGGGACCAAAACTATACCTCATGCCCTGTTGTATTTTGAAACGACCGGCTATTGCCAGCTTTTGATGCCCAAGAAACATGTAAAAGGGTGGAAGAAGTATTGTTTGGGATGGGATTACATCGAGGCCAGGTAGGAATAAAGAAGAATGAAAAGATGTCCAAAGTAAGTGTCAATGTACCATGCAAGCCGTGCTTTGGTAGCTTAAAAGCAAGGAAATTCCTCTCTGCACCACGAAATGAAAATGGAGAACTGCTGGTACAACAACCAAAGAACTATGAAGCATGGAAAAAATTACACATGGCCGTTCCAGATTGAAGCAATGGAAGAAAGACTAGAATAGCAAAAGCAAATGTGTGGATTGCTCTTGATGACAAATTGGCAGTGCTTTTACAGAAGATGACATTTGGATCAGATGATTCCAAGGAGTTTAAGGAGGTAACTCGTAAATTTTATGCATCAGGTTAAAGCTTGGACTTCAAGTAGTATAATACATTACATGGTAAGTGTGATGTTATAGTAAGCGATAAATTAGTTTATTGTTTTAGGGACTAACTATGATTACGTTGTTTATGGATGTAGCATGTGTTGCATGCTCATGGCCCTTACTTTGCAAATGAAGAAAGTTTGGTGATATGGTCGAGGCCCCTCAACCACCAGCACCCACTCATGCGAAGCTGTGTGTATGAGATGAAGCCAATGGTAGCAACTCCCAGACTCCAAATTTTAAGAAGTCTTGCCCCGAATGAGGCTCTTGCTCAGGGGTTTCCACCGACTTAGGCATCATCATTGTTGCAAGAAAAATCCTCCCATTGTATTTGAATGGGTACACCCAATGGAGCCCAACCAATTGAGGGTGCAACACCTGAACAATGCTCCGCTCATCCGAGGCCACATTGTAGGCAAGAAGTGCATCTCCTTTTGAGTTGATAGAAAGCACATCCTCGGCTTTAACATTGCTAGTAAACATAGGAGAAACCAAATAGTTGCTCCAAGGTGACACACTTGCATGTACCATCCTCCAAGCACCACTTTGTGAGCTGTAAACTTCTAAGTAGGTTAAAATTCAGTATAGATGAGAATGTTCAAAGCATTGGAGGCACGATCAATCACACACATAGACAAAAAAAGCCTTTGAGAAAAGGTGTGTATTGGGGGGCAAGGGGCTTGAGACTCTGGATAAAGAGGCACATGAGGCCTTGGGCACCAGCGACCAAGCACGACGAGGCTGAGCAACAAGATATTAGATGGAACCACTAGGAATTGTCCAATCAAAGAGGGAATCGACGTAGCCACATTTTCGTATAGGCTGGGTTGTTGGGCTGCGCGAGGGCGGGGGAGAGCGAGATCCAATGGATCCCAGATGGGGGCGGGGACCCTGATTGGATCTCCAAGGAGAAGGATCCCCGGGCAACCGATGAGGGGATGCAGCATGCGACAAGCTCCCTTGCGAAATGGACCCGGCAATGAAAATAGCAGTTCTTTCTCAAGAGGACTGGCATTGTATTTTAGAGCCTGGGAACCACACCAAAGTTTAGGGCCACAGAAATCATTCAACAAAGGATTGAACTAAACAATGTGAAAAGAAGGATTTGCCTTTCTGAAAATCAAGTACCTAAAGAGTCTCCAAAATCTTGGGGCCATTGGGAAGGCCGTTCTTACCATCACTGCTCTTTGGAAATTCTGATCCGTAGCTACCATTTTCCATAAAATCATGCACATGGCCACCAAATCATGTTCACTGACAGCATTGCCATGTAGGCCAGATGCAAATAAAGAAGCAAAACGCTCAATAGGACCTTGATTGCTGCCAAGTTCCTTGTTATTGGCTAGAGCTAATGGGGCACTGCATTCATTACAGTTCACATCTTCTGGTAGGGCCACGGATGTGCCATTGAAATAGTTGGTTTCCATGATGTGATGCAGAGGCATGCGCTTGAGCTCCATGGAAAGGGTGGAAGTAGCCCTGGAGGATAGGGAAGGTTGGGGCGGTTCCAAGGTAAGGGCATCAGTCCGTGGGCTACACTGTGTGGAGAGAAAGGGTAGCCCAAGAGCTTTACAAGTTTTTCTTCTCAGATTGCCGATTGGCAACGATAGATTTGGGAACTTCGAGCACACAAGACGAGGAGGGGATGATGGTGACACTCTGTCTCTCTCGCGTGTGTTCCCATAGTAGCAATCGGTAAGGTAGCACAACTCACCCCCGTTTATGACCAGCACTTAGGCACATCCCAGCACTTTGCTTCATGTGAGGCTGTAGAAGAACTCCATGTGCAAATCATCGCCACATACAGTGGCACCACGAAGCTCAGCATGTTGTAGAGGTCGCTAATCTTGATCATTTTTTACCGAAAATAATTTCTCTACCGGAAGCGGTGGCAGGCGATGGAAGGATGTTTGGCCGTCATAGAAAATGTCCATCAATATGTCTACTATAGTATGAAACTTATCCACCTAGACCAGGTTGCTCTTGTCATCCCAGACATCGTATATAATCGGTCAGCTTCGGCTACTACTTGCTTTTATCGTGGTGTACCCTAGCGCCTATTGAAGCTTTCGGATAATCAGTCACTGCACAAGCTTGTACTGATCAGTGACTCAGATACTTTCAACCATAGCTTGCACTAATTGTAACTCTCTCTCCTCCCCCCCTCTCTCTCTCTCTCTCTCTCTCTCTCTCTCTTTTCAAAAAACTAGCTGTTTATATTAAGAAGAAGGAAGGAGACAGGTTACAATGTGTTGACAAATCTACGGAGACCAAAGTCTATGCATATTACATACAGATCCACAAGCCCTGAGCTTGCCTTTGACTTAGTTGAGAATTTTCTCTAGCTGTGAAACCAGCTTTTCCCTCTTTTAGTGAGTGTGGCTTTCAAAAGGCATAGAGTGCTTTGATGAGCACCACATCCTTGGAGATGACGGCCTCTCTCATCTTCCGCACTTCCTGAATTTGTTGAGTTATCTGATCCACTTGTTGCTTTCCTTTAGCTTTTCCCTGCAGAGCCGATGAAGCTTGGAGTCCATGTCTTTCAACCTTCTTTGTATGCATCTTTCACCTACATGAATCAAATTCTCTTTCGGCCTGAAATTGTTAGTATGCATACTATTAAAAATGAAATCAAGTCTATTTAACCATAAGCACCATAACATTTCCGTTCTCAGGACAGCCCATAGCTCCACGATGCCTTCTCCAAGTAGCAAGTTTTTCTAGCCGAGGGTGTAGCCATTCCATAGCTGAATGCACTTGGCCAATGACTCGAAACATCTCTTAGCAATAGGGCAATGCATGAAAATGTGCATGTCATCCTCCACCTCTTTGCATCTGTGGCACTTCCCATCCCCTATGTTCAGTCTGAAGGCTTTAAGCTGGGTCCAAATAGCTTTGAGCATGACCAACCAAGCTAGGCACACTTTTTTTGGTTCCACATACTTATTCCATAGCTTGTCAAACAGAAGATACCATTGCACTCTGTCCTGGAGGATTCCCCATCTCTTGTTTAGAGTGCAATGGATAGGATCCGTCCTTTCTTTGGGGGAAATAGGGAGAAGACCTTTTTGATTCTTGCATTGGAAAGCTTTGTGCGCTGGCAAATCTTTGATCGAAAGCAGCCAAGTGTCCAATTGGTGCCATGATCTGATTCTTATCCCAATAAGGTCTAGTTCTACATATGAGACATTGTAATCTCTGATCAGATCAGCTCTGGACATCCAAGCATTGATGTCTGTGTCCCAAATATCCCACCAACAGCATATTCCTTTCCTGTGCATTCTCAAAGCCGCTTCATCTTGGGCATTATCAATTGGGGGGAGGGGGATGCATGGCCACCAGATAGAGTCTCTCCCGTGTACCCCCCATGTGTAGCTAGGCTTCTCGGACAGGATAAGGTGAGTCTTGATAGCATTCCAAGCGGACCAAAGCGAATGGACCAATTGACTGCCACAACCGGTTTCACCAAGTATTTGCTCGCCATAATTGTGAGCAGGGGGAGCTTCTTCCACTTGGGGAATTGTTTAAGCTGGAATTGTTCCAGCTTTCTAGTGATCAACCAGGCCCAATCTTCAGAGGGGGAGAGAAGGCTTCTCAGCACCCACTTGGCAGCCATTCTATTAGCGAGATTAGACACGTCTTTGATTCCAAGGCCCCCTTTACCTGTATCCAAACAGCACCATTCTCACCTAACTTTAGGGATTTTCCTGATCCAGGGGTCCCCTCCCCATAGATAGTTCCTGCATAACCTTATGGACTGCTGAAGATCAGAGTCTGGCAGTCTCCAACAGCTAAGAAAGTAGATGATAGAAGGGATAATGAAGTGGTTAATTACCATCTTTCTGCCCCCCAGGTTTAGATGCATTTTTTGCCATTTGGTGAGCTTCTCTTCCACCTTGTTTAACACCCACCTCCATCTTTGCTTCAGGGTGACCTTGAATCCCATGGGAATGCCCCAATAATCTGAAAATTACTCCCTCTTCCAGGACTTGGTAGCCAGCTTGAATCAGCCAATCAGGAGGCTTGTCAATAAGGGACCTGATACCTGTTTTTTTATGGTTAATGACTGAGCCAGAAGCCCTGCAGTAGATGTCCAAGCACTCCCAAAAGAACTTAATGCTTATCTCAGTATTGGCAACCATGGCATTAGTATCATCAACAAACATTTGGGTGCATATCTGTTTATTGCTGGGCAGAGAGATGCCATTCATTTCCCCTTTTTGGGAATGCCATGGCTAGGGTGAACGTCAATGGGGTACTCTCTCTCTCTCTCTCTTTGTTATCATGCACCCCTCTCTTCTTAATTCTAGTGCGTATTTGTACCTTGGATATGCCTTATAAGCTTTGTTATTTATGATTGCCTTCCAATTGATCCCTTTTTACTGAGCTCCACAAATCAATATTTCCACTATAATTAGAGCACTTGTATCAGAGACTTTATAAAGGGAGAAAAGAACCTTAAAATCGCATGCTATAGCTATTGTGAGAAGATCTTTGCACTCTTACAATGGTAATGCATTGGAGCAGCTTCAAAGCTTCAAATACAGAGGTGCAACTCCTTGTGAGCATATCAACATATGATATTATAACATGGGAACATTAATCTATGGATAATTTAATGCAAGCATCTCTCACACATAAATTAGCTATGGGTGATTCAGTCTAAACATACATCTTTTGGCATTTGCAACCTAAGGCGAGATCCACAAATGCTAATTAGCTCTCACCAAAGTTATTGAGCTCTCACCATTTGAAGAGCAGAGTGTAGGAAGCTTCTAAAGCTGGTATGGTCAAAGCAAAGGTAACAATATTAAAGGAAGCTTATATGGACATTGCAAAGCTTTGCGCTAGCTGGTTATGGTAGTAGCTCACATTACAAGAGACAAGTTTTAGCTATCACATAAAAGAGGAGAGTATTTTTGTTTTCTTTTAGTTGATTAGGCCATCCGCGATTAAGGGGAGCATAAAATGAAATGAAAAGCACTAGCCTACCACAATACCATTAAAGTTTTTCTTTCCTTTCATATATAAAATGTGATTACTTAATTTGCATTAAAATAATTAGACGTAAAATGATGCACCCAACGAATAGCCACCATGGAACCTTCGCTTACTCAACGTAGTAGAATGATGCAGCTTTTTTCTTTGTGGTTGGCATTACAGTGACGTTATGTGCCACGATGCATAACGAGGCATCAGTGGCCTAATTACACAAGCAATTAGAGTTCGAGCATATGAATGATGAATGAAGATCAAAGATCTTAGAGAGAATCTTACATAGATTGAACAAGCCTATCTGGAGAACTCTTCATTGTCGTCTATTGTAAGGCCAAGTGTATGGAACTTTAGTGAGCTTAACTCTTGCAAAATTTTGGTGTGCTTTGAACATTTGCATTTAATTGGTTTCCTATTTGTTGACACTTGTGACCTACTTTGATATACTCTCATTTGATTTCCTATTTGTTGACACTTGTGACCTACTTTGAAGGGGTATACTCTCATTTGTGCGACCTTCACAAGTGTAGTGGCAAGTATTCATCCTCCACCACCCACCATGAGATTGACTTTGTTGTTGATAATAGTGTCCAAGAAAACTGGGTATGAGGTCAAGAGATGGGCGCCCTTGGTGAGCATGATGTACTTATTTTATTTTTGGAATTGAAGGATCTTGCCGTAATATGGATATTGGGATTGATTGCTTTCAGAGAGTTCAAATAATTCATCAATAAAATCATGCTCAAAAGTGGAAAATGCAGTTGTTGAACTATATTCAGGAGTAGGAGATTTTTCTCTAGTGGTCCGTTTATGAGGGCAGACATGTTGCATGTGTGGAGCCTAATGAGGCTATTGTAAATGTCATTCTGTATACATTGGCTTCTTAAAGATCACAGCAAATTAATTTGTGTATCTTGTGTTTCTTTTGATCTCATGTATTTGAAAAATATAAGGTGGATGACATGTACCATAGCGTTGAGATATGTTCATTGCTATTTGAAAAGATAGAGATGGAGCAAAAGACACCGAGAGAGAGAGAGAGAGAGAGAGAGAGAGAGAGAGAGAGATATGTTCATTGCTATTTGAAAAGATAGAGATGGAGCAAAAGACACCGAAAGAGAGAGAGAGAGAGAGAGAGAGAGAGAGAGAGAGAGAGAGAGAGAGGTTACAGGGAAGAATGAGAAGGGGGGGAATAGAAGTAAAGGGACAGAGGGAGGGAGGGCATGAATAGAGAGAGAGGGCATGAATAGAGAGAGGGATAGACAACAAAGGGAGAGCGTATGGTGGTAACGATAGAGAGATGGATAAGGATAAATAGAGGTGGACAGAGCATGGCATGAGAGTGCCTGAACAAGGAGGTGCAAATAGAGTGTGTAGAGGGAGAAAGAGAGAGGGATAGGGAAGATAGAGACATGAGAGTATGTGCAAGAGAGGCATTATAGAGGCGAAGAGACATGAGAGGAGAACAACAAGAGCATAAGATAGGTGGAGAGAGGTAGAGTGAGAGATCCCTGCCCCCTCCGCGCATCGAATTCTGGAGTGCTAGGCAGCGGAAGTAGCAACCTTGCGCGCAGGGTAGAGTTTCCCACTCGGGGTCTCGCCCATGAATATCCGGACAAGAGACTAATCCGGCGGCTCTTCCAAAACCGAACCCGGAAAAACTTCCCTCGCCCAGAAAGCATAGGGAGTTAGCCAACCGCCCACCAACCACTGTATTGATAGGATCCATTATGAAAATTTGGTTATGTTTTGTCCCGGGTACCAGGGAAAAGAGTTCCTAGGCCTCCTAGCCGGATCTCATGCAAAAATTAAATAGACAGACCACTTACACACCCAATATGAAATTGCCTTTTCTCCGATTCAACTATTTCCAAAACACATTTGTAATAAAACCACAGTGTTTCCTTCCTAATCCTCAGTATTCCATTTCCAGATTCAATTTCCAACTTTTCCACTTTCCAACCATCAGATCTAATTTCAGTCATTCCTTCCTTAGCGTACCTATGGCATCATCGGCAGAATGCTCACCACCTACTCACTCTGGGGCCTTTTCAATTTGTGCATCCCCTGCAGCTCCTTAAATCATGGACCTTCTCTCATTTGGAGAGAGCCTTTAAGGTTACAACCTTTAGTTTGGCCATTCACACATATGATAGATGAATGTATGACTCCCTTGGGCACCGTGTTCACTAAGCTCAAGACCCCTTCTTTTCTATGGTTATTACCATCTCTCTTTATTATCTAACAAGCAGCAAAGCACACCACTTGTGACCAAATGACTAGACATCTATATCATCAAGTCATGTTTACAACCATAACTTCAAACGTAAGTTGACCATGCCCATGAATTCCATGTCTTGTTATAGCATTCCATGTACATCACTAAAACAAAAGCAAGCAATAGTGGCGCTTATAACTTCAAACGTAAGTTGACCATGCCCATGAATTCCATGTCTTGTTATAGCATTCCATGTACATCACTAAAACAAAAGCAAGCAATAGTGGCGCTTATTTATGGCATTTTACGTTACGTTGCTATAAGCGTCACTGAGAGTTGTATATAAGCAACGCCATAAGCGCCACTGGGCGTTGTTTATAGTATCGCTGGGAAAATAATTTTTCGAGCCCGCAGCGCCACCGATGTAGCTCTTTTTCCCCCAAAGGATTGCACTGGCTCCATCTACTCCTTCAATCTACCTATATCCCATGCATTTTTATTTCCTTCCTCTTTCTCTTTCTCCTTATTCATCACTACATGGTGTGACCTAATGAAGGTATTCTTCTCTTATGCTTAACTCTAATGATTAATAGAGTACATAATGAGATTAGGGTTAAAGTTTAGAGTACCAATCTTCTTTTAGCTTCTTCTTCTTCTCCTTTTTGTGAGCATACTTAATGTGTGTTGGTCTTTTCTATATTTCTTATTTTTTGTAGGTAGAGTTCATTAAATGTGTTACTTATTATCACTTTTTTTAATTTGATGTTTTGTAGGTCTTGCACTAATGCTCCCCTTTGGCTTAACAATAAAGAGGTAAGCCCTCTTTTTCTTGTAATTTGTTAATGTAAGCTCTATGTTTATTGTACCCCTGGTTGCCGAATTTAGGTTTAGCTTAGTGCATAAAGCATACATAGAGCTTATGCATAAAGCTTAACGCATGCTTAAAGATTATGCCTAACGGCTTATGTATAGAGCTTAAAGTTTATCCATTAAGCTTAATCTACATGCTTAAAGCTTATGCATCCTTTAAGCTTATACATAAAGCTCATACATAGAGCTCTATGCATGCTTTAAGCTATATGTATAAAGCTTTAAGCATGCATCAAGCTTTATGCATAAGCTCTATGCATAAAGCTTTATACATAGAGCTTAAAGCATGCATTAAGTTTCATGCATTAAGCTCTATGCATAAAGCTTTATACATAGAGCTTAAAGCATGCATAGAGATTAGGTAGATAGAGTTCATTAAATGTGTTACTAATCACTTTTTTTAATTTTATGTTTTATAGGTCTTGCACTAATCCTCTCCTTTGTCTTGACAATAAAGAGATGAGTCCTCTTTTTCTTGTAATCGCTAATGTAAGCTCTATGTTTATTATACCCTTGGGTGTCATGTTTAGATTTAGCTTAGTGCATAAAGCTTATGCCCAAGCTTCATACATAATCTTATATATAAAGTTTATGTAAAGCTTATGCATAAAGCCTTATGCATAGAGCTTAATGCACTTAAAGCTTATGCATACTTTAAGCTTATGCATAAAGCCTTATGCATAGAGCTCTATGCATGATTTAAGATTTATGCATACAGCTTAGAGCTTAATGCATTAAGCTTAAAGCATGCATAGAGCTTATGCTTAGGGATTAATTCATGCTTTAAGCTTATGCATAAAGCTTTATGTATAGAGCTTATGCATAGAGCTTATGCATAGAGCTTAATGTATGCTTTAAGCTTATGCATAAAGCTTTATGTATAGAGCTTATACATAAAGCCTTAGAGCATAATGTATTCTTTAAGCTTATGCATAGAGATTTAAGTTTATGTATAGAGCTCGATGCATTTACCTTAAAGCATGCATCGAGCTTTAGCTTTTGATGTTTAGCGTTGTTATGTTATTTAGGTGAAAAAGGTCTTCGTCCTATCTACATACGGTGACTCGAGTACCCTTAGCATCATTCCATCTCTTGAGGCAAACTCCAATGCTCTTATTCTTTTCATTTATATTTATTGCACTCTTGGGTGCTAGGGTTTTAATTTTAATATACATTAAGCTTATGCGTAAGCTTAGTGCATAAAGCTTATGCCTTCATGTAAAAGCTTTATGCGTGCCTAAGCTTATGCATACAGCATAAAGCTAATGCATGCATAAATCTTTAAGCTTAGTGCATAAAGCTTATGCCTTCATGTAAAAGCTTTATGCGTGCCTAAGCTTATGCATACAGCATAAAGCTAATGCATGCATAAATCTTTAAGCTTAAAGCTTAATGCTTACTTTAAGCTTATACATAAAGCTTTATGCATGCTTTAAGCTTATGCATAAAGATTTAAACTAATGCATGCTTTAAGCTTATGCATTAAATCTCAATGCATTTAGGCTTTATGCATAGAGATTAATACAAACTTTAAGCTTATACATTAAAGCTCAATGCATAAGCTTATGCATAAGTTTATCTACAACGCTCTATGCATGCATAGAGTATACACATAATAGGTATGTTTTTTAAGTCCTTATTCTATTCACATAATAGCTATGTTTTTATGTTGTAGACATGTGGGAAGAGAATCCATATTCAAGAAGTCTAATGGCTCGTCATTCGGTGTCGCTTTGAACTCTGATGCTATGCCCCCTGTAAGTTACTTGTTTGAACAAGTTTTAAAAGTTCATATTCTTTTGGTTTTAGAAGCTTTTAGAATTTTATCTTATTTATATTTTAATATTACTTAATCTTATGTGATATAGGAAGATAAAGAAGAGGCAATAGGCGGGGAGTATGAGGATGATGAGGATGGGTAGAGATCGGCATACTTTATCATAATGTGTTTTACGTTTTTCTTTGTGTATTCCCTATTACATAACTTGAGACTCAATGTAGCTTCTTGCCTATCATGGCATTTAGGCTTTAATACAAGATGTAATGTGCCTTCTATGATATTTTGTATTTTATACTCGATGTAACTTGCCTTCCATGGTGTTTTGGATTTAATACAAACAAGTTCTCAAGTTTTAATATATTTCAAATGTATGTTTCACTTGTTTTAATTACTTATGTATTTGGGTTTTTTTTAAACATGTATTTTGATATGTTTGTGTATAAAAATTGAATCTATTATTTGTTCATTATATTGAGATTGGGAAGAATACTCCAATCGGTCCCAAAAAAATTTGTTCTCAACGTGGACGCTTATAGTGGCGAAAAAATAGCGTCGCTTACAACAACGCTTACACCTTGACACTTTTCCAGTTCCGTTTATAAAAGCCACACTATAAACATGCTCTATCCGTCGAGTTGTTCGTACGATGCATGTTCCACATCACATCAAGCTCGCTTGCATTCCACACACATTGGTTGCATTTTGTGACCTTGATTGATGAGCGGACTCTTTAACCTCCCTCACTTCCCTTCTATAGAGTCATATATGAGTTTGAGGAATGATTTAGGCTACTCCACCTTCAATATCAAGCCAAGGAGTTAATTAGATATCCATCCTGTAACACTCTAGGCTCTCAAACCTTTCATTGGTGGTACTAAGTCTCCTAGGGTCACATTGCTCATCTCTTCGAGCCCATGTGAAAGATTGTGATTAGCATACTCTTGCACACAAGTCACTATCATGATGCCGTTTCGGCATATCTTAAGTTCCTAGTGCCAACTCCAAGTAATCAAAATCTCACTAAAACCGTGCATCATGCACTCTAGACTACGATCACATGTTAAATTGGTCACTTCATTACCACTTGATGCATTAGGTAGGGGACTCACCCGTCGCCCCTTGTGATAGACCTTTTTTCTCGTTGGTGCTTTCTCCCATAAGAGAACACCTTTCTTGAATCTTCTATCCAAGGGTCGTGACCCCCATGTACTTGATTTCCATTAACTCTAGTTATCATTGGGGTCATGACCCCCATGTACTTGATTTCCATTTTCCATTAGTTGTTCTATCCAATGGTCATCATTGGCGTAGAGATTTATAGCCTTCCAAAAAGTAGGCTTCCTAGCTTAGAGTTCTAAACCCTTGAATTATCATTCTCAGTAGGGTTTTAGGGGTGAAATTTCTCCATCCATATGTGCACTCACCTTGTCCTTGGGGTGTATACTCCTTAGCTCTGGGAGAGACCACATCCCTTGCAGTCTCTCCTCATGAGGTGAATTCTTCAATAGAACTTCGCCCATTTGTCCCCTCCATTTTCTCCTAACTCTTGGATCCTTCTCTTAGTGAACCCTTTTTTTGGATCTCTTTCACAAAGTCAAGATCGCCTTGGTGGCTTTCTGAACAACATGCCTGATTTGCATCAGTGTGGATTTTACTAGGGCATATTCCTTAGTGTGAACTAAGTAGCGAACATCCGTGCCACCACTTCCCCTATACAATGAGTGATCCTTAAGTAAGGTGGATGAAACTCCTTTGGATACACCAAGTATGTCATCCATAAGCACTACCTTCCCATTTCCATTTGGGTTCAACATACTTATGCTAGGACTCTCGAAAGAATTAGTGGATTTTACTAGGGCATATTCCTTAGTGTGAACTAAGTAGCGAATATCTGTTGCCACCACTTCCCCTATACAATGAGTGATCCCTTATGGCGTCCAGTGTCCTGGGGCCTTCATGGCCGGACTCTATGCACTAGTGCTTTGACGCCCATCATGATCATGTGGGTAACAAACTGACTCCTCTATTGAGTGTAGGAGGGTGGCCCTCTCTTGGCATACAACCAAGGTGGCTATTCAACAGCATGATTAGCCCACAATATGCTACAACGACATACTGGCCAACCATCACGCCACTCAACGCATCTGTTAGCTCTACTGGATCATAGCACCCCAACTCTGTCCATAGATCATAGGGGCGTGGCTCTCCTTTAGGTGCATAGCCATGGCAACCTCTCTCTGCGTATCTCCACACGACCGATCTTCTTGCGCCTCACCTCCTCAAATCGTGGCCCTTCTCTCATTTTGATAGAGTGAGCTGGGCCATTCACACATATGGTTACCAAGCTCAAGATCCCTTTTCTATTATTATCACAATCTCTCTTTATTATGTAAAGTGACCCTTTGCATTAGTGCTCCATGCTCAATAGAACAAGCAACGAAGCACACCGCTGTGACCAAATGACTAAACGTCCCTTAACGAGGACCGTCACTATATCATCCTAGTGATGTGACTTTGAATGCAAGTCGACCATACCATACCATGTCATGGCCTTCCAGGTATGCGTTCTATTCATCAGCCACATTTCACGAACTTGCCCCTACTCCTCACACTCTCACACACACCCCAAACTTATTGAAGTAATACTATCATGAATCTCGGGTGCAATGCCTCCGTAATTCCAGTAGCGAGCGATGAGATGATGGGGATGTGACTAGAAGTAATTACGCAAAAGAAAGAGTTACAAGCTCTTAAAAGAGGGTAAAGTTGGTCCTAAAGACGAGGAAGAAAGCCGAGATTGGCGAATTGATCTGCCTGTTAATAGGAATACCACCACCTCTCGTTGTTCTCATCACCACCCCCACTTCCCATTTAAACAGCACCATCACTCCTGCATAAACTGCAGTGATATCAAAATGAAGGCTTCCTCCTTCTCCTCCTCTTCCTTTTCCTCTTCCTCCTCCTTCACAGCCGAGCGCAGGCGTTAAAGCAAGCGCACTACAATTTTTGGCAGACAGACCAGAAGAGAGAAAATGCAGAAGGCGTGTCGCGCAAGCTGGCGTGCCCTGCCCTAGCCCTACCCACAACCCTAGCACAGCCACATCAGAAGACATTTCTGTGAAGGATTTTCTGAGCCTGCAGTTCTTCTTTTCTCCTCTGGTGCCTATGGCGTGCCCTAACCCCAACCCTAAGCTTAACACAGCAGCAGTACAACGCATTTCTGTGATATTTTTCATCTTCTGAACCTCGGATTTCAAGGCCTGCGCTTCGTCTTCTCCTGCGCTATGGCGACTCCAGCCCCTTCTGGCCACGCGTTTTTCTGCAACTCCAACTCTGAACCAGACAGAGCATAAGCAGAGATTGTCTTTTTCTGCCATTTCTTTTTCCTGCAAGTAAGTCGCCTGAAACCAACGAAACTGTTTTCTTTTTTGGCAACTGACAAGAAAAATAAAGGGAAAATTTAGAAACGTTTTCAAGATTGTGTACTCGCCACAGCGTGAGTGCCAAGACCGTACGTCATCACGCCTCCGATTGTGGCTTGAAAATCGCTTAAGACAATAGGCCTGGCCAGCGGACGAGACAATCAATGTCTGTCTTTTTGTCTCGCTTTAGCCTGGCGCTGATACGCCTGTTCTTTAGACAAGTTTGTTTTTTTAAAATTCATTTCTATATCCTGAAACACGTAGCTTCGAGTTCGGAATGTTAGGGACGTCCAAAGCTTTGTTTGAATATGAAGCAAGCTGTTAAGCAAAGCTCTGATGTAAGATGCCAGATCATGTTGATGAACTGTGGATTTCAGCTGCCAATAATTAGGTTTTCCTGCCAATCTGGACCATTGAATCAAGTCTTCCCACAAGGAAAGATTTTGAAATCTTACGTATAATAAGACATGTTCTAAAACATCCAGTAGAATTGCTGCTCGCTAAAAAGCCTCTGCCCTCTGTAGATTAGCACTTCTTGAGTCCTGCTGAATAATTTACGTGTAACTGAAAAGAAAAAATGACTAGTTTTATGCTTTTTGGTAGAATGTTACTGCCAGACTGCTGGCCCGATGGTGTCTTGAAGCCTCTGTTTTCTGAATGTGGGTTTTGGATACACAGCTAGATGAAATTTTCCTGCACCGGTGATTAAAATTCAAATTATGTATTTCATTCAGAAGTGTAGATTGGCCAGTTATATTAGGTGATTGGCACCAGTAGGGCCTTCAGCTCTACTTCTAATTGCTTTTGCTAATGTGCCTCTGGTTATCCTTGCTAATTGATTATGCTGCTGTTATGTTACTTTTGAGAGTTCCCACCTCGTTCTCAAAGCATTTGTTGCACTCAACCAATATTATCTCTGTCAATCAGGGAATGCTGCCATTATATCCTCCACTTGCCTTTAAAAATTTCTTCTGCAAAAGTGCAGGAATTCAGGCATCTCTGGGTGCCTGTATGAAGGATGTTTGTGCCCTTGTCCCTGCTGCCTGCACTTACAAGATAAAGCTTATTGCATGGGGTGTAGCTAGTTAGACGTTATGACTCTGATAACAATAGATCCCCTGTCACAATCCCCTTAATTTTCCTCCTCATATATTTGCTGATGGTGGGTTGTCAGAACAGCCATTAAAGGATGAGGAAAGAAACGGGAGTTACATGTTTTCGATTTGAAAAAAACTTAGTTTCAGATTAGCTATCAATGGGCTTCTCTTTTCAAATAATGTATAGTGTGGTTGTGTAGACCTAGGTTAATGCCAAAGGATGGGCTTCTCATTTCACATAATTTATACTGTGGTCGTGTAGACCTAGGATAATGCCGAACGATACATTTTCTTTACTAACAACCACCCAGAAGAGGAAATTTTTAATTAAGGTGTCGCCATCCTCATTGTAACCTGTGGTAAGCTACCACACAGGATATGTCAAGTTACACTGGCAAAAATTAATTCAAAGTCTACCATCAATGCAGTGTGCAGCTACAAAATTGTTGCCAGTAAGTCCCAGCTGCTTAAAGAGGGAGAGGAGTAGACAGTTGAGGTAGTAGATCTTAGCAAAGGCAGGGATTGCTCCTGGCAGAAATTTCAAGTTAAATGTTGCTGGATCATGTGTTATGGTTTGCCATTCTTGCAGAGGTGTACATTGACCATTATACGGGCTGATTGGCCAGAAAATTTGTCTTGGCTTTTCTGATCAAGACCACCATATTCCTTCTTCTCCTGCCCTTCAAAGTTTTTGTTGCAGAAACTGCAGATTTTAGGCCTCCCTGTGATTTACAGAGGATTTAAGATATCAGACTTCAGCATTTTCCGAGAACTTAAAATACCAGCCCAATATCTGGATAGAACCTTAACGTTTATTACTTGACATGCCATTCCTCATACAAAGCGTGCCCTTGTTGCCCTTGTGTGAGTGAGAATTAACGTGTCTCTGTTTCATAATGGTTATTTAAAAGTTAACACCCTCATGCTGCAAAGGGTGCCCTTGTTGTCGTTGTATGAGTGAAAGTTAACCTCTATGTTTCATAATGACTACTTCATAGTTAATACCACATATCAAGAAGGTAATGCTGGTACAACCAGTTACACACGATCATCACACCTCCCCTTCTTTGACAGGGGCATATTTGTATTGCACTTTAACCACATCATAGGCTTTTAGCAACACATGAACTTTTGAATAGGACTCCAAAGTTCCAGTAAATACACTGGCTGCCAACACTGAACTGCTTGGGACACCCTTACACTTGCTGAGGAAGAGGAACAGACTTGTGTCGCACTAAATCCCATAAGAAGGTAAAGCTGGTACAACCAGTTACACACGATCATCACACCTCCCCTTCTTTGATAGGGGCCTTGTGTCGTGGTAAATCCCATTTGCTAAAATGTGGGTTCCAATTGATAGTAGAAAACGCCTTTTATAAGCTGCAGATTGAGCTGCTAGATGAACTGACCGGTGCTACAAATTCTGGTTTTCAAATATTATGGGTTTTTTCATAAGCAAGGAGGCCATTGACATGTTAGCACTCATGAGCCATGGGATTGAGATGGATTACTGTCACATGCACCAGTCTTCACATGCATGTTCCAAGACAAATGAGGACATGTATAGAGTAGCTTAGGTGAATTAGGGTGGCAGGCCTCACAAAGGGACACAGTTAGAGGTGCATACATACCAATAACAGGAGACAGCCACACGGAGGCACACTGTGTAGCTATAGGTGCGCGCACAACAATAACAGGAGACAGCCACCTGGAGGCACACACACCAATAACGGCAGCCAGCCACCTGGAGGCACATGGCCATATGGAAATGGAGAAGCTGAGAACTCAAGAAGGCAGCAGTACTTAGCCTGAAATGGGATGCTCTATAATATCTATTTTCTTAAGAAAGGAAAGTCAAGAGTGATTGCAAGACGCATCATGATGCTCCTCAGTGGTTGAAATCACCTTACATATTGGGGTGATTCTATTCTTTTCCGGCTTATAGCTGTGATTTTGTATGTTTTTTTCATGCTTAATAGAAGTCTCCTTTTGAAAAAACAAAAAGAAAAAAAAAAGAGTGATTGCACGACAAGATTTAAAGAAACAACAGGTCAAATGAAGACCACAAGAATCAAGGACAGCTAAAAAATCAACAGATTTTGTGAAAAGCAGGCCGGCAAAGTCCACCCGGCGGCTCTGCACATCATTGGGGAAGCCATTACTTGGTGGTAGCATTGATCGGGTCTTCATACAGATCCAACCACTAGCACGATTGAGTACGTATGGGATACTTTTGTATCCGACCCCAAAGCTAGGTTTTTTCCACCCTAGTACATGACCGATTTGGAGGATGAGTTTTACAAACTCTCCCAAAATGGGTCTTCCATGTTGACCTATTCCACCCTAGTACATGACCCTATTTGGAGGATGAGTTTTACAAACTCTCCCAAAATGAGTCTCCTATGTTGGCCTACTCCAACAAGGTCATAACCATGGCACAATAATTGGGGAAGTCAGAAGAGGAGAAGCTGAAACAATTTCTTAGGGCGTTGGATACGAACACCCGGTTTCATGTATGGAACTTTGAGCCTCACTCGGGTGATTGGGCTATCACTCTATCTCAGATTCAAGAGATGATGCTCAACGGAGGCAAGCCCAAGCAAGTCCAGACAAGCCCAAACCCCAGCAATAGCAGCAACCGCAACATCAATCATCATGCGAGCCGTGTAAGGGAACATAGAACAATAAAGACATCAAGGACAACAAGTCTTAGAGCAACTCGAGCGGGAAGAAAAACATAGAGGCCAAGCCTAAGAAGACACTTGAGGAGTCAATGAGTTGATAGCTCAAGTGGTAGAGATGTTTGTCTAGACTAGGAGGTCTTGGGTTCAAAACCCCACATGGTGCTTCCTCGGCTGTGTGGCCTATGGGCAGATAAAAAGCACCTACGAGCGGTGAAACATGGTAGGTATGGGAGGATCTTGGGCGTAAGGCTAGTTGGGAAAAGAAGAAGAAAAAGAAAAAGATGCCTGAAGAGAAGGCCAACGAGGGTATTACCAGATGTTGTCTCTAGCTAAACGACCAAACGAGGTACGAGGCGGAGAATTGATGTTTCATTTACGATTCTTGGCATCCAGTGGTTTCAAGAATTTGTGTCCATCCCTGATTGGTTGTAGGACACCATCACCATTGTTGGTGGTTTACTTGAGCTAGTTATAATTTGCGGGGGATAGGAGCATTCCTGGAATCCCACGACTTTCACATGTCTAGACCTAGGGAGCAATCAGAAAAGGAGCTGAGTGTGCATTGATCTATGTCCAAACTCAATAGTCTGTTGTTCAACTAGCAACATCGAAAGGTTGGCAGGTCTCCTTCCATGGTTCCAAGACATCATGTTAAGGGACGATCTCCCACCCAAGCTCCTACTCATTCGTTTGGAGGATCATTGCATTGAGTTTGTCCCCGGGACAGAGCCATCCAATAAGTTTTCCTATTGCTTGTCTAAGGTATTGGAGGGCGAGTTGGAGGGTCCATATGGTCTCAGATGGTTGAGGGACTTGTGCAAAGCTCCTACAGGAGCATGTTGTAGTCTAATATGGTCTTAGTCGAGTCATTTTGGACCAAGTCGTGGGTTTGCTCACATGGCTGACCTACACAAAGTTCCTACAAGAGCATGTTGTAGTCTAATACAGTCCTAGTCGGATGATATTGTCAGCTAGTCATTTTGGACCAAGTCGTGGGTTGGCTGACATGGCCGACCAAGGCATGGGCAGAGAAGAATTGGAATTTTTGGAAGGAGCAGCAGGCAGCTTCACAAAGACTCAGTGAACTCTTTATAATTATGGCAAAGACAGAACTAGTGCTCAAACCCACAACAGCGGTAAGTGCACCTGTAATTGAAACTCCATGGGACACAGTTTCCCACCTGACATTCGGATGGAAAGTTGTCTAGGAAGGGGATTCCTCACAAGTTGGAGGGCTTGAAGAACCCAAAGTTGTTCACCGAGGTGCAAAACCAAGAAGAGGTGTTGACAACAGAGAGTCTGCATACAGAGGTACAAGAGAGAGTCTCCGAGAAGCAGCAAGAGGGGGTTTCAATTCTAAGGTACATACCATGACCAGTATCCAACAGCATGTAGCAAAGTAGGAGCTACTAGAAGAAGAGCTACAAGAGTGCAAGTGTGCCTACGTTTGGATTCTGAGTGCAACAAGGACATAGCTCCAGACATTAGCCGACTCAAGGGTAGATTTAGGGGCCGAATTGAACTGGTCAAAGGTACCTAGGCTAGATGCCCATGGGTTAAGCACCTTTTCCACATATGTGAGCGTATTGCGAGTGTTTCAACACATTTATGTGGACAAAAAGAAGTTGCATGAAGGGCTATTTTTCTCTAAATAGGCAGCTAAGGATGGAAGAGAGCATCTATAGTTTACAGCATAAAGTGAATAGCATTTAATCAGCCAGTTATTCTACTTAGGGTTAATCTAGTCATGCTTCCACAATGCATGTTACATCTTCCCCTTGTTTCTGACTCCCACTCCAGCCTCATTTTCTTTTCTGCACCTCTCCCTCCATTCTTGCTTCCTTCTTTTCATCCTGCCTTTTTCTCTGTTTTTTCCTCCCCCCCCCAAAAGAAATAAAAAAATAAAAAATTATTTCCACTCTTCTGCCCTACTCCTGTTTCCGCTTTTGTTGTCTTCCCTCCTCTCCCAGGCTGATCCCCAGCTAGCTTTTTCCCTTAACATGGTAGCTATACGAGTGATGTGGGAAATCTTCCTGTTGCCATGGAGATCCCATCTCTCTTTTTTAAGGGCATGCATGAATTATATGATATTTAGCTGGGGTATCCAAACATATAATATGCCATGTCTGAGATGCCATATGAGGATTGAGGTCCTAGCTGATCAACAAAATCCAGTACAGCTAAACCACCACTTTCCATACAATTAAGGCTGTGATAGACTTCAATGCATCTTGTAAAATAAAATGCATTCAGGAGCCACATACTACTAAGACATCATTCATCACATCTCATTTTTCATAATAATGACTTACAAAGGTTGACACCAATGTTCAAGATTATCAGTACTACTGAGGAAAATCTACTGAATACTTACAAAGGTTGACACCAATGTTCAAGATTATCAATACTACTGAGGACAATCTACTGAATACTTTTCTGAATCAAAATTCATTTCCTTTGCTATGTTTTTGCAGTTAATTCAGCTACGCTCAGGATGGAGTATTGGGATACTCACCTTAGTGACCCAGATTTGAGTTTTGCACAAACAAAGCATCCAAGAGTGCCCATGCATTCAGATTGGCAAAACTCATGCAGCCTGGAAGATTCTTCAACTGAAAATGAGGCAATCGAGAAGAAACCTACACTGAAAGGAAGCCTCATTGCAGTTCCAAAAGTTCCACCAGACAAATTGTCTGACCAGCTTACATTAGAGATGCTTCCACTAGGTAAAAAGATCAAAAGCATCGAAGAGGAGGATATGAACATTCCATTGTCAGATAGAACCCAACTGTACAGAGTTTGGCTTTTAGGATTGCAAAAAATTGCGAATAGTTTGTCTTCTATACATGAAAAAAATAAAGGCATCATAAATCAAAGTAGCAGGTTGTCTGTATTAGTGAAGTTAGTGATTGCAGAGCTTGAGCAAAAGCTTGCTCTAGATGACTTCAAATCACACAGCTCTGAGCTGGGCTTTTGGGCTTCTGTTCAAGCAATGGCCAAAACATGTGAGTTTGACTTCTCTGATTTCGTTAAGCATTGCTGTTCTTCTGAGTTCAATGGCCTTCAATGTCCCATGGATAGTAGCATTCCAGGACTCGTTGATCATGGCCATGAGACCCCTTGGAGCATTGGTCCAGAAAGAAGTGCAGAACATGCACAAGATCCAATCCCATTTTCCCCGACACATCAGCATGGGCCTTGTGCACTTTCAGGATTGCCTAGTTATGCATCATCAAACTACCCGCATATGTCCTCAATTGAGGTCTTTCAACAATGTCCTCTTGATCTTGCCAGAGGTCATGATCATCCCCCACCAAGCCTGGTGAAGTTCGGGCATTCAACATTTCCTGATTTCCAAAGCAACTTATTGCCCTCTCTAGGCTTTAACAGTTTTGGGCAAGGCCATCTTTACCCTCCAGTTTCACATTACACAGCTTCTTCCATTCAGAGAACCAAACTTGACAGCTTTATGGTACAGCAGGGAAGTACCGCCATTCCTACTGCTTGTGAGAACCCATCAAAAAATGATATTAGTCAGTCTCTGGTTGGATGTTTAAATACCATGGACCCTAATTTTCAGTTTCCGACAGCAGTACCAGGAGCATGCAAGAGACGGATCCAACGACAACGACGGCGCCTAATGAGCTATGACCACCTTGTGACAAATTTTGATGCTTCAGCATGTTCGTTAACATGGTCTTCAGTAAGGCCTTCTTCCAAGTCATTGATGAGTGCCGCCTCATGTAATCCACAAATTAGTGAAGAGCATGCTAATCTTACTGATAAGGTGTGCCCCTATGTCCCTATCACTTACTTCAGATCAATCTCATTTTACAACATTTTTTGGTATTGATACATAAGTTGATACTAATTGTGTGCTAATGCTTGCAGAACAGAACTTTAGAGACAGATTTACAATTTCTGCTTCAGAAGGAACTGAAACCTAGTGATGTGGGTAGTCTTGGCCGTATAATACTTCCGAAGGTGAGAACACATTGAACACATTCCCATAGTTAACTTATTGTTTACCCAATTTTAAATAGCAGCAGAGACATTCTATTGAACTGAACTCAAGAGGAAATGGACTAGAAAGATTATTGTTACTATAAAAGACTTCCATGTACTGAACAATTAGAGTTCCCTAATGGAGGTTGGGCATGTGTTGTGTGCTCTTTTAGAGCCTGGTACCAAGTGTAGGTGTTACAGTCCCCTAGATGTGCTGGTCCCTGGACCCTCCACAGTCCTACATAGAAAGAGTCTTTTTTTCCTGAGAAAATATCATTAGTCATAAAAAGACAACATTCTCAAAAGCAAACTACAAAACAGCTCTCATATGGAGCAAGATGTACAATGCTCTAGCAAGGTCTAAATAGAAAGACGAGAGGGGGGCTCCCTCTTTGGCTACTGGAGCATGATGGATTCACTCATGTAAGAGTTGGTGACTTTAATGAGTGATTATAGTTGGTGACTCTAAGTAAGTAAGAAGAGTTGGTGACTCTGACTACTGTAGTTATGCATTCATGCAACGGTTGGTGACCCTAGTGTCTGCATAAGCTCATGAAAGAGTTGGTGACTTTGTTCAGTGAGTATGTTAACTCATGGAAGGGTTGGTGATCCTGGTGAGTTAGCTGGGCTCATGCAAGGGCAATGGCTCTAGTGAGTACAACATTTGGATCTAGCATGGGTGGTGCCCATGGTCGCGACGGTTTTTGTGTACAAGATGGCAAGTTTGGAGATTTAATCCAAATCATCGTGCACAAGCATTTTCTTGTGAAGTGCACTTGCATATGTGACTTGTTTTGTTTGCCTGGACATTGCATGGTATTTTGCTTGTGAATGTCCACGGGCATCGGGGATGCCTGGACACCCTGTGGACGCGCGTGTGCACACTTGTTTGGGACAAAGGTGGTGAATGTCACGTGTTTTGCAGGTGGTAAGTGTGCACACTCAACCTTATTTAATTATTATTTCTTTGTTTACTAAAAACTATGGTTGAATTCGAATTTCACCTCTTTGATCTCCCCCCCGCCTCCCCCCAAAAAAAAAAGTCTCCATCACTAGCTGTTATGAAGCATTCTAAGATCCTTTAAAGGTCTGGATTGGTTGGATATTAATAGAAAAGATATGACTGTCATCTTCAATACCCCATCCCTTTTGAACTATGGATTGGTTGGGTATTAATAGATGTATTGATTCATGCTCATGTTGTGAGGGATGTTGAATGTACGTTGTGATTCGAGCCATTGGTTTTCTGTATTACATGTGCCCACTTTGTGACATTGGTATCATCACAGGCTTCTTTCTCTGCTTGAGAAAGGACGATTTTTGGGCATACATAATTTTTCTTGGCTAAGCATACAGAAGAGATAACATGAGCACTCAAGCTGAGGCTCTTGGGTAGGAGAGGGCACATGCCGAGGGATCTATTGGAATCGCTTATACTCCTCTTGGGCAAGAGAGGGCAAATGCAGGAGAGACTACTGGTACTGCATATACATATCTTGTTGATGTAAGATTTGAGTTGGAGGCCTTGAGGCGCCAAGTTAGACGATACCGGGATGGGACTATGCAATGGAGATCTTTGAGAAAGGATCCAGATGTGCAAAAAGGTTTGGAGTACAAAAAGGAAAATTTCTCCAGATGATGTAGCCTTTGAGGCCATGTCAGCACGGATGGGATATAAAGAGCCTCGTGAATTGGCCAAGTCTTATCTAAGAGAACAAAGGGATGTATCCGCGGACTCCCGTGGAAGAAAGGTTTCTAGCTAGGAAGCATATGCAGATTTTGATGATTCAAAAGAGGCCATATCTCATCCTCATCATACTGCTCCACGCCGAGAGTGTTCTCATCATATGCTGATTCCACCCGATCTACGGGTGCTGCTCGGGATAGTGGAAAGAGAGCTTGACATGAGTTCCCTATGGCTAAAACTGATGGGCATGGCAAATCTACGAGTGCTGCTCGGGATAGTGGAAAGAGAGCTTGACATGAGTCCCCTATGGCTAAAATTGATGGGCATGGCAAATCTCATTCAAAGAAGAAAGCCAAAGAGTTTAATAAGTCAGGGGATAAGGACATCAAATTTGAGAACTTCTTTGGGAAGCTGGAAGTTACCAAAGCTCTTGCTTTTATTCGGCAGTTTGAGAGAGTAGACTTCTTGGAGAGAAGTCTAAACTGAGACATGTGGGTATGCATCTAAGAGATATAGCTAGTGATTGGTGGATGGCCAAACTCTTGGACCATAGTGCTGCGTGCACATGGGCTGAATTCAAAACTCAGTTTTATGATCAATTCTTATCACCAAACTTTGCTAAAAATGTGCGCAAAGAATGGGATTGGCTGAAACAGGAAGAAGGGGAGTCGGTGCAGACTTACATCGCCAAATATTGGAAGGTACTGCTGAAAGTTACCCCTTTCATGACACTCTCTGATGAAGAGAAGAAAAGAAAGATTGAGTCTTGGTTTCATTCGATCATTCAAGAGAGCCTTGAAATATACCCAAACCAAACCCTTCAGCAGTTAATGCATTCGGCTACTGTGGTGAAGACATTGCACATAAAACATGATAAATCTAAGCCAATTTCATATTCTTTCGAGGCCAAGAAGAGGGCTGGTTATGACCAGAAAAAGGGCGGACGTCGCCTAAAAAGTGATCAAAAAGATACCCAAGGTACAAAGGAATGTCCATCCAAGAAGCCGTGGGGCAAACACAATGATCGTGGGCTGTCAAAATAGCAAAGGATTGAGTATGCACGTGAGGAAAATGTTTTGGATGTGGAAGTAAAGATCACTTGTATTATGGGTGTCCACGAAACCCGAAAAATGCAGATGGTGACACCGAAAAGCCTTATGTAAATGCTGTGTCAGATGTACTGGGAAACATAAGACATATTTCAACTAAAAGACTCATGTGTAAAGCATGGGGACAACTAAAAGATCAACATGCACTATTTCTTTTCGACGATGCATCCACGGATAATTTCATTTCTGTGGAGATGGCTGCCGCCATAGGCTTGGATGTATGAGATTATGGCACTCAAATGGATGCAGATGCAGATTTTGAGGGTAAAGGAGTGAATGTAACGCCAATCATTGGCAAGCTTTGCATGCACATACAGGGCTACCTTGATCAAGAGAGCTTTATGGTTGCTCCTTTCATTGGTTGTGATGTTTTGCTGGGAATGCCTTGGCATGTTTGTATGGAGCCAAAGAAATCATACAAAGAAAAGATGATCTCATTTATGCATAGAATTAGAGAGATTGTTATAGATGCTGGTACTCCAAGAAGTACCACACATATTGTTAGTCATGTACAGGTCAATAGAAGAGGAAGCCAAGAGACGGGCACGTGCCTTACATGTACGTGTAGTTGGGTGGGAAGATAAGGGAAATCCCCAAGAGGATGCAAAGGCTCTTGCAACAAAAAATGGAGCCACTGATGTACCCATTACCGGAGCATGGCGAGTAGGCAGAGATGAAACCAGGGCGAAGATATTGATCATCAGGTTTGGTGACTTGGAGAAGAAGAAGGCCTTCCTCTCTAAAAGGATGGCCCTTAAGGGGGAAAAGATTTATTTGGATGAGGACCTTACATCGGCACAAATAGCACACCAGAAGGAACACATGCCGCGTGTGCTTGAGGCAAGGAAAGAGGGGAAATGGGCGGTATACAGAGATGGCCGAGTCATCATTACAGAGAGGAGGCCCGCTTGATGGTGCGCGGCCTATGAGACCTTGCAATTCACGGTGTGGAATTGCAATGGATCCCTTAGAACAGATGCAGGATACTTTGAGGATACTTTCAGACACAGTGATATTGCTATGTATACGGAGACCGATCAGTGCACAAACAAGAGGCTTCCTGACGTCCAGGGTTATAGATGGGAATCAGTTTTCCGCCCTCAACCACGCATAGTGGGAGGTACCAGAGGATCTGGAGGAGTAGCAATACTTTACAGGGAGGAGCTTCGTGACAAAATACATGTCGTACATAGAGATGCAGATGCGAGGTACATGTGGGTCCGAATATGCAGAGAGGGGCTCCGCGAGCTATATGTGGCGGTATGCTACTTTCCCCCAGCCCACTCCAGGTTTGCACCATCAGGAGAGTCACCCTATATACCACTATATGATGATATCATGAGGTTTGGTACCAAGCACGATCATGATTAGTCATTACTTGGCCAAATTATATGGCTCTGTATTGGAGTCGGAGTTGAGCCGATGGGCAGAGAGGCATGGTCATCGAGCACATGGATAGGCTAGCTTTACGAGAGGATTTACTACCTTGGATCACATATTGACACTTCGGGCACTTATTGAAGAGGGCAGGGCACAGAAGAGATTTTTGTGGACTTCCGCAAAGCTCTCGATACCGTACCACGTGCCAGGCTTATGCACAGATTGCATGACATTGAGGTACCCGAGGATATGCAGTGGGGGATATATGCTTTATATGAGTATGTGACAGGCAGAGTCCGAGCTCCAGGCGGACTATCTGATAGGGTGACCAGCACGATAAGGGTGAAGCACGGATACCTGCTATTGCCCACCCTCTTTGGACTGTACATTGATGCGGTCTCTGATTATGTAGACAGATTGGGAGGCCCAGGGGCATGCCTGGCAGGGGTGTTGATACCCATCGGGCCATCTTGTTATATGTTGATGATATTGTTCTAATCTCAGACTCTCCGGAGGGATTACAGAGACACCTGGATGCATTACAGGCTTTCTGTGCGGATAGAGATCTGACAGTGAACCTTGGGAAAACCAAGGTTATGGTGTTTAACACCACACAGGCATGGGTGACGAGATCACAGTCTCATTTCACTTTCCAAGGGGAGCCGATAGAGTTCGTCAGGTCATATGTCTACTTGGGAGTTACTTTCATAGGACCGCGTTTCTCCCTGAAGGAGGCAACAACAACTAGATTAGCTCGAGGGCATGCAGCCTTGGGGGCACTTGAGAGGCAGTGTGGAACCGGCCTGACGGGCGGTGAAACAAACACTCGCACATAAAACACTTCAACGCCATGGAAGAAAAGGAAAACAAACAGGGGGAGCTAGAGTGCTCCTGCAAACAGTACACAGACACCGATTGGCCCCAAAATGCAGTGGCGCCCCTTGCGGTATTTCTTTAATTGATTATAAGAGCTTTGATTACAATAAGGTTGGGAACTCAGCCGTCACAGTAGAACCCCTGGAGCCTGCAAAGAACTTGCATCATGGCTTCTTGTCCACTTGGCATCCATAAATAAGTCCAGCCATTGTTCACATCGAAAGACTCTCTCACATTGAGTCTGCATATAGAAGCTTTCTTCCATGATCAGGGCTACCACAACCATCCATAGCCTCTCACACTATGAATAGCATCACACCCTGACACATCCAGTGCTTCTGCATCACAACACAGGCTCCCAAACTGTCTCTCAAAAGAGAACTCGTATCACAGCACAGCATACCATACGGTTGACACACCTGTACCAACCTTCTCTACCTTCCAAGGGTACTTTCCATCTCTGTCATGGAATTCCCTGTCCCCTGTCCAATCAGTATGTACCATACATGTGTCCATTCCTGTTCCTTCTGCCTGCATGTGACCTATCTCCTGGAGAAACCCAAAAAAAACATGTTTCCTCGAGAAACCTACGACCTGTTTCCACATGAAACCCTTAGGCTTGTTTCCCTTTGAAACTTCTGTCCTGTTTCCATGCAGAACCATTCATAACACCATTCAACAACAGTGCCAACAACGGCATACATCAAGTTACCTGTTCCCTCATGAAACATCTGGCAACATAGAGATGCCCATATCTGTAGGTCCCTCTGTTCCTTTCTAGCAGAGGAAGAAAACAATCTGCTCCATGAGCACCCAGATGAGCATGCAGCCATGCGAGCCTGCATCACTCCCATGCCAAGAAACACTTTCAATTGACCTGTACTTGCAGCCAAAAACCCAAGCACATAGCTGAATTTGCTACCAAACAAAAACAGCCCATAAACAGTCCCGAACCCAAAGCAAAGAGAAGCTGAAAGTTCCATCAGTTGAACGCCATCGACATGATGTCTATGTTCATGAAAAACCAGCCCCTCCTTTCTACCAAAAACACAGCGTCCTCCAAAAAGCGCACGCCTGCAGCCACCTATCCGAACAGGTCAACACCAGCAGCCACCCGTACCAAATAGTGTGCAGCTGCCACTTGTATTAGCTGTCTTACAGCAGCCGCCTGTACCAGCTGTACCTGTCTGTACACCTGTGCATGCAGTCGTACAACTGTACCTGCAGTCGTACACCTGCTTGCGCCGCCTGAATCTGTAACTGCAGCCACCTGACCTGCAGCTTCCGTACACTGTACCTGCAGCATCCGTACGTTGTACCTGCAGCGGCCGTACAGATCTGCACGAGCTCTTTTGTGCACAGCCAACAACCAGCAGCCATCATAAGCAGCAGACTTCTCCTCTCTTCCACGCATGAGAACTAGCACCCTTCCCAAAAAGCTAGACAGAGGGAGAAGAGAGTCGTGGGCCTCCAAAAGTGGAGTAGCCTCTATAAATTGCTTAGTGGCCTCCTAAGGTTTTAAAACCTTTTATAACTTTAATTTTTGCCTACCAAAGGTTATAAAACCTTTTTTAAATTAAAGTCTCTTTGCCCCCTTCACACTTGGGGTTGTCCACACATGGGCTCCCTTTTTAACTCAAATCTGATGCCATTCACACTGTCCACCATGTCCCCGTGCACACTTGCATACTGTCCAGAGAAAAACACAGGGTCGTGACACAGTGTGCACACAGTTTCAAGAGCCACGCACCAAATTGTGGCTATTTGATATGCTTGTCACACCGACCCTCCTGTACGGAGCTCTAATTTGGGGGGCCAGTATACATCACAGATCTCAAAGAGGGACAGATGAGGGATGGAGGCAAATGGAGAGACCACTGATTATGATGATTGCCGGCATGATTCGGAGCAAATCATCAGTACCACATGAGATTGTTCGGGTTGAGGTGGGTGCCCCACCAGTAGTAACCGAGGCCCTATTCCAGGCAGTTACCTTATTACAGCGGCTATGGGAGCTCCCTCAGCAGAGGTACTCCCGATTGGCATTGACCTCATCCATACAGTTGGCAGAGGATGGAGATACTCATTGTTGGTACGCTCAGATGAGATCATGGTTTGACCTACATGGTTTGCGGATAGAGGCACTACCACCCTTTCAATACAGTCTGGATTGTCCATTTTTGGATCTCACCCGCTCAGAGCAAAACGGCATGATCAGGATGGATATCATCAGAGTGGACACAGAGAGGACATGGACTAGTCCCCTTGAGCCCTTGGGCACGAAAATGGCTCATTACAAGAGCCGCAGGGTCATGGAGTTTGAGGATCAGAGATGCCTGGGATTGTTTCTACTTGAGCTCAGGAGACACAGAGAGACCCTCTTGGCATACAGGAGGCCAAGCCATGATGTACCTAGATAGAGGACCCTGACAGATTTTTTTGGCACCAACACTAGCAACCCAGCCCACACACCTCCTGTACCTCTTCCATTGGGCCATCAGGGCACCGACCACGCTCCCAAGGAGTCACCACTGATAGAGTAGTTATCTTATGTCGTGTTTTCATCAGCCACGCCCACCAGGATCCCGACCACGGCATCCTCACCATCGCGAGATCAGATCCATTATTGCTCGGCATCGGAGGCGCTTACCTCGCTTCTACGACCTCTCCATTCCAGACAACCCCATGGCGGAGATACTTGATCTAAGGAGAGGGCAACACTTCAACTGATCAGCATAAATGGATCTACCTGAAATACATTTTTCAGTATTTTCTACTCAGTATCATCTCGGAGTCTTATAGTTCTGTTCTTATAACTGTAGGACAATCGATTTATTGTACTTTTTAGTCTCATTTAGTTGTTCTCTTTGATGAGCCACCAACTTCAGATGTACTCTCAGTTTTGATCTCATAGGCCACTATGGCCTCTTAGAGACGTTAATATATCATTTCATTTCTCGATCGATCGGTCTTGATGAAGATGGAGATTGAGGCAAGGATGATGGCTGCTTTGGTCACACGCTTGCGAGCCTAAGGAGTACATAGCTTCTCTTTCTTCCAGTCAGCTGTTCGGGGGTTCTTCTCTCGGTTCCTTGTGAGAGGAGGAATTTGCAGCCCAAGAGGACAGAAACAGGAGCAACAATTGAAGGTTTCGGGAAGGGTTCATGAACTACTTCATGACTGTGTTTTGGGCTACGTGCATGGGCAACTTGATTGTGTTTACAGGGCCTCGTGAATGTACTATCTTGGCTGATTAGAGGTGAATAACAGTGTGGTGTTTTGGGGCACAGGGCTGTGTGAAACCTCTATGCTAAGAAGTCAAGAGGACTGGCAGTTTGGACATGAATATGTATGAGCCATGAATGGTCATGATGTATTCAGTTAAACTCTTCTATTGAATTGAATAAAGAAATACCGAAAGGGGCGCCAAGCTTTGGAGCCAGTAGGTGTCGTTCTTCTTTTTGTGTAGGAGCACTCTAGCTCCCTTTTTATCTGTCTTATTTGCTCGATTACAACTGTGTTTGGGTCACTGCCAGTCTACCACACTTTGGTTTATACTAGAGGCCGGTTTCAGATGGAGCAGATACAGGTTGTGCCCGGCTTCAACATAGCTTCAAGGGAAGCAAAACGATTGACCTAAGTGTTGTATTGGGCTTGTTTGGAGCTGCTGAATTGCACAATCGTGTGGACAGCTGTGAAACTAAGGAACAGTTGATGAGTTGATGACTGTGTAAGCCAACGTTGGTGACCAAGGGCTTGGTTTCACGGGACAGCAGTTGGTGACTGCTTTGGCCTTGGTTGGTGACCGAGGGTTGGATTGATCTAGACAGGAGTTGATGATTGCTTTGGCCTTGGTTGGTGACCAAGGATTTGTTTTCTCTATTGGGTAATTGGTGATTGCCTTGCTCTCGTTGGTGACCAAGAGCTTGAATTGTTTGTTTTCCATAGATTTGGATAAATCTGGTGCTAGTGGAACTCCCGGTCACTGGCATCTTGTATAAGAGCACCCTCTATTGGTAATAAAGATACCTCAGGGGCGGCTGGCCCAACTTCAGTCCCTAGTGTTGTGTTATGTGCAAGATTATCTTATGTGGTTGCAAGATGTGTATGTGATTTATGATGTCTGTGGGGCAGATGTATTGATTCATGCTCATGTTGTGATGGATGTTGAATGTACGCTGTGATTTGAGCCATTGGTTTTCTGTATTACATGTGCCCGCTTTGTGACATCCACCTTCCTCGAACTTGGATTTTATTTTGGATATTAGTCCCAGGTCAAGTAATAGCACTTCCCTGTTAGGCACAAAGTAACAAAATAGGGTTTAGAAATTATAGGCTATTGATAGACTAGTAAACTAGTAGTCTATCAGGTCAAGTAATAGCACTTCCCTGTTAGGCACAAAGTAACAAAATAGGGTTTAGAAATTATAGGCTACTGATAGACTAGTAAACTAGTTTACAAATTTGGCAGCTGTGTTTCGATTGGTAGTACTTAACCAGGGACTGTTGTAACATAACAGTACAAGTAGTTCTAGATGTTGACAAGTCAAATCCGTCTTGAGAAGAAATGTATTCAAAGTCACTAAGTGACAAAATTTGGTTTAGAAATTATAGACTACTAAGAGACTAGTAAAACTAGTTTACAAATTTGGCAGCTGTGTTTTAACTGGTAGTAGTGACTGTTGTAACATAGAAGTACCATTAGTTCTAGATGCCGACAAGTCAAATCCGTCTTGAGAACTCTAAAGTGAATAACGTTGACACTAGCTCACAGACACAATGACTTTGACGGATGTGACAAATGGTTTGAATGGTTACAAAATCAGCCTTTTGTAGGCTCATGGCTGCCAGTTGTCATTGGCCTTTTGCCGGGAAACTCAGGCAGTAACAGTTGTCTCAGAAACTTCTACAGACTATCTACTTCTAGTGTTCAATTACAATTTTGCCCCCTTTCGGGACTTGTAGTATAATCGGATTATTCTCTTCATGACCGGCTTTCCCGAGATTCCAATTAACTCCACCCTCCAAACGGTCACATATAGTCATAAGCATAGTCACAGGGAATGTGCATTTGTAGACTCGGGAATGTTGGGGATGGCAGCATCTTCCTGTTCCCATTCCCGTCCCATGTCATTCTATAGTCACAAGGAATGGCCATTCTCAATCTTTTCCGTCCCCGTTCCCCGTCCCCGTTTCGCGTCCCATGTGACTATGGTCATAAGAGTTGGTTCTTATCGCCCACCTACCTAAGATTGCACTGAGCATATAACTACGATTGCGCTTGCCTCATTCATGCAATTGGTAGGCAGCAGAATTGAATGGCATGACAAGATGGCTGGATTGCAAGTCATGGGTACAACCAGACACATTTCCTTCAATAAAGGGTTTATAATGATCAACCGCATAAAGGATGTTTTCATCCAGATACCATGGTACTTGGGATGCACGTCACACCACCTCATCAGTGTATATTCCAAAGATGATTGATATTTAGGATAGTCGTGCTAAAATTGAAGAAATGTGTCTAGCTCTATCCATGACTTGCAATCTAGCCGTCATGTCATGCCATTCAATTATGCTGCCTACAATTGCAATTGGATGACGCATGCACTCATGGATAATGGCCAAACCACTTATCTTGGATCGTGAAAGTCCCATTGAGAGATGCTAAAGAGGCCAAGAGGTGCTTGTTTATGCCCTTCTTCTACTCTCAATCCTCTAAGGTAATCCTTCCAAAAGGCAATGGTTATGCTAGAAAGCGTGAACCACTATTCTCTCTGCTCTAGCTGTATATATATATATACATGTATGTATATACATATATACATATGTATATACAATCACTCCCTACTCAAGCTATCCACCATGCACACTCAATCACACAAGTATGCATACAAAAAGAAAGCAAGAGGTAAGAGCACAAGAGAAGAAAGTTTTGCAGTCGAGATGATTGATTCTCCCCCTTCACATTATCAAAAGCAGTATATATGCATAAGGACTTTGTTTGAATGCCCACCTTAAGTGTGTTGGACTATATATCATCTCCAGAGGGTCTACATGCACGGTACACCTTCACCTTTTCATGCTTGTACTCGTCATTTTATATAAGGACTTTGTCTGACCACCCAGCTTAAGCGTTTTGGAATAAATATCATCTCCAGAGGGTCTACATACACCTTTTCATGCTGGTATTGGTCATTTTATGAGACCCTGCATTTGCATATTTTAGTAGATATTATTTGGAATTTTTCTACCATTTTTAGGCATTTTGTAGCATTTTATGCTACAAGACAGTTGTCGGCCTACTACAGCTGGTCGACCAGCTCTCAGGAGGGATATATAAGGGTGCTCACCCTTCCTGTCAGTTTTTTTCTCATTCTTGCATATCTGTTGGAGGTCATTGGCTGTAGCAAAGTCTCTTATGCTTGTAAGCACCTACTGGCTTCCCTCGTCCTCATTTTCAGCAATAATCAACTATTTCCAACCTTCTACAATTTGTGCTTTGGGCCTACAACCTGTGATGCTCTTTCTTTCATGATATGTGATCTACACGTAAGGAATTGCTGCGTTTTTTTTATTGGAGCAGAGGCTCTATCATTGCTGCGTTTTTTCCGCATCTGTATTGTTGGATTGCTGTGTTTTTGTTGTTGGAGGTTGAAGCTCTCTTCTATGTGATGAGGATGGGGTTCCTAAGAGATTTTATTTCTCTCTCTTTTCCCACCCTCCCTCCCTCTCTTCTTTGTCTCCTCTTGCTGTGCATAGCTTCAAAGGAGGCTATTTGCTGTTTTTTTACAGCTCTCTTTCTTTAGAGAAGGTTTTTTGTCAGAGGACATGGCTTCAAGAGATTTCTCTACTGCTGCTGCTTCTCCCATCAATACTCCAGCTCCTTCATTGCATGGATCCCTTGCTTCCGCTCTCTAGGTGGTTCCTCTTCCCAATCTTTCTTCTTTGAGTTTTTCTCATCCAGGTCTTGCTCCCACCCCTACCCATATACCATCCTACAATCCTCCCCAAGTCAGTGACTCCATGAAGCTTACAACAACCAACTATCATACATGGTCTTTCTACACTCAGTTATTGCTGAAGGGAGCCGGTGTGTGTATGGCTATCTCCACACCTAACTTGGTGGACCTTGCTTTGAGAAGCATATTGGATGCTTGGGCTCATCTTATCATCATCCATTGCATGACTCCATCTATACAGGAATAGTTTGTCTACCCCCAGAGTAATGCTCATGAGATGTGGACGGAGATCCAGAGGAGGTATGGGAGAGTTTCGACAGTGAAGATAGCCAAATTGGAGTCAGATCTGGAGAAGCTTACAATCAATGAGTTAGATAACTTGATTGAGAAGATTGGAGAGTTCACCCGCATCAAGTTGCAGCTTGAGGAGTACGGGAGCACCATCAACAATCCCATCCATAAACTTCTTGGTAAATTGCCAGCTTCCTTTGATTCTTTTAAGGATAATATTTATCTCCGTGATCCTCTCCCCCCTTTTGAGGAAGTTGTGAGTTATCTCCATGACAAGCATGCTTCGCGGAAACGGCAAGTCGGAGTCTTCTTTTGTTGCTTTGACAATGGCAAAGGCAAAGGCGAAAAAGGGACCTCTAACAACAACAACAACAACAACAACAACAACAAAAACAACAAAAACAAGACATGTCATACTGAGGGTCTACATACACCTTTTCATGCTTGTATTGGTCATTTTATGAGACCTTGCATTTGCATATTTTAACAGATATTAGTTGGGATTTTTCTACCATTTTTAGGCATTTTATAGCATTTTTATGCTATAGGACAGTTGTGGCCTACTACAACTAGCCGACCAGCTCTTAGGAGGGATATATAAGGGTGCTCACCCTTTCTCTCAATTTTTATCTCATTCTTGCATATCTACTGGAGGTCATTGGCTGTAGCAACAATATATTATGCTTGTAAGCACCTACGGGCTTCCCTCGTGCTCATTTTCAGCAATAATCAATTGTTTCTAGCCTTCTACAGTTTGTGCTTTGGACCTACAACCCGTGATGCTCTTTCTTTCAAAGTGGGTGCCCATTGCTTATCTCTACTCATATATACAAGGTTTATGGAAGGCTTTTGCTATGTCATTGGGGTCCATGGCCATACATAATGTGAAATGCTCTTAGGCTAGAGACGAGGATTTCAGATGTACACAATATGTAAACAACCCGCTCCTGCCTAGACCTACTTCCGTTCTAGGAAGTGTTGAGGAAATCATAGTCAAAGAGTGTGTATTTGTGAGTCTTTGTGTGAGAGTGCTACGTGTCACTTTGGGAGTTATCCCATAAGCATATGATACTTGAGAGTGTGTACCACTCTATAAGAGTGATGTACTTTCTTGTGTGTCACATCAATCAAGTCAAGCTATCTTGGTCTACATGTAAGTACTTGTTCATTGCTTTCATTTCCTTTCATTTTCCATTTCATTATGTTTCATCTTTCCTTTCTGCACCTAGAGTTAGCTTGCTCTCCTGTTCCTTCATGTGGTATCAGAGCCATGCTTCTCCATGGGCAACCCTTGGGGGTGAAGTGTCATGTGCACAGTGTGTATCTACCGTGTGCTATACGCATGCAAGACTAGTTTCGAGGCTTCAGGAATCTTGGAACTAGGCAGGCTGATTGACGAGCTGAGTTAGGGATATACTAACGAGCAGGCACCCCAGTATAATATAGAGAGTCTCGCGAGTTTGTGAGAGCTCTATGGTCTTGGAGCTTGGATCTAGTGCAGACGTGCACCTGCTTTATGCAGCCGAGGCTGGCAGCGATCTCGAGGCCCGCGAGGGCAGCTTCGTGGCGGTATGGGACGTCATGAGAAGGAGATTGGTCGGTACGTCAACCTAGTTAGCTCAGCTCGTGGCTCGGTGGGGACAGCCAAGACTGTGGGCTCGCCCATGGCTGTCATGGTTGGGAGGTGAGTCAGGCCTGCGCCCCCTTGCTTGTTTGTTTGTTTGTTTGTTGCAGGATTCGAGTTTCGAACCAAGATCGATCACGAGGGGATCCGTGGGATTTGACAGTGGTATCAGAGCATACCTCGTGAATGAGCAAGTCGGTAGGTAGAGAAGAAGAGGTCGAAGAACGGTATGTGTTAAAAGCTTGCTGTTTTTTCTGTGCATACTGCAGTTTCCAATTTAGTATGTGTTTTCCTTCATCAAAGAAACCCATGTTGTTGATGGGAGATGGTAGTGTAGTAGGGTTGCTTGCTTTGCAAGGAAGAGAGGGAGTTTTGTGCAGTCGCATGAGAGAAATCAGAAAAAAAAAGCATGTTGATTTTCGTTGCTTTTTAGCGCAAGAGAGAGAGAGAGCGCATGCGTTTTGAGAAGGTGGCATGTTGGCGGGTTTGCACGTTGGAGGTGTTGCTGGCGTTGGGCTACAGGCGGCTGCTGTGCAGGCACCTTAGGCCTGCGCAGCTAGTTGGCCAGGTTAGCGCAGCCAGCCCAGGCGGCGCCTAGGCCAAGCGGGCTGGTGCCCAGGCCAGGCAGCGCCCAGGCCAGGCCTGTGCAGCCAACCCAGGCAACGCCCAGGCCCACGTGGCCATATAGCCGTGCTTGCATAGGCTGGCGCAGGCACAGAAGACGCCGGTTTCATCATCCGACGGCAGGCGTGCAGGCGACGGCAAGAAAGCAGCCGGCGGTCTTGACGTCAGCAGTCCACGATGGCAGCCCGTCGGGCTAATCCAGGAGGGAAGCTTAAAAAAAAAAAACAAGTAAAGCATTACGTTTTTTTTTTAATGCTTTCGTTTTTGTTTTTTTTCAGAGGAGGTTAAAATTTTTAAATTTTAAAAGAACCCCCCCTCTCTAAGGTTTCCAAGGTGTTTTATTTTTTTTAAGAAAAGAGAATATATATATATATATATATATATATATATATATATATATATATATTCAAGAGAAAAAAAACACAAAAGCTAAAGCAAAAGCTAAGCCTAGCTTTTCGAGATTTTTTTTTTGGCTTTTGGGAAACCTTTATAAACCCCTCTAGTGGGCTTCTTGCCACACATCTCTCGAGTTCTCAAGCTCTTAAGTTTTCAAGCTCTCAAGCTCTCAAGTTCGCTCGCACTTTCATTGTGCAAAGATCGAATTTTCTCTCCACGTACCCTCTTCACACGATGTCGACCCAAGAATCAGAGTTGGAGCCCCTTGTGGAACGCGAAGGCTTGCCGGCTACGGAAGGAATCGATGCCGATCTTTTTGACGATTTTGTGTCAAAATCAGATTTCCAAGAGTTCAAAGTAGCTCTCGAAGCTTCTTCGACGGAACGTCAGGCACAAATCGCAGCCCAGATGCAGGCTTTGCAGAACTCCATCGCTCTCTTGACCACTACCCTCTCTACTTTCTCGGGTATGGATACCTTGGCTTCAGCTTTAGGCCCCAATATTACTCCGGAACCGTTCGGGGGCGAGCAAAAGCAGCGAACCAAGGAGATCGTGGACACGTGGCTACATAAGTGGCAAGTTCACTTTCAGTTTCATCCATATGATGATGGAAAGAAGATCTAGTTAGCAGCAGGTTTCCTGTTCGGCAAAGCTTTGCTTTGGTGAAAGGAACTCAACCCTAAGCCAATGACTTGGGCACAATTTGAAGACATTTTTAAGAAAGAATTCCTCAAGAAAGAGGATGATTATGATGTTGTTGTCCGGTTTTCAGCTTTGACCATGACCTCGCAGCACCTCACTTATGAGGTCTACCTCCAGAAGTTTCGTGACTTGCAGATGAAAGCTACAAAGATGGATCCCACTACTCTTTTGGGGTTTTTCATAGCTGGTTTACGAGACTCGTACCGTTTACAGGTTAAAAATAACAAATGTAAAACATTGGACGAGGCCATTCATTCAGCTCGTATCTATGATGATACGATGGTCTCTTCCAAGTCGAAACCCGTTACCGAGCAGGGGAACAAGCATAAAAGAAAGTTCTCCGTACCTATGGCTAACACGACAGAAGGAAAGTCTTCGGACCAACCTTCGAAGAATTCAAGTTCGACACCAGCGAAGAAGAAACGACTCCTTAGGGCTTTAAAGCTCAAGAAGGAAGGACGTTGTTTTATCTGCGAAGAAAAAGGACACATGCGTAATGAGTGCCCGAAGCAAAAGGGTACCAAGTCAAACGCCGGACCCAAGCCAAAGGCAGCTAACCAGTTGTCTTTGACAGGTACGTCAGTTACTATACTTTCTCGTCCTAGTACTTGTTCTGATTGTCTGTTCGCAAATCATGTGTGCATGTGCAAATAGTAACATGGACATATCTCCCGTTCATGGAACAAGTACAAAAGTATTTGGCTTGCATGACCTTCTCTGAGTTTATGGAGAACTGAATGGCCATAAAATTCACATTCTGTTAGACCCTGGCAGTTCGCATAACTTTGTTAACTACAAACTTGTGCAGAAATTGAGTCTTGATACGACACTCAGCGACCATACCTATGAGGTACGTCTATCTGCGGGAAGACAAGTTTGGGATCACAAGGTCGATATGCTTTCAATCCAGATTCAGGACTACAAAGATACTCTGGAATGCTATGTTATGCATCTGGAAAATGTAGACTTGTTATTAGGGATTGAGTGGTTTAAGACTCTTGATGTCCAGATAGATTGGTCTAGTCATATTTTTTCTTTTCAGCATAGGGACACCAAGTATAGTATTTTAGGTGATTGTATTCATCCCCCTCAGGAACCTCTTGTAAATACAATTGATTCTGGAAATATAATGAATTCTTCTTTGTATACCGCTTTCCATTGTGTATTGATTCCACTTTCTTCTTTTCTCATCCCTTCCATGGATGTGAATGAATTAAGTGTGTTTGAAAGCAAAGAATTACAGAAGATACTTGATTCGTTTCAAGACGTATTTCATAAGGAACTGCCATCGGGTTTACCACTTGAACGGGCAGTAGATCATCGTATTGACTTGATCCCTGGTGCTCATCCTGTGAGTATTCCACCTTATAGGATGAGCCAAGCTGAGGAAGATGAGTTGGCTAAACAACTCGAAGATTATTTGAGGATGGGCCAGATCCGTCCAAGTAAATCACCTTGGGGTGCACCTGTGTTGCTTAGGAGGAAGAAGGAAAATACTTGGAGAATGTGTATAGATTACAAGAAATTGAACAAGCTGACCATTAAGAACGGTTATCCTCTCCCTAGATCAGATGACCTAATTGACCGGTTAGCAAGAGCGAAATATTTCACGAAGATAGATTTACGTACTGGCTATCACCAGATACGTATTCATGAAAGGCATGTCGAAAGAACCGCCTTTTGGACTAGGTATGGCCATTACGAGTTTCTCGTATTACCTTTTGGGTTAACCAATGCTCTAGCCACTTTCCAGCAAATGATGAACGATCTTTTTCGTGAACATTTGGGGAAATTTGTGGTGGTGTTCCTGGTGGATGATATTTTGATTTATAGTCGTACTATCGAGGATCATGTCAGACACCTCACGATTGTCTTATCTATTTTAAGACAGAATCGACTATATGCCAAGTTGAGTAAATGTGAGTTCTTTATGACCGACATCATTTACTTGGGACACAAGATCACTAGAGATGGATTGAGCATTGACTATGACTGAGTTCAGAAGGTTTTGAACTGGCCTATACCACGAACAGTGAAACAACTTCGTTCTTTTCTCGGTTTTGTTGTTTTTCTTTGGAAATCTGTACGGGAGTACTCTCAGCTCACACTACCGATGACCGACTTATTGAAAGGTCGTGGACGTAAGTCCAATCAGCCTATCACTTGGAATAACGATTTGGATATGGCCTTCAGACTTTTGAAAGATAAAGTCAAGGAAGCACCTATCTTAGCATTGCCTGATTCTAGTCGGCCTTATGTTCTTGAAACTGATGCCAGTGACTATGCTATCGGGGCTGCTTTATTTCAAGATGGTAGACCGGTTTCTTTTGAAAGTAAAAAAGCTAGACGACACTCAATCTCGTTGGCCAACCCTTGAGAAGAAGCTTTATGATGTGATTCATGCTCTCAAGGTTTGGAGACATTATTTATATGGCTCCAAGTTTGTGGTATTGGCTGATCATCAGTCAATCAAGTATGTGTGTGATGCAGATGAGTTGAGAGGCAGGAAAGCTCGTTGGGCAGAATTAATGCAAGATTTTGATTTTGAGATCCGTTATCGGAAAGGGTCCATGAATAATATTGCAGATGCGCTTAGTCGGATTAGAGAGGTGAATACTTTGTCGTTCACCGAGATTTCTACTGACTTATTTCAGTCATTGAGAGGGCTTTGCAGGACTGATAGTTATTTTGGTTCATTTTGGCAGAAGATCCAGGACGGGAGCTCATTGATTGACCAAGACTCGGTGACTGAGCAGTCTACTATTCAGGCTGCAGGAGGTTAGTGGATGATTTGGAATGGTTTGCTATTCCGTAATGACAAAATTTGTGTACCACAGATCTCGGACATTAGGTCCAAGATTCTTAAGGAGTGTCACGATGCCTCTTCTGCTGGACACTATCATTAGTAAAACACACTTTTTATTGGCCGAAGATGAAAGGGTATGTAGAAGATTATGTTCTCAAGTGTCAGATTTGTCAGGCAAATAAAGCTGAACGCTTTAGATAGGCTGGGTTGTTGCATCCTTTGCAAATCCCAGGTAATAAATGGGAAAGTATTTCCATGGATTTTATTTCCGGATTGCCAAGAACACATCAAGGCCACGATTCTATTTGGGTTGTGGTAGATCGCTTGACAAAAATGGCTAGATTTTTACCGACCCGAAAGACTATTACAGCTACGCAATTAGCTCGGCATTTTATTGAGCAATTGTTTAGACTGTACGGGTTACCGCAGGACATAGTCAGTGATAGGGACTCTAAGTTTACGAGTGATTTTTGGAAATTTGTTTTTGACAAGTTGGAAACAACTTTGAATTTGAGTTCCTCTGATCATCCTCAATCTGATGGCCAGACTGAAAGAGTGAATCAGATTTTGGAGGATATGCTTCGAGCATATGTATCCAAAAGACAGAGTTCATGGGAGGATTATCTTCCTATGTTAGAATTTGCATATAACAGTACTAAGCATACGAGTACAGGGTTTAGTCCTTTCATGCTTATGTATGGTTTTCAACCTAGATCACCTGTTACAGTAGAATTCTCAGGACTTCAGCATGATGCAGTACGTAATTTTTTGCAAGATATGCAGGAAATGTTACAAGTTGCGAAGGAATCTATTAGAAGTGCTCAAGACCGAGACAGGTTTTATTCTAACAGACATCGTTCACCTAGAGAGTTCTCTGAAGGAACGATGGTGTATTTGCGAGTTCCGAAAGATTCTGAGACTTTACGGACAGGTAGATCTCCGAAATTATCCCCTAGATACTGTGTACCATTTCGTGTTACACGACGGATTGGTTCAGTTGCATATGAATTGGATTTGCCTTCTCATGTGAAAGTTCATCCTGTATTTCATGTCCTTAGACTTAAGGAAGTACTGGGTGAAGCAGATCAGTTAGTTACTCCTTAAGAAATTATAGATGTCGAGGACATGACATTTGTTCCGCACGAACCTGAAAAGATTCTTGGATTTCGTAAACGAAGATTGCGTAATACGTTTATCACGGAATACAAGATCAAGTGGAAGGATCGTGTTGAGGAGGACGCTACATGGGAGACATTGACTACTCTTCAGAGAGATTACCCTGGCTTTTTAGTGAGCTCAGGAGTGAGCTCTTAGAGGAAGGGGAGTATGTCATGTGCACAGTGTGTATCTACCGTGTGCTATACGCATGCAAGACTAGTTTCGAGGCTTCGGGAATCTTGGAACTAGGCAGGCTGATTGACGAGCTGAGTTAGGGATATACTAACGAGCGGGCACCCAAGTATGGACGGGCGGGCGGCCAAGTGTGGACGCCCGATGACCGGCCAAGAGCCTATAAAAGGGTGGCCAAGGTTAGTTATTGTAATATAGAGAGTCTCGCGAGTTTGTGAGAGCTCTATGGTCTTGGAGCCTGGATCTAGTGCAGACGTGCACCTGCTTTATGCAGCCGAGGCCGGCAGCAATCTCGAGGCCCGCGAGGGCAGCTTCGTGGCGGTATGGGACGTCACGAGGAGGAGATTGGTCGGTACATCAACCTAGTTAGCTCAGCTCGTGGCTCGGTGGGGACAGCCAAGACTGTGGGCTCGCCCACGGCTGTCATGGTTGGGAGGTGAGTCGGGCCTGCACCCCCTTGCTTGTTTGTTTGTTTGTTTGTTGCAGGATTCGAGTTTCGAACCAAGATCGATCACGAGGGGATCCGTGGGATTTGACATGAAGGCCAACCCACAAATAGAAGTTGGTCTTCTTCCTTTGGTTGCCTACTCCCATGAGGTTCTCTTCTCGCGATCGACCTCACTCATCGCCTACCTCTCCCACAAGCTGCCCACTGCCCACAACCACCATCTCGCCCTCATCTCCGTGATCTCGTCTGTCTTCATGCTGTGCGAATAGCCAGCTTCTGAGGTGCTTGCCCATCTCCAAGCTAACTCCAACCTGTAGAGCTGCTGCACTGAAGATAAGAGTTGCTCCTATCACTACAGTCACGGAGCCCGTATGATAAGTACATGAGTATCATTGCTATCGCTCAGCTTCACCTACGCTCAGTAGCATCAAGCTCCTTGCATCAGCAGATTACTAGCAGTGGCCATAAGTATCGTACTGCAGCCATCCAATAGAGGAGCTTCGTCATCCATACGGCCAGGGAATTTCAGCCATTTGTTTGGGATAAGTTTCATCACAACCCTTATTTCTTGGCTTCACACTTCACCACAGATAGGGGTGCTTTCACATGAAGCTAAAAGCTTCCTACCCATCTGCCGTACCATCTTGAGCTGAATTCCATTGCAAAAACAGTAAGTTTTCAGTTCAGATTTGAGTCATGACTTCGCTATCTTCTAGTACATTGTTCATGGATAAGTTCAAGGAGGAAGGCTTTCCCACATTGCAAACCAAGATGCAGGTGCTACTTAGCATGAAGGAGTCTGGGATGTTGAGAACGACACAATTGATGCACTTGATTAGCCACAAATAAAAATTTGGAAGCAGCAAAATGCAAAAGCCATTGCCCTCATTGGTCTCTACTTGGCGGACTCTCTCATTCATCACGTCGACTTTACAACCACGGCTAAGGAGATCTGGCATCGATTGGAGAGAATCTTTGGTAACAAGGTCACTAATTCCAAAGTTTATCTGAAATTGAAGTTTTATTTCATTATGTTTGTCATCTTTCCTTTCTGCACCTAGAGTTAGCTTGCTCTCCTATTCCTTCATGGAAGCTGTGAATGATATAGGCTCCGTCAGCGATGGCATCTTCGGGTATATCTTCAACGACCTCATCATGCGAAAGTGTTGCACCACCTTTAAACGTTGGAGTGGTGTTCCATTACTGCAGGTGAACACAAAATTATAGCCCAAAAGGATGAACTTAGATGAGAACATCTCTTTGAAGGCTCAGAACCGGAAGGCTTCCAAGAACTGGATACATACGAACAACCCATATATTTTCTTGAGAGTGGGCTTGATGTTGATGTCGAAGGCGAGGCCTTGCACATGGGATTTATCATATTTATGCACTACATGCAGCCTTTCTTTTCTTTGAAGTCCCGTGAGCATATTCTAATGGATGCATGGATTGCGATGTCAGGGACTTCTTGATAGGAAGTGATAAACTTCTTGATAGGAAGTGATAAACTGTGTAATTCTCCCGCACATCCAATTCTCCATTGGATATCAAGAATTTGAGAAATCGTGCTAAGCCTAGTCTAATCACATGAATAGCATATGCTTAAGGAGGCTCAAAATAATCAAGAAAAATCCATAATGATATTTTCACACTAATGTAAGAGAATAAGCATACTCAACTCAATCTCTATTGCAATGTGTTGTATACCATACAATGAGAGTCTTCTAATATAGATAGCCTCTAGTCCCACTTGCTTTGCATGTGTCCACCCACGTAGCATCTTTATCTCTTGACCACCTTACACTCCATGTGGCAAGTTGTGGCACTCTCATCCATCCAACTCAAATAAGATAATATCTTGCACACTTCAGGTGCATGCATATACACAAACTTTCTCAATATCTGAGCTTACATATTTCAACACCCTCCTTAAGTGAAAGGTATTCTCTCCACTCACACTTGACCAATGTGCAATCAATTAACCAAACACACACCCATGACAACTTGGCATTGTGACAAAGTCAGCTTTCAACACTCTCCCTCAATGCTAAATCGGAGTTTCACAGAAACTAGGTCAACTCCTAATTTCACACGTGTGTGCGTGTCTAGCCACCTCGACACTCAATTCCTTTCGAGCGTAAGCTTAGCTTGGGCAGAGCACCCATCCAACCATTTTTGAATACCCATCGTATTCGGGTAGGATACCCAACAATGCAACGCCCATCGCGTGTACAAAATCATTGATCTTTATTGTTTGGTACTCTTTCCACCTCATGTGCCTTTGCAGTGGCATGTACATGGGATTGATCCTTTGGTTTACTGGTGCCCCGCAATATGTTGCCCAACAATCTGGGTTCCTGAGGTAGTAGAGACGCTAGCTTGGTTGGTTCTTCATTTTAGCACTATTGAAGGCCCTATCATCGACCGGCCTCCTGCATACACCTCTTTCTTCTACTGGGGTACTGTGTAGCCACCCTGTGAAAGGTTTTTCTACGCACAGCCACATCATTGGGACCTCCAGTGTGTTTGTTTTATGGATTGGCTTTTTGCAGGAAAGGTTCTTTGCTGGTACGTGCAAGAGGTCCCTTGGGATGTCTAGGTGCAAGAGGTCCCTTGGGATGTCTTCTGTAGCCTTTCTTTTTCTTTAAAGAATAGGTTATGGGGGTTGAAAGATCCCGGTAGGGGGTCTCGTGCCCATTGAGGTGTGGTTCTTTGATCAGGAGTTGGCGGGACCTCATATTCTTTCAACAGCTTCTAGACTTCATGCGGTTCTGGTGGCAGCTCATCAAAGGTGTCGGTGTTCAGGTCGGGGAAGTTCGCACATTGGGGCTCCTCTCCTTGTTCCTTTTCAGCTCACTAGGATGTCTCGGCATCCTTCGGTGACTGTGCCGGAGGATGGCTTTTTGTTCCCTTGTAGTGTCTTTGCCCGCATCTCCAGTGTCTTTGCTCGAGCCTTCAGGGTCTTGTTCTCCCGACTTGTGATACTTATCAAAATTATCTTTCTTGTCAAGTTCATCAATAAAGTCTAGGGCCTCATCCCCTTCCATCCCGTCGAAGGTGGAATAAGTTACATGTGTTGTGGTAAAGAAGTAATTGGCTACCTTTCGCTGTTCAATTTGGTTTGCAATTGGGTTGAAGAGAGAACTACAACGTTGATTGGGTTATAAGTAGCAGCCAATGGACTAGTTTGCATTGCTTTGTAAGTAGCCCGCACTACGAGAGCAAGGCCTTCTCCAAGAACCCATCGTTCTGCATGGTCTATCATGTCATTGCCCAAGGCAGTAGGCTCAGAAAATTGGTTGGCATATCGGATGCGTCTTTTTAATATGAATGTCTGCCGGTTGCTCAAGGTAGATATCTCCTTTGAAAACAAGCATGTTTACTAGATGCATGTATTCCATTGGCACAGCTTCTGTCGACTTGGCACAGTTTGGGCTTGTTGGCTATTGAGTTCTCTCTTTCTCTACTTCTTGGCCGTCCAGTATCAAGAGCTTCTCAATTTCTCCGTAAACATGTTATGCAAAGTATTGAACTGCAGCCTCAGCACACCATGTTAGAGAAGCCTTGCATAAATCTCTGTTAGAAGTCATCTCCTGTCTTTATCAGACACCAGGGCCTCTGTTGTGGGTGTGCCCGCCCTGTATAGGTGTTTTATCATTTTTCCTTACTCCCCGTATTTTTTTCCCATTTTTTTCCATGATGTGGGTGGCTACCACAGGCTGGCAGGAGCCTCTGATGCTGGCCGACTGCACTCATGTGTACCAAGAGCTGGTCGACTTCATCAGGAGGGGTCGTGGTATTTTTCTCTGCTGGCCGATTGGATGTGCCCAGTCGTGAGGGCCACTAGCGCTGGCCGATTGCATGATGGGGCCATATAAATAGGCCCCATTGCCCCACATTGTACTATTTCTCGGGATCTTGTGTATAGAGAAGAGTTATACGCTTATCTCTCTCCTTCTCTTGTGCTGTCTATTTTTTGCACTCTACTTGCTCTTGTGGTCTCAAGTTTGGTTATCATTTTCCTTGCGTATTTTGACATGGTATCAGAGCCCTAGGCTCTTGATAGATCTTCGGAGTTTTTTGAGCAAGAGGAGGATAGTTACGTTGCTGATTGGTGGATTGTTTAGACTGTTCGAGAAGAGAAGTTGCAAGAGGAAGGCGGACTAAAGTGCTGGACAGCCACTTGCAGGTTTAGAGTTTTTTTTCCCACCCACCCACCTACCCTTTTTCAGTTACATCTCCGCGATGGCAGATTTGTTAGAGATGGCTGAGAAGCATGTGAAGATCCCGACACTCCCCACGTTCCAGTGGACCGTCAGTTGGACGGGAACAACTACGGCATATGGAAGGTTATGATGGAATCTGTTCTGGAGTCTTACGACCTCGCTGATTTTGTCATTGTTGGGGTTCCACGGCCGGAAGTAGAGGAAGGGGAGTTACCGTCGATCCGAAAGGACCGGGAGGCTCAGACACAGATGTGGGATCGTGTCAACGCCAGGGTCCGTTCGTTTATCTTTCTCAACTGCACATTCTCAACTGCACACCACAGGTAATCAATCATGTAAAGCATATGACGCTGGCCAGAGGTATATGGCAGCATTTGGCCTCTCTTTACAACAGGGTATCGCCCATGAAGAGGATATCCTTGGAAGTACAGATGCGGGTTATGAGCCCTGCAAAGTCGTTGACGATGCGGGAGCATATTAACAAGCTGCAGGCACTTCAGCAGGAGGTTCTTCAGGCTGGGAAGGAGATATCGTCAGAGGACATGGCCATAACGTTGTTGTCGCACTTGCCCTCTCAGTACTCAGCATTTTACTCATCTTTGATTACCAGTGGCAGGCTCAGTACCATCGCGTGGGATGAGCTTGTGCCCATGGTCTTGGAGCAGGAGGAATGATTCACGAACCCTCCTCAGGGTGGAGGTTCGGAGGCCTTAACTGGCCAACGGTCGAAAGGCCGTAACACGGGCAAAGGGAAGGCTTCCTCGGAGAAGTCCGACGTTGACCGCGAGAAACTAAAGGCAGAGAGGACCTATAATGATTGTGGCGAGAAAGGCCACTATTGGAGGCAGTGTCCCAAGCGGAAGACCGAGAAGGGTGAAGATTCCTCAGCAGCAATCATGAAAACTCCGGCTTTTGTGCACGTGGAGGTGATGGACACCGATGTTTCATTTTCTTCAGGCAGGGAGGAGATTGGAGGATTCTCCGCAACGGATACTCGGGAGTGGATTTTAGACAGTGGTGCTTCCAGGCACATGACTCCTTCCTGTTCATATTTACAGGATCTCTGCAAGTATTCTGGTCACATTCATACTGGGGATACATCCACTAAGGATTGGGCTTCCACTGGAGGAACCCATGGTCATCCAAAGGCACTTTGTTCGTGCACAGATCGTTGCTGATGACATCTTGCTAGAGTTTTGTTCGATGGAGGACATTACTGTGGACCTCTTCACGAAGTCGCTATCTCACGATTTGCTCAGGCGGCACCCCAGCTCCCTGTGGTTGGTTTCACAGCCAGGAGCTGAGAGGGGCTGTTAGAAGTCATCTCCTGTCTTTATCAGACACCAGGGCCTCTGTTGTGGGTGTGCCCGCCTTGCATAGGTGTTTTATCATTTCTCCTCACTCCCCGTATTTTTTCCCCATTTTTTCCCATGATGTGGGTGGCTGCCCCACAGGCTGGCAGGAGCCTCTGATGCTAGCCGACTGCACTCATGTGTACCAGGAGCTGGCCGACTTCATCAGGAGGGGTCGTCGTATTTTTCTCTGCTGGCCGACTGGATGTGCCCAGTCGTGAGGGCCACTAGTGCTGGCCGACTGCATGATGGGGCCATATAAATAGGCCCCATTGCCCCACATTGTACTCATTCAGTTATTTCTCGGGATCTTGTGTATAGAGAAGAGTTATACGCCTATCTCTCTCCTTCTCTTGTGCTGTCTATTTTCTGCACTCTACTTGCTCTTGTGGTCTCAAGTTTGGTTATCATTTCCGCTGCGTATTTTGACAATCTCAACCTAGATTTTTCAAGGGAGAGGGAAGGAACCTCAGACAGACAGACTCTGGAAACTTGCATTGAGTTCATGAATGAGTACTTCAACGTAGCAGGATACAATGAGCGAAGTAAGCTGGCCTTGGCTCATCTGAAAGTTATTAGAGTAGCCAGGGTTGGATGGAAGAATTATTATGAGACCAACGAACTAGATCAAAATGACATGTCATGGGATGATATGAGAGATTATCTTCACAGATCGATTTTATCATGTCATATGAATTCATCACTCGAAGCATTTTTAGGTAGTCCATGCCCCACAGCGGCAGCCTAAAAAAGTCTATGAGGCCCACCTTCTATAGCAGCCGGCTGGCATCTGCATCTTCCAAGATTAAGTGGCAACATTTTGCTCATGGAACCATTTCATAATAAGTTTTATCTGTGTAACCATCCTTAAAACACATGGAATTTCAGCATGCATCTTCCTACCCGCTCTAGTTCTTCATCAATGCGGAAGTAACCCACCTTGTCGGTTGTTACCTAGTACGGAATGTAAGGAGATATGGCCTCCTTGGGCCTCCTTGGGTGCTGTAACTTTTGATTTGCTCGTCTTACAGAACCCGACTGTGCTGCTTGTCGCAATCATAGCTATAATACTTGCGCTCTCTGCTATGTAATCTGTTGTGTGTCCTTGGCCACCTCTGCATACAATTGCTGCCAAGGACTGCAATTCGCAATCACTGCTTCAGAAATGTTAGTCTTGCATGTTACCTTCTTGCTTCTTGCAAGGACTCATAGGGTAGTGGCCAAACTACTTATCTTGGATCGTGAAGACCCATTGGAAGAGGCTAAAGAGGCCAAGAGGTGTGTCAATCCCTCTTGTTTAAGTCGTCCTACTCTCAATCCTCTAAGGTAATCCTTCCAAAATGCAATAGAAAGCTTGAACCACTCTTCTCTCTGCTCTACCTCAATCACTCCCTCACTCAAGTTTTCAAGCATGCACACTCAATCACACTCCAAGAAATCACAAGTATGCATACAACAAGCAAGCAAGAGGTAAGAACACAAGAGGAGAAGAAAGCTTTGTACTTGAGAAATGAATGATTCTCCCTATTCACATTATCAAAAGTAGTATATATACACAAGGGCTTTGCCCGGCCGCCCAACTTAAGTGGGTGACCATTGCCTATCTCTACTCATATATACAAGGCTTATGGTTGGATTTTGCTACATCATTGGGGCTCACGGGTATGCATAATGTGAAATTCTCTTAGGCTAGAGGCAGGGATTTGAGATGTACAGAATGTGTGAACATATCTTTATAGCTTTAAAGAGTAACAAACACACAGTATGAATTAGCTTTTTGTTATGTATTTCACCATCTTGTCCTTGCCATTTACAGAGGCAGGCTGAAGAGAAACTTCCCCACCTTGATGCAAAGGAGGGTTTAACTCTCTCATTTGAAGATTTGCAGACATCACAGATTTGGAATTTGCGATTCAGGTACCTCTTGAACTTCATAACAGAAGCAGCACATACAATTTATTTGCATGATCAAGTAATTCAAAGCCTCTTTATGTTTCTTTACTATACATTGCAGTTATGTAACATCCTATAAATGGATTCATGCAGATTTTGGCCAAATAACAAAACCCGCATGTACTTGCTGGAGTCTACAGGTCAGAACATGAACAATTGTACATTTTCGAGAGAGGAAAGTAAAACATTGGTAAATTTTTAACGTACGTATGGTCACTCAATTAAAAACAAGAAGTGAATGAATTCAGAAATCCAAAATGAATCCGTTGCACGAAGTTGGCATGTGTCTTGTTAGGAAAGAAGCATGTAATAGGCAGTAGTCCTCGGTTTGATTCCTTAAAAGAAGATGGTGTCTTTGTCTTTTACAGGGAGATGTATAGCAGCAATAATTAATTCATGACATGGCTTCCCTCCTCTCTTGCTTAGCTATATACCTTCTCTAGTGCCCAAGTCCAAGTCCAAGTCTAGATCCAAGTCCAAGTCCAAGCCCAAGTCTAGATCCAAGTCCAAGTCCAAGTTCCATAACCAAGTTCATGTTCATGTCCAACCTATATGTCCAAGTTCCATGTTTATGTCCAAGCTTCATGTTCCATGTCCAAGCTCTATGCCCAAGTTCTCCATGTCCAAGTCCAAGAAACACTCGCTCATCCCATGAGTAATCTCCACAACTCGTATAGCCTTGTTCATGAAGAAAACCATGGAAATGCTTTTCTCGCAAGAAAACTAATATAAAACCTGTTTTAACGGTTTTTGGGCGATAAAAACATCCAAAAAGTAGTTTTTAGGGTTTTTGGAGTAGTTTTAGGGTTTTTGAAATTTTTAGGTTTTTGGAGAAAATTTTTGTCCGTACATGCCATGCATATGGCCATACAAGTCTAGGTTTGACTGTACATTTGAAAAGCAAGTTGGAGAAGGTGTTGATGGCGAAGAAGAAACTCTTCATGATTATAATGATGTCCACACACACTCCATGATCTCCTTCAATCTTCAATGATCTTGTTCATGGTACTACAAGAGAAGTCCGATCCTTTTTATACTTGTAAGAGACCTTGCTTTTTGCCAAAGAGCCTTCATGCTTTTGCTTTGCCTTTTTACGCTTTGCTTTTCTCTTTTTGCCTTTGCTTTTGCTCTTTTTATTTTTATTAATAAAATATTACTCAACTTTTAGTGCTTTGCTTTTCTGGCTTTAAGGCCTTAGAGCTGCTTTTTGAGAAAAGCGCCTTTTAGCTTTTTGGTCCGGCTCAGTCTCCTCTTTCCAATGGTGTCCTTGGCTTGCGTTCAACCTTGTTTGACTTTTTGTTTTTTCTTGCTTTTTGACCAAGAATGGTGCTTTTTCTTAATCAATCCTTATGGACCTTGTTGCCATGTCTTCTTCCACTTGTCTGGTGTCCGAGCATGGATTTCATTATGTGAAATAGAGCTAAGAGGGCCAAATAGTTACATTCTCTCCCTCTTACATCGTAGTTGTCCTCAACTGTGGACTATAGCACATCCATATGTTCTATGTATATCCGTGAGTTCCAAGTATATAAAGTACTTTCATATGTTTGAAGGTACTAGCCTCGTCTGGTGAGCTTGTGCATTTGGTCTTTCCCCATATTTGAGGTGTCATTTGTTCATCTGGCAATATCTCAATGCCTTTTGTTTGACCGATGTCCTTGTTCTTGATGGTACATCTTCATGGCTTGTCACATGTGTTAGATAAAATAAATGCATACTTACCTCCTGCAAAAACTAGACACAAGCTAGTCAACAAACAAGTATGCATCATTCGCGTCTATTGGGTATTCTAGGTACTGGTCAGGTAGTCTGGAGCCTAGTGGACTATCACATGCCATAAAATAAATGCATACTTACCTCCTGCAAAAACTAGACACAAGCTAGTCAATAAACAAGTATGCATCATTCGCGTCTATTGGGTATTCCAGGTACTGGTCAGGTAGTCTGGAGCCTAGTGGACTATCACATGCCATAAATCCAAGCGTTGTCTACACATCAAAAACAACACAAAAATCAAAGAAATTCAAACATACATCAGTATGCAATGCACAAGTAATGATCCTCCTTTTCATGGATTGTCTTGTCTGGTTTCATCAAAACCATGCTGAGCCATCTGGTTACTAGGACCGCTCAGACTTTTCCTCAAGGCCATTTGGTCACTGGGACCGCCCGAGAGTTTATCAATAGTCATCTGTGCCATTTGGTCACATTGACCACCTGACTATGAAATCCAATAGTCATCTAGGCCATCTGGTCACAATGACCGCCCGATTGTGAAATCCATTACAGTCATCTGGGCCATCTGGTCGCAGTGACCGCCCAATTGCGAAATCCAATACAGTCATCTGGGCCATCTGGTCGCAATGACCGCCCGATTGTGAAGTCCAATATATTTGGCATTGTTGTCGTCCAATGGGTTATCTGGCATCGTTGCCTCCCATATACAAATCTCGTTCCGGTATCGTTGCCACGATGGGTCATCTGGCATTGTTGCCTCCCATACACAAATCTCGTTCTGGCATCGTTGCCCTCCATATACAAATCTTGCTCCTTGGGCTTTCTCGTTGCCACTCAAACTAGAATCCCTACTCTCAAGCCTCATTGGGAGAGCTATGATATTTCGCCAATGATACATCACAGATATTGGCATAGACTTTGGCACTCATACAGAAGGAGCCAGATCTCTCATTTCTTTTGGTTATTCTTGCGTGGTGGTCTCCCCACTAATCAATGGAGATCGGTTTTCGGTGTAGCACCTTCCTGTCCTAGGTGTGCGGCAGATTTTGAGACTGTACAACATTGTTTATGGGGATGCAGCACTGCACAACAGATTTGGGGTTCTGTAGCCCAACTTATGGGCAAATTGAGTGACCGAGCCATGCATGTGACCTGGGGGGCAGTTGCTTGGCTCTCCCAGTCTGGTCTGTAGCTTTTTTATGAGGGTAGTGGTACAGATTCTGCTATTTTCATTCGTAGAGGTATTGCCCAGCATGGTTTATTGCAGGATGTTCTTCACTCTGATTATACACCCCCCAGACAGAGGATTGACACCAGTTGGGAGATTGTTGCCAGTATTACAGAATAGCAGATCTAGAGAGCTAGATGCACGGAGGCTATTGAGGGTGTCCAGATTTTTGGGTCTCAGTGCATTAGTACTATATGGATAATGGGGTGATATCATCCATACTCTTATGGCTACTTGGGCTCGCATTCAGGGGCCCTCTCTTTCTGTGCAGGCAAAGCGCATGATATTTATGCGGGAGTGGGACCATGGCATCTTCTTTTCCTCTAGTACCACAGGTGTTACATGGCATCATGATGCTCCTCAGTGGTTGAAATCACCTTACATATTGGGGTGATTCTATTCTTTTTCGGCTTATAGTTGTGATTGTTGTATGTTTTTTTCATACTTAATAGAAGTCTCTTTCTGGGGAAAAAAAAAACTAAAGCATGTCCAAATAACCATTATAAGTAGAATAATGATCAATTCCAGTCCAATATATATACAGTGAAGAGGGCTAGAGGTATGATCCTTCCCTCTTGAATCTGTCTTGATCGCAAGACCTCCATATCTGAACTTCAAATACATCTCGACCAACCACTTTCTCAATGCTCATAAGCTCGAAGTATACCTGGATAGTCCTAGAAGTACTCCTCTGGCATCCATTTCACGTCCAACAACGAATAACTCTTGAATTCCAAGAGGAACTTTCTGACCACTGTCTTTCCTCCTTTTCTCACAGAATGAAACACAATCTGTTTTGGCTCTTGCACCCCTGGTGGATTCTTCAAAACAAGTTTCTCTGGGGATAACATGGTTGATCTTCTTGGTATCTTGAAAGGGCCATATACCATCATTCCCTGACTTTGGCAATCCAAAGATAAAATCCATAGCAATATTCTCCCATAGATCATTCAATGGGTCAATAATCTTGCTGGTGTTTGTCGATCAAACTTGACCTTCTGACAAAACAAACATTCTCGAATGATAAAGCTCAATGTCTTTCTCATACTAGGCCAATAAAAATAGCTCTCCAAAGCTTGAAGTGTTGTCAAGGGGTCTCTATGCCCCATGTATGGAGAAGCATGGCACTCTTCCATTACTTTGGCCTAAATTCCTTGTGTTACTCATGACCTGGGTTTGTATCATAAGAAAACCCTTCTTGATGACATAAAAAGTCACCAAATTTCTATTGTGCAATCTGTTCCAAAACATCTTTGAAATCCTCTTTGGTAGCATAAGGATTCTTCATCAAATTGAAATCCATATGGTAACCCATAGAAACCGCATGGCTCAAGGGTCTCTGAGATAATGCATCTGCTTCCTTGTTGGCTTTGACATTCATCGGCCACAACATGGCCTGCTTGGTTCAAGACTGCTCCAATGCAATCTCATCATGTTCAACCACAACAAAAGGTCTAGAATATCCAACATTGGTCCTTTGCTAGGATAAAGTCTCAATGCTTCAAAAGGATTATGTTTCAGCTTTGGTCCACAAAGATTCCATGGCTTTATTTGTCGAAACATGCAATGGGCTAAGCACCACTGCAAACCATTTGTCGAACTTCTTGGCATGATGTCAATCTGATGATCTCTTGATCTCTCTGGCTTCTTTGCCTTCCTTTCCCTTACCTGTCATGAAGAAACTGCATCTAAAAGAGTAGCCTCGATAAATAGAGCAGGTAGCTCTAGATTCTTCTGCAATGGTGTCTCGAAAATAGGCTTTAGCAGCTTCAACTCCGTCGGCTTCAGTGGCTGAATCCTTGATGAAATCTGCAAACATTTGAGCGTTCTTTGATCCTGCTCTCTTTTGGTTCTCCAAGAAATAAATTCTTTGTCTCTGAGAGGTCGTCTGAACTACTGAAAGTCATGGTACTCTTCTGATGTCACGGCCACGGTTCCCATCAAGAATTTCTGTAACAACCTCATGCTTGTTTCCTTCATGAGGCCCATGGTCTCCCTCTACTCTCGACATGGCTTTGTCACCCCAAGAAAGTTTCTTAAAGAGAAATCCTGCTCTGATACCACTATAAGCCCAGTGGGGCGTGCAGTGATGACAGACTCAACCACATGTCCAAGAGATAAAAATATAAAGAGAGAGGGGAGAGAGAAAAGGGAATGGGGATCTTGCACAGTACACCACATTGAGCGGGGAACAGGTTCCGCCTCCTCTTCAGGAATTTATTTCAGGAACAATCCACGGGCTTTTCCAAGCCAGGACCAATACAACAAATGAAAATAATATCAAACAAATATGCCGATGTAGGATATCCAAGTCAATGTTGATGTCGACGTACAAGATCTTTGATGTCGAGCACACCACGGGGATGACCCACAAGTATCTCTCACCGGGCTAGTACCAAATCTAAATATCCAAATCCAAATCCAATGAATCCAAGTCCAATGAATCCAAATCCAAAATCCAAGTCCAAGTCCAAGTCTATATCCAAGTCCAAGTCCAAGTTCCATAACCAAGTTCCATGTTCATGTCCAAGCTTCATGTCCAACCTATATGTCCAAGTTCCATGTTTATGTCCAAGCTTCATGTTCCATGTCCAAGCTTTATGCCCAAGTTCTCCATGTCCAAGCTATATGTCAAAGTCCAAGAAACACTCGCTCATCCCATGAGTAATCTCCACAACTCGTATAGCCTTGTCTATGAAGAAAACCATGGAAAAGCTCTTTCTCGCAAGAAAACTGATATAAAACCTATCACCCATGCATATGCCCATACAAGTCTAGGGTTGACCGTACATCTGAAAAGCAAGTTGGAGAAGGTGTTGATAGTGAAGAACTTACTCTTCATGATCATAATGATGTCCACACACACTCCACGATCTCAAGAATGGTGCTTATTCTTCTTATGGACCTTGTCCCCATGTCTTCTTCGACCTGTTTGGTGTCCAGGCATGAATTTCATTATGTGAAATAGAGCTAGGAGGGCCAAATAGTTACACTAACCCTAGCAGTCCTCATGTAGGCCAACCCACCAAGTCTTCCCACTTCAATCTTTCACTCACACAAGGATATTCCCCCTCACAAAGGACTCATTGGATAGTTCCACTATGGAGGATGTAAGAATAAGCTTTCATTTCTACTGCTTATAACCAATGGGAAGCAACTATTTGCAGGAGCCAGCTGCCACAGCCCGCTGCGTCAATCATTGCCGATCATCCCCCAAAGGCTGCTCAAAGCCTACAAAGCTCCACCAGCTCATTTGATGCTCTCTAGCCAAATAGGTTTTATTTCACCTTTTCTAGTGCCAAATGCTTGTGCCCGTCCATCGATGTGTGCATGGCACATGTCGTCTTGCCATCAGGTAACCCGAACAAGCTACTGAAAAAGGAAAAGATTTTTTTTTTCATACTGCATCGTAACAGGGGTCTTACAAACATAAGCTAGCAGATGCCTAGTCCGACCTGGGATAAGTGCAATGATTTTCTAACACAGCTGCTGAGAACACATCAACAAAACCTCCACCACCTCTTATGTTCTTGGGAAGTAGGGTTTTTCTCTTCTTGGTCTGCCACCACCATGTCAGTTTGTTGCCCTAAAGTAGAATTTTTCTTTTCTTAGTCTGCCACCTTTATACCAGATTGTTGACAGAAACACAATATGGCCATGAATTCTTTAGGCCAGATAAGCTCAATCCAGAGTTCTTTCAGCTCCACGTTGTCGTGAAGTGTGCGGTACAGCCAGGAAAGTACGAAACTTCTAGCTGTGAGAGTGAATGTCAAATCCAACAAGGAATCTCACGCACAAAATTTCCCAAGGAGTATTGAACATCACTAATTCCAATGACAAATACATGTGTCAACTTGCCTCAATACATCCTTGAATTCATCCAGATGATTGCACAGAATTGCATGAAATCCTTTGAACCATTCATATGTGTGCATAACAAGGCATTCCCCATTTTTCCAATAACATGTGTTCCCTTACAACCTTTACATCCAGTGCCATTAAAACCATGATTTCATGATGCTCCTTTTCACCTGAAAACCTGCCTTAATATTCTAACATTTCACAAGCTAGAAATAGAATACGGCATAGCTATTTCATATACATAATTTCCAAAACTCAATCAAACAGGAACAAGGCCATCTTCCGTGATTTTACAAAACTCCAAGTTCTCCCAAAATTTATATCTTGTTCACCAGCTTTTTCCCATATATTCCAAATCTTTTAAGGGCTTATATGTCATGCCCTTTTACTAAAGTAACAAAGAAGTTTTTTGAATTAGGCTTATCTGAATGATGCGATGAGTGAACACGTCGATTTTTTTATTTTTGTTAACCCATAATGGCCGCTTCAGCGCCGATAACATGATGGAGAAAGAAATGGTGAAACAGTCGCCTCAGCGCTGACTGTGAGCTTTGATTTTCCAAGAAGCACATCATCAGATAGCTCTCAATTTTCCCTTCATTTATAGCACCTAAAAGCTATGCACAGAAGATAAGCTCTTCGAATGAAATCCTCTGGTCGCCGACGACACTGTTCCCTCCCTCTGCAGATTTTTCCTACTCACTCTGCAATCACCGTTTGCCTCCGGTGCTCTCACCTTTTTCCCGCGGAGATCTCGGCGCTCCCTCCCACCACCTTATTCCAGCTGTACATGCCATTTAAAAAAAAAACTGCGCAATTCGCTTCTATGTTTTCTAGAAAAAAAAAATTCCCAAATATACTTTGTTTTTTTTTTAACCTTAGCACTAAGGTTACAAGGCATAACCTTAGCATTAAGGTTAAAGTTCCCAATGCAAAACATTTCATTTAATTCTATTCCCCGGCATTCAACAATTTCTTCGGCACTGCAATGTCTATTACTCTTGATGTCTCCGTAGTGTATAAATCATCATATTGGCCATGTGATTTATAGACTCCCCAATTGTTCATTCAAGTATCTTCCCATATCTTCATAAATACATTCCTTTGTGCATTGAGATACCCTCATGCTTGCATTCCATAAGATTCACTGAATTGACCCAATCGATACCATTTAGCAGAACCATCACCCTCCACACTCATATACAAAAACTCCTAAATCTGACTCAGCCTCAGCTTGTCTTATTGAACCTCATATACAATATGAACATATGTACATGGCATCATATAATGACTCGTCATGGCACTTAACCCCATGCATCTGGATGTGTATTTGATGGCCTCACATGCACGGTTTCACATCATAGACGTGCCATGGCACGACATCCACCCCCTCTAAACCTGCACATCCTCTGGTATGTGCCAAATCATCATCAAGGTCCACATATAGCTGAATGTCGTCTTCATCTTCAGCAGTTCCAGGAAGATTATCCTCTTCCTCTTCAATCATATCCATACTACCACTGTCAAACCTCTCATCCTGAGCCTCTTGTGAATCAAAAGGATCACTATCATGCCTTCTTTTAAATATCTTGATTCTTTTGCCAGCCACAAGATTCTTTACTTCTGTTCCATCAAGCTCACACAGAGTATACGTGGCATTTCCATGCACATGCTTAACAATGTAAGGGCCAAACCATCTTTTTGCAAATTTTCTTTGAACAGTGAATTGGTTGTCAAGGCTACTATCATACATTAGAACCCAGTCACCTTCTTCAATAGGTTTTGGCCGGAGTCTGTGTCTACTATCAAATCTTTCTTTATTTTTCAGCCTTGCATCTTTCAAGCGAGCTTTAGCAAGCTCTACATCTTCAGGCCTCCTCTCCAACTGTCTTATTCGCAATGCAAGGAGGTCATCTCTGCTCAATCCTTCCACCCAGGGCAATACATTCCAAGTTAGAATTACTTCTTCAACTGGCATCACTGGCTTCTGACCATACATTAATTCTGCGGGCATGTATCCTATCACTGAGCTATGAGTTGTACGGTCAGCCCACAAGGCATATGGTAGCAGCTTTGGCCACTCTCTCATCCTTTCTCTGCATGCCTTAGCCAAAGCCTTAATGATTGGAGGATGTCCTCGCTCACTTTTCCCATTGCCCTCAGGATTGTAAGCACATGTTAGAGACAGTTTGATACCAATTCTAGAGAAGAATTCCCTTGCTTCTTCAACATCTAGCTCACCCCTATCAGCTGTTATTTTCCCAACACAACCATATCGGCAGATCACATCTTCCAAGAGAAATTTGCATACTGTTTCCGTACTCTTTGTTCTAAGAGCACGCCCTTCTACCTGATTTGTCAAATCTTCTCTTGCAAGTGCTATATACCGCATCTGCCGAATTCCCAAAGGCATTGTAACTAGATCCACTACCCATCTGTAGTGCATGGGAGGTGGGTAGGTTGGTTGCAAGCCATCACGATGCCGCACATTTGAGTACATTTGGCATACTATGCATGTTTCCACATATTGGGAAATATCCTTGTACATTCCTCTCCACCAATATTTTTCCTTTATTTTGGTAAAAGTGGCCCACACACTTCTATGCCCAGCCCAGAGACTCTCATGGAATTCTTTCACAAGCTTTCCTTGAGTCTCTTTATCACATATGACTCTCTGTGGCATAGCATTCCTCTGTTTAGGATGCTTCCAGAGATACCCATCCTTTAGAAAGTAACCATATGCTTTTCTGCGGATCCTCTTAAATTCTGAGTCTGACCAATTCTCTTGCCTTGTCAGAGTACTCAAATATTGACCAATAAGCAACCAATCCCCTTCATATATTTCCTCAATAAAAGACTCAAGTGCATTTGATAGACAAATATGATCCCCTTTTGCATATGCTGTAGTATAGAACTTTGTACCCACATCATCAATGTCACTAATCATCTCTTTTTCATCTTCATACCTGGCTCGTGATAGCATATCTGCAACTGGATTATCTTTTACCGCAATATGCTCAAATTCAGGATTTAGTGACTTGATATAAGCAATCCACCTAAGCATAGCAATATCTGGAGTGGTACAACTTGCTATCATCCCAAGAAGTGGCAAGCAATCAGTTTCCACTAGTACAGATGCCCCAATAAGATATTCTTTTTCACATTTTAGAGCAGTGACTATCCCCCATAATTCTCTCTTGATCTGTGGATACTTTCGTTGTCGAAAGCTTAATACCTTTGCTCCAAATCTAATTACATACCTATGATCATCCTCATCATCTTGCCCTACTGCCCATCCTATCCCAGTAGGACTAGTATCAACTGTAACAATCACAGGCCTGCCACACTCATAATCTGCCTTTCTCAAAATGGGTGACGATTGGAGCAAATATTTCAGCTTCCGCATAGCTTTAATATGTACTGCACTCCACAAAAATTTTTGATTTTTCCTCAAAAGCTGATAAAGAGGATCTGCTACATGTGCATAATGTGGGATCCAAATAACATAAAAGACGCATGCTCCAAGAAATCTCCTCAGCTCTGTAACATTAATGCATATTTCCTTCATTCTTTGTATTGCATCTATCTTGGCTGGACAAGGACGGCGTCCACTAGTACTACAAAGATGTCCCACTATTAGCACTTCACCAACCCCAAACACTGATTTCAGCCCAGATAAAGTAAGATTTACTTCTTCAAGCCTGGATAGAATCATGTCACAATCCTTTATATGATTTGCCACAAACTTGCGGCACCCCTTTGAATCCAAATCCTCATCTTTATCTTTCTCATCACAGCCCTTTATTGGCACATCATCCAAAAATGGCATAGTTTTTTGTGGTATGAAGTCTCGTAAGACTTTATTCATTCCGTTCATCATATGTGCCACTAAGTTAGTGGCACCCTGTGGTAAGGTACACATCCTTACTAATCCCAAAGGAGTTCTCATTGTGGTCAAGTCCCTGCTTTGTATATCCAGCTGGAACTGATCATATCCCGAATACAGATCACCCATAGAGTATATAGCTTTCCCTGCAAATGCTTCTGCAAACTCATCCACAATTGGACCTGCTCCCACATTCCTGATTGTGACTTTGTTTACAGGTTGCATATCTTGAATAAAGCGCAATGTCCCATTTTTCTTTGGTACAGTAAACCATCTGTTGGAATATGGGGCACATGAAGGCTCCAAGATTCCCATCCTGATCTTTTCCTTTAGTAATTCCATCAACTTTGGTAAGAGAGCCTTTGGTACTGGAATTGGCCGCAGGTTCCAGGGCACATGTGGAACAGTAAAGATTACCATTGGTGCTGTTACACTTGGATCAACACAACCTATCTCATGCGGCTGAAAGGCAAAAGCTTTCCCATGTTTTACAAGCATCTCCTCAAAGCATTCCCTTTCAACTGGCAACAGAAAATCCCTCTCACCAATCTTCAGCTCTTTCAGAGTTTCTTGAGTAAATTTATGCCCAATTCTCTTCGGATCTCTAAGATTTGGCTGCATAGAAGCTTCATCTATCTTCTCCTTGCTTCCTGGTGGCAAGGGCAAGGCAACTGGTTTCACCTTCTTTGCAACCGTTTTGTACTTTGTATCAACATGAGCATCCATCTCACAATTCATGTTTTTACATTCCACCCCCTCAAATTCCTGGATTATATCATACATCTCCACAGATGACACCTTTATCATTTCATTTCCACCCTGTAAGCATGCTCTTCCCATATCAAAAAGCACATCCATAGTATCTATGAATGACACCTCATCAAGCACCCCTGAAATAAACTCATTCTTCTCCAAAAGACCACACTGCTCAAAACTTTTTTGTTCATTTTGTATATGTTTTTGCATGCCACGCTTTAAATCCTTGCTTTTTACAAAAACCAGTGACCCATAGCTGGAGAATCCCTGAAAATTTGCTGAAAAACTATTTACATTGATTGAGTCCTGCGAGAACTCATTCCCCCCTGTACCATTGGAATCCCGCTTTACAATGGCACCTGGCCAAAATCCCTCTATCTCCCTGTAATTCATGAACTCTCTGTTTATCTTTGGGAGTGACTGTGCCCGAAGAGACTCACGATTTCTTTCATGATTAATGCATACTGTCAAAAACTGAACAGCTTTTTTGCCATCTTTACTCCTTATTCTTGCATATGCTGATCCATCATCCAAAACTTTTGTTTCCATCCTTACAGCTGTAATGTAGGGTTGCCCAAGAATGAGGGGATACGATGACATCTCCTGAACAAAGAAATTCTGATCATCCTTCACATCCCCTATAGTTACCCTTACATTTGGACATGCTGCATAAAGCTCACCAGATGAATTATTAGCTGCTTTAATCATCCACCCATGATCCACATCCATTGGCCACTTACATTTGTTGTAGAGATTTTTAGCCATAAGATTTATTTCAGACCCATGATCAATTAGAGCGACATACGGCTCTTCCAAATCACCTATCTTGACAAGGGTTTCAGTAGTTGCTCTTGCCCAATGACTCCTGGAGTAATGACTCTTTGTAAGAACTTCTTTTTCATCATCCTCTTCCACAAAACGCACTTGTCGTGCCCCATCAGCAGAGTGATTACATTCCACCACATTTTCTCTCTCTTCCTTTTTCTGTACCTGTACACCATGAGTCTTGGAAGTGCTTGCCTCCCCTTGTGATGGAATAGATTCAATTATGGACTGCCTTTTTCTTCGTATAATATCAATTATCTCATCATGAAATTCTTTCTTTGCAATCCCCAAGACTTCCCCTAGTGTGAATTCCACCCTGCTGTTTAGAATTCTCTCTTCAAGCACCTTTTTGAGATCTGTTGCAACTTCAATATCAGATTGAAGCTTGTAGAGTGGACTTTTCCCTTTACCCTTCTCCTTCATTTTTGCTGGCACTTCTTCCATTGAAACATCATGTGGAGGTCTGCTATGCTGTGGAGGCATATGTGATGGCCCAGGATCCTTCTTTTCACTTCCGCGTGTAACTCTTTTTGATGGCCCTCCTTCCTCATTTTCCCTTTTTCGCTTCTCCTCTACCTGTGCCTCATTATTTTGGCATTTGGCAATATAGGCATGAATGGATAAAGAATCCACAGGCTCCTCCCAGCCAGTCTCAAGACATATACAATCACCTGCCTCATGCAAAGCTTGCTTTGACACTTTCTTTGATGCAATTAATTCCATTGTTGATGGCCAAAAATTCTCATTCTCATAATCCTCATCATTCTCAAATCCATGCTTTAGTTGACCAACCTTTAATCCATAGGTTGCTGCCTCAACCATAGAAATGGCATGACTAGCAGCCATATCCTCTACCAGCTTTTTCATCCCTCCTTTCCCAAAGTTTGTACTCAATGGAAGACCAGTCTCTGTAAGATGGATTTTCCCATCTTTGAAGAACACAAGTTGATTTTTAAGAGCTTCTTTATAGCTGGTACAATCCTTCTTTGCATGCTCTGGGTCATCACACCATATGCATCTATATGTAAACCCTTCTTTGCTTTGAGGCCTTTGCATAGAAGTCTGCCCCAATGGTAGACCTTTTTCTTCAATCCTGGACATCTTCAATTTTAAGTCACGCATACCCTTGATAAGCTCATCCATCGGCCCATCTATCTTTGGAATTGTAGCAGCTGGTTTGGATAGATTCTCAGGGGTGACAGCAGTTATGGGGGTTGCAGAGCCCATCACCATTTTATCCCTCCTCCGCTGTCGCTTTGCTAACATAGTGACTGCATCCTCAACATCATTCCAATCACTCTTTAATCCCTGTTCTGTATTCTTATCCTCAAGGAGGATTTCCAATTTCTCCTGGAGATCTTTCCCAGCTGCTTGCAAGAAGAGCTCTGTCTTTTCTCTGTCCAAAGTTGCACGCTCTATTCTTGACAACTGGGCATAACGCTTCTCAAACTCCCTTAGCAATTCTGTGGCAGAAATTTCCATTTTAGGTTTTGTGACCCATTCCAAGAAAGTTCGTTTGGTCACTCGCTCAGAATCCTCCATGAAGTATTCATCCTTTAAAGCAAGCTTGAATTCTTCCCAATTTCTGCCACCCTGTGCTGTCTGCAATCCTTTTATGCGCTCTCTTATTTCAGGAACGCATACCAGCTCAAAACTTCGAACCATATCCTCCTCAGTCACCCTGTTTAGCTCCATCTCCTTTATATAATTGCGCAGATACTTTGTAATGTCCTTCCCATCAAATTGATCTACCTTTTTCACAATTGATTGTAAGGCTTTGGTCGTGGAAATCTGTCCCCTCTCAGCAGCTTGTTGCTGTTGCATGTACATGGTAAACATTTGGAACATCTGCATAACTCCGGGGTCAAAATGAACCCCCTGGCCCTCAGAATTCTCAGCCATAGCTTCCCTGTATATTTCACCACACTCTCACCCCAGCAGTTTCACGTCGGGTTCACCAAAAGCTGTCGTGAAGTGTGCGGTACAGCCAGGAAAGTACGAAACTTCTAGCTGTGAGAGTGAATGTCAAATCCAACAAGGAATCTCACGCACAAAATTTCCCAAGGAGTATTGAACATCACTAATTCCAATGACAAATACATGTGTCAACTTGCCTCAATACATCCTTGAATTCATCCAGATGATTGCACAGAATTGCATGAAATCCTTTGAACCATTCATATGTGTGCATAACAAGGCATTCCCCATTTTTCCAATAACATGTGTTCCCTTACAACCTTTACATCCAGTGCCATTAAAACCATGATTTCATGATGCTCCTTTTCACCTGAAAACCTGCCTTAATATTCTAACATTTCACAAGCTAGAAATAGAATACGGCATAGCTATTTCATATACATAATTTCCAAAACTCAATCAAACAGGAACAAGGCCATCTTCCGTGATTTTACAAAACTCCAAGTTCTCCCAAAATTTATATCTTGTTCACCAGCTTTTTCCCATATATTCCAAATCTTTTAAGGGCTTATATGTCATGCCCTTTTACTAAAGTAACAAAGAAGTTTTTTGAATTAGGCTTATCTGAATGATGCGATGAGTGAACACGTCGATTTTTTTATTTTTGTTAACCCATAATGGCCGCTTCAGCGCCGATAACATGATGGAGAAAGAAATGGTGAAACAGTCGCCTCAGCGCTGACTGTGAGCTTTGATTTTCCAAGAAGCACATCATCAGATAGCTCTCAATTTTCCCTTCATTTATAGCACCTAAAAGCTATGCACAGAAGATAAGCTCTTCGAATGAAATCCTCTGGTCGCCGACGACACTGTTCCCTCCCTCTGCAGATTTTTCCTACTCACTCTGCAATCGCCGTTTGCCTCCGGTGCTCGCACCTTTTTCCCGCGGAGATCTCGGCGCTCCCTCCCACCACCTTATTCCAGCTGTACATGCCATTTAAAAAAAAAACTGCGCAATTCGCTTCTATGTTTTCTAGAAAAAAAAAATTCCCAAATATACTTTGTTTTTTTTTTAACCTTAGCACTAAGGTTACAAGGCATAACCTTAGCATTAAGGTTAAAGTTCCCAATGCAAAACATTTCATTTAATTCTATTCCCCGGCATTCAACAATTTCTTCGGCACTGCAATGTCTATTACTCTTGATGTCTCCGTAGTGTATAAATCATCATATTGGCCATGTGATTTATAGACTCCCCAATTGTTCATTCAAGTATCTTCCCATATCTTCATAAATACATTCCTTTGTGCATTGAGATACCCTCATGCTTGCATTCCATAAGATTCACTGAATTGACCCAATCGATACCATTTAGCAGAACCATCACCCTCCACACTCATATACAAAAACTCCTAAATCTGACTCAGCCTCAGCTTGTCTTATTGAACCTCATATACAATATGAACATATGTACATGGCATCATATAATGACTCGTCATGGCACTTAACCCCATGCATCTGGATGTGTATTTGATGGCCTCACATGCACGGTTTCACATCATAGACGTGCCATGGCACGACAACGTATGCAACCCTACAGCTCCACGTATGCAACCCCACACAACAGCAATCGATTAGCTGTAAGGGTAAGGGGAAAGGTCGGTGGAGCAATCGATGGGGAGGTGATAGAAAGAAACAGGCAGAAACTGGAATAGCACACACACAGAATTCTCTTGCTATTTATGGAGGCGAAAAACCCTAGCCATATGTTGTCCCATAAGACCTGTTTTCATGTACATGAAAATTGGATTTTCATGGTATGAGAAGCTGTTAGTTCTCACCTGTGTGAAAACTAAGATGACCTCATATCATGACACACATGTACTACATTCATGGTGATTGATGCATATGGAAAACCCTGAGTGAACATGCATACCAAGGCATTTGTCGTGAAAGTGCATGATCTAGTTTTCATGGATGTGAGAACTATGATAATTCTTGCAGATGTGAAAATGCAAAGTCTGAGAATGCATCGCACGTGCCGCCTCTTAAGGTGTGCTACCAATGCCGAAGAAAAAGATTGAAAATTTCTCCCAAATGCTGGCTCGTAAAGTGTCCTACCAATTGTGGAAGAAAAAGAGTCAATGCTCCCACTTATCTTGATGGTCAGACATAGCACTTGAGGACATCAAAAGCCACCTAATTGTAGATCTTTGTTTGACCGCCCGTTTGAGGGTGGAACATGCTCGAAAAGTGTAGCGTAGTGCCAAAGTTATCGAACAAAGCACACTAAAAATGTGATGTAAATTTAGCATCTTTATGCGAAATAATAGTCCTAAGCAAACCACAAATAGGGTACCAATGTCTAATGAAAAGTCAATCTACATCTTCAGTTGTAACATTAGCCTTGTAATGAATGAACATCATGAACTTACTAAACCTATCTACAATACTCAAGCACATCTTATTTTGACTTATTGCACTAGAAGGGGGCCCAAAACGAAGTCGATAGAGATATCATGTAGAATAGGCAAGGGATACAAGAGACCTTCCTGTTTACCTTGCGGTACCTTCTCTTTTTGACATACCGGACAATGTTAGGCATATGTAAACACGTCCCTCCTCATCTTTGGCCAATAGAAATTCCTCTCCAATTTCTCTAGCGTGTTATTCATGCCTCAATGTCCACCAGAGATGGCATCACACATAATCGATCCTTAATACATTGTGAATTGAAATGGCCCAGTGGCTTCAAGTTTTTGTGCCCACTGCATATCAAATTCTTTTGAATCTGTGTACTTGTGATGCATGTCCTATATCAAGGTCGCCGATGACTAAAGTAGTAGATTGGTGATGACTAAAGTAGTCCTTTGCAACCAGGTTTAACTTCTTGGCAATGTATTCGAGCACTCCACCAAGTTGTTGAAAAATCTAACTCCAACGGGCTTGGTGATCACTCCACCGAGTTGTTGAAAAATCTAATTCCATTGGGCACTCAGCATGGAAGCCATTTAAGTGTGCGATGATGTGTACATACCAAGGAAAGGCTTCCAATGCTTAAGGGCTTGAGTCAACACGAGGAGCTCCTTATAACAGAGTCGAAATAATTCTTTTCTATTATGTTCAGTTTTTTGGCTCATGTAGGCAACGGGATGACCATCCTACTGCATAACAACGCTAATAGCATGGTTACTGGCATGTATAATGAATTCAAATGTATTGTCCCAAGAAGCTAACTTCAGACAAGGTGACTTAGAGAGAGCCTTCCTGAGAGTCTTGAATAATGTCACCGTGGCTGGGGTCATCTAGACGTCATGCCTTTGTGTTTTGACTCCTTTTTCAGCAAATCTATCAGAGGAGCTGAAATCTTGGAGAACTTGTTGATATGGGCCTGATATGCATGAGAATCCCAAAATGAAGGAACAAACATCATATATGGTAATGGGGAGGTCCCAATTGAGCACTTTGTGGGCTTTGGTTGGGGTCCAAACGAATGCCCTCCGAACTACTGATGTAATGGAGGTAGTGAACCTCAATTAAGAAACATTTGAACTTCTTGGCATTGAACAGCTCATTGATGTCCAATAGTTTGAGAAATTTCTCAATATCCTTCTCATGTTGTTCCTTGATAGTTGAAAATACCAACATATTATCAAGGAATATGAAAACACAATGGCCAATCAAGAGTTTAAAGACAAGCATCATCATGCAGCTGAACGTGGCAGTGGGTGTGTTGGCTAGTCCAAATGGCATGACCACAAACTCATCGTATGGGCCCGTTCCGTCTGGAATGTTGTCTTGAAGATATCCCCCTCAAAGATTTGGATGTGGTTGTACCCACTCTTTAGATCCATCTTAGAGAAAAAAAAATCCGTTCAAGCGTTTGATCGACGCGGGGCATTGGAAACATGTTCTTGTTTTTGAGCTTATTGATGGCGGGTTATCAACACCACACAAGTAGACTGGTCCATTTTTCTTCATGATGAATAAGATTGGGAGTTGTACACTCGTTTAAATAAACACAGACTATAGCAACTCATCAAACTGGTGATCCTTGTGTTGATCATTATGGGGTAACGTTCCAATGTAGCATGTAGTCTATTTGGCAATGTGCCAAATCTAGTCGGGGAAGTGTTAGTAGGTGTTAGTAAAAGTTAGTAAGTAGTGTTAGAAGGTATTCTCAGGTCTTTTTATGGCATAAAAAACTAGACTAATTTTCACGGCTTGAAAAACATAGTTTTTTTATGGTGAACTTTGAAGTGTTTATTTGACCTTTAACATAATTGTGGGGTAGTAGGATGTGTTAGAGAAAAGAAAATGGGGTGTTGTTTCTTTTTCCTTCGAACGTAATTGTGAGGTAGTAGTATGTGTTAGAGAAAAGAAAACAGGGTGTTGCTTCTTTTTCCTTGGAACGTAATTGGCATGAAAAACGAGTTTTCCACTTGCCATGAAAAACTATAGATTTTTTCACGGCGAGGAATATGAAAGGATTAGGGTTAATTGAGATGAGCAATTAGACAATTGTGCAATCAATTTCAAAGTTAGAGAACTTTTTGAGATTTTTATATGACGTGAAAAACCAGTCTGGTTTTTAACTTTTTCCCTTTTGTTTTGTGTTAGGATTGTTAGCAAGCGTTTCTTAGAGAGGAGAGTTTATGCATATGAAAAAGATAAGTTATGCATGGAAATGAGGGTTTTAGATTTTAGGGTTCCCATGCAATGCATGGAAATTAGGGTTTTAGATTTTAGGGTTCCCATGCAATGCATGCTAACTTGGAGTGTGCATAGAGGGAGCATCTTACAAATAAGCGCACATGCAGAGACTGAAGAAAGCCACGGTTTCAAACATGAAAAGGAAGATTCAGAAAAAAAGAGATGCAAGCGTGTTTTATCCCTACCCGACTCAGGAAGTTTGCATCTTTAGATGTGGTGATGAGGTTAGAAGAACGCTTGTGAGCTATGAGAATGACTTGTTGGTGATGAGGACGGCGATGGTGTTGGTTGATGGCAGACAATGATGGGTCTAAGAGGAATTTTGAAAGAGAGAGAGGGAGAGAAAGAAAGCTGTATTAACGTCTACTAGAGGCCGAACTTGACGTATGAGACAAATCAATGTACAACTGTAAATGTCTTCTGGATGTCCAGGAAAAAAAAAAGGACAAAATAAACATGAAATAAAGTATGAAAGTACTGAGCTAGTAGGGGGGGGGGGGTGATGGATGGAGCACTACTGCTAGAGGCTCAGTATGCAACCTGGGTATACAAGAATGCGATGCAGATATGTCTAGCTCCAACCATTACCATAATGGGGGTGTAATATGTAATACATAGGCGAGGCAAAAATACCTTGGAGCATGATCTTCGGGTGTGAGTGTAAGTGAGCTAGCCGCTCCTGGATATGGTGCTGATGTCGAGCCCGTATCTCTGTGATCTCCCTCTGATGTAGTCTGGGAGTCTGGTAGCCTGGTGCTCTCGGTCTCCATCTGGCTCGGAGGTCCGCAACGCGCTGAAGTGTAACCCCCTCCTGTGTCAGGGTAGGCATTGGGATAGATCTCTAGAAGAAATCAGTGAGCTGGAGCTGTCGCCCACCTCTCCCTGTGGTATGAGTCCGTATCAGTGTCTCTTTGTGGCGTTGTCTCTCTAACAAGAACGGGTCAAATCTGCGCTGGTCTGCAGACTCCATGATCTGGCAGAGTGAGGGATGTCCACTGAAGATGGTGGTACTCTCTAATGACACTATATGCTCTGCATCTGCATACATAATGTTCCTCACTCTCAACCTCCTCCTGGCATAGTCTACATATCCTCTCTGCTCTGGGGATCCGTGCTGCCCTACCTGCCTCAATCTCAAGCTGGTGTGATGACACTCTGAGTTGGCCAATCGCCACTCGGGCACTGTGAGGCATGTACACATCCATGTATCCAGGTCTCTGTATGAATCCGCTAAGATACGCATAAAATGATCTCTGTAGTATAGCATGTTCGGCGGTAGAGGCTGACTGGGTGTAATCCAAGTCTCTTGAGTGTATCGTTGCCATAAATCCTACTGAAGGACTCTGTTCCTCTCACTGTGAGAGAGCTGGATGTGTGGTGCATGTATATCATGCTGAAAAGGTGGCAGGTGATCTATGTGGAGACCATGCTGAGTGAGCCGCTCTATCATCTGTGAATACCATGATCTCCTATCTCCATTCTCTGCGAGCTGCCTGGACGCCTCAAAAGCTCTATGTGAGAGTCGATCTGATATGGGTGCCTTGCAAGGCATCGTGCCATATATCCTGCTATGCATCTTGCAAGGCCTCAAAAGATGGCATCGTGTCCTGTGCATCCATACCAAGTGCATCCTGCATATTGTCCATCTCAAGCAAGGATGACTCAACATAGGCATTCTGCCCTTGGTGCAACATCCTTCAGCGAGGATGACTTTGTAAACTCATCACTCTGACCCGATACACAATCACTCTTTACATTGTCTTTGGGAGAGGCATCATCCTATGCCCCAACGTTCCCACCTGGAGGGCGGCCATGAGAGACAACCCACCACTCCTGGCAAAAGGCTGGCTGAGGTGGAGCATTAGGTTGAGTGCATTCGCGCCGCGGCCCATAGAAACCTCGAAACAATTTCAAAAACCCTCAAAACCCTCTGCAGTATGATAGTTTTGCCCAAATTTCAAGTTTCGTTTTCTTTCTTCTTTTTTTGATTTTTAGGTTTTTGAGGTTTTTTGACGTTGCCCTCTTGGTCCAAACATGCCCTTGGAACTTACCAATAGGCGGTTGCAAGGGAAAATCATGTCCATGTGCAACTCCCGTTGGTCTAAAAAACCTCAAAATTGAAAGAAAATCATGTCAAGTGTAACTCCCCTTGGCTACATACATATCCTAAACTGATGATTCTCCTGTCCCACTGAAAAACGCTTAGAGAACTACCTTCTAATGACCTAGAGCTTGCCTTCGTTGCACTGGATTTGTTCATTTGAAACCTTCGAAATGCATGTGTATGTATGTATATACACATATATATATACATACATACATATATACATATGTAAATATGTAGACTTGGTACTAGTCAAGTCTACCTGACATCTCTATATATTGCTTCAGCCTTCAAGGAACCATTTAGTCCCGGAAGCAGCACAAAATCCTTGAAGGACTCACTCTCATGAGCCAATATCATAACCTTGGAAACATCAGCCGAGGCAGTGTGACTACCTAGGCAACAGAAGTGGATCATCATTTTGACATATCCGTGGATTCTTTGGACATGAAGGAGAATGGGAAAGAAAAAGGGAAACAAGTCCCTCAAGTTTGTCACGGCATGAACATTCGTGAAAATACACGATTCTCAAACACGTGTCGTCGACCAGTTCAAAGATCACTTATCCCGCTTTAATTTTGGCTGCCTTTTTTTTGTCTCACTTTTCCTAAAATCTGGATTTGGTTTCCTTCTCATCGTTTTCTCTTCCATTCTCTCTCTCTCTCTGGACTTAGGAGACCCTATCTCTATTATAGTAAAGGGTACACAGGCAAAAGTCTCCTATATGGACAACAATGAGAAAATAGCAGTGATGAAGCAAACAAGGTCTCTCCAAGGGACAAAGGTATGGATAGCTGATGAACTCGCCCCGCTACAACTCAAGAACAAATCGGCAGAGCTGAATAAAGTTAAAGAAGCAAGAAAGAATGGCAAATGGGCAATATATAGAGGAGGACAAGCAATCATTAAAGAATTCCGTACCCCACCCCCCTCAAGAACAAATCCATCCATGGATGAAATATAGCTATTTTTATTTTGAACCTCAATTTCGAACTAGATGCAATAGAACCCATTGTAATTTAAACTCTTAAGAGTCTTAAGAGTTCATTTTGAGTTATTTTTTTTCAGTTTTATGCCTCTTTGGCATCGATACCCAGAGTGGAATGTAAATGGATGTATCTGATCTGTCCCATAGGTCGGATTCGGCCTCCCGTGGACGTTAATATAACTTTCTTTCTTTCTCTCTCTCTCTCTCTCTCTCTCTCTCTCTCTCTCTCTATTGTATCCCCTCACTGTACTCCACTCACCTCCATAGCGTAACCCCCCCCCCCCCCCCCCCCCCCTCTCACTATATGCACACCCTATAAGGGTTTCTGTTTACCTTCCAGTTCCAGTTTCATTTTAAAGGTGCCAGTAGTATCATCTTTATTTTTCATTTTCTGGTTTTTTATCCAGACATTGTATCAGATCCACCATGAGGTAACTTTTTGGTCTCATAGGTCATTATGGCCTTTTGAAGACGTTAATATAACATTTCATTTCATTTCATCTCTCTCTCTCTCTCTTTTTTTTTTTTTTTTTTTTTTTCGTGAAATGGTGTTTTATATTATATGTAAAATGTACATCAGCCACATGGCTCACACAGAACCTATGGCCCCAAACAAAACCCCCACAAAAGATCCTCTAAAGGATCATGACCATGCAAACCTGTACACTAATAAGAAAGCCTCCTAGCCAAATAAGCATCCCAGATAGAAGCATCAAAGATGAGCCAGCCGAGCCGCCGTAGACCATAAGGAAATAACATCTGCATCCAGTAGCTGAGTTGAGAGAAGAGAAGAAAACTGCCAAAGCAGCAAACCGCGGATACGTAGAATGTGCCCATGTATTCCAGACAAGGAATCAAAAATGAACCCATTCCGTGTAGTCCAAATATGCCAAAGTCCTGTCCATCTAAGGAAATGGAATATCACAAGGTGGCTATATGAAGTAATGACTTGAGGACAAATCCCAAATATCCACTGATGAGCCGAAACAGTAGACCTCTCTACTGCCTCCCAAACGCGAGAGACAAAAGACCAAATCTGACGGGCCACTGGACAACTCATGAACAGATGCATAACTGTTTCAGTGCATGTCGTGCAGAAGAAGCAAGAGGCCAGTGTAATTTTACGACGGCTCAGTTGATCCCGTGTAGGTAACCCTCCCACCAACATCCTCCAAATGAAAACCTTACCTTGGTAAGGGAGTTTAGACTGCCAACCACTCATAAGAGTTTTCTGCCACCATGATTTAGACTTGTGCAATCCCCACACTTTATTGGCCTTGGCTGAAACCCAATCTTTCTCTGATACAAGCTTATGATAGACCTGGTTAGCTGAGAGTGATATCAAGTCACCAGATTTACATAGTGCCCAATCAAGCCAAGGCTGATCTGCAGATGGCCGAGGCAATGGAGTAAAAGGCTCAACTGCATGCATGATGTCAGGCCATAGTGGCTGAAATATCCGAGGAACCCTAAAGTGCTGCCGAATACGACGAAATGAATATGGCCTGTCACGACCAGGTATCACAGCATCTCGGATTCTAACCAAGCCTAGCCTGACCATGCGGTTGAGTCGTATGCGTGAAGCATCTCTGTCTGGCCAAACAATGACACGCGACTCCACAAATGTTTCGAACTGCAAAGAGTTCAAAAGTAGTCTTTCATGACCAGGATCCCACCGAGCCAACAGTAGAACTTCATGCCAAGAAAGGAGAATATGCGATAAAATGTGTGATGAGCGAATACGGACAGGATGAGCCGCATTCACAATGTCCCACCATGAAGCCTGCACACGTGTCCGCCCATGTGACAATCCCTCCAACTCAATCAAGTCATGAGCCATGAAAACCCAAGGCTGCTCTTGCAAACACATATCCTGAAAAAGCGCCCACCTACGCGCCACCATATGCAAGCGGACATCCAGTAAAGCAGCCCCACCCATTCTTTTGGGCGTCGTAATGTGATTCCAAGCTATCCATGTTTGACCCATAATATTTCCTTGCCTCTTCCACAGCATAAACCGAATGGGAGCAACCAAACGGATGAGAGATTTGTGCGTCCAAGGTAGCAAAGGTAAAAAATAGGAAATCATGCTAAGCATAATAACCTGAGCTACCTTAACCCTCACATGCATAGGCCACCCTTGAGCTTTCCAATACACAAATTTATCTGAGATCCGAGCAGAAATCCAAGCAAGAAGCGCTTGGGGGTCCACATCCACACCCACCGGATATCCAAGATGACGAACAATGTCTCCTGTATGCACCACACGGCCTTGCCACCCTAATGCCTCAAGATCAAATTCCGTGCATACAATGAGGGCTGATTTTGATGAATTTATTTTCAGCCCAGAAGCCAATGCAAAATTATTCCAAGCTTCCATTGCTCGATCTATATTGGCTTTTTCGGCCCTGAGAAACATAAAAGTATCATCCGCAAGGGCTTGAGCAACCAATTGCTTGCCATGAGGGAGATGCAAACCAACCACTTCACCATGCGATGCCATAGCATCTAGGCGAGATAACATAGGATGAGTGGCAATGGCAAAGAAAAGAGGGCTAAGAGGACAGCCCTGCCGGAGAGAACGGGTGAGAGAAATACCATCCGAAAGTCCTCCATTGAGCATAATCCGCGTGATAGAGCCAGAGCCAAGTAAATGCACCAAATTAGCCATTTTGGGACCAAAGCCCATGGCTGTCATTAACTGAGAAAGGAAAGACCAGCTGACATGATCAAAAGCTTTTTCAAGATCCAGCTGCACCATCACAATCTCTTGCTTCTTTGCCTTGGCATAATCCACTCCAATTTGAACATTAAGAATATTATGCAAAATATTCCTGCCATGCACAAATCCATATTGATACGGATGAACAAGAGTAGGAAGCACCTTCTGCAAGCGATTGGCAAAAATCTTTGTAAAGATTTTATACATAATACCCATAAGTGAGATCGGGCGCCATTGAGCCAAAGAAGTAGGCGAAGGGACTTTGGGCAACAAACGAAGTATGCCCAACTTCCAATCGGCAGGCATATATCCCTCATCCCAAACCCTTTGACAAATAAGCGTCAAAGGCTCTGCAAGCTGATCAGCATATTTTCGGAAAAACTCATTTGTCAAACCATCCCAACCAGGGCTCTTTCCCATGGGAAGTTTGGAGAGAACAGCTTCCACTTCCCCTTGAGTAACAGGAGCATCAAGCTGAACCGCCACATCAGGGTCAACTTGATATCGTACTTCAGCAAACAATGACTCCCTTGCAGCCAGGACAGCCGGTGAGACATCCTCTCGAGGGGCAAGCAAATCTTCATAAAACCTGATGCAATGCTGAATAACCTCAGAAGGTTGAGTAACAAGGTTGCCTTTGGCATCCATCAGCCTAACAATATTCTCACGCATATGTTTTTGATGCAACTTATCATAGAAGCGATGAGATTGACAGTTAGCATCCCGCAAAGCATCAAGACGTGCAAGTAGTTTGAAGCGAACATATTGTGCTTCCTGCACCCTAGATAGCTCCTTTTTCAGCCATTCTATGGCATCCGCAACTTCAGCATCCATAGAGTCAGTAAACATGAACGCCTGCAAGCCCTTTAAAAGCGACTCAAGGAGGGCCACATGCTGTTTTTGTATAGAGGCATTAGCAAGACCATAATGACGTGCTAATTTCCGAGTGTTGGTAAGGAACACTGGCCAAGCATGATAATCAGCCATGGACACTCTTGTGGAGAAATGTCGTATCAACTGACGCATATAAACATCAAAAACTTCATGCTCCAAAAAAGTGTGATTTAAGCGCAAAGGCAAGCGTCCCAACAAGCCTTTATATGCATCCACAGGATGATAGACCATTTCAAACACAAGCGGCCAATGATCTGACAAAACCTGTTGCTGATCAACCATCATAGTAAGAACCTCTGGCAAAAAGAGATCTTGATGTAAAATATACATCCTATCCAATCTAGCATAAGTGCCCCGAAACTGTTGTGAGGCATAAGTGTAACCCCTTTCATCTGAATGCAACCAAGACCACATGTCTTGTTTTAGCGACCTTGCTGCAAAAGCTTCCCACGCCTTTCTCTCCGGGCCATCCATTACAGAATGAGGTGACGTGGCTTGCTCCCTGGAGACACACATATTAAAGTCCCCCATCACAAAGCCAGGATGAGAGATTGAAAGAGCACACAAGTCATTCCACAGCAAACGGCATGCACGAGCATTATTTGGAGCATACACCCCTAACAACCATAAAGGCGTATCATCCCAAACAATCTGTATCACTAGAAATCTTCCATGAACATCTTGAATCACAAGAGAAGGCTGAAACTGCGAACGAACAGCAAACATAACACCTGACTGCGAAGCAGGATGTCCGCTGTAGAAAACATGAAATCCCTTATATACATAGGCTTTGCCAGCCAACTTATGCTGCTTATGTTCAACTGCACACAAAACATCCCAACCATGACAAAAAGTTGTACGCCAAAGCCTGAACTGCTTTTGGCGCGAAGAAATACCCTTTACATTCCATTGTACAATTTTCATAAGCCTTCCCAGAAAAGGAAAAAACAAGGCCGTGTACTAGGCCCAGGACAATCTGCCAAATCACGAACCTTTTAAGCATTGCATTTTTAGACATGGTATTTGTGATCTCAGATTGTCCTTGGAGTTCCCGAGCACGTGTCAAAGGGTAATGACCATCCCATGGCGAGATGACCTCACCCTTCGAACCAAACACAAGAGGCAATTGTTGTTGTGCTTCTTTTGTTAGGCGATTTCTAATAGGATAGCGTTCTACTCTATCCACCCCAAGAGGCCCTGTACCCTGCTTGTTGTGACTATTTTAGGTACTTTAGGAGCAAGATAAATAAGAAAATAGTGAATTTCAGAGATAGATATGCAGGATTGTTTGAGGAGCACTCTTCACTACATCAGTTGATGGAGGCCTCGGACTAGCGACAACTTGGCAGACTACTACTAGAGCTTCATAGTTCTCGAGAGAGACTCCTCCAGACACCCGCTCCCACTAGGGGTGGGAGACAGTCCCAGCTCACAGATTTCTTCCAGAGAGCTATGCCAGTGCCAGCTGATGTACCACGTGGGGTGACCGCATAGAGAGCAGAGGAATTGAGAGCCAGGAGGAGAGCTAGACAGACTGGACATAGAGCACCCCGACTCCGTCACCAAGAGATAGCAGCTTTCCGAATGAGACACCAGATGGAGACACAGGAGAGGCTAGCTCGCTTTCATTCAGACTCAGGGTACATGTTCATGCCATTCACAGCCTCAGCATCGGCGATGTATGATATCTTATATCCCTCTTATGGCACTGGATGGAGTTAGACATAGATCTGCATAGCATGCTTGTACTACCCCTTCAGCATATAGAGATGCATCTTGCCTTAGCACTCCATCCACATCCCCACCCCCCTTATATTGTTTGTATATGGGCTCCACCGATCCATGATGATTCACAGTTGTATCCAGACACATGCACACTTTTTCTTTTGTTTCTTTTCTTCCGATGACCGGAAGAACACAATTGTATTATTTTTTGTCTCATAGGCCGACTTTGGCCTCTCGTAGACGTTAATCTCTCTCTCTCTCTCTCTCTCTCTCTCTCTCTCTCTCTCTCTCTCTCTCTCTCCGCCCCCTCACTGCCCGCGCTTGCTGTTCGCCTCCCTCACTGCTCGCCGCCCCCTCATTGCTTGCTTGCTGTTTGCCCTGCTCGCCGCCCTCTCACTGCTCGCCTGCTGTTCGCCCTGCTCGTTGCCCCCTCACTGCTCGCCTCCCTCTCTCTCTTCGAACCTGTCGCCTCCCTCCCAACTTTCTCTCTCTTCGAACCTGCTGCCCTCCCTCCCGCCGGCTGCCCTGTTCGCCGCTTTCTCTCTCGTAGCCGTCCTCTCTGTCCGCCGCACAGTACTGCTGGCACCCACCCTTTCTCAAATATGCTGGCCCGCCTCTCTCTCTGCTAGGGTGTGGGCCCCTTTTTCCCACCCACCCTTGCTCAGGCCCCCAAGGCAGCAACATAACTCTCTCTCTCTCGCTTCTTCCATGGCTTCCCCCTTGCGCAACCCGACGAAGGCGACCTTTATGGTCACAAACAAGAGGATAACAAATGTGGAAAAGGAGATGAAGGAATGGAAGGCGGAGATGGAGGGATGGTGGAAGGAGAAAGCCAACTTTCTCCAAATGGTATTCAATGAGGGTAAGCGGTGGAACGAGGAGAAGGAAGACCTCATAGCAGAAGTCAAAGACCTTCACGGGGAAGTCAACATGCTCAAAGGCGTAATTTCAGCTCTTCAGGGGGAGCTTGCAGAGGCTAAGGCAAATGGTGGACTTGAAGAAGGTGAAATTCAGCCATCCATGATAGAAGAGCTCAAGGTTATCAAGGAACAAGTACAGGCAATTAAGGAAGAAGAGAAGCAACACGAAGCGAAGACTTCCTCATGGGTGAAAGTCATCACCAAGACTCAAAGGAAGATGGATGAAGCGGAGAAGTGGATAGAGGTCACCAAGAAGGGTAAAGGTAAGGAGATAACAACCCCTACACCTACAATCATTAACATGACTTTGGAAGAGGAGCAACGAAGACGTACACGTGCTTTGCATGTGAGGATTACCGGCCTTAAAGATGGGGATAAAGTTGAAGAGGAGGTGAAAGAGCTTATGGTGTTGATGGGGATTGACAGTCTGGCACACGCAAAAGCCTGGAGAGTAGGCAAAAAAAGCGGAGGCAATGGGGAAACATCAAAGGAAAGAGCTCTCATATTTCGCTTCCCCTCTATTGAGGCGAAGAAGGAGTTCTTGAAGAGGCGACCCACTTTAAAGAATACAGGCATTTTTCTTGGTGACGATCTTACTCTTTCACAGCTTGCACATATGAAGGAAGTCATGCCAGAGATTAGGGCGGCAAGAGAAAAGGGAAAGATAGCATTTTATAGAGAAGGGAGGGTGGTCATCGTGGAGCGATGCTCTACATGAAGGTGCGAGACCTATGGGACCAAATTAAAGCTGGCAGCCTGGAACTGCAATGGATCCCTCAGACTTGATGTAGGTGCCTTTGAGGACAGCTTTAGAGATAGAGAGATAGTCTTCTACTCGGAGACTCACCAGGCCCCTGGTCAGACGATGCCACAGGTGACAGGATATAGATGGGAGACAGCTTGCAGAGTAGGGACGAGATCGGTACACAGTAGTAGAGGATAGGGGGGTGGCAGTTCTTTTCAGGGAGGAGCTGCAACCGCTTCTACACATCGTTCGGAGAGATGATCAGGCCAGATATATGTGGGTGAGACTGAGGGCCGACACAGGCAGATTCCTGTATATTGCCATATGCTATTTTGCTCCTAGTACATCAACATATGCAACACCTAGAGGGCAGTCTCCTTTCTCTGTGCTAGATGATGTCATATGGGAGTTCTCTAGGGATGGAGACATCATCTTGCTAGGGGACTTTAATGCTCGGACGGGAAACCGCCAGACAGCCTTTTATGATACCTCAGAGGAGATGCTCAGAGAGCTGGACACTCTGGATATGGGATTAGACAGACGCTCACAGGATGTGGAGCGCACAGAGTATGGGAGATATTTGGTAGATATGGGGAATGCACATGGGTTGGCCATACTTAATGGCTTGCAGAGGTTTCCGTCAGCTGGATTTACTTGCTTTCCACATAGACATGGTGCTAGCACAGTAGATTATGTTATGGCTATGCCGAGCTTTGTTTCATGCATTGAGGACTTCACAGTTGTTTGACCATCTCTTTTCACTTTACCACAGCTCAGAGGACACGAGGGGCAGATCACACTTGATATACTTTTACTTCAGAGACTGATGCTGTCTACACAGATGGGATCTATAGACGTCTGTACACAGAGGAGCCAGGGAGACCTTTGGAGGAGCTGACCCATATACTGACAGAGACTTTACAGGATGCAGCGAGAGAGGCATATCCACATACTCAGCCTGGCCAGAGACAGCGTTCTCGGTGTATGCCCCAGAACAGCTGGTATGATGAGGAGTGCAGAGAGACAAGAGCCCGACTGCAGCGGGAGGTTGCTTTGGGAGTCACTACTCACCGACAGTCACGTATTGCCTTCCGGCGCCTTGTGCGAAGGAAGAAGCGGGCCTTCCTTGCTCAGCTAGCCACAGAGGATATTGAGGAGATCCGCCAGCGTCCGATGCGGCACATATTATGAGATGGAGGCACCTCCATAGTGTACCCCCCCGTCCCATATGATATTGTATCCCCTCACTGTACTCCACTCACCTCCATAGCGTACACCCCCCCCCCCCCCCTTCACTATATTCACCCTATAAGGGTTTCTGTTTATCTTCCAGTTCCAGTTTCATTTTCTAGGTGCCAGTAGTATCATCTTTATTTTTCATTTTCTGGTTTTTTATCTAGACATTGTATCAGATCCACCATGATGTAACTTTTTGGTCTCATAGGTCATTATGGCCTTTTGAAGACGTTAATATAACATTTCATTTCATTTCTCTCCCTCTCATGGATCCCCTGGCACCTATGGATACCATTACAGCCTAGCTGGCATCACTCCTACACACGGCTGCATTACAGAGCTTCCCACATCGTGTCCACTCAGGAGAGCGTGCGAGATCTGGGACTGTGCCCCAGATGAGATGGTATGATGACGAGTGCATAGCCCTATACTCACGGCTTCGCATACAGAGAGCCTTGGGAGCCATCACAAAGCAGGAGTCGAGGAGAGAGATGAGGAGACTTACTCGCCGCAAAAGGCGGGCCTTCGCAGAGATACAGGAGCTAGAGATCTTCCATTTCTTCATGAGTAGAGATAGCCCTATCTCATGGCGGCACTTCAAAGAGCCCCGAACACCGACACCTATTGCAGACCCACACACATGGCACACATATGCAGAGGCTTGAGGGCCTATACCACTCCCACAGCAGCCACCTATACCTCAGCCACAGGAGCCTCGACCTACCACAGCTAGCTGCTTTACCCACTCGATGGTAAAGGAAGCTATCCGCTGCCTACAGCATGGACGGGCTGCCGACCATATGGGCCTACAGGGTGAGCATCTCATATATGCAGTAGATTCTTTGGCTTCTTTTCTTGCACACCTGTTTAACAGGGCACTAGCAGATGGTTTGCCTGCGGAATGGACGATCCACACCATTGTGCCGATCCACAAAACAGGGGATATGCTCGATCCAAGCAACTATAGGACGGTTATGGTTGGCCACGTGTTGGCCAAACTCTATGGTGCAGTGACCATGTATTCACTTTGAGATGTATGATTGATTAGGCCAGAGTGAGAAAGAGAAAGCTTTGTTGCTGCTTTGTGGATTTCCGCAAGGCATTTGACACAGTACCACGAGAGAGGCTCTTTCAGCGCCTGTAGTCTCTTGGCATACCAGCAGATATGACATGGGGCATCTATGCATTATATGAGCAGGTTTTTGGGCGAGTCAGATGCCCAGGAGGTATGTCCGAGACTATTGCTAGCACCATTGGTGTGAAGCAAGGATGCCCACTTTCCCCCATGCTATTTGGGTTATATACATTGATGAGGTGGCTGACTTCATTACACGGGGAGGCGGAGATGGAGTAGATCTAGCAGGTACCTCAGCACATATTATGCTTTATGCTGATGATATTGTATTAGTGTTTGAGTCTCCAGGAGGTCTACAGCAACATCTACATGCACTCCATGATTTCTGCACACAGAGGGGTCTTACTGTGAACCTTGGGAAAACCAAGGTTATGGTCTTTCATACATCGAGACAGGGCAGGAGTCAGCTAACATTCACTCTCGTAGGACGCCAGGTGGAGGTGGTGACATCATACGTGTACTACCTAGGGGTTACCTTCTCTGTAGCAGCCAGAGCTAGATTGACACGGTGATATGCAACATTGGCTATGCTAGAGAGACAATGCCACCAGGTACATTTTCAGGAGCCCCGGACGAAGGGGTGGCTATTTGACACATTAGTCACACCGGCACTGATGTATGGAGTAGCAGTATGGGGGGCAGGCCTTGCTACCCATTGGTGGACACATATAGAGAGACCACAGGCCCTCATGATGGCACACATGATACGCAACAAACCGTCAGTACCTCATGACATTATCCGAGCAGAGTTTGCTGCGCCTCCTATGATGGTAGAGGCCATATTCTAGACTATATGCCTGCTAGACAGATTCAGAGAGATGCCACAGGACAGATTGTCATACAGAGCTTTTGAGGCATCTAGACACCTGGCTGAGGCAGGAGATAGAGGATCATGGTATGCACAGGTCACACATTGGTTCTCACAGCATGGCCTAGACATGGATCATCTACCACCATTCCAGTATGATAGGGATGCACCACATATTCGTCTCTCTCATAGTGAGAGGAACAGAGTATTGAGACACGACCTATGGCAGCTCTATACACGAGAGACATGGATATCGCCTACACAGCCTCTTCCACCGAAGATGCTATACTACAGAGATCACCTCATGAGTATCACTGATGATGGATTTATAGTGGAGGGATTTTTACCACACGGCTCCCGAGTGGCTATTGGTCAGCTTAGAGTTTCATCACATCGATTGGGGGGGAGCAGACGCGAGGGTGGGGAGGGGGGAGAGTGTGCAGGCGGCAACGCGAGCAGGGGGGGAGCGAAAGCTTCAGGGAGCGAAAAAAGAAGCTTAGCTTCAGAGCCTCAAATCTTTCCGAGAGGAATTCTCAAATCAGTCCCTGATTCCTTCAAAACAACCCCAGAAAAGCTCTCAAAACTGTTCCAGATTTCTTGCAAAAACAGCCCGAGAAAAGTCGTCAAAACAATCCCAGATTCCTCCCTAAAGCAGCCCCAGAAAGAGTGGCCAGAAGGGAGTGATGAAGAGAAAGAGAAACCTGCTGTATGACCAGCTCTCAGGCGAAGGAAAGCTGCTGTACGGTCAGCAAATCAGGAGAGAGAGAGAGTGCGCGTTGCTGCCCTGCTGTACGGCCAGCACTCAGGAAACGGAGATCACCAGTCGCGTGCTGCTGCAATGTACGGAAGCGAACGAAGGGGGTGAAGAGGCTGCTGCCCACCTGTACGGCCAGCCAATGAGAGAGAGGGAAAGCGCTCACTGCTGTGTATGCTACCATCACATATGCCATAGGCCAAATATGATGCCAAGTGTCCCTAATAGGTGTCACTTTGACACATCACTACTTTACATAATATCTTTTTGAGAGGTTGTTCCCACACAAAAGACTTAGACACTAGCAATTGTTCCCACACATTGGAACCACTTTATTTAAGCCTAAATTGTTACCATTTAGTCCCTTCACCAGTCTTGACCAATGTTTCACACACTAAGTAGAGCCAAGGTGTGAACGGGGATTTTCCCACAAAAGAAAGCTGGGTGAAGATTGGCCTGAAAAAATGCTACAAAGCATGAGCTCTATGGGATTTCATCAACTATGTGACTTACAAACCAATATGGTTTATAAGTCAATGTGTTCAGACATCATTAAAGTTTGGCCAGACATCGTATTGTTCGGGGCGTGGATCCATGGACATGTGAGACAGTTTGTGCCCTTCAAAGTCAATAAAAGCTAGGTGCCCATCTTTGAAGGATATTTTTTTTATTGTCTGGACACTAAAAGAGGGCCAACTTTTGTTATTTATAGAAAGGTTGGCTAAACAAATTAAAGGCTTGGACATCTTTAGTAAGGAGGGCCTGTCAAATCCCCACGGATCTCCTTGTGATCGTTCTTGGTACGCGACTCGAATCCTGCAAACAAACGAACAAACAAACAAGGGGGTGCAGGCCTGACTCACCTCCCAACCATGACAGCCGTGGGCAAGCCCACAGTCTTGGCTGTCCCCACCGAGCCACGAGCTGAGCTAACTAGGATGACGTACCGACCAATCTCCTCCTCGCGACGTTCCATACCGCCACGAAGCTGCCCTCGCGGGCCTCGAGATTGCTGCCGGCCTCAGCTGCGTAAAGCATGTGCACGTCTGCACTAGATCCAGGCTCCAAGACCATAGAGCTCTCACAAACTCGTGAGACTCTCTATATCCCAATAACTAACCTTGGCCACCCTTTTATAGGCTCTTGGCCGGTCATCGGACGTGCACACTTGGGCGCCCGCCCGTCCATACTTGGGTGCCCACCCGTTAGTATATCCCTAACTGAGCTCGTCAATCAGCTTGCCTAGTTCCAAGCTTCCCCAAGCCTCGAAACTAGTCTTGCGTGCGTGTAGCACACGGTAGATACACACTGTGCACATGACAGGGCCACTTTGGCAAAAAAAAAAAGGAAAAGCTTCGCACATCTTTTTAGGCTGGCCGATTCCATCTAAAGGGCGCATGGCTGAATCATTAAAAAGCATGAAGAGGCTGTTCGCTTATGGGGAAAATGCGCACAGGAGAATTTGGCCGTACAACATTGTTCTCTCTCTTCTCTGTACTTGTCCCGCCCTCATATCTGGCCACCACTGACAACAGCTCTCCACTAGTCGCTTTGAAAAACTGGTTGCCTGGTGAGCTTCTTGCTTGCTGGCCACCTCCAAGCTGATAGTACAGCAGGGTGTATTCTCTCTCTGTTCCCTTGTTTTGGAGCAGGTAGACTGTAGTGCTGTGATTTACTTCTTCTGTCCGCCTGTGAACTGGCTGTACAGTTGCAAACTCCTTCCTTGTTGGCTGCTCTGTAAACTGGTTGTACAGCATGTCAAATCCCCATAGGATCTCCTCGTAGAACGCTCCTGGTATGAGACTCGAAACCTGCAAACAAACAAACAAACAAGAAGGGGGTGCAGGCTTGACTCACCTCCCAACCATGACAGCCGTGGGCAGCAAGCCCACAGACTTGGGTGTCCCCACCGAGTCACGAGTTGAGCTAACTAGATGGACATACCGACCAATCTTTACCTCGTGACGTCCCATACTGCCACGAAGCTACCCTCGCGGGCCTCGAGACTGCTGTCGGCCTCAGCTACATAAAGCAGGTGCACGTATGCACTAGATCCAGGCTCTAGACCATAGAGCTCTCACAAATCATGCGAGACTCTATCAATAATGACTAACCTTGGCCACCCTTTTATAGGCTCTTGGCCGGTCATCGGGCATCCACACTTGGGTGCCCGCCCGTTAGTCTATCCCTAACTCAGCTCGCCAATCAGCCTGCCTAGCTCCAAGCTTCCCCAAACCTCGAAGCTAGTCTTGCGTGCGTGTAGCACACGGTAGATACACACTGTGTACATGACATACTCCCCTTCCTCTAAGAGCTCACTCCTGAGCGCACTAAGAAGCCAGGGTAATATCTCTGAAGAGTAGTCAATGTCTCCCATGTAGCGTCCTCCTCAACACGATCCTTCCACTTGATCGAGAAAATTTGATCTTGCACAAGAAAGTGCTAGAGAACTTGAGAGCTTGAGAGCTTGAAAACTTGAGAGATGTGTGGCAAGAAGCCCACTTAAGGGGTTTATATAATCTTCCCCAAAAGCAACTTGAGCTTTTGCTCTTGTGTGTGTGTGTGTGTGTGTGTGTGTGTGTGTGTACACTTTAAAAAAAAACACCTTTAAACCTTAAGGGAGCCTTTAAACTCTTTAAAAAAAAAGTTTAATCTAAAAAAAACAAAAGCAACTGAATTCGGCGTTTCAATGCTTTTACTGTTTTTTTTTCTCTCCCCTCTTGGAATTAGTGCCGCCAGCCTGCCTTGCTGCCGGTGTTGCCTTTGCTCGGGTGGCCATGGTTGTCTGCGCCTAGGCCTGGCCGCCTGCGCACGGCTACCTGCGTAGGCTTGGGCGCCAGCCAGCATGGCCTGGGCGCCTGCCGGCCGCCTGCGTAGGCCTGGGCGCCTACGAGCCTGGTCTGGGCACCTGTCGGCATAGGCCTAGGCGCCTGCCAGCCTCGCCTGGGTGCCTACCTGCGTAGGCCTAGGCGCCTGCCAGCATGGTGCCGGCGTAGGCCTGGGTGCCTGCCAGCATGGCAGCCTACAAAGGCCTAGCTGCTTGCATAGCCGAGCCGCCTACTCACTTGCGCCTACAATAGCAGTACAACTGTACCCGGCCAGCAGTACACGATCAGCAATACCCGGCCAGCAATCGCTTCACATCCAGCCCTCTTCTTGCAAAGCAAACAATCTTGCTAAACCACCTACTCCCTCATCATGGGTACTTTGATGAAAAAATAACATACTATCTGAAAAAACAGCTGCATGCATAAACAAAACAGCAAGCTTCTTGAACACATACCTTTCTTCGACCTCATCTTCTCTACCTACCGACTTGCTCGTTCACGAGGCACGCTCTGATACCACTGTCAAATCCCCATAGGATCTCCTCGTAGAACGCTCTTGGTACGAGACTCGAAACTTGCAAACAAACAAACAAACAACTTAACAAGAAGGGGGTGCAGGCCTGACTCACCTCCCAACCATGACAGCCGTGGATAAGCCCACAGACTTGGCTGTCCCCACCAAGTCACGAGCTGAGCTAACTAGATGGACGTACCGACCAATCTCTATCTCGGGATGTCCCATACCGCCACGAAGCTACGGCCTCGAGATTGCTGTCGGCCTCGGCTGCATAAAGCAGGTGCACGTCTGCACTAGATTCAGGCTCTAGACCATAGAGCTCTCACAAATCATGTGAGGCTCTATATCAATAATGACTAACCTTGGCCACCCTTTAATAGGCTCTTGGCCGGTCATCGGGCGTCCACACTTGGGTGCCCACCCGTTAGTCTATCCCTAATTCACCAGCCTCTACCTAGCTCCAAGCTTCCCCAAACCTTGAAGCAAGTCTTGCGTGCATGTAGCACACGGTAGATACACACTGTGCACATGACACAGCAGTGCTCTTTTCTCTCTTAACAGTGGGTTTTGGCAGGGTTGGGCTGATTTATGGACTGTGTTGAGACAGTTTTTGGGACTGTTTTGTGACAGCTTTGGGCTGTATTGTGGCCCATCTTTTGCAAAGAGGGACAAGGTTGAGTATTGTATGTGCTCTATGAAAAGTTGCTGATGCTTTGTGGAAAATCAGGTGCAAGTCTACACCCGCACCTTGGTATCTGAAAACCTTCTGTTTGAATAAAGTTCCTAAGGGGGGGCCAGTCGTTCCGGCGTAGTGTGGTGTTTTTATATTGTTTATGGTTCTTCCGTTGTGTTTCAAAGCTCTGTCTGGTATATTTGAAATGCCTGCTTATCGTTCCGGGTCCCCCGACTAGTGACAAAATATAGTCCTTGTTTACACAACCACCTAGCACTTGTTTATTTCACACCAATAATATTTAACAATGTTGTGCTGGGTTTTTCATAAGGGATGCATTGGCCAGCTTCATTAGCTTATTCGGAACTTCCTTTGGTCTTGATTAGATGGCATTGTACAGACAAGGGCGAGAGTAGCTTGGGATACCATTATTATGACTAAGCAAGGGGGAGGATTGAACACCCCGAAGTGCAGTGTAAGGCTTTGCTTTGTAAGTTGGTTGTCAGAGGTTTTCTTCTTGGTAGTGAGCCTTGGAAGGACTTTCTTCTGCAGCAGATTACGAGGTTATTAGGGGAGGTGATTGGATTTACAGCCCACATTTTATTTTTTCAGATGCAGAGCACCAACCACCTTCTTCGCCTTTGGTGAGATCTCTTTTGTGAGCTTGGGATTGCATGAGGAGTTTCTTGGTTCATATTCCTTCGCAGTTAGTTGAGAAGGCTAACAGGCAGCCCATCGTGTGGAATGACTTGATTTTGGATGAATATGGTAGACCTCTTGGGGGCTGCACGCATATCTAGCGGGTTGCTCTTCGGTGACTCTTTTCCCCACAATGTTGGATTGGAAGACGTTCAAGGGCCTCACGGAGGATGAGAGAATGCTTGGCACACATCACTTGAGGGGCACTAGTTAGAGGATTATGCAGATGGATGTAGCCATACCCAACCAGGATCACAGGGAACTTCGTGGAAGGGCCTCGTCTTTTCAGCGACAAGGGATGATTATAGATTCTTGGAGCCTCTTATTATATGATGGGTGTCCTTATATAACCAGTGAGTGGGAGTGGAGGGATGCTTTTAACTCCATGAAAAGCATGCCCTTCTTTAGTTACACTGTGCACTAGGACCCCTGTGAGTGGGAGTGGAGGGATGCTTTTAACGCCATGAAAAGCATGCCCACCCTTGACATTTAGAGAGCTTTTTGGCGGAGGTTGTGGCACTCTTACAGGAAACGAAGATTTCCTCTTTTATTTGGCTTTCTCTACATGGTGGTCTTGCCACCAACTAGTGGAGATCAGTCGTTGGTGCTAGCCCAGCTTGTCCGAGATGTGCAGGAGCTTCAGAGACAGTCTACCATTGCTTATGGGAGTGCAAGGAGGCACAGAGGATTTGAATTGCAATAGCACACCTTTTTGGAAGGATGAGGAGGGATGCCTACATTTGTTTTGGTGCTATTGCTTGGTTGACACGGTTGGGCCCTTAACTTAGGTTTGAGGGGAAGAACGATAGAGATATGGTCATGAAGGGAGTGGGTCGGCGGTGCCGTCTTCAAGATAGGCTAGAGTTATCACCAGCACAGAGGTTGGACACAGCATGGGAGATCATTGCTAGCATCAAAGCCTGGCACATTTGGAAAGGCTAGATGCACTGAGGCCATGGAGTGCACTTTGGTTTATGTTACACAGTGCATTTGCAGGCTTTGGTGTAATTATCCACATGCCCATGGCCACTTGGGCTAGGATTTCAAGGATATCCGAGAGCATGGCCGTTGGGATCATGGCATATTTTTCACTACCCCTCATATGGGACCTTGTGGGCAGCCCAAGGCACCAGATTGGTCGAGATTTCCTCCTTGCTTGATTTTAAATCTCCCTTTTTGTTAAAAAAAAAGTCATACTTACTAGAAGTCTCTTGCCGCACGGGCGGGGGGGGGGATGAAGTCATGGATGTGTTGGGCTAAGGTTGGGGATCCCATGAAAATAGTCGGTGCGTTGGAGCCTCCACCATGCGGAAAATAGGTGAGACCACTTGAAGAGAGCCATCATGACTTGTCTCTTGATACCCTCCGTGTCCCCATGTTCTCCAGATCGAGCTCATGCAATAGAATAGGGTCCTCAAAATCAAAGAGATTGACCTACAAGCTGTATTTTTGTGCATTGAAGTCACCCAAGAAGAGGATGTCTCTAGTTTGGTATTTTCTCTTTTATCTTATTTCAATTATTTTGATCCTTTTTTAATATTTGAGCTGTTCCCTAAGCAAATATTGTAGGTGTCTTCGTCCTGCCTTTTTAACAAAGGCAGGCTAAAATATCTCACGAGTCAAGTAAGAATCAAGAATAAGCCATTAGTGTAAATAAAAGATGATTAACCAAGCACCAGGCATTACTTATTACATGAAAGTTGAGCACACTTTTTGTGAAATGAAGTAGCAATATCGCATCACTAAAATAAGTGAAACATTTTTGTCTCTTACCTTGTGTGTTATAATTAACAGTCTGTGTGAGTGGCACCATTTCATCTTTTTAATCATCCAAGCACGGCTGTCAAAGAGTCCCATTGTAAAGCGACGATTAATGAAGAAATTTCTTGTGAATACAGGCAATTTTGTGAGATCACATCACCTTCAAGAGGGGGACTACATAGTGTTATACAGAAATCCAGCCACGGGAAAATATGTGAGTTGGCTCTTTTCTTGTTTATCTGAATTTGTTGTTTTGAAAAGAAAAAAGGAATCATCATATATCCACACACACACACACACACACACACACACACACTGTGTCAAATTTTTTTTACTGGTGATGCTTATACAGATGATTAATGGTAAGAAAGTTGTAACGTCAAAGTCCTTGGAGAAGAGTGAGCAACAAAGCATTCCTTCATCCCGTGAAGTTTCTGAGAGTGCCAGGCCTGGTTTTGAGTTGACAAGTACCACCACTGTCCATGAGAAATCCACTCAAGTGAAACAGGAGGTGGATGAAAGGAACCCAGATGTGGTGGTCCGCTCAACCTCAACAATCAAGATAACAGAAGGCTCCTACATGGGTGATATGGAGGACCCGGATGATCTGATCAAGGGGTTTTCAACATTTGAGGCTGATGGAAGGTCTATTGATGAAATTTTTGATTTCAAGTAGTAAAGAGTATGAGCTATCTCCTGTCTAAAAAGGTTTCCTCCCAACTGGGATGACAATAATGACATAACATTGATCTCTTAGTTGCTAGCTCGCTTACCCTGCCCCCACAGCCCTACCCCCCAACCTGCCCTCCTCTTCTCTCTCTCTCTCTCTCTCTCTCTCTATCATCGTGGAAGGACAATGGACACTATCTGAAAGGCGACATCATCTTCACAGTTAGCTAGGTTGTGTTCACTTGCCATGGCATATTGTAAATGACCCAATTTTTTCTCCAGGAACACTAAGTCATGAATGAAAGCAGAGTTCAATGTAAAGGAAGTCGGGCCTATCTGTTTGTTTGCTTATATCTTTGTGCTTTTGTTTCCTGCTAGGACAGTGTGTTCTACGTCCTATTTACACCGAAGTTCCTTGGGCCTCCTGAAGGTTAACCTGTTTTTGATAGGTGACAGCATGGAGGTAGTTATTTTTGAAGCTCTAATTTTCCGTGTTCTGGCTTGACGGAGCCCCTTCAGTGCAATGTTAGTGGACACCCATAAGCCATGCTCTTCCTTGAAGGGATGTGGATCTTAGTTTTGTGGGCAAGATTGTGGGGTGGCTTAGTGGGAAATGTTAACTAGAGGTGTGGATCAAACATGGTCATGTAAGTTTGTGAAGTAGATTGATCTTCTCTACGTCAAACTTGAGCTTCTTTTGCCTTCCATTGACAAGGCAAGATGATACCTCTTATATTCCTTGCCATTTTTTTTTATGAATGTCTTCAACATCTTGTCATTTGATGCCAGTGTTGCATTAGCAATTATGCCTTCTGTTGGTAGTCCAAACACGTGTGCAAATGTTTCCTCAATTATTGTATCTGGACTTTAGTTAAGGTGGTGCAGTTGGGCAAGGCAAGGATGATGTTCACTATTATGTGTCCCATCATGGAAGTGTTGTATACTATATTTTAGCCCGGTGCACTCCAACCATTGCTTGTGAGTCTCTTCTTGAGCTAGGAAGGAGGAACATGGGAGTATGCAGCGCGTCCATGGGGAGAAGAGTATTGTTAGGTGTAAGCTTACATAGTAAGAGAAAGCAAATCATGATTACAACATAACATAGTAGAAATCTCAAATTGATTGAAAACAAAATAAAAAATTTACAAACACCCTAACATGTGTGGCTATATGCATAACGGTAATGGGGGTGGTGGTTCATGGCCATGTGTGTGCATCCCAAGATCTCAACATGACAAAATTAGAAGGGCATCATGATTTGGAGATCGTGAAAATTTTAGAATGGTAGCGCATTAAACGAATTACGAGAGTGAAACAAGTTGTTGCTCTTGCCAGCCCATTTCGCACGCGGTTCCCCCTGTGCTCAGGAAACGAGGTCATAGTCGAACGGTTCTCATACATTCTGGCCCCATGTACCCTTATGTGGGACACATCCCACGGTTTAGGCCCGGTAGTTCTCGTAAATCTCCATAAGTCATCACAAAAGAGCCACATGCGAGGAAACTTGCACGTATGGTTTTGACCAGAGATCCCCACCTCTCAGATTGATGGGCAGAGGGCCTTCATTCATAGTGATCCCACTGATGAATGAATGAATGAAGTGGCGATCCCCAGTCATGATACCAAGGGCCGAGGTCGGGGCGCCAGTGGTGTCCCGTGCCACAAGCACAGTGGAAACGCGCCAATATTGAGATTGTGCAAAGGAAAACAAAATAAAAAATGTATTTTTTCTCTAGCCTAAGAAAGAAAGGTAGTGCATGCAAAATAATTGTGTTTGATTGGCACATGGAGAAACTCTAGTCGGATACATAGTTGGAATATATGCACCCAAGCAGTAAGAGATGCAACAAGTGCATGTGAATCCTAATTGCCTTCCATCAACTACATTCACACAATCGAATGAGCCAGGGTTGCAACCTTCCAAAGTATGGCTTCAATCTGAATATGTTCATTGGCTTGGGTAGTTTCACACCATCTAGTGTAGTGATGAGTTCAAATGTAGTGAATCATATTTGTTGTGTAATTTGGTATGGGCTTGTTGGTGTGTGGTCAGGACTCAGCACTTACGTGATTCCAAACCACCTAGTCGGCTCAGAAGGAGCAATGACTAATGCAGTTGTGCCCAATGCAATAAGCCAATGCTAGGATGTTGAGCCACCAACTGCCTAAGTGTGGGGAGGTTGATCATGAATGCACAATCGGTTAGTTCTTATGGCTAGCCAGATTCTAGAAAGTCTTCCACATCTAGACAAGAATAACTTAAACACTAAATAGACAGAGGCGAATAGAGAGAAAGCAATAGTAAGGCAAGGACCAATCCATTCTTGAGTACTACCGTACAATGCCTTAGAACTCTGTTCATTAACCTATTCACTATTGTTCTTCTCCTCAAGGTCTGTGTAGACCCGACATGAGTATCTCTTATCCAGACAGTAATGCACTCACTCCTACAACCTCAACCGGGTAGACTGTTATGGCTCACCCTAACCCTCTTTGAAACACATCCAAAAAGAGATTACCAGGTGAACCGCAACTGTTCGTGAAGATCTTTCCTGAAGATCTTTCCAATGGCCGAGCTCGTAACCCTTGAGGTCTCCAAGCTCTACAACTCCTTGAGAAGCAATTCAACCGCGTCTCCCGGTGAGCGTTGTCACACTGCCGCGTTGTACTACGGGTCCTCATCCCTCCTCTCACCTCACTTCACTCACACACACTCACTAGCATGCATTAGGGAGAGATTAGCAAGAGGATTAGCAAGAGCAAGACTCAATTGCACAATGGGAGAGTATGTTGTATTATGAGAGAAATTCACTTATATACATGGCCATAAGTGTTCACTCACTTAAACTATGGCCGGCCGGGCACTTTAGGCTCATAAGAGGCCTGATGCTATTACAATGACTACTCTCATAATATATCCATGAAGTACATCACTTAGGAATTCATCCTAACTTGCTACCACACGCTCTTGAAGCCATTAGGGCCAAAAACGGCTAGAAAAGGGCTGTTTGTTAATCTAAGGATTAAGAAATTGTCCAATTGTAAATTGACACGTATACAAAAGTATGGCATTCTTGTCTTCTCTAAATGTCTTCTTAACGGTTCTATTTTAGTGGCGAACAGCTAAAACGGTTTAATTTAGACGTTTACGATGGCTAACATTAAAGTTTGGGTCCAAAATAGTGACATCTTGTTCCATTTTATATTTCAAAAAATCAAGCAGGAAGATACGAAATCTTCTCTTTTCAGGCTCTGAAAACAACGCTATTAATGACAAATCACCAAATTTTTTCAAACGTCTACTTTCCACCTTCCCTCCATTTTGGTATGGCTCATTCCCTTTTCCACCTTCCCTCCATTTTGGTATGGCTCATTCCCTTTTCCACCTTCCCTCCATTTTGGCATATGGCTTATTCTCCTTTCTTTGCATTTTCAAAAGACTCACTATTTTTCTCTCATCTGTGAGCTTCTATGGCGTCCTCACGTCGTCCTTCTCATAATATAACTTCTTGTGATTTTCATAACACCAGAGAGGATGGTGTTTGGAAACCCATGTCTTTTCGTGTGAATGATTGGGTAACAATGCTTCCCTCTTGCAAAGGTGCCCACAGGGTGAAAAGAACCAAGCGAAATGAAGTGAAATCCCATTGGAAAGGTCGTGTTCTTGCCTTCAAAGTGACCGACATGGGTGGCTTGCAAAAGTTCAACATGTCTACATGGCCAAAGACATGGTGTTGAACTTGGATGAACATCCAATTCTCCATTCTTATTGTAATTTAACAAAACTTTATCTATTTGATACAACACAATATTTCTCCTTCTGATATATTTGTTGTTTGTTTAATTTCAGTTATCTTTCCATCAACAGCTGTGGAGTGGCAGGCTGTTGAGAGCTTAAGTGGCACATTCAAAGCAATTCACAAGGGGATTGCAGATGTAATGTATGCAGACAAACCACCTTCATTTTACAAATCAGTGGATATATTTGTGTATTTTGCAGAATACAGGGTTCCATCAAGAGAAGGTGTTCATGGAGAATTATATGACATACCTATTCCCACATTAATGTCACTGGAATGGGAAGTTCCTGATCCAAATACCATAACAAGCTTCAAATCCAAAATCAAAGATGATATTCTTAAAGCTATGTCTCCTGGAAGGATTTCAAGAAGGATAAAAATTCAATGGTTCTTGCCTATACATGTCTTTGTGGCATGTTTCAATACAATGGAATTGGAGAGGACAAGAACGATGTGGCTTAATAGAAGATTATCTACGACTGATCTGGACACTGTACTTGGAGAAGGATGGAGTACCAAGGAAACTTTTCATATTGGCGACAATATCAGTTGTAGAGTAAGCCCAAATTCTATGTCTATCTCATACCAACTATGTCGTCAATCCCTAGTTTTGGGCTATGACTATAGGAGATGGAAAAGCAAGCTTGGTAGTTGGGTCCCTTTGGATTTTGAAGAGAATTGTCCAGAGTTTGAATTTAACATCATAGTCCATCCATTCATAGATCCTAGGAACCTCATAATAACATCAAACTGGAGACTACAACATGTAAGAGAGTCGCTTGAGTTTCTGGACAAAACATCACCTGAATATAGATTCAAAGTAGATGATATTGTTGTTAGTACAAGGATGGAGAGTGTAACCTCATGCATCACATGTCTCCCCCCAAAAAAAGTTGTATTTGAGCCACTTGCAAGGGAAAAGCAAGCTTGGTAGTTGGGTCCCTTTGGATTTTGAAGAGAATTGTCCAGAGTTTGAATTTAACATCATAGTCCATCCATTCATAGATCCTAGGAACCTCATAATAACATCAAACTGGAGACTACAACATGTAAGAGAGTCGCTTGAGTTTCTGGACAAAACATCACCTGAATATAGATTCAAAGTAGATGATATTGTTGTCAGTACAAGGATGGAGAGTGTAACCTCATGCATCACATGTCTCCCCCCAAAAAAAGTTGTATTTGAGCCACTTGCAAGGGCAAGTTTGTAAAGCTGAAAAGGATTTCTCCAATAATGTAATCAATATATTCTGCTTAATTTCGTCTCGACTTCTTTACAAAAATGGTCAACATATTGTTCACAACACAAAACAAGGTTTAACAGTTGAATATCAAATTATTGATACTGAATTTAAGTACAGAATATAGTCCCAAAAAGGGTGTGTTCATATGGACAAAATGAACAAAACAAAAGCCAATTTGTGGAATCACTCAACAAAATCAACTTTTCTTTTGGCATGGGATGACCCTGGTTCTTTAGAGAATCTTTCTCTCTTCTGTTTGCTTCGATCAAATTTGGCTGATTAAGGTTCAAGTTCTGGAGTTTTGAGCTCTTGAGGTGTTGGAAAGGAAGATTCCAACTGGTGGTAAGTTGGGCTCTTCTCTGAGAGCTTTAGGTGTTGGCAGGGGAGATTTGGCAGTGGGGTCTGGTTTTGGAGAAGGTTCTTTGGAGGTTGGCTTTGGAGACTTGGCAGTCTTCTTGGGGAACATGAAAAAGAAATTGAATGGAGAGCCAACATTTACCCTCTTACTTTCTTTGTTGGATGAACGACGCTTCTGAATTTTAAATTTCACTGGTGAGTGAAACGGAAGACCTTTAGTAGCACTCTTCTCTTTGACAGGGGTCTTCTCTTTGCTTGGGGTTTTCTCTTTGACAGGGGTCTTCTCTTTAATAGGAGTCTTCTCTTGAGCTAGTGAAGAGCTCTTCTCTTTGGCAGGAAGGCTAGGGTCTTCTCTTTGATAGGAGTCTTCTCTTGAGCTGGTGAAGAGCTCTTCTCTTTGGCAGGAGGGCTAGGGCTCTTCTCTTTAGCAGGAGGGCTAGGGCTCTTCTCTTTAGCAGGAGGGCTAGGGCTCTTCTCTGTAGCCTGAGGGCTCTTTCCTTTAGAATGGGTCTTCTCTTTAGAATGACTCTTTTTTCCCTTGGAAGATCTGCTCTTAGTAGGGCTCTTCTTTCTTTTCTTCTTCTCTTTGGCAGAGGTCTTTTTCTTTTTGGATGAGCCATCCTTGACATGGCTTTCCTTCTCCTCCTTTTTTCTTTTCTTTGAAGTTGTATCCTTGGCTCCTTTATTAGGTGGAAAGGGGGAATTAGGATCAACTGGATTGATAGATCTGTCCAAAACCATAGACACTGCCTTCTCCCTTACCCAACTTACCCAAGAATCTGGATATTCATGCAACTAAGGCAAAAGAAAATAAGAAAATTTCTTAATATGACAAAGTCACTAAATGTATTGACCAAATCAATCAATGCTATTATTACATGAACTTACAGTAAGTGTTGTCATTCTAAATCTTGACTCAAGATATCTCCAAGCATTAGCAAGCACCATCCATCCACAAGATGTTGAGTCTTTCTGCAAAGGAACTTCCTGATTGTAGTACTTAAAATCTTCAAGTTTGTAGTCTTCATAGGTGGAACCTAGAAAACTCAAGATAAGTTTGGCAGCACTGCAAGCATAAAATATTGAGGGTCAACCAAACAATTAAAAACATACAAAATATTGCTCTAGAACATAAACCATGGTAAAGTTGATTCTTACATTTTACTTCTCCCATGAATGGATGCTAAAGAATTCATAAAGATTACATCTCTATCCAATAGATTGAAGATAATAAGACTCCAATGGCCTCTGTGATAAGATGAATACTGCAATTAGTTATGAATATTGTAATGATGGACAAAAGATAATTGAGTGTGAGTCTTACACTTCAACATAAGGGTATACAATGTAATTGCATGTCAGCATATCAAAGTTTTTGAGAAAACTTGCAAGATCCCCTTGCCTATTGAAAAGGCACTGTGTAACAAGGGGATCAAGAATGGTCACTTGCATAGCCATTGAGTCATGAAGATCCCTCATAAGACATCTGGAGACATAAACAAAATATATCAACAAAATATGGAATCTGAGAAATTCATCAAGAAAGCAAAAGGAAATAGACACAAACCTCAGACAGATGAAGAGGACTGTGTTAGATATCTCAATATTGTGATTAACAAGTATACTTGTGTCTTCAGGGGCAATGTCACAATAAACCTCATCCTCTCCATGCATGGAGACATCTACTATCATTTGACCTGTTACATTCTGATAAAGCTCTGAATTGGATGCATGAAGAATTTTAGCTTGCTGAGAAAGAATGGCATCCTCTGTAATCTTCTCCTGCTCTCTCTCTTTCTCCACTTCTTCTTTAATATCCTGAGCTTTTCTTGTACTATAAGTATGAGAAATATCTTCAATAACAACTAATTGTTTGGGTTGTCTTGTTGGAGGAATATTAAGAATTTCAAAAGCCCTCATATCTTGACTTGGAATGGGTTCCAAAGCTTTGTCAAACTTGTATCTAAGTCTGGACACAAGCACAAAATCTTTGCTCATAAGAGTGATCCTATGAGCAAATGCAGCAGCGATGTATCCATCATTCATAAAGTCGATTAAAAAATCTTCAGCAGCCTCTTGAAGACACATAAGGGCCTGTGACTCCCATCGGACTTTATCAAGATTTGTGTTTCTCATTTTGCCAACTAACCTTTCTGATATGTCCCTGACAACCCGAATAAATGGCAGTCGAGGGATGAGAAGACTAGTAGATTTCTGTGCCGCTCTGATCTCTCTCAATGACTTCACCTGATATGTCCCTGACAACCCGAATAAATGGCAGTTGAGGGATGAGAAGACTAGTAGATTTCTGTGCCGCTCTGATCTCTCTTAATGACTTCACCTGATAGTTTAATCTCTTTCTTGCTGTTGCCCTAGCACGAGGCTTTGGAGGAGGCTTTTCTTGTTTTTCATCGCCAACTAGCTTTTTGGAAGATCCTGGTTTATCTTCAGCTTTTTCAGTCTCCAAAGGGGGATAGACTTTCCTTGCAGTTTGTTTTGTCCTCGCCATTGAAGTAAAGAAAAAAAAGAGACCCGATCAAGGTGATTTGTGTGTTGAGATTAAAAAAACTTACAGTGGCCCGAACAAAGCGATGGGGCGGATCCAAAGAAGTTGGATAAAGACTATCGCTTGATTGGGGCAATGACAAATGGAGATGAAACTAAGCGATTGAAGGCTTCCAAAAGTACTGGAAATGTGCAGTCGCTTGGTTCTAGCTTGATTCGGTATGGCCAAGTGATAGGGGAGGATCCCGAACGAAGCGATGGAGCGGATCCAAAGTAGTTGGATAATCACAATCGCTTGATTTGGGCAATGACAAATGGAGATGGAACTAAGCGATTGAAGGCTTCCAAAAGTATTGGAAATGTGCAATCGCTTGGTTCTAGCTTGAATTGGTATGGCCAAGTGATAGGGAATGAGATCTATCGCTTGATATGGGTGAGAAGGGCAAGGGAGATTCCGAGAAATTCGAATGAGTGATCTCGCTTGATACCGTGTCGGTGAAAAATAGAAATGTTTTCAAGAAAATTAACTTTTTATACCTCGAATCCATCGTACATAGGACCGTTGGACACATGTGTCATGCAATCATGTTTACCACGTGGCACGAACGGTCACTATTTAAGGTGTTTTTGCCACGCTCCACGTGCTCCATCGGATATTTTCAAAAACTCTCTCTCAATTTTTTTCTTAACTTTTGGACCACTTTTTTTTGCTTAGTCGAACTGTGCCAATTAGTGACTTCCAAGCCCTATTTTGCAAAACCCTATGTTTTTTTTTTAGCCCTCAAATTGCCAAAGCCCGCACCAAGCGATAGAAGCATTCCAAAACTTTTGGACTACTTATTTTCGCTTCGTTCGGGCTCTTTCATATCAAGACTTCTCAGCCTTCTTCAGAATTATTCCAGCGTTTTTCTCAAATATCACAATGAGTAAAAGTGTTGAGGGACGACATGAACTTGTTGAAGAAAGCCCAAGTGAAAGACTCTTGAATGCTATTTTGCAAGATGGTCATGACATGAAGGTATACGTAGATGCAGTGGAGATATTCAATCCAAGGTTTGTTCTTTCAGATGTTTTGATGAAGCTTAAGGACATTCTTGAAGAGGAGTATAAACAATTTGAAATGTCAATTGAAGCTCATTGTTTTCATATCGGAGACAATGATTTTTGTCACCTTATCGATTTTACTCAGCTGTCAGTGGAGAAAGCCAAAGTTACAAAGAGGTTCAGTAGATTTTCAAATAGAATCTCTTTCACATGCCCTTCATCCATTTCTTGTCCAATTCATAAAAAGCTTTGTAACCTTGTCCCCAAGGATGTCTCCTTTCTTTTCTTTCTATTTTTGAAAGCAAAAATACAAGATAAAGAGCAACAATCAGAAATTGATGCAGAGAAGGAGGAAGAAAACTTAAATGTCACCATAGTCTCAAAGCTAGAGAAAAGTGAGATTTTAGAAGAGGAAGAAATTGATGTCCAAGCTGAGGAGAAAGAAAGTGCCAATCTTGATGTTGTTGAATTTAGGGCTTTCACTGTTACTGAAGAGCCCTCAGAGGAAGCAAGCATATCTGAATCCTCTGTTACTGTTCCAAACCTTCCTTTCTTCTATATCAATGAGAAAGATTTTATTCCTTTGTCCTATCTTCAATGTCTCTTCAATATCAGGGAAGACTACTGTATTGCAGCAATTTCAGAAGCTTGTGAGGTGACCAAAGACTTTATTGATACAGAAGTAGAGTCAAAGGAAGAGTTTTTGGCACTTGATTTGCAAACATCTGACCACTCATTTATCCCTGCTCCTGATGCACTTGCCTTGTGCCTTAAAAGAGTGGATGAGGAGAAACATTCCCTTAGAGATGAGGATTTTGAGAATAGGCTTATTGAGTTAGGTGTAGAGTCTTTTAGCAGAGATTTCAAGCTTCAGGCAGATTCTGATAAAGTGGAAAGGGTTGGCTCATGCAACTTGATGAAAGACAAAGTAGTAATTGAGGATGAGTTGCAGAAGGTACTTTCCATTTAATCTTTTGCAAAATGTTATTGTGATTGTAATTTTTTTAAAGTGAGGTTTTTGTCTTGCAGATTGAATTGCTTGATAAGGATGATTTTCTAGGAAGAGCTAAAGGCAGCAGAGTGAAAGCTACAGAGACTAGGTCAAGAAGGCCTTCATCTGCTCTCATGCACTACTTACCTACATTGGATAAGGCTGTGTTCTGTGCATTCCACATGAACTTCTCTGAAGATGCTGAGTTGCCAATATTTGTCTTGAAGGTGTTATCAAGGTTCATGGGATACACTCCCCTTCAAATAAATGCTAACAAGGTCTTGCTTCTAGAGAGAGCTGCTGCTCTTAGAATCTTTGGATATGCTGCAGGTTTCAATGCCTCAAGAGCAGGATACTTTCTTTGCTACTCTAGCTATGCAGCTGCAGCTGAGGAGTCAGATATTAATCTTCTTGGAGGTTATAGAAGGAGAAAATTTTTGAGATACAGAGGTGACATGCCAAATAGTCCCAAGAGAATCAAAAACTAATGTACACACAATATTTTGCAAGGACTGATTATAATTCAGCAAATATTTTGTAAGAGGTACAAATGTGTTAGTAAATCATTAGTCTCTATCTTGCGGTGTTTGTGTAGTTTCAGATTGCTGGTTCTTTGATCTCATCCTTTGTAATTGCCTCCTGTAGAACCAATTGAATAATTCTTTAAGTGCATTGCTTCTTCTTTGACCACCTCCTCTTTTGGTACATCTGAAAAAGGAAGTTCTCGCTTGATAGTGAGACTTTTTCATTCCTTGTGTGTTCCATATTGCAAGGGGTCCTTCTGTAGCAAAATATGGTCCATGCAAGTAAAGAATATGCTACAAAGACAATTCTTTGTTAGTAAATTTAAGAAATTACACTTTAATTTTAACTGTTTTGATAAGTCTGAACACTCACGAAGTAATAAGTTATGTCTTTTTCTCCCCAGGCATCTATGATAGCTTTTATTTAAAAACTTTATTGCTTTTTTGAAATCATCTGCATAAGTATTTGAACCAACTTGTTGTCTTAGGACTTTGAAAAAATTATCCAGTTTTTTCTAAACTTCCATACGTTTGTTGGCTACATCTGGTCTACTTTTGACATTTGTGGTGATGACACATAGATGTTTCCAGCAGTTCCACATTGCATTGACTTGTTTGGTGTCATGGTTGCTCAAAAATCTTCTTGCTTTTGCTCCTCCCATTGAAACATCTTGCAGAACATCACCTGTACCTCCAGAAAGAACAGGATCTTTTTTAAGATGCACTTCGCCACCATGGAAACCCATTTGAGAGAGCAAGGCTTCGCATTTTTCTATGCACTCATCTGCAAGTTTAGTCGGCTTAATAGAATATGCATAGTCCAGATGAAGTCGGAGCAATTTGTCCAAGATTCTTATCTCTGCATGCAATGTACATATATGCACATTTTTTAAATGTATTGGTAGAATTGGATCCCAAATTTTAACAGAAGTTGGATAATCGACAACATTCACATTATTTCTGGATGGTGGTTTTCCAATCTCATTTTCTGCAAGCCATTCTCTTGTCCCTGTGCTTGCCATGCAATAAAGACATGGATATTTGGTATTTGCTCCTCCACATACACCAATACACCAAACATACACTTCAACACCTTGAGGTCGGCACTCAAATGACATTCCACAATGAAATCACCTATGTCGTCTACATGAAGGTGTTCACCTGCATTTTGGCTCTGAATAACTGAAGGAATGTCTGTTTGTGAGAAGAGCCACTTTAATATTTCATGACTCTCTACTGGCACATGAGCTGATCCAATTCACCATAGCTCCATTTCTGATTGAGTTTTGTGGTATGGAGAATCAAACTTACCTTGACTATAGTCCAATGCTTTATTCATTAGGGATATAGATATTCTTTCCATTTTTTGACATTTTGGATTTGAGCTTCATCTAATTTTATAACAAATACAAGTTTTCCTTCACAATCTATTTCTCGAATGTTGTAATATCTCACCATAAAAGATTGGACTTTTCTAATGTTCATCCAAATATTATTATAAACGTTGTATTCAAAAGACTATTTTTTTTTTGTCTCTCATATGGCATTGTTCTCTCAATATAGAAATACTCTCCGAAATGTTTGAAAATTTCCTCATTTAACAGAGTTCTATATTTTCCAACATTGTGAGGTCTAGGCAACCTAAAAGCTTTGATTTTGTAATACTTAAGGACCCTGAACCAGGTCTTAGAGATGGCTCTGTATCCCTTTCTACTCACTCCCACTGTGTCACAAACTTCTTGCATTTGGGAAGGCTGGACCAATAAGTCCATATCTTTTAGTAGATGTTGAAAGACTAGTTTTTTTTTTGTTTGATTTTCAAGAAGTTTCAAAAGTTTCAAGATATCCGATCTATTAAGCTCATTCAAAAATCTTACCCTTTCCTGAGCATTAGACATGTCAAATCCTAGAAGGGTAGTAACATGATCTCTTACAAGTTTTAACCTTTTTTTCCTTTGTCCAGATCTCTCTGTCAAGTTAACTACATCCCGCATTCGTTTTACTCGTGCTCTTAACCCTATTGGAGTTTCTTTTAAGGTTTTCAATTGATCATTTTCTTGTTTCAAAGACACTATTTTGTTTTCAAGTTCTATAATTTTTGTTGCATTCAAAGATAAAGTATTTTGAAGATATGTAATATATTCTGCATGTGATTGAGATAGTCTTGAACTATAACCAAGTAAGCCATCCACCCCATCACCAACAAATCTAATCAAATCATGTGGTGTGTGAAAAGAAGGATACTATCCTGTTCTCGGATCCGGTGGATATAGACTTCCATCTGTCCATAGGTCAATATGCTTCTTTCCTTCGTTGTGCGAAGATGTTGAGCTTCATTCGCACATGAAAGGGGTCTTTGGTAGACACTCCGTGTAGTTGCATACTCTTGGTTGAGCTTGATATTCAAATGAAACTTACGATTAGATGTATCACTCATTACTAACAGAGCTAAAAATATTAGCAGAGCTATTAGAACATGAGAGACGCAGAAGAATGAGAATGAGATGTAGCTTGTGAAATTCTTAGAGAAGTAGAGGAGTGAAATTTTTTGGAGAATGGATGAGAGCGCGTTTGGAGGGAATGGTCATTCAAAAGTAAGAGAAATAAGTATTTGCCACGAAGTCACTAAAAGAGGACAAATTTCGAGACGAGCCATTAAAGAGTAGCATAAAAACAATATATTTTTTTAGATTTTAAAATATGTACTTAGATACGTGTTCAATCACATAGATATGCTTTAAATATCCGAAACGGCCAACTTTGGAGCCGTTTTGACCGTCAACATTCTACTAATTAGCAAGTTAGCGAAATTCCTTACACAGCCCATTTTGAGACGTTTTTGGCCCTAATGCGGGAATCGCCATAAATACTCCGTCATACCATTACGGGCGTCCATCCAAGTTGTAGCTTTGGACACTATTGCTTTATATTTTGAATGTATGATCCTTTGGTATATCTACCATGACTCCTTGATGTAAGATAATGGCGGTAGCTCTTGTTAATCCTAGAATTGGATTAACATTCTCCCCTTCCTGATGGCGATCACGTTCGTGTGATCACGTTGAAGACCTTTGTGTGGGGAGAATGAACAAGCTTGTCGATGGCTGTGATGTTGAATGACGTTCAATGGTCTTTGTTCCTCTGGAGGAAATAAGAAAAGCTAGTTAATGAATATAGAGGTTAGTTGTGTATTGGGAATTCCTAACGGGGTGGGGGGTTTTGCAAGTGATTGCATTTTTATTTTTGTGTGAGCCCTTTTTTTTTAGTCCACTTATTTTTGGCAATCATCAGCAAAGTTACATGTGATTTTTGTTAGTGGAGACACTAAGAGATGTTAATAATGGAAGAGAAGAGAGAGAAGTTTTGGTTATGTACTCATGGAGCTTCCATGTAGTAGAAGCTCCATGAGTATATATCCGGAGGAACGTAGACTTAATCATCAGTACGTTCTCCAGTGCATGAGTATGGATATGTACTCATGGAGCTTCTACTACATTAACTTAGCCAAAAGAATAGTAAGCAATAAGCTTAACAAATATATAGTGGCTATTGTGTGATATGGCTTAATCGGTGATGAGGCTTAAATCGTGAAAGTGCAGGTTCTTAAGCCGTGAGATGGAACTCCTTCAATTGTAATTCCGTGAGATGGAATTCCGTGAATTTGTAAATTTTTACCCTCTGTGTTTTTTTTTGTAATGGACCATCTAGGTCATGATTTGTAGGCAACAGCTTCTTATGCTTAAATTTCTTACTTCCAGAGGGGTGAGCATTGTTATTCTGTTCTTGATGTGCTCCTAAGTCTCCGTGTTTATTCTTGAATTTGTTGCTAAAATGATGTTGTGGTAGTAGGGAAGATTGGTGGTTGTTTGCTTGAATAGACAAGCTTTTATGTTGGTGTGAATGCACGAGAGTGGTGGAAGGATTTGCTTATTGTTGCTTGGGATTTATTCTTGTCAAACTATAGATGAAGTTGTTGGGGTTGAAGTTGGTGGTGAGGTATTCTTCACAAGGTCCTGCAAGGTTTCTTCCTCCTGTAGTAATAACAATTGTACATTGCCGGTACATGAGTGTTCAAGGTGACTATTTACATGGATTCATCTAGTGAATACAATGATTCACTTATCCAAGGTCCACCAAAGACGACGTCATACTCAAGGGAATCTAGGGTAACATAATGAAATGTAAATTCCATATCGCCATCGATTGTTTGAGTAGTGTATCTAAAGTAGCCTAGAACTTCAATGTTTTGTTCATTGGTTCCTTTTCTAAGACTATTGCTTGTCGTGGTGAGTTTAGGTTGTCCCAATGACACCCAAGTGTCTATTGTCATGATGTTATGACTTGCTCGAGGGCTAATTAATGCGCGTTTGCGTGCTGAATATCATTGCCTGTAGGGAAATCCAACCATACCATGATAGAATCTTCCAAAGGAACCATGGGTGTTTCAGTTATTGTTTCAGCTTTAGATCCTGTGTCTGTTTCATATTCCCATTCACTTTCATCCTCTATTTGAGTCTTAGCTTTTTCAAAAGTACCCAATGCGTACAATGGCACACTTGGTCCTTTGATAATTCTTAATGAGGGCTGTTTGGAAACTTGCGAATCCTGACATTCCTGTTTTATGTACTTCGTTATGTCCTTGTATAACTCAGGTTGAGCCATTAAAGGTGCAAGTGTTGATGTGATGCTGGCTTTATCATGAGAGAAGAGCATTCCTCCGAATGAAGTTTTTAGAGATTGTTTTGATCTTGTAAGGGAATTATCGAATTCCTCACGTGCTTTCTCAAGCCTATAGTTTGGACAGTCTGTTTCAAATGACTCTTCTGTAGAGAGTATGCCTTCCTCTTGAAAGGGAAAGCGGTACTCCTCTAGGCTTTGTATCTTGGTGGTTATTTTAGGTTTGGCATTATGAATTTCAATCACAACCGATGACCCTGTAGTAAGACATTCAACCAAGCTAAGCATTCTCTCCTGAGCTTGCTTTTTGCGTTTTGCATATGTCATGTGATCATCATTATCCATTTGGGGTGGTTGGGTGGGTTCTAGTTTCTTGCTTGGTCTATGTGGTGCATTGAGTGAAGAGCAAGAACTTGTTTCATCCTCACTTAGTGATTTACTAAAACTTGTTTTATTCTCTGACTTTCTTTAGTTTGTCAGTTTTTACCTATGTTTACCCATGTGACGAGATCGAATTTTCTTTTGGGTTTTTGTATCCTATGTCGTACATAAGGGTGTTGAGGTTTGTGTGGTGGTCTTTGATGTAGATGCTTCTGCATCCTATATAGCTTTTGGCTCTTTCGTGTTTATGTCCCCTTTTGGGTCTTTGTCCTCTACAGGCTTCTTTTCCCTATCTTTTAACTCAACCTTGGTTTTGATAGTTTTTTGTAGTCCCTTGTTTTTCTTGGGTTTAGAAGGTTTTGTTTTCTCTTTTAGGTTCTATTTTAAAACATGTTCTTCTACCCATGTTGAGGTTTTTTTTTTGGCTTTTCTTTTGACAGTTTCTCGTGCCTTGGCTTGTAAGCGTGTAAGCACATTCAAGGGTACTGTGGACAATTGCCCGTTTTGTACACTCAAAATGTTAAGAGTTGTATTTTGTGAGACAAGTTGCATTGAAGCAACTCGTCTTGGGCAATCTTGGAACATGTGATCAATGCCACATCGTTCACACATTGGTCGCAAGGTGTCAGTGACTATGGGCATGGAAGTATTCCAAACTGTGCAGTCTGCCACCTTGTGAGGTCCACGACAATAGAAACACTGAAGTGTTCGATTAACTGCTTTCTAAGTAGTTTTTACCCTTTGGATTGTTTCTGTTTGGTGCATGGGAGATGGAGGTTTTGAGTACATTGTGGATGAAGCGGGACATTTTTTAGCATCATGATGGGTTTTACAATATATGTAGTATAGAAGAATAGGTGCCTTGTATGCACAATGAGGATTGGGATGGTCGTAGTGATTACATTCAATACACACAAGGCATTTCGCTCTCACTTTTAGAGGCATTAAGGATGTCTAGTTTTGAAGGTTTTCATCCTCTCTTAGAGATGTTGGCTGTAAGGTTTTAAGCAAGACGGCATAAAATTCTGGGAATGTCAATTCCGAGATCAATCTTTCTTTTGCCATTGCTTCACTTAGTTTAGATGAGGAACACCTCGTAGCATGCTCATCTTCTAGCATGTTGTCATCTAAACGTATTGCTTCTTTACAACATTGATCGAATGTTTTGCGGATTGGATACAATGATCAAGTTGTGTAAGGTGTTATTCTTTCAGCCCATCATGAAACATCTCCTCAATTGAATATCATTTAATTTTTACAATGACTCACAGCGTGAGTCCAAGAGTTTTATCCGAAGGATAAAGTCTCTAATGGATTCATTTGGTTGACACTCAATTGAATAGAGTTATGTTACTGCACTCCATCGATCACCTTGTCTGAAAAAGCCATGCATATAGGCTGATTTCAAGGTTTTGAAGTTGGTCTTGATCGCCGACATCAATGCGATGAACCATCAACTAGTTTTTTCCTCTAAGCATAAGTTCAACACATGTACCTTAGTGGGGCAGTTGGGATTTCCAAAGGCTTCACATCTCTATTCAAACATTTGAATGAATTGAACAGGGTCGGTTGTTCCATAATTTTGAAAATTTGTTCTTTCGTATTTCTATATGAATCATTGAGGCCGTATGTAAGTGATCTTGTTGGAAGAGACTCAGTGAGTCCTTAGGCCACCCCCCTTCCTAGACTAGTCAGTATGGTGAGGGCATCCAGGAAAGGGTTGGTACTTATAGGATTTGCAAGAATGTTAGGCAAGGGACCAAAGCCCACTTGAATCGAAGTGATAGGGGGGGTAAAACCCCATGACATGCTTGTTATAGGCATGGGGAGGTAAATTGGTGGCATAGATCTCAATGGCTCGAAGATGTCAGCCATTGGGTTGAGTCCTTGTATGATCCCTGGCAATCCCTCTATCGTGGTCATGTTAGAGTGCCTAAATGCTCCTTAATGAGCAATCACAGTTTTTTTTTTTTTGCTTTCTATACCTTCCCACAGCCCGTTTACAGCCCGTTTACAGCCTCAAGAGACTTGGCGTACTCTTCGTTGGATCAAAAGGGTGTCTATTTGCCCTAATTAGCTTAGGTGTTATACGCATGTGAACAATGCTAGGAATATCCCAGATGGAAGAGGAGGTCCTAAAACCTATTTTCCCCATCACTGTCTGAAGACGAAAATTTTTTTTTGAGAATTTTTTCCTTGTTTCGCAACACGTTTTTGAGGGTGTTCCAAAAGGAATTTTGAAAAACTTTGTATGAGGGAGTTGTAGTATTTTTGGAGTACTACAACTTTGTTTTCCTGAGTCATCCGTGATTTTGTCGTCTAGAATCTCAAAAAGTAGTCCGAATACGGCTCGTCATCGTGTTCGCGCTACTTTTTGCGATTTTTCGTGGGTTTTGGGTTGTTTTTTGCCTCGATTTCTGAATCGAATTTTGAGGTTGGTGGTCAGAGGCAAAAATGGTGATTTTAACTCCGGATGACTAAGTCCTAAGTCGAAGAGCTCGATGTCAGCTTTTCGATGAGTCCTAGAGTGCCTTCATCGGATATACGGTTTAGGAGATACGGGCCTCCAAACAGGGGTGTTTTCCAAAGTCTTTTTTTAAAATTTTGATTTTGATTTTTTTTGCCGCGAGAACTGGTGTTTCACGCCGTGAAATGGTTTTCACGCGTGAACCGGACTTCATTTGGAAATTAAATTTTGTTTTTGTTTTTTTGGTCGCGTGAACTGGTATTTCATGTGCCGTGAAACGGTTTTCACGCCTGAACCAGACTTCACGTGGAAATTAAATTTTGTTTTTTTTATTTGTTTTGTTTTTTCTTACCGCGTGAATTGGTGTTTCACGTGTGAATTGGAATTCACATGGAAATTAAATTTTGATTTTTTTTTTTACCGCATGAACTGGTGTTTCACGTCGTGAAATAGTTTTCACGCGTGAACTCACGTGGATATTAAATTTCCTTCTTTTTTTGCCGCATGAACTGGTGTTTCATGCATGAACTAGACTTCACGTGGAAATTAAATTTTATTTTTTAAATTTTTAAATTTTTTTGCTGCGTGACTTGGTGTTTCACGCCATGAAACGGTTTTCACGCTTGAATCTTACTTCACGTGGAAATTAAATTTGGTTTTTTTTTGTCACGTGCGTAAACTGGTGTTTCACGCGTGAACCACCAGACTTCACGTGGAAATTAAATTTCGTTTTTTTTAACCACGTGAACTTGTGTTTCACGTCGTGAAACAGTTCACGCGTCAACCGGACTTCACGTGGAAATTAAATTTTATTTATTTATTTATTTATTTGCTACGTGAACTCATGTTTCACGTATGAACCGGACTTCACGTGGAAATTAAAGTTTGATTTTTTTTTTGGCCGCGTGAACTGGTGTTTCACGCCGTGAAATGGTTTTCACGTGTGAATCGAACTTTACGTGGAAATTAAATTTCATGTTTTGCCATGTGAACTGGTGTTTCACGTCGTAAAACGGTTTTCACGCGCGTGAACCGGACTTCACGTGGAAATTAAATTTCGTTTTTTTTTCCGCATGAACTGGCGTTTCATACTGTGAAACGGTTTTCACGCATGAACCAGACTTCACGTGAAAATTAAATTTTGATTTTTTTTGGCTGCATGAACTGGTGTTTCACGTAATGAAATAGTTTTCACGCGTGAACCAGACTTCACGTGGAAATTATTTTTTAAAAAAAAACTGCGTGACTGGTGTTTCACACCGTAAAATGGTTTTCACACGTGAACCGGACTTCACGTGAAAATTTAAAAAATGGGGATTTTTTTAATCGCGTGAACTGGTGTTTCACGTCGTGAAACGGTTTTCACGCGTGAATCGAACTTTACATGGAAATTAAATTTTGATTTTTTATTTTTTTATTTTTTTAGAGTCTCGTGAGAAATACGAATTTCCCTTTTGGGGGGGAATATTTTTTGAATTTAAAATGAAAGGGATATGGGCATTTTTTCAAAAAAGGTAAGTGGAATAAAAAAAGTCAACCTTTTGATGACACCTCTTACACCCTTCATAAATGACCTTTAAAATGGACAAATTGACAACTCATGAGCATCTTCTCATTGAATGCTTATTAGCCTTAATGAGTTATGTAAAAAAGTGATTAAGGATTAATCTAAAATTAATCTTTATTCCTTTTATACTAATCAAGGACTCTAATTAACCACTAATCTCGTAATCTTTGTGCATCAACAATTGTGTAAATTAATCTAAATTAGGAGATTAATTAGACTCTTAATTATAGTCTCCTCTTTTAAGGTACATTTAAGCAAAGAGAGTCAAATTTCTCCAATGTCCAATTGCTCTTGTCTTTTTCAAAGGTCGGCATGAGTTGTTGTGAATGTGACACTAAACTCATTGGTTGTCATTTTTCCTCCTCTTCCTCTTGTCACCCTTGCAGGCATGGCAGCCTCTACATTTTTCTTGAGGGTCTTTATTGTTAACCCGTCCTGCCTCTGCTGCTCCTTGAACTCTTCCGCCAAGGTTCCAGCTCTTTGATCTGTGCCTTGAGCACAGCTTCATCATTCTCCTTCTCCTCTATCTTCTTCGTTGTTGCTACCCACGCGTGCTCTTTTAGCTCATTGTGTCGGGGATTAGGTCCATTGATGACCCTTTGTATATGACAAGCTCCTTCCTCTTCCCGTCTTTCGACGCGGCTAGCTTCTTTTCGTCTCCTTTCAGGAGAGTGAATCTCTTTTTCTAGACTTCTACTTTGTTTTTTAGCTGCTCATTTTCATTCTGGAGCTATTTTTCCTTGCTAGTACCTCTCCCACTGTTCCGGCCTCCTTGCCATATTGGCTGGGTGCTGCTACTTCCAAAGCTCTTGTCAATTTCGGGCTTATTAGTTGGGCTGGGTTTGTTGACTGTCTAGATCCTCGTTCTGGATTTTCGTGTTGTGCATGGTAGGGTACCATCTGTCTGCAGGAAGGTGTTGGGGCTTGCATTACCACTATCAATTTCTTTATATATTCCCCCCCACACCTCCTTTAGATCCTCGATGGCATGTCCTTCCCATTGCTCCATCTTTTCGGCATCAAGCTCATATACTTCCGAAAATTCATCGGCATCCAAGACAGCCAACTTGGCTTTTACCTTGACCAGATCAATTCTACCTTGACCAGATCAATTCTATCTCTATCAGCCCTCGCCTGCACTTCCTTGATGATCCTAGCGTGCTCCTCTCTGATCAAGGCGACCTAGCCTTCTGTTGCGGCCTAGCTTTCCCTAGCCCGATCCACACATGAACCTGAAAAGGTACTTGAATTCAGGGAAGAAAAAATTTGTAATCGCTTAATCCCTAAGGTTAAAATTGGGTGGAAAGATAGGAAAATCGAGGATTCAACTTGGGAGTCAATTGAGAACATTCAGCGCATGTTTCCTTCTTTTCATTGCAAGAGTGCAATGTTTTGAGAGAGGAGAAGTATGTTATGTACACATTATATGTGCATATAGAGACTAACCCACCCTAGGCATGTGAGCATGGGTGCATGGGTGCATGGAAACATGCTCTAGTGGGTCAAGGGTTAAACCTAACCGTGGATTTAGGTTAGGGTCAGACAACCAAGGGTCACACATGGAAATGGAAGGCCAAGAGTCACTCTGGAAATGGAAGGTCAAGAGTCACTTGAGTGCTCTCCTATATAATAGGGGCATGGGGCACTCTCAAGGGATGTTCTCTTGTGTAGGGCATGGTATCTACTCTCTTGCCATTTCATACTAGAGCTATGTGCTACTGGATTGAAGACATACCTCTTGGTGGTTCAAGGTTAAGTATGTGGTTCTTCATTATTTTGATGTGTGCACCCTTGGGCTCGGGGTGGTCAGCTAGATGAGTATATGCATGGATTATGTGTGTTTATGCATAGTGATTAGCTAAAGAGATTGGGTGGATGAGTCCTGGATTATGCGTGTTTATGCATAGTGATTAGCTAGAGAGATCGGGTGGATGAGTATATGTCTGGATTATGCGTGTTTATGCATAGTGATTAGCTAGAGAGATCTATGGGATTTTAACACCTCCTCTACCCATTTTGTACAGTAATCTGTAGCCACCAGAATGTGTTTGTTTCATGTCTACTGAGCTGCTGGCTTGAATGGGCCGACGAATTCCAGACCCGACTTCTAGAATGGCTCTAGGGGCAATATTGGGACGTGTGGCATTATGTCTACATCGTTCGATTGCCCTAGCCTCTGGCACATATCACACTCCTTTGCAAACTTGTACCGTGTCTTAATGGAGTCCACCACCACAATCCTACCTGGAACACCTTCCGCTCTGTAACCTCTCTGGAAACATTTTCCCCTCTTATTCCTTGGTGTGCTTCTGCCCAGCACAGCCTATTGCTCATGCTTGGGGACGCATCTGCACAGTATTTGATCAATGCCTATCTTGTAGAGTTGTCTAGCTACCACCATGAATGACTTGCTCCAGAGAATCAGCTTCTTTCTCTGATCTTTGGACATTTACTCCAGAAAGGACAAGTCAAACAGGAATTGCAGTGTTTTATTGTACCAGTTGGGTTTTTCTCCATTTATGAGGAAGAGTTGCACATCCGGGAAATCATCTTTCACCCCCTCTAGTTCTTCTCCTGACTCCAGTCTTGACAGGAAGTCTACTATTGCGTGCTTGTTTCTGGGGGTGTGCCTTATGTTGAACTCAAACTCTTGTAAACAAAAGCATCCATCTAGCCAATTTTCTTGCCAGGTCTAGTTTGTTTATTAGGTACAAGAGGGCTTTGTGATCTACATGGAATTCAAATATTTTCCCAAATAGATGGTGCCTGAACTTCTTGATGGAGTAGATCATTCCTAGGGACTCCTTTTCTGTAGTGGAGTAGTTCTTCTCTGGTCTCGATAGCCTCATGCTTGCATAGTACACTAGTCTATATCAGCCTTCTTGTGCTTCTTACATCATATCACTACCAATGGCAAAGCCAGAGGCATCAAATACATGAAATACCATATCATAGTTTGTCGGTTGTGCTGGAGAATGGGTGTTGTTGACAGTATTCGCTTGAGAATCCGGAATGCCTCCTAACAGGATCCAGACCAGACATATACTGCATCTTTCACCGCTAGATTGTACAGGGGCACTGCCACATTTGCCAGGAACCTCATGAATCTTCTATGCCACTTGATTAGTCCCAGGAATCTTGCAATCTCTTTGGCATTCTTGGGCGGCTGCAACTTTACAATGATTATGACCTTGGCCGGATCCACAACTAGCTCTTCTGCAGATACTTTGTGTCCTAAGAGGGAACCAATTGCCAGCAAAGGTGCACTTGGTTGGAAGGCTCTATCTAGCCTTCTTGCACTTCTCCAGGCACATTGTGAGGTGTGTTATGTGGTCTTCTTTCTTTTCGAATAGACTAAAATCAGCCACAAACACCCTCATAGAATATTTTCTAAACCATCCTTTGGAATGTGGTCGAAGCATTTTTCAGCCCAAAAGTCATTACATTGGAGGCAAAAGCCCCCTATTACATCACGAAGGCCATCTGTACTACCTGGTTATACCCACTGAACCCATCCAAGAAGGAGAGTGTCTCGTGCCCCGGCCACTGGATCCAGCAAGGAATCTATGTGAATGATAGCAGGAACGGATCCAATATGGTGGAGGCATTGAACTTGTGGTAGTCGATGCAGACCCTTAGCTTCCCATTCTTCTTCGGGATGATGACTATTCTTCTTCGGGACGATGACTATTAGTAAAATCCATTCTGCTATGTCCATTGGATAGATGAACCCAACTCTTAGTAGTTTCTCAATCTCCTCCTTTACCTGTTTGGCACAGTTGGGGTTCATTCTATATCTGCTCTATCGGGGATAGGATTTGCATCCTCTTTCAAGTTTATCTTGTGTTGGTAAAAGCTAGGATCAATCTCCTTCATTTCTAAGTAATTCCATGTGAACACGTCTTAGGGCGAACACGTCTTAGGACTTTAACAATTCTAGTAGCCTTCCTCTGAACTCCTGATTTAACTGGGCACTGATTCTAATTGTTCTTGGCTCTTGGTCATCTTCTATGTTCACTTCTTCCAGTTCATCATCCTGGGACACTGATGTTCCACTATCGGGGATAGGATTTGCATCCTCTTTCAAGTTTATCTTGTGTTGGTAAAATCTAGGATCAATCTCCTTCATTTCTGAGTAATTCCACGTGAACACGTCTTAGGACTTTAACAATTCTAGTAGCCTTCCTCTGAACTCCTGAACACTGATTCTGATTGTTCTTGGCTCTTGGTCATCTTCTATGTTCACTTCTTCCAGTTCATCATCCTAGGACACTGATGTTCCACTTCCTGAGTTGGGCTTCCTCTTGCTTGAGAGCCATCATGGCCTTTTCCTACTCAGCTTGTAGTTATGCCACACTGTCCTGAGCGTCCTCCTTTTCTTTTGCACTTTCTTCATTTGTTAGTACTTTAGGGTGAGCCACCAGGACTTCTGGATCGTATCTTTGTACAATCCTTTCTATATCCACCTCAAATAGTGATAGTAGATCCCAGTTTTCCTTCATGATTTTCTCTTCTTTGTCGTCTTCTACCCCTTCCAGGTAACTTAGGCCCTCTACATACATTAGTTGGCTGGCCAAATTTAGCTTGTCTTTTCTTGCTCTACCAAAATGCAAACCTTCTTTTTCCCTCTCCTGATTGTGATCTTGTTCGTATCCCAGGTGTGCTTTATGCTTCCACTTCTCAGCCACCACGGTCTTCCTAAGAGCATGGGATATGCACCCGCTATCTCGATCATTTTGAGGACTATGAACACGGTAGAGTGAACATGCATCCTGCCACTTCCATTTATTCTCCCTTGATTATCCCAATTGGTCAGAATCTTCTCTGATCAGCCATGCGGATCTGGAATGAAGATGGTTACATGTCAATAATTCTTAGCTTTTTAGCTAGACTATCTAATATTATCTTCACTCCAGATCCTCCACACCCAGAATGACCCTTGTCATTGTTTGTCCTCTGATCTTGAACAGACGTGTCTTAGTCCTAGACTATTTCCACATTCTATTGTCGGGTTTTTCGGTTCCTGTAAGGGCATCTATACCAATTTCTCATTTCGCACTATGGCTTGAAGTGACTTCTGCCTAATTGGGAACCAGATGTGGTCTAGTGTGATGTTTAATTTTATCTTGCTGAGGTAACATTTCGGTGTGTCCTTATTTCATGGGAGAAGTCTTTCTCTGTGCCAAGGCCGCTTCCTATGGCATAACTCTGTCCATAGATCAAACAAGCATTGTAACCCAAAACTTCTCTGAAGACATGATCTTATGAGTCATCTAGGCATTTTGAAATCGAAATTTTTGTATATAGAGTTGTGAAGGCTATGCCTCCTATAGTAGGAAATGGTTAAACCAAAGGTCCTAGAATTGAGAGGAGGTACTGCACACCGTTCTGCTTCAACCTCTTGCCATAAGCAGTTGGCTAGGTGTAGAGTTGGTTGCCGACAAGACCATATGCACTGCGGCACACGTGAGCCTTCTAGGCAAGCAAATTCATTGCTTAATAGTCAATTCGTCTAAGATACCGAAATTTTAACAATTTCATGCATGATCTAACTCTTGCGAGACCAAAAGCGTGCTCATGTAAATGAGACGGGTGCGTCAAAAAAGTCACTAGAGGAGTAGCAGAGCGGCCGGAGGTCCCCCTTTGATGACTGATGAGACACGAATTAAACTTTGACGAGTTTTAAAGCAAACCACCAAACATGTAGGGGACGAGAGGGGAGACTTTACATGGAGCACCCAGGCTTACCACCTAGAAGCCGGTTCATTATATTAAACTCAGCAAAACCAGGCACAACTTATCAGAATCCTCCGTCATCCCCAATCAACCTGCTAATATCTTGAGGAGAGAAGAAGGATCACAAGATAAACCCTCTAAAAGGAATGCAGATTTGCGATCTCGAGTTAACCTTTCAGAAAGAGATTAATGCTCTTAGATCGTCCCTTCAGTTGTGGCAAACTGAAGCCTCAATTTTTAGCTAGACATGCCATTAATTAGTGCTAGTTGAGAGTAAAAGCAAAATCATAGAGCATTGAATCAAACCCTCAATTTTTAGCCAAACATGCCATTAATCAGTGCTAGTTGCAAGCAAAAACAAAATCATAGAGCATTGAATCAAACCTAATAGACTGCAGATGTAGTTAAATAATATATAGCATAATTAAGATCTTATATTCCAAAAGTTTCAACAATTGTAGCCAGTTCTTCTCGTCGAACACCATTACTCGAAAAATACTAACTTTTTACTCTTTAGGCAATGTGGAGGCAGCTAGGGTATAGACTCCTCATTAATGCAATTTGGGTTATCCTAGTTAATTTGAGCTACTTTCCCTATTTCTAGGTTTGCCACCATAACCAATTTCCTTGTATGCATCTTCAAGGTGGGATCATTTTTGTATTACATGTTTCTCCACCTATCTTCAAATTCTTCATTTCCTGAGATAGAATCCTTTAATATTTCTCTCTCTCTCTTGGTGAATTGAGGCTCTATCGTTCAAGTTTAGCCATTATTCTTTTTACCATTTTCTACTACTTGTTTCAATTCTTCACCCCATGTCATGGATAATTTCTCATGTACTTTTGTGGCTTTTTTGATGTATCTAAGCATCAATTGGTTTCCTCCATAGAGAATCATTGTAACTAGCTCTATAGCACTTTTGTTTCAACAATTTCTTGAGACGTAAACCTTTTGATTTTGTGAGATCCCTGTTCCCACCGCGCAACGGATTCGGGGTACTAGCAGAGGAAGTAGCACATCTTGCGTGGTCCAGGGGTCCCACATTCGGGGCCTCGTCCCACGGATATCCGGACAAACTAATCCGTCGGTTTTTCCAAAACCGAACCCGGAAAAACTTCCCTTACTCGGAAAGCACGGGTGTTAACCCATGGCGGACGCACTATGTTTTACGTCATTAATTTAAATATTCTGAGTCATGGGCCGGGCTTGTCGGCACCATATGTTAACGATAAAGGGATTGGGTGATCGCCGATGAGAGGCGCACCTTGGATATCAGTAGGATAAGGGTTAGGGTCGGCCGGCCATGTATGGGCGCCCAAGTGTGAACGGCCAAGTCATCTATAAGAGTCAAATGTAACCCTAAAATCCTCATTCTCATGTGTTGTGAATACAAGAGTGCTCTTGCCTTATCTCTTTGGTTTCCTTCTCCTGCGTTTGTGAGAGAGAGAGAGAGTGAGTGAGAGAGCGATCGAGCACTGTGTAGCGGCACAGCGGCGGAGAGGCGGTAGAGCGGCGACGGCGGCTCCTCCTTCACGGCTGCGACGCGGGAATCCTTCAAGGCGGCAGTTGAGCGGTGAGTGACACACCCTTTGGCATTCTGTTTGAGCTTCCTTCCCTGGTTGAATGCTTGCAGCCATTCGTGGCTCGCATACGGTGTCTGGCAAGTCCCCAGCTACGACCTGTGCGACAAAAGCGCACATTTTTGGCGCCGCTGCCGGGGAGTTGCCCTGCACCAAGCTCCAGTTTGCAGCTCGACTGCTGCGTGAAGTTTAATCTACACTGTAGGAAAGGCGTCTGTGTTGCTGTTGAGGTGTTTCTGTGGTTTTCAATCTCTGTTTCTGTAATTTGTCTTCTATATTCCTGTTTCTTTTGTTATATTTTCGCTCCGCGTGTGGGCGTACGTTCTGTTATCTGGTTTCTGCGTGTGAGAGGGATTTCTGAATCCCCAGATCTGTGCTGTGTGTGCGAACTGCACCGCGGCCAAGGCTGAACCCTAAGGAAACCCTAGAAAACTTATCTCACAAAAAAAACAGAAAATAAAAAATAAAAAAATTATAAAAAATAAAAAAGAAAAAATTAAATTTTATTTTCAAAGAAAGAACCAAACATGTGGAGAGGAAAGATTTTCTAATTGGAGAAAAAAATTTTGAAAAGAAAGAACCCCAATTGACCCCCGGCCCCGGCCCCGGTCTCGGTCTCGGTCTCGGTCTTTTGATATATATATATAGGAGAGTGAGCCTCCATAGCTTTCTCTCAAGTGAGAGCTTATGGGAAGTCGTGCCCTATATGTAGCCCACTCCCCAAGGAGTAAAGTGAGCATGTGGGATAAAGCCCTCACCCTTTCCTCCACAAGCAAATAGGCTTTTGCCCCTTCCCCCCAAAGGAAACGGACTATTTTGAGGACTACAGGAGCTCTAGATAGGCGAACACGGTGCTGTAAAGCACACTAGGACCCTTTAAACGATACGCTCGTTTCGAGCTATCACACGCCCTAGTCCAAGTTCGACCGTAAGTAAGGGGGTCAAAAACGAGTTAAAAACAATCTAAAAACAAGTAAAAACGAGGTGCAAAATACCCAAGAAACCACTTGTGTGGGCTTCAAGGGTAGTTACCAACGCACGTAGGGTACCCACGTCACATGCATCTACGTTCTGGTCGGGTGCTAGAGCCTGAACCACTAGAAAGCGTTTCAGTCTACGCAGGCTCACACTATCCCTCCACGTTGGCATCTTGGCCTTCGGCTGGAACCCAAGGGAGTGCAACCCAAGATCCACGAATAGTGGATAGTGACTCGTCCTCTGACTCAGAAGCCATGGAAGGACACCCTACCAAGAACCCTGAGGAGACAAGCCAAAACATGCCAGTGTGGGCCCACATCAGGAATGCTGGTACTTACATGTAATCGTTGTGGCATAGATCATTTGATCGCTCAATGTCCACATAATCCTAATGCACCCAAGATTACGCCATTGAATTTGGTTGAGGTCACCAACCAAGCACGAAGAACCACACCCATTGTACCCGTGAATGTAGTTACACGGTAATGCTTCAAAATCAAAACTACATTCTTGAAGAGAGGGATACTGCATCAATCGCTCAGGCAAAGAAAAAGAAAACACAACGGAAGAGATCGCTTAATGCCACGAGCTCCAAGCCCAGTTCAAATACTAACATAGGGACGGGAGACGACCCCGTGTATATGAATGATCCTGAAGATGATTCCGATTCAATAGAAACCATGGGGACCAAAGCCACTACCTTAAGGGAGGAACCCACTCGGGAGCTCAATGAAGGAGAATCAAGCGAGTACATAAATAAGGGAAAACAGAAGGAAACTTCCTCGGTCCCACAACCAAGTCAGTTAATGCCCTCTCGACCACCCAAACTGACTGCCGAGACTCCCCAAGACAAGCCACGTGGGCCAAAAACCCTCAAGAAAAAGATTGGAACTTACCCAAACCCAGTTGAGGAGATTGAACAAGTGCAACACTTAAGGGGTTTGGTGGAAGAAACACAAAGAGAACTGGAGCCAAACCCGAGAAAAATCAAAATTCCAGACACAGTGTTTCCTACGCAAGTTCAGCCTCACAGGAACCATAAACCGTTAGCTATACCTAGTATCATTCGGGAAGAAAGTGAGGATAGGACATCCGGAAGTGGGCAAACACCCTTCTTGCTGGAAAGAATGTTTAGTGAGGGAATGCCTGACCCCATCGAAGAGGAAGTGATTCCATCTTCACCAGTCCCTAGTCAAGGGGCGATGTCTCGAAAAGTACCGTTGAATGTGTCTAAGCTAATGGATTTTATGTCCTCTGAAATCAGAACCACGATCATATCCAAATTATACGGAGATCCTGAGCTATTCTTAGCTCTTCGGGCATTTCTCAATGGAGAACTAAAGGCGGGGCTACCACAATTTGCAAATATGGATAGACCCGACACGCTTCAAGATGAAGGGGAGCATTGGGATCTACAACCCAACCTAGATGAAGATTCGGTCGTTGAAATACCTGTGAACAAGTTGGGACAGTACTTTGAAGGTGACGAATCTAATGCCACCCTCCCCATTACTACCAAGGGATTAACTCTAAAGGGAATCCTTGATGGTGGTGCTGGAGTGAGCATTGTGACTAAAAATTGTTGGGAATCTATGGGAAGGCCTCACCTCGAAGTCACAAACATAGTGGTTAAGATGGCAAACGGAACCATAGCTAAACCTATTGGAATGTTAAGGGACCTTAAGATCAAGGTCCTGGGATACAAGGTAAAACATACCTTCATTGTAATGGATTTCTCCAAGCATCCTATGTCATATCAAATGATCTTAGGACGTCCTTTCATGAGGGAAGCACAAATGGTGCATGACTGGTCGAAAAACCATGTCTATCTACAATTCCAGGACTCTGTCATTCGAGTTGATCTTGAGAATGGTTGTGCGCATCCCTTAGGAAGCAAGGTTATCATTGATAATCGATCGGATACCACTGTTCACTCTGCCCCATTAAGGTATTGCTATACATGCAAAAAAGAGACTGATGATGGAAAAGATTCTCCTTATATGGATGTTCTACCGGGTATGACTGAGTTGGATAACGTGGATTGGGTACACCTAGCGGCAACCATAGACACATGGGGAAATAGAGGCACAAGTTGGGTAACACCTGAGGGGCAAGATATGCCACCGTTAGTGCCAATAAACATGATAGGTGTTATGCACTTGACTCCTGATGGCGAGAACGTGGCAAACTCCACCGACACTGAAAGTAGCGAAGACTCTGACCAATGCAACTCTGATTATGAATCTCAAGAAGAAACTGACCCTGAGCTTGATGGGAAAAATGAATCAAATATTCACCCAAATGTGGAAGCAAGGTGCTCAAGGCCTAGGACAGTGGCCTCCTGCAGTTCATCCGAAAGTGAAGATCGACCAAGTGAGTCCGAATCTGATAGAAACAAAAATCAAAAACTTGGTAAGAAGAAAACGAGACATAAGCGCCAACGCTATCGAGCTAATGTACGCACTGCAATAAACAAGGAAAGATCCACTGCAGAATGGCTCAGTTATGTAGGAGCCATTGATGCTCATCGAAAGATAGCTAATAATTGGGGACAATATCTCCAAAGTGTCATGTGGTGTATTTCGCAACCTCATGACGTCGCCCAATTAGAAATCGAAGAGAAGCCGAAACTAAGTCGTACTGCAAGAAGGCGGCAAAACCAAGAGTTGGCTCAGCAACAAAAGGAAGCGGAATTGAAAGAAAAAAGCCTGGCACAACAAGAACCAGTAGACTTACACCCCGCACCCGAGCATTTCAAATCATTCACCACAGGGGAACGTAAAGTGGTCTACACAAAAGCCCAACGAACGCCTACCAATGGGAGTAGCGGTGTCTACGATGGCCCTGCGGTAGTTAAGGAGATAGACTTAGCAGATCCGGGTGAGGAGTCTAAACCAGTTTATATTGCTCAAGACCTCACCAAGGCGGAAGAAGCTGCACTTACGAAGCTTCTTAAAGAATTCAAGGACATATTTGCTTGGACATATCATGATATGAAGGGTGTTCCACCTTCGGTGGTGCAACACACGATTCCAATGATTAGCACTGCTAAACCAGTCCAGCAACGTCCCTACCCAATGAATCCTAAGTACGCAAAGATTGTACAAGAGGAAATTGAAAAGCTGGTAAAATGTGGATTCATATACCCAATTGAGCACTCAGAATGGGTTTCTCCGATAGTCATCGTGCCAAAGAAGAATGGGAAACTCAGAGTGTGCGTTGATCTCAAAAAGGTTAATGCAGCCACCAGAAGGGATCATTACCCCTTGCCATATTCTGAACATGTGCTTGAAAGAGTGGCAGGCAAGGAGGCATATAGCTTTTTAGATGGGTACTCGGGTTACAATCAGATCACAATTGCAGTCGAGGACCAAGCTAAAACAGCATTTATCACGGAGTTTGGAGTGTTTGCTTTTCGGGTCATGGCCTTTGGCTTGACCAATGCACCTGCAACATTCCAACGATTGATAAACACGGCCTTTAAGGAATATCTAAGGGACTTCTGTGAAGCTTTCTTAGATGATCTTTGTGTTCATTCCTCTTGGGACGAGCACTTGATGTGTTTACGAAAAATATTTGAAAGGTGTAGATTATATCGCATCTCCTTGAATCCTTTCAAATGCCAATTCTGGGTTAAACACGGAGTTATCTTAGGGCATATAGTGTCCAAAAATGGGATTTCCACGGACGAGAGTAAAATCAAGGTCATTCTGGAATTACCCCCACCCACCAACTACAAGGGAGTCCAACGCTTTATGGGCCACGTTGGTTATTATCGAAGGTTTATTCTATTCTTCGCCGAGATAGCTCGACCATTGTATAAGCTTCTCATCGAGTTTATTTGGACCGAAGAATGTGACCGTGCCTATGAGCTATTAAAGAAGGCCTTGGCGAGTGCTCCAGTCTTGAGAATGCCTAACTGGGATTTACTCTTCCATGTACATATTGATGCATCAAACTTTGCTATTGGGTGTGTGTTAACTCAACCTGGAGAACATAAGCTAGACTACCCCATTAGCTTTGCCAGTCGCCAGTTGAACGATGCTGAGATGAACTACACCACTATACGGAGCGAGAAGGGTTGGCAATGATATATGCAGTAAGGAAATTTCGTTATTACCTCCTTGCCACCAAGTTTGTTTTCTATGTGGATCATCAAGCATTATTGTATCTGGTAAACAAACCATGCTCCACAGGAAGAATCACACGATGGCTATTGATTCTCCTTGAGTTTGATTTCACGGTTGTTGTGAGACCTCGCAAGAAACATGTTATGGCTGATCATTTGTCTCGCATACCTAATGGTGAGGCTCCTACGGGGGTTGACGATGACTTACCTGACACTTCCCTGTTCATGGTGGAGACAATGCTTGAATGGAGTGAGAAAATTGTTAACTTTTTGGTTAATGGCTTTCCACCCAAGGAGCTTCGTAAAGATCTAGCTCGGAAGCTGATCAAAGAATGCGAACCCTATTGCCTGATAGCCGGGACTCTTTATAAAAGAGGAAAGGATGACGTTCTTAGGCGTTGTGCCCGAGAGGATGAGTATCTATACATTTTGCAAGAGACACATATGGGCGTAGCCGGTGGTCACTTCTCAGGAGACTTAACTGCGCGAAAGATCTTACAATCAGGGTATTGGTGGCCCACTATGTTCCAAGATGCATCACTCTTTGTGAAGGGTTGCGATGAATGCCAACGATATAAGAAACCCCAGAGGAAAGATCAGATGCCCCTACATCCAATCAAAGTAAACCAACCATTTGAAAAGTGGGGTTTAGACTTTGTAGGTCCAATTAGCCCAGCGGCCTGAAACACACAATCTCGCTATATTATTGTGGCCACTGACTATATGACCAAATGGGCTGAAGCGAAAGCGACACGTAAGGCAGATGCGAGGATAACAGCCAAGTTCCTCTTTGAAAATATAATCACACGCTTCAGTTGTCCTTTTGAACTTGTGAGCGACAATGGTACGCATTTTATAAATGAAGTGATTAAGGAGCTCACAACAAATTTCATGATATCCCATCATAAATCTACTCCTTATTATCCGCAAGCGAATGGCCAAGCCGAGAGTACAAACAAGACATTAATCTCTGTTCTGACAAAGACAGTTGAAGCTCATCGCACGGATTGGGATCTAAAGCTCACGACAGCTTTATGGGCCTATCGTACTACGTACAAAGTGCTATTAATTGCACACCATTCAAAATGGTATATGGCCAAGAAGCAATCATGCCATGGGAATTTGTCATTCCTAGTCTTCGTGTTGCTACTCAAGAGGGTTGGGATGGTAATCCCTTAGTAGAGCGTCTATATATCCTTGAGCGGCTAAACGAAGAAAGACAATTGGCTGTATACAATGCCCTTGTGGAGAAGGATAGAAGGAAAAAATGGTTTGATCGCCATCTAAAGGACAAGGACATCAAGGTTGGGGATAAAGTCCTAATGTATGGAGTGCGAAACGAAAAGAAGAAGCTCAAATATGCTGGCAAGGGACCATATAGAGTATGTGAAATTACCCCGCAAGGTACCATCAGAGTGGAGACTCTCGACGGAGTTGAAACCATTGGATTCCTTAATGGGAGTAAATTCAAACGATACTATGACCCCCTGAGCCAGGAGGAGTTACATGCAATCCATCAAAAGAAGGCAGCTAAGGAACAATCTGAGCTTAAAAAGATACAAGCAAGAGTCAAAGCCAAAGAACGTCAACAGCGTGCTAGGAGACAACGAGAAGCCAACTTGGGAATTACGCAAGTATTTTTCGAGGAAGCAGAGGAGGATGCACTGGAATCTGACCCACCTCTAAGATACCCAATTGAGTTACAGAGTCCTTACGGGGAGGTGCTGTATAATGCATTATTGGATACAGGAGCTCAACACAATTTGCTATCATATGACGTGTGGTGTCAACTGGGAAAACCACCTTTATCCAAGAGTTCTATCCAAGTTCAAGGAATCAACAAGAAGAAAACCCCTGTCTCAGGAATTCTGCACACTCCGGTTGCTTATGACAAGGGAACCATAATTCAAAGCTTTTTGGTTATGCCTGCTGGTACCATGGAAGGGACTGTAATCTTAGGGCGCAAATGGATGATGGCCACCAAGTGCAATATCGATTGGGCAACCAGACAAGTCACAACGCAAGAACCAACACTAGGTCTGACCGCTCAAAATCCCGCACCTAAGTCATCCACTCAAATATTAGATAACGAAAAATCACAAAGTCCAGTGGCAAAACCATCTTTGATTGTTTGCCACCCCTCTAATGCTTCAACGCCAAGAGTGGAAACATGCAGGATGATCTCTAAAGCTCCGCTTACTATGCCAAAAAAAACATATAAATGGGTCCCGAAGGCTTCGTTAATAGCTACTTCCCCTGCTCAATCTCGTTCAGCCACCAAGAAGCCTCGTAAAAGGAAAGTCGCTACCCACCCGAGAAAGGGCAATGTAACATCGCGGTGGATCCCTAAAAAATTATTAGTAGCCCAAGGGTACTACGAGGGAAATGACCAGATTTGGGTTCCTAAACATAAGGTGAATCCCTCTACATCACCTGTAAAACCTTGCAAACCAATTGTTGCCACCCCAATGACAATTCAAGACCGTGGTAAGGGAAAGGTAACAGAGTGCTCCGCAGCACTTCTTCCAGAGTTAGTTTGGATTCCCAAACGATATCGATCATTACCACCTAGCTCAGGAAGGGGGGAGCCACATGAAGCTTCTAGCTCCTCATGCCAGGCACACAATCATATAGAAGTTTCTACATGCTCTACACCTACTCTTGTCAACACCCAACAAAAAACCGATGAGTCTACGTCTCCCCTTGTAATAGTATCGTCAGAAACCATTTCCTCCATTCGTCAATGGGAGCGTACACTACCATCTCTACAATTGGATGTGGCCACAAGGGTCATAAAAAGCTATCTGCCCACATCACAACCTATGACCCGCTGGACAAATTGGTTCCAAGAGGCTGCAACATCATTGCAAATAATATGATCTACCCAAGGAAAGGGGGAGCATGTACTCACGCTCGACATTCTAATGCTTCCTCCTTAACCTTCTCCCCTGACCATGTAATTGCCAAATTCAAGGGGATGTATATATATAGCTTCATACATAAACAAAACAAAGAAAACAAAATAAAAAAATAGTAAAAAGAGCAAGAGCACGTTAAGAGCAGAGATATCCGTATACAATCAAGAACTAGATTGACCTGTCACAAACCTACTGATGCTATATCTGTGTTTGCAGATATGGCAGATGCACGATCATCATACACTTCATCCACTCCTACCTTTGGTGAGAGGTATCATCTGTACCTTTCTCAGATATTCCACATGTGCTATCCTGTAATTGAAACTGAATGGGATCATATAGATGTACTAGCCAGAGAGGAAAATATTGAGGAATTAGAATGGCTAATTCGCCTATTGACCATGACCGACCCCTACTCCGTAGAGGACATATCCCCGATAGCCCAATGCTTTCCTTTTCCACAAGATGACTATCCTCGCATGGTTACATTTTTGATGAGTTTATGTGGATGGGAAAATGAAAAGGAAATATCTGACAATGATGAATGGACGGATGAAACTCATGGCACTACTGAGGTTGATTTTATTTATTTGGATGATGCGGATAGAGGCTTAGCCTTAGGGCTAGAGCCAGGACTCTACAACATCCTCTTACCGTATCCTCAGTAGTAGTGTGGTGACTGGTAGGTAGGTTAGTGTTTTCAAGTTTTTTCTAGTTTAGATTCTTTAAACGAGTCTTGAAATTTTCACACTGATGTGCCTCTCGAGGTATAGTGCTTGTTAGTTGATTGTACAGGTTAAAAAGTTTGAGGTGGGTTCGCTTTCGAGTCCTGAGACTGCCGCAACGTTCATCAAAATATATCTACATCAAATTGCAAGCTGTCTCGTCAAATCAAGGAGATCTCCAATAACAGGTGTAATTCTTCTATACCCACTCTCTTTCGTTTTTACTGTTCAATTAATTTCATAAACTATAAGGCATGACCACATGGAAATTGTCAATGTACTACTTAGTTTTTGAAGTTGCTTGCATGCTAGTGTAAATCATTAATGAGCTTAACTTTATTGAAAATATTCCTAGGCAGCATGACGTCTTTAGTTAACCTTGGAATACGATTGTCTTAGGTCTAAGGTCAAACCATCTTAATGTTTGAACACCTGGCTGTGTGTGTGTTGACCTCTAGGACATAGCTTTTACCCCTTGTCGAAAGGATGTAAGAACACATTTTAGTTCAGGAGCGAAGATCAAAAGAAACTTTATAAAAAAAAAACAAGCCTACAATAAATGGCAATACAAGTCTATGATGTGCTTTAATGTTGGCCTATCGCCTTATTGATACTTGGTAGGCGAGGAGTATGCTACTCCAGACCGATGCCTTGGTTGGTAGGGGGTAGCCTTGCCTAAAGTGAGCTAATAGATTCCTGGATAATGCCTTGTGTTAAACATGGTACCAGGATCGATGTTAGTTTTGCCTTAGGAAGGTCGCCATTGTGTATAAAAATTGTCACGTGCGTGAAGAAATAAAGGCAAAAGGCTCCTGTAACTCTAATGTTTCTTGTGTCCCTAGGCTTGTGGTATAAACTTGTTCTTAGAGTAAACACAGTGTGGTCATCTGTTTATTTATTAAAATTGGTTCTTTTCCTTGACTTAGGCCAGTTATAAACCTTGATTAACCTTTGACACCTTGCTAACTCTTGATTTACTTTCAATAATTTTAAACTCCTGTTAATTTACTACACTAGCTCATTCATGTAACCCTTAAACTAAGTTCTCATCATCCATTGTGGTCTAGCATGCTTGAATTTCTACACTTTATATCTTTTGAATTCTAGCATACTTTCACTCTACTTCCCTATTTTGCAGACGGTCTACCACAACAACCCTCTCGAGCTTACCATACCATAGCTTCCGAGGACGGAATCTACATCAGGAAGGGGGACATGTTAACCCATGGCGGACGCACTATGTTTTACGTCATTAATTTAAATATTCTGAGTCATGGGCCGGGCTTGTCGGCACCATATGTTAAGGATAAAGGGATTGGGTGATCGCCGATGAGAGGCGCACCTTGGATATCAGTAGGATAAGGGTTAGGGTCGGCCGGCCATGTATGGGCGCCCAAGTGTGAACGGCCAAGTCACCTATAAGAGTCAAATGTAACCCTAAAATCCTCATTCTCATGTGTTGTGAATACAAGAGTGCTCTTGCCTTATCTCTTTGGTTTCCTTCTCCTGCGTTTGTGAGAGAGAGAGAGAGTGAGTGAGAGAGCGATCGAGCACTGTGTAGCGGCACAGCGGCGGTAGAGCGGCGACGACGGCGGCTCCTCCTTCACGGCTGCGACGCGGGAATCCTTCAAGGCGGCAGTTGAGCGGTGAGTGACACACCCTTTGGCATTCTGTTTGAGCTTCCTTCCCTGGTTGTATGCTTGCAGCCATTCGTGGCTCGCATACGGTGTCTGGCAAGTCCCCAGCTACGACCTGTGCGACAAAAGCGCACATTTTTGTGGCGATTCCACCAGGATAACTTTTTACTCTAGCGTAGTCAAGATCATTACTGATCATGCTGATCCGATTGCACCTATAAAGATACTCGATCAGATCAAGGAAGAAACTTGCACTTGGATCATTGGGATCAACGCTTTTTTTCCCATCAAGAGGCACAGCCCCGTTGATTCCTATCCATAGAACAATTACTATCTGAGATTTACTTTATCTATCGTAATAACAGAAATTAAGTTTCGATTTACGGATCCATCAGTCCAACCTAACCCCATCCAGTCCCATGGGTTAGCCAACCACCCAACCACTGTAGTGATGGGATCCAATTAGGAATTTGGTTAGGTTTTGTCCCGGGTACCAAGGAAAAGAGTTCCGAGGCCCCCTAGCCGGAAGTTCATGCAACATAAAACTAGCCACACCACTTACACACCCAATATGAAATTGCCTTTTTCTTAGCATCAACTAACTTTAAAACAATCCTTTAATGAAACCATTATGTCATTGATGACAATCCTCAAAGTCTCTGGTTGAATCCTTATTTCCAATCATTCATTCATCGGTATACTTATGGCATCATTGGCAACCAGAACGCTCACCACGTGTTCACTCAGAGGCCTTTTCCATAGTTCCTAGCTCATAGTAACCGGCAATATATTTATATAACAGAATGGAATCTCCATGGAAGATCAGCAAGATCAACCCACAGATCCATATAAAAGAGCCATGGACTCATCCATTGAGGACCAGCAAGGTCAATCAACCAGATCCATGCCCGGTTTCAGAAAACAACTCTTATTCCTTGTTCCAATATCTTCCACGACGCACGTGTGGGTATCTTCGGCGACCCAGAGCCCGAGCACCGTATGGTCAGCACCCTCTAGGATCCTTCGCAGGTGACCTAGCGCTTCACTCATAGGCCACTTCCTTGGTCCCTCATCCACCGTATCGGAAGCTCACCATTTAAATCGAACCGAGGCTGGTCAAGATCTCGGCCGACCTTGCTACGCGAGACGTCCTCCATTGACTCTCTGTCACTCACAGCAGTTGTAACTTTATCAGTTAGGTCTCCAAGACTTTAATCCACAAGACGGTCAAAATGCTTCCCCAGCATTCTTGACATAAAACAGTCATTTACAAACAGTCACAAAATACAGTTTCTATATCGAACTCTCGTCTTTTCACATTATCCTTCCTCAGTCCACATTACTTATTCCACATTCCATTCAATGTGTACTCATTCTCATCCATTCCCTCATATCGACGACACATTAATTCACATACACATTCACATTCATTATTCTACATACACATCCCTGTTCGTACATCCACATCATACATCCAATCCCATATCCGCATGTATATATCCACATCCACATTCTCATTCACATCCATACATCTACATCTCCATGTATACATCTACATCTACATGCATACATCCACATCTCCATGTATACATCCACATCCACATTCACATTCACATCCATATATCTACATCTACATACATACATCCACATCTCCATGTATACATCCACATCCACATTCTCATTCACATCCATACATCTACATCTACATGCATACATCCACATCTTCATGTATACATCCACATCTACGTTCTCATTCACATCCATACATCTACATTCTCATTCACATCCATACATCTACATCTACATGCATACATCCACATTTCCATGTATACATCCACATCTACATTCTCATTCACATCCATACATCTACATCTACATGCATACATCCACATTTCCATGTATACATCCACATCCACATTCACATTCATATCCATACATCTACATTTACATGCATACATCCACATCTCCATGTATACATCCATATCTACAGTCTCATTCACATCCACACATCTACATCTACATGCATACATCCACATCTCCATGTATACATCCACATCTACATTCTCATTCACATCCATACATCTATATCTACATGTATACATCCACATTTCCATGTATACATCCACATCTACACTCTCATTCACATCCATACATCTACATCTACATGCATACATCCACATTTCCATGTATACATCCACATCCACATTCACATTCACATCCATACATCTACATTTACATGCATACATCCACATCTCCATGTATACATCCATATCTACATTCTCATTCACATCCATACATCTACATCTCCATGCATACGTCCACATCTCCATGTATACATCCACATCTACATTCACATTTATACATTCCCATGCATACATCCACATCCACCTTCTCATTCACATCCATACATCTACATCTACATGCATACATCCACATCTACATGCATACATCTATACATACTCATCCATTTTCATACATCCACATCTACATGCACATTCATACATACACATCCACATTCACATCCATGCATCCACATCCACATTCATACATCCATGCATACCCATCCACATTCATATCCATACATCCACATCCACATCCACATTCACATCCATACATCCACATCCACATTCATACATCCATATCTATATGCATACATCCATACATACACATCCACATTCACATCCATGCATCCACATACACCTTCACATCTATTCTTTTACATTACATCCATTCTCGCCCTATCACAACCCATATACATCTTATCCCATCACATACACTTCTTACCTCATCCCATACACATCTTATCACATCTTAACTCATCTTATCACATCCTAACTCATCTCATATGCATCTTATCACATCTTATCATTTCCCATATCTATTTATAGAATACAAGAGAATTCTTATATTTGATATAAGATTTTTTTACGCATCTATTTATGCATAAATTCCGTTTAAGGATGACTAACATTTTCGAATAAAATCAATCTTTTATGCATCTTCCTACGCATAAATTTATTTTAAATGAGAATGACACTTTGAATTAAAATTCAATCTTTTATGTACCTTCCTATGCATAAATTCAATTTAGATGAGAAAGATACTTTTGAATTAAAAATCAATCTTTTATACATCTTCCTATGCATAAATTCAATTTAGTAGGAATTACACTTTTAGAATAAAATATTCATCTTTTATGCATACCTCTATGCATGAAATTCAATTATGCTAAAAGTAACACTTTTATAATAAAATAATCATCTTTTATGCATACCTCTATGCATGAAATTCAATTATGCTAAAAATAACACTTTTATAATAAAATAATCATCTTTTATGCATACCTCTATGCATGAAATTCAATTATGCTAAAAATAACACTTTTATATAGTAAAATAATAATCTTTTATGCATACCTCTGCATGAAATTCAATTATGCTAAAAATAACACTTTTATAATAAAATAATCATCTTTTATGCATACCTCTATGCATGAAATTTAATTATGCTAAAAATAACACTTTTATAATAAAATAATCATTATTAAAAAAACTTGACATTAATCAATTAACCATTCACCTAGGATAGAGAATGGTTGGTTTTGTTAGAGAAGAGAGGGGAATGCCTTTTTGTAATGAGGCATAACATTCTTAGAGAAGACATAAAGCATAAAAACGATTTAAATCATAAAGAGAATCACCAACTTACTAAAGACCTTGATAGCTTTCCTTTGGCTTGATGGTTTGAGGGTTCAACTCTTGTTTGAACAAGAGTGGCCACCAATCTTTGGAAGAGGGAAATGTCAACGTCCACATCTCCATGTATACATCCACATCCACATTCACATTCATACATTCCCATGCATACATCCACATCCACCTTCTCATTCACATCCACATCTCCATGTATACATCCACATCCACATTCACATTCATACATTCCCATGCATACATCCACATCCACCTTCTCATTCACATCCATACAGATCCTCGTAAGTCATTGTTTAATTTTGACTACAAGGATATTCACTTTCCTCCAACAATTCTTTGATCAAAACTTGATTGACTAGTGTAAGCTTAGGTAGAGGTGGTTTTGATTGTAAAACTATTGTGATGGTAAAGGTACATTGGGTACTCTATACATACCCCTTGGATAGCTTGCACATTTTTTATAAGGCTAGTAGTCATGTGTTAGCATAAATAGGTGGCGCTGGTAAAGCCAAAGGTTGCCTTGGTGTAGGTAGTTGAGCTATTTGTTATGGTCGAGAGAATCTACACATAACGGTATCATGATTAACTAAAAACATGGTGGTATCAATGGTGGTATCTTGATTCCCTAAACACATATAACGAGCACAATCAAGAATTTGTCTAGGTCACAAATCTAGGCAGCACTGAGTTCTCATTTGATTTCGTTTGCATAGCAAACAACAAATTAGTTATCTTCCCACTTGGTCGAGGGAACCTACACATGGTGGTATCATGATTATCTAAACACTTAGAATAAGCATAGTAAAGAATTTGTTTAGATCACAAATGTGGACACTTAGTGCTTGTGTGATTTTATTTGCATAGCAAACACCAATAGATTAGCTATCTTCTTGGGTAGAGATGTGCATTACCTAGCGGCTCTTTTACCTCTTTTAATTTTAGCTTTTCTAGAATGACCATGCTTAATTTATCGATGGTCATGTTATTTACTTTCTTGTCACGTACTCCAAAGTCATGACAACTCGAGATCCAAGAAGGTGTAGCTTTGGTGGGGCTTTGTATCATCTAGTTATGATAACTCCAACACGTTATCTTCAAGTCTATGGCATTTTGTACCATATATCTAGAGAAATTGATCTGGATAAGAGAAGATAATCATGCATCTTTGGGTCTCATATTCCCTTGTAATTGCAGTAATAATAATTGGTCTCATCGTGAGCAGTCAACCTCTCCCAAAGTTTACACTATGAGTTTATATGTTTTAGTCAAGAGATATAATCTCTCATTGACTCATACTCTTGTTGTGGAGCTATGCCACTAGACTCTACTTATCACCACTTCATGCAAAAATTAAGCACAAACATATTTTTTAGCCGAATGAAAATAAATTTAAAGATCAAAATAGCCGATTAGTTGGGGAGGTGATAGAGGCTGTACATAGTCGGTACCCCAATCCCCCACATGCTACATTCTCGGATGTATGGGGAAGGACGCGAATAAGGGAGATCTTAAGTAATAAAAGATCTCACCTTTAAAAACTCGCGTACGATGATGGGCTAAATGTAGCTGTGGGTGGCTATCCTACCGAGAAACCTGCCACTGCGTACAAACGCGAGTGGAAGGAGGCAAAGAAACGAGCAGAGGGTGGCGTGAAGAGTAGGCAGCATGTGGAGGCACGACGGATCCAGATGGAGACCATTGGATCTTCGCATTTCGGATCTGGCGGGCGTCGAGTCATGGGAGGCAAAGTTCGTATCTTGCCTCGCCCATACATTTAGCATTGCTGCACACATGCAAATGCTATCTCATAACAAAGCTAGCATTGTAGTTTTTCGTGGGCATGAAAAACTAGCATTTTAGTTTTCCATGGGTATTTTAGTTTTTCATGAGCGTGAAAAGCTAATACTTTTTGAGATAAGTGGATAAGATTCTTCAAATAAAGACTTCTATTTTTGGCAAGGTAATCCCTATAACCACAATGTGATTTTGGGGAGTTTTTCATGGACATGAAAAATAATTTCATGGTGTGAAAAACTAGTTGATGCGAAGCCAATAAATGATAAGTTCCAGATTTGAACGGGTAGATGAGTGTTCTTTATATCCAAAGTTTTGAAATTGAGTCTCCTAAGAATGAGTTATCCAAATTTGCTTTCAATGAGACTCAATTTAACATTTTAAAAAGCTGAAACCTACACTCATGGCATGCATATGCAAGGATCATATATGAAAAAATGAAAAGTTTTCTTTCCTCAAAGTCTCCGAAGTGCTCATAAACCTAAAAAACAAACAAAAAACACAAAAACATCCATTCTTTTCTTCTTCTTCTCACCAAACACCCAACCTTATCCTCTTGTCAACCTACACAACACTGATGAGAGAAAATAGTGGCTAAAGGGAAAATATTCTTGTATTAGGGCGGGAGGCTCTTAAAAGAGTCAAGAAAGCAAGATCGTCTCTCCAGCAAACGGTGATAAAAATGTTATATCATGTTTTAGCTCTTTCTAGAACTCACTCATTCCTAAGCCAAGAGCATAAAACAAGCAACAAACATTACGGGATTGAGTTGTACCTATATGGATTGCATCCAATGATCATTTTCATGTTCTTCCTCAAAGGAAATAGGTTCCTCTTCATTGCATATACTAGCAATGAGATCCTGATCCACAAAAGAATAAGATGCGTAATGAGAACCTTCACGTGCCTGCTAATTGACTATCCCGTAATATTTGTAATAACCATTTTGGCATATGCTTGGATGCCTATATGATTACTCTTTCCTCATCCACAATCACCTCATCAATATAGGTTGATCTGTGGGCTGAAATTTGAGCTAATATTTAGCCAATATGGGTTGATTTGCTGCTCCTTGTTAAGCATTCATTTTCTCTACATATGGATGTTCGACATTGTACAAAGATATACAAAGGCAAGAGTGCATCAAAGATGTCTTGTGAGCATACATTTTGTTATTTCTTACATAAAAGGATGGCTTGAACTAAGGTTTCAACAAAGACACCTCTTCTCACCAAAATCCGCCTTGTGGTCAGATGGTAGAGTCTATACCCTTTTTTACTGCCTGGTCATCCAACTTATTGCATTGTTACTCAGGCACAAGAGCATAAGCAAGAAAACTAAAAACATGCATTAGCCATAGAGAGCTTCCTGCCATTTCATAAGGGGTAATTGTTTACAAGGCCTTGGTAGGGCGTTTGTTTAGAATATGAGTGGCACACATAAGTGCCTCCAACCAAAAGACATAAGGAAAATCCTCTCCTGCAACACTGTGTCATCTCTATGAAAGACAAGTTCTCCTCTCAACCACACCACTAGACCATTTTGCTGAGGTGTGTAAGGCACCGTGCATTAATGTTTTATACCTCTTTCAATCATATATGCATGAAACCCCTTTTGACATATACGCCCCCTCTCAATCTATAGGAAGGGTGATCACTTTATATGGATACACATTTTCAGGCATAGAAACAAAGTGTCTCAAGCATGTTAAAACCTCTCACTTTGCCTTCAGTGGGGATACACTTAGGTGTAGTCATCGATAGTCCTCATGTGACCACATACATCACTATCTATAATCATAGCTATATTTTTTGAACATGATCTGTAAGATTCCTCCCTCCAGCTTTTGAGGTGTGCAGGTGTAAGTACCTCCCCTTCTGATCTTATAATTATTCCCCTCTCTGAAATAAAAGAAAGATCCTATTTTACCCTGTTTTGGCCTGGAGAGAGAAAATGTCTAGAGGGAGGTAATTCAAAATTGAGATATTTTTGGATATAAAAATCCTCCTAGTGTCTAAAACGGTTTCTCCTAAAATAGAAATTCAAAAAGAATTTTTCAATGTGCAATTGGAATTAATTGAAAATAGGTAAAAAGGACCTTAGCCTAAGGGTCCATATTTTCAAAAAAAATTTGGATTATGGTCCAATTAAGGTTCCTATGGACCAATAAGATTAATCCAAATGTAGGGAGGAGATAAATTGAATAATAAAAGAAAAACCTCCCAAAAATGAGTAAATGCTCACATAAGATGAAGAGTTGTCTGAGTACAAGGTTTATTAGTTAAAAATTAAGAGATATTTAGAGGAAATGATGCATTTTTGACACCTCAGTGTGGGGATCGCCCCTCATGAAGGAGGCACCTATTTCATATGTGTGGAGGAGTTTTTAACTAAAAAATAATGAGATATTTTCATCTCTCCTCTCTCCTATTTCAACTAGATCTAAAAAGTAAGCTAAACTGACCCAAAAAATGATCAAAAATTGACCAAACTGATTTGGAAAATTTTAGAATCAGTTTGCTTGGTTAGAGGCTCACTTTTTCCTATAAATAGAAGCCTCCCCCTTTGTAAAAGATTCATGGTGTTTATGCACTGTTACTCTACTCCTGTCCTGAGCCATTTTGAATTTCTTGATAATTCAATTGTTTTTGGCTTAATCCTCTCCAAAGTAATTGGTGGCCACTTGCTTCAAACAAGAGTAGAACCCTCAATCCCTCAAGCCAAAGGAAAGCTTACAACTCCATGTAAGCTAAATTTTCTTCATTTTTAAATTTAAATCTATGGTTTTAGCTTACAACTCCATGTAAGCTAAATTTTCTTACTTTTTAAATTTAAATCTATGGTTTTTCTTGATTTTCTTATTTTATAGTGATTGAAGTAAATTCTAATGCTATGCCTTGATGAAAAGGCCACCCCCTTCTCTTCTTTACAATTCAGCCTTTCTTAATCCTAGAAAGATTAGTTAAACGATTAATTTAACTTTTCTTTACAATTCAGCCTTTCTTAATCCTAGAAAGATTAGTTAAATGATTAATTTAACTTTTCTTATTATTTACTCTCTTGATTCTGAAAATTGAGTAGCTTAGAGTCATATACATCTAGACTGGGTTAGTTAAAGTTGATAATTGGAATGAGAAAAATGAGAAATGGTCAGCCATACAAAGGAGATTATTGTAAAATTTTCTAGAATTTTATGGAAAAGAAAGTTTGTTTTTATGTTGTTATTCCAAAAGAGTAGTTCCCACTGTTTGTGCATTCTAAAAGAAATATTCTAATTACTCCATGTACATATTCACCTATGAATATGCATGGATATCACTGATATTAATTATTAAAATTGATTTCTATGCATAGAAAGATGCATAATTTTTTTAATTATAAAAGTGTTATTTTCATTAAATTTGATTTTATGCATAGAAAGATGCATAAAGGATTTATTTTATTTCAAAAGTGTTAGTCTCACGAAAATTGATTTTACGCATAGAAAGATGCATAAAGGATTTATTTTTATGCATAGAAAGATGCATAAAGGATTTATTTTTATTTCAAAAGTGTTATTCTCACTAAAATTGATTTTACGCATAGAAAGATACATAAAGGATTTATTTTTATTTCAAAAGTGTTATTCTCACTAAAATTGATTTTACACATAGAAAGATGCATAAAGGATTTATTTTTATTTCAAAAGTGTTATTCTCACTAAAATTGATTTTACGCATAGAAAGATGCATAAAGGATTTATTTTTATTTCAAAAAGTGTTATTCTCACTAAAATTGATTTTATGCATAGAAAGATGCATAAAGGATTTATTTTTATTTCAAAAGTGTTATTCTCATTAAAGTTGATTTTTATGTATAAATAGATGCATAAAAGGATTTTTATAAAACTGTTATTCCCACTGAAGTTGATTTTTATGCATAAATAGATGCGTAAAGAATCTTTATATCAAAATTAGAATTCTCTTAAATTCTATGTTTAAATTCTATGAATAGATGTAATGAGATGTGATGAGAATCAGATAGGTGTGAATGAATGGATGGATGAGATGTGATATGAATAGAGGTGATGAGATGTGAGGTGAATAGAGGTGATGAGATGTGAGGTGAATAGATGTAATGAGATGTGATGAGAATCAGATAGGTGTGAATGAATGGATGGATGTGATGTGAATAAGAGGTGGTGAGATGTGAGGTGAATAGATGTAATGAGATGTGATGAGAATCAGATAGGTGTGAATGAATGGATGGATGTGATGTGAATAAGAGGTGGTGAGATGTGAGGTGAATAGATGTGATGAGATGTGATGTGAATCAGGTAGATGTGAATGAATGGATGGATGGATGTGAGGTGAATAGAGGTGATGAGATGTGAATCAAATAGATGTGAATGAATGGATGGATGGATGTGATGAGATGTGAGGTGAATAGATATGATGTGAATTAGATAGATGTGAATGAATGGATGGATGGATGTGATGTGAATAGAGGTGATGAGATGTGAGGTGAATAGATGTGATGAGTGTTAAAATTACAGCAATGTGATGAGCTATGGTGGATCAAATGCTAGAATCAACATCATTAACAAAGTCATTAGCAAATAATTAAGACGTGATTAGTGAGTAATTAACAACAAATAGCTTAATGTAGGCATGGATAATAAAAAACCAGCAAATTCTCATTAGGCCAATGCCTCAATTTATAGAGTTTACATCCAAGCATCTAATTCCATTGATTTCTCCTTGATTCACTCCACCTCTTTTGCTTGATTCTCTCCACCTCTCCCAGAATATCTCCACACTTCCTAAATCTTCTCATGCTAGCCTTTATTCTCTCCCAGTAGATTCTTCTCACCTTTTCACAGGTTCTCTCACATTTACACATTCTCTTTTACAGCCTCTAACCAAGGGCTTGTTCCCGTACACACCCTATTCACTTGTATATTTCAACACCTATGAATACTCCTAGCACACCTGGACCCTATACCAAGTTTCCCTCTTACTTGATAGTCTGCGACCAGTGTCTAGCACACCTTCCCTCCTCAAGTTAACTTAGCACACCTGGACCCTATACCAAGTTTCTCTCTTACTTGATAGTCCGCGACCAGTGCCTCAAGTCCCTTAACTCATAGTCCTTGACACTCTCTCTCTCTATGTGTCCAAGGCTACTACAAGTGCCCGACGATCTTGAATAAAGTGCTCACACATACATCTACCACATGGCCTACATCATCAGTGGCTCAGAGGTGGTTTTACTTTGTTGGGGCAGGTTACATTGGGTTGTGGGGTTTCTCTCTCTCTCTCTCTCTCTCTCTCTCTCTCTCTCTCTCTCTCTCTCTCTCTCTCTCTCTCTCTCTCTCAGAAAAGATGATCCGACTCCACTTCCTTTGGAGCCTCCATGAAGTTTGCCGATGTCGTTCCTTCTCCACTGGGTTTGCTGTAGTAGTCTCTTGCCATGTGTCCTGGCTTTCCACAGTTGTGGCAAGTGAAGGTCCTTCCTCCTACTCTGCCTCTTCCTCGTCCTCGTCCTCGTCCCTCGAGAGAATCCTCCTCGGGTGAAGAATGCTTTTTCTTCTCCTGCTGTTGATTCAAGCCATTTCTTCTCTTTGCCTCTGCTCTCTTGCTCTAGTAGAGCTCCTTCTATCTCGTGTAGCTTCAATTCAGGTACATTCTTTAGTGTTGCTACAATGTTTTCATATTCACCTTTGTCCACACTCTTCTCAGAAGCACTGCTAGAGCCTCATCATCTTCTACCTTTTTGCCAATAGCTGCCAGTTGTTGCTTAATGCTTTTATATCTGTTCAAGTGTGTGATTAAAGGTTCACTTTCCTTCATATCCCATTTGTAGAATTGCATTAACAGATTTATCTTTGAATTTTTAGCTTGTGTGCCAAATAATTTATTGAGTTCATCCCATGCATCTTTTTCCCATTGTATCCCTGTGATGTGATGAATGATTTCATCATTTAAACTGAGTGCAATAAGTCCCAATGCTTTTTCATTTCTGCTCTTCCACTCATTTTCCCCTCTCACCTCTGGACATTCATCTCTTCCCCCTCAACTAGCCCCCACAGATTTTTCCTCATGAGCAGACATGGTTTTTGTCTGCCATGTGTAAAACTGCTCCCCATTAAATTTGGCTATCTCTTGTGCTATACTCATGATGATGTGAAGGGGGTCTTACCTCTTGATCCAATTTCAATATTCAAGGGTAGTGTCTACCCTTTTACAACTTAATCTGGTATTTAAGAGATGATTACAACAAATTTATCAGCATAAAATCACCAGAAATTACATTAAATCAAGGGTAACCAATTTGTACCGAATGGTTGGAGTATCAAACCAACTCCGAAATGCAATTTGAAGTTATAGGGATTTGTATCAGATACCTAATGGTTAATTTGAACCCTCAATTGCACTAAAATATAGTGATTAGCACTGATTAGCAAATTAATCCTCTATTTTGTGTACAAAAAATAGAGTATGCGGGGAGCCCAAATCTGAGGCCTTAGAGTTCAAATGAGCTCAAATCCTTTCAAGTTCATCAATAGCAAATAGTCTAGTAGAGGATTAAGCCAAGAAACACAAGATTTGACCAAACATTGAATGCTTAATCTCTGCAGATTTGATGAAGAGCTTGGATCTCACTGTAGACTTGATCAAATCAAATTCTGACTTCACCAGCTTGTAGAGCATGCTTGAAAACCCCCGAGGCTAAGAGGAATTAGACCCATTTGATCTAGAGCAGTAGCAATGTCAAATTCACCTCAGAAAAACGGAGCCTCTTCATTTGCGATTTTCTTCACCTTGTGTTGGCGGTTTGCACTTCTGATTGGATTGGCTGGAGCACAAATGAATTGGCTATGTTGGGCTAGAAGGGTTTAAACAATGGTTGAGCCTACAAGGAGAGGGAGCTCCTCCACTGGCTGGGGTACAGAAAGCTTCTTGAAAATAACTAAAAATTGGATTATTTCTTAATTATCTACTAATCTTGATTAACTAGATAATAGGCTCATAAACTTGATGGATTCTAGGCTTGGCTCTGATACCATGTTAAAATTACAGCAATGTGATGAGCTATGGTGGATCAAATGCTAGAATCAACATCATTAACAAAGTGATTATTAGCAAATAATTAAGATGTGAGTAATTAACAAATAGCTTAATGTAGGCATGGATAATCAAAAACCAGCAAATTCTCATTAGGCCAATGCCTCAATTTATAGAGTTTACATCCAAGCATCTAATTCCATTGATTTCTCCTTGATTCACTCCACCTCTTTTGCTTGATTCTCTCCACCTCTCCCAGAATATCTCCACACTTCCTAAATCTTCTCATGCTAGCCTTTATTCTCTCCCAGTAGATTCTTCTCACCTTTTCACAGGTTCTCTCACATTTACACATTCTCTTTTACAGCCTCTAACCAAGGGCTTGTTCCCGCACACACCTTATTCACTTGTATATTTCAACAATGAGATGTGATGTGAATCAGATAGATATGAATGAATGGATGGATGGATGTGATGTGAATAGAGGTGATGAGATGTGAGGTGAATAGATGTGATGTGAATTAAATGGATGTGAATGAATGGATGGATGTGATGTGAATTAGATGTGATATGAATTAGATGGATGTGAATGAATGGATGGATGGATGTGATGTGAATAGAGGTGATGAGATGTGAGGTGAATAGATGTGATGTGAATCAGATGGATGTGAATGAATGGATGGATGGATATGATGTGAATAGAGGTGATGAGATGTGAGGTGAATAGATAAGATGTGAATCAAATAGATGTGAATGAATGGATGAGGTGTGATGTCATGTCATGTGAATCAAGATGTAAATGAATGATATGGGATGTGAGTGGATGTATGTAAAAGAATGGATATGAATGTATATATGAAGAATGGATGTGAATGTATGCGATGAAAATGGATGTGAATGTGTATGTGAATGAGTATGTGAATGAGTATGTGAAAGAATGGATGTAGATGTATGTGAAGAATGGATATAGATGTGTATGTGAAAGAATGTGATGTGATGTAAAGAGATGTGATGTGACATGAATATATGTGGATGTGAAGTGATAGATATGAATGTATGGATAGATGTGAGAAGTCGTATATGTGAACAATTGGATGGATGTGGATGAATGAGATGAGATGTGTATGATACGAGATATGATGTGGATAGAAGTGATGTGATATAATGTGGATAGAATGTATGTGATGGGATGGTTATGAGAATGTATATGGTGGATATGAACGAAGGAATGTGACGGTTATGAGAATGTATATGGTGGATATGAACGAAGGAATGTGATGGATATGAATGAATGTGATGTGATGTAAATGGAGGTAGATGTGATGTGTGATGTGAACGATTATGATGTGATGAGATGTGGATATGGGTAGATGCGAGTGGATGAGATCTAATGCGGATAAATGAGAAAAGATGTCATGAGAAATGATGTGATGAGAATGGGAATACATATGAAATAAATGAGAATTGATGTGGAACAATATGGAAAGACGAGAGTTTGTTATAGAAACTGTATTTATGACCTGTTTTTAAATGACTGTTTTATGTCAAGAATGTTGGGGAAGTATTTTGACCATCTTGTGAATGAGGTCGTGGAGACCTAATCTGATAAAGTTGCATCATCCCTACAGGTCTACGTTTCAGTCCTATAGCAGTTCTCAGCCCTGAATCATCAGTTTACATCAGTATACAGCCTTTAGTGCATCATCTACATCTACCGCCCCAACCCTCTGGTGAAGGTAACCAAGCATTCATAAGCATTTACAACATTCTAACATAGCTTAGAACAGTCCACTGCCTACTTTTCTCAGCCTCAGGTGTGCGGCCCTTCCTCGTGCCCTTGGGAAGAGTGCATAGGCTCGAGATCAGTTCATTGAGGTGTTTCTACAGCTGTGTACAGTTCACCCAAGTTCCGATCCTCCGAGATCTTGCGTTTGGCTTATCTACAGTCCACAGTCATTCTCTCTAAAGAAATAAAGCAAATACTATCTCGTTATCGGGATAGGGGGCCCTTCAGTGGGTAATTCGGGACCCAATCTGGTGTACAGTTCTCATATCTCTCTCTCATATCTCCTTAAAGTTTGAAGTATTAAAGTGGATTGCTAAACTCATGAAACTTAGGATACAGAAGATGGTGTGAGCATTTGTGTGACAGGATCTTCCAATACAAAGACTTCTGCTGCATATCACATTGGTATCAGATTCAGATTGTCCACACACACCGTATCCTAGCATGGGGGCATCCTTGGATGGTTAGATTGCATTCAGCAGCATGACCAGCGACTTCAGCATCATGTCTACAGAAGAGAGTACTCTCATCAGCCACCCAGAAGACGTCTCCCCCGAAGGAGGAGACCATGTTCTTCCGCCTACAGAAGACACCATAGCTCTTCTTAGAGCTCAGAACCAGCTACTCATGGAGTGTCTCCAACTCTTGGAGGCAGCAGCAGCACATCCTTCTACACCTCCAGCAGCACCCAACTACATCTCCCTCTTCTTTCAGATGGAACAACAAAGGAGAGAGGATGAGGCCCGAAGGAAAAGAGAAAAAGCAGAAAGACGGGACTATGAGGAAGCCCAACGCAGGATCAACGAGGCGTTAGGCTGCTCAGGAACACCAACATGAGCTTGATCAAGAACGTATGTTACTCGAGCACCAACGAGTAAAGGAGGCCATACACTTGAGGTATTAGCAGCTCTCCTCATCCAAAGGGAGAGGAAAATCTCTACTTTTTGGTGTGCAAAATATGTGTCAGATGAAGACACCTCTCTTAAACAAGGCAAAACCATAAAATCCACCAACTCCTACATGAAAAGGGAAACAACATATGATTGAAAGGCAAGGGTTCATTTGTGAGGTTTTGTTTGAAAAATATATACCAAATTATGATGCGTCTTCTAAAAAAATGACTCCCCAGTCATAGGTGTCACACCAGCCTGCAGTCCGCAGTCCCAGCAGCAGCATCCACCACCGTCATTCGCAGTCAACCAAACTTCAGTAAGTATGATGGTAAGTGTGATCATTCATCAGTTAATCAACTTATTCATCAGTTTAATGCTCATTTTCCATTAGCTAGGATCACAGACCCACAAGATAAAGTCCACTTAGCGGCTCCCCATCTCACTGGTGAGGCAGTCACTTGGTGGCAGCATTGGTCTAGTATTCATACAGACCAGGCCGCCACATAGGTGTCACAACCTTTGACTGGGACATCTTTGTCCATGACCTGAAGAGACCAGATTTCTCTCGCCCCAGTAAATGACCGGTCTGAAAGACGAGTTTTATGGACTCAAATAGAACGGATCCCTAATGCTTCAGTTTTTCGATAAGGTTATTACTTTAGCACACCAGTTAGGGTTATCTGAGGAGGCTAAGATGAAGCAATTCATTCATGGATTGGACTCTAACATTCGGTTCATAGTTCGTAATAACTTTGAACCAAGTACATATGACCGGGATCTGACTCTCACTCACAATGAAGAAATGAAGATGAACGGAGGCAAGCCCAAGCAGTCATCTCAATCCAGTACCAAACCCCAACAGGGGAAGGGTAATTCGTCTTCTAAAGACACTAAGATAAACAATATTCCTAGCTCTAGTTCAGGGGGGTAAGGAATCCAAGCCTAACTTAGACCCCTGAGGAAAAGGCTCAAGCAAGCATCACTGGAGGCTATCTTCCTCCAGAGGAGCAAAGACAGTATCAGTCAGAAAACAGATGTTTTTTCTGTCATACCATTGGGCATGGTAAGAAGGATTGTCCAAAAAGACAAGCAGAGCAAGCCTCCAAAGAGCCTTTTGCCAAAGTTACCGTAGTATCCCCTGCTCCTCCACACCTGCCTGCTACCACCAATGTGGTTCAGATCTTACCTTCTATGCATTCCATGCCATCCGTGGTACTTGATGTGCTAAGTAGGAGGGTGAGGCAACAACCACACAGAAAAGCCTGATCTGAGCTTACGGCTATGCCAAGGGCCGATAGTTCATAATCCTTTTTGACATGAGAAGTTCTGAGGATGCCATCTCTCCCCAGTTGGCTACCAACATGTGTTGTACCTTAGTGCCCTATCATTTGGAGGTAGACGGGTTTACACCTGGTCTCCGCACCCACATCTCTCAGAATGCACACAACAGTTTTCTTTTCAAGTTCAAAAGGCCTCATTCCAGCGAGAATTCATTGTCTCTCCTCTTTTGGGATGTGACATGATCTTAGGAATCCAGTGGTTTCATCAGTATGAACCTATTCCCAATTGGGGGCAGGACACCTTTATTATCTCTAAAGGTTTTCCTGAGCCTGTCATGATTCGGGGGGATAGGAGCATTCTTGCCGTTCCTATGATTTCTCATCTCCAAGCCCGACGAGCTATGTGCGAGGGAGTAGAAGGAGCATTAATTTATGCTCAGACAGCTTCTATCTCATCAATAACCGCTGTCTCATCATCTTCAGTCCCTCAGTTAGCAGATCTCCTTTCTTATTTAGACATTTTTAAGGATGATCTCCTACCTAGTATCCCATAGTTAGCAGAACCTCCCAGCAAGTTTCCCTCTCGTCTTTCCAAGACTTTCAAGGGCAAGCTAGAACAGCAGTCAGTTCTCAAACATTTGAAACATGTTCCTTATACACATTTTCACAGTCACCACACAGACCACCAAGCACTTAAGTGGCTCCCGAGATGCCAAGTGCCCAGTGGAGTGCTCAGCACACTAGACAGGGTCAGCTCTTCCAACAGGTTGGAGGAATGATTAAGTACATACCTGGTCAACATAACCCAGTAGATAATAGATGTTCTTAGTAGAAAAACCAGCATCCAGAGACCAGTCAGGAGTTACCATTATCAACATCTCTGGAAAAGACTTAGAAGATCAGTATGCCGATTCTGCAGAGTTTGGTACTCAACCTAGTTTGGCCCTCAATTTTGAGCCTGGCCATCATTCAGTTCATAGAAAATAGGCATGTAAGTTTAGACGAGATATCCACTTCAAGGAAGGGGATTGGGTCTCTCAGTGCATCATGAAACAAAGATTGAAACAAGTGGGCAAACATTGTCCCAAGCTTTCATTCCATAGTTTTGGCCCTTTTCCAATAGTCAAAAAGTTAAGTGATGTCTCCATGAAGTTAAAGTTGCCTACCAGTTGGACAATGCATGATGTTTTCCATGTTTCTTGGCTAAAACCATATGTTGGTCCAGAAGTGTTTGATGTTTCAAATGAATAGCAGCAGCCAGACGTGGTAGACAAAGTAGAAGTTATTGAGCCCGAGTAGATCCTTCTTCATCGAGACAAGATTCAAACCTATGGCCCTCTGCACCCAAAACAGATGCACTAAAAAATTACGCTACACCTCGTGGGCCATCCCCAATAATGGTTGATGGGTTGGCTGCTAAAGCGATCAATTATTGCTTAGCACCTGATCTCTCATCACTCAATCTCGAGAATGGAAAAGGGCCATTTGCCTAACTAGAAAGAAAGTCTTATATCCTTGCAAGTTGCACGGCTTTCGCTTTGTTTTTCGATCGAGATTAAACTATATGTTTTTCTCATCTCCAATTTAGGCACGCGAGGTTCATGATAAAATCTCAAAGAAAGCTTTGGGTCTTTGAATAGTTAACGTCTCACAGTCATCATGAGGCAGCTCGAAAGTCTTTAAATGTATATGGGACTAAATTCCCTGCATCTCTCTTTGGTAGCTTAGCGATCGGCTATTAACTGATTGGTCGCGTAGGTTTCAATCTTACTCCATTCCGCGGGAAGCATGAAACCGGGTAAAGCGTTTAGCGCTTACCCGGCCATTTACCCAACAAATTGACTTTATTAATGCTAGTAAAATTAATGAAAGGATGCTGGTGCCCCTCTTTGAGATTCCCTCCAACCACAAGTTCCCCTACGACTACCATGTTACGACTTCAACCCAATCACCGACCCAACGTGATATGCGCCAAGAAGACCGCTAATACCAAAATGGGCCACACTCAACTAGGCATGTAATACTTTAGTAATGGCCTTTAATGAAAAAAATAATGTTAATAAATTAGCCCTTCAATCAAAAATTCAAACCATTCATTAGAAATGGGGTACTAGGATTGAACAAATCGACTGGGGTGATGAGCACGATAGTGCTAGGGGCGATCGCACTGTAGTAGTGGAGCGGGTGGTTCAACCCAGGAAGAGGCATGGGGTGGGGACGGAGGCTGGAAAGAGGTCCCAAATAAGGGCTACGAGAGCAATTAAGTAGAGACAGAGAGACCGAGAGAGCAAACCACTTTACCTAGACCACATGGCTTAGATCTTGAAGAGCTAAGCTAGAATTAAGTCTCTAAGAGAGGAGTTTCATTTTGACCCCTCACTTCGGACCCTTCTGTTGTCTAAACCAATTTGTGTACATTAAACATGTTTCGCATCCCACTAATTCTAATTAAAGGAGTTGCTTTTTGTCCCCTCACTCAAGACCCTTATGCGTAAACCAATCCATGTCCATTAAACATGTTTGGTGTCCGCATCCATAAATTAAAGTTCCTATCCTCAGCGAGATTTGGTTTCTGCCGAGCGGGCATCCACCATTAGCTTTGAACCCAATGCATCTTACCTAACAAAGGTGTAATTAGTTCTACCAGAAGCCCCGTCAATCTTTGGGAAAGAGGAAGAGGCTGATGAGCCAAAATCCAGTATCAAAGGGAAAGGGGAAGGGGAAGGGGAAGGGGCATAGAACTAGAGGATGTTTATTACAAGGTAAGGTTTCCCTAGTCATACACAATGGAAACTATGGAGCTAAGGTGCTTGCATTATGGTAGCTTGTTCAAGAAGTGTGTCGAGAGGATAAAAAGTGTCCAAACAATTAAATCTCATCATTGGGTTAAACTAGTTGGCTGCCAAACGAGATGTGTGTATAGGTGCATGTGCGAATTTATATAGTCATTGCATTAAAAATTAACGCATAAGTATTTTCTCATATAATAACATGTGGCCATTCACATATGGATATACAAATTTGTAACACAAAAAGGCATGCAGCACGTGCCACCTATTACAAAGGACATGCCAAAAAAAATCATACAGCAAATGCCACCTATTACAAAGCACGTGCCACACGTGCCACCTATTAAAGGAATAACATGATCTTAAACATGAAAATAGCATGTACATATTGGCTCAAAAGTGAGACTTGTTGAATAACTATATATATCACTTGTCCATTTTTCCATGACTACCCCAAGGATGATTATCCAAAAGATGATAAGAAAATATATCTACATGCATTGCTAAAAAAATAGGCAAGAGCGGTTGTATAATGATTTGTTGCATTGGTAAAACAAGAGAGAATTGCTATATTGGGTTTATATTCTTATATGAAAACAAGCATCAGTTGTGTATATTAAATTGGACATTGTTATTTTATCTGAAGGGAAAAATGCTAAGGAGTCAATTGGAGAGGCAAAGGCAAGTTACCTTTGAGTGAGGATAAAGAGGAAGATGCCAAGGATTAAGAGGAAGATGCCAAGGATTAAGAGGAAGAAGATAAGGAAGATGTTGAGGATCAAGAAGATGAGGAAGAAGTTGTTGCCAACAGGAGCCAGCAGAGTAGATGAAGATGGTAGTGATGGCAACCCACCATCTCCCTCTCAGCATGTAGCACACAAATCCCTACTCAGGCAAGAGAAACAATTTCACATTTATTGCTCATAGTTGTAATAACATGATGCTAAGTAAGAATGATTATTCATAAGAATGTCTTGTATACAGAGAAGTAATGTAGTAGGTGCACAAAGGGGTGAACCTCCTATGTTTTTGTTTGCTAGTGAAGATACCTTTACCATCAAAGCCTTTGACACAAATCAAGTTCAAAATCCTAGGTATTTACATGAAACCTTCAATAGTCGGTCTCTAATCTGTAAAGAATATTTTCTTAATAGTTTTTAGCAGGATGGATGTCGATAGGACAGGTACAAACAAGCAAAGTCGAGGAATCAATAATTCTTGATGTTGTAGAAAGTAATTAATCTCAATAAGTAATATCTTGAAGATTAACGTTTTCCTCTAAATTTTGTGTATGATGTCGAATGTATACTATACATTCTAGGGGTCTAGCCTCTCATCTACAAAATGTACCCATCGACATAGAGGCAAGTGTAAGCATGTTGAACCAACCAAGTACAATTGAGAGTATTTACTGATGTATAATATATTCTAACGTATCCACGAAAATTTAAGTGTTCACAAGGGAAGGTTAGCATACACTATACATTGGTAGTGAAACTGTTGCTAGGATGATGTAGAAACATAATAAATTGTAAGCTTACTTTTGAATACATAATAATATCTATTTTAATAACAATTGAGTTTTTAGTAATTAATTACAATGTGGCTTTTCTTTAATAACAATTGAGTTTTTAGTAATTAATTACAATGTGGCTTTTCTGGACTATGGACATAGGGAAAAATAAATACGTTGGTCGGAAAATGCTAAGGGATACAAAGTAGGGTGCCTCCTCAATGTACGTTACAATATTGAAGTGGGGAGCATTCGTGGATCTATGGTGAGCCATAATATTTTCATGTTGTTTGCATGCTTTAGTAATGTATGCTTGATCATATTTGTAATCACTATGGTGAGCCATAACATTTTCATGTTGTTTGCATGCTTTAATAATGTATGCTTAATCACATTCATAATCACTACAACTCCGTCACTTGAGCAGGCCTACAATCTCATGTGTGTCTATTTTATAAGTCTCTTAGGGGAGCACAAATTTGAGCATCCCAAGCTAGATTATATGTATGATACTAGTTGTTCTACCCTTCAGTAGAAATCAATAGATGGAAGGGTTTTACGAGTTATGCCTTGAAGGAATTTAAAAGTACTCATTGTAGGAATGTATCATTTGATGACGCTACATTCACACTAACATGATGGTGATATTTATAGGAGGGATGCAATGAGGTAAAGAGCTATGGAAATTGATTCTAAATGCCTTCATAAGAGAAATAGACTTATTGCTTAACATATATGCTAATGGTGGAGATTTCGCACATGAGGCTCATTCAAGAGGATTGCATGTACTATATGTAGATCTAGATGAAGTAGTTAAATTTGCTCTAGATAAATTGAGCTTGTAAGATAGTTTTTACTTAATTTAAATTTGGCAGCATTCAGAAGTTTCATATTTTTTATTGCATAAGTAAAATTGATTTTCTTTGTCTTGATCTCTTTTAAAGTCAGTGCTATCATAGAACACTATATCTCTGTCTCTCTACATGGTGTAGTAGAAAAGTGTAAAAAGATCATTCATAATTATGGATGTGGTGACCTGGCTCCTTTCTTCTATGGATGCTAGGGGAGGGGGGTAATAATCGTTGTCAAATTTATGTGGTTTTTGTAATGATGGTATTGATCACTCTTAGACTCTCTCTCTCTCTCTCTCTCTCTCTCTCTCTCTCTCTCTCTCTCTCTCTCTCTCTCTCTCTCTCTCTCTCTCTCTCTCTTTGTCCTCTTTCATGTGAAAATCATTTAAATGGATTTGGTTTGCCAAAATAATGTGGTCTCTTGAGGTGAGGGTAAAAAGTCAAAATTGTAACAAGAATAAATGGCATACATAACTTTTCTACATAAACGAATGTAATATGTTAATCAGGAGGGGAGAGAGAGAGAGAGAGAGGTAGCCAAGAAAAGCTCTCTCTAAATCTCCCTCCTCCAAGCTCCCTCATTGACAACCCCCTGCCTGTGCAAATAATGTGCACAACACAATTGGTCTAAAATAGAAAGGGAAATAGAAAGGGATCATAAATGGCTACTTACAATTTACTCATCCCCTTTCTTATGTTGTGAAAATAATGTGAACAACACAATTATTCTACAAGAGAAAGGGATTGTAAATGGTTGCTGACAATTTATCTCATCCCCTTTCTTGTAGTGGCATGCTAAGCATTAGGAATTATAGACTTATGCAATGGACATCTTAGGATATCAATGTATGTTTTCTCGTTACTTTCATTGGTTTAGATGAAGAAGAGTTTATCTCAATGGTATTTCCCATCATGTTATCGTCCAAATGGATTGCTTCTTTGCAACATTAATCAAAAGTATCTAGATTTGCGACTATGATCAAATTGTGCAAAGTGTTTTCCTTTAATTCTGTACGGAAAAATAGCTTCATATGTGCATTATTGAGTTTCTCCCACATTGTGAGTTCAGGGTTTTCATGTATAATATATAATATGCTCTATCATGTAGAGTTTTGCAGCACATAGTGAGTTTAGGGTTTTCATCTGAAAGATATAATCTTGTATGGTTTTCTTAGGTCTCAGCTCTGTCATGTAGAGTTCTACAGCACTACACCTAGGGCCTTGTCTCGAGAATCCATAAATAATGACAGTCTTTAGAGTTTTAAAATTATCCTTAATCATAGGCATCAACGTAATGAACAATTTGGCCTTGCCCACTAAACATAGATTCAATACATGTACCTTGGTAGGTAATCTAGATTTCCAAACACTTCACATCCCTACTCACACTATTTACTCTGTAGGTAATCCATATTTCCAAATGCTTCACATTGCTGCTCAAACATTTGCTTAGTAGGTAATCTGGATTTCCAAATGCTTCACATCACTGCTCAAACATTTGCATAACTTGAACTAGATCGGTAGATCCATCATATATGTCCATGAGCTTGGAAATTTCTATGGACACGAGTCTAGATGACTCCTTTAGGACATGTACAAGTCGTTCTTTGGTTAAATAACCATACAATCCTTGTATAACCCCCCTTCCTAGACAATTCAATATTGCTAGTGGTTGGGCATTAGGGGCTATGCGGTTCGTGGGGCACCATCTGTGAGCATTTGTAAGAAAGTCAAAGTATTTGTTACATTTGGTGCTGTGGGAATCGGAGTCACCAAGGGTACTAGTGGAAAAATTGGAGGCATGAGATTGGTCCAATGCATGGAAGAGATGTGATTAGGGTTGTATTTGAGGCATGGACCTCTAGGGCTAGTAAGTTTCAACTGTTGGATTAAGTTTCGGTGTGCTAGCATGTATTTAATCCCTCTAGGTTAGCGATTATATCCATTGTTCTCTTTTTTTTGTTTTTTGGTTTCCTTATAGCCCCAAACAACCTTCCTATGCTTGGTCTACCCCCCTATGTCTCAAATGAAGGTCCCATAAGGTTTGTTTGCATGAATTTTACCTTGGGTCTAAGAAATAATTTTTTTAAATGTGTGCACACTAATGGTTTTCCATATGGTAGAAGAGGCCTCAAAACTTATTTTCCTTCATTGTCAAATCAAAACGTGTGCACACTAATGATTCCCCATATGGTAGAAGAGGCCTCAAAACTTATTTTCCATCATTGTCAAATCATGTGCTTTTTTGTTGGAAAGTTTCAAAATGACTCAATTTTTGCAGCTCTTTTTCGAATATGCTACAAAAAGAATTTGGAAACAAGTTCTATAAGAGATTTGTAGTATTTTTCGAGTACTACAACTTTGCTCAGTTGCTCTATCAAAATACTTTCCTTTGGGAGCTCAAATGGTAGTCCGAAAGTAGCTTGTTTGTGTTGAATTTAGTGTGTTTGCCTCAATTTCAAGTCGACTTTTGAGACATTTGGGCAAAGGCCAAAACAATGGAAATCGGCTTAATCCATTCAACAAAATATTTAAAGAGCTCGAAGAGTTCTTGAAGATGAGCACTGGCCCTCAAAATTTGAGAGATATGAACCTAACACGATGTGAATATCCTTGGTTTTTCACATTGTCATGGGCACTCTCATTTAAAAAATCACGTTTTTTTCATGCTTGAATATCTCTAGTTTTTTCCACACCGTTGTCAACATGAACATCTCAAAAAAATTGGACTTGATTATCTGTCGGGCATGTAACCTTCTAGAGAAAGAAACTCTCATGTAAACTCTAGAGAGAAAATCATGATTTTTTAAGGAATGATTATCTCTCAGCGTGAATATCTCTCGGCATAAATAACTTTCTAAAGAAAGAAACGTGCATGAAAATTCTAGAGAGAGAAAATCACAAATTTTTTGTAGTAGTTTTTATAACGGTTTTTGAATTCGGTTTGTGTGAAGGGGGTGGTTTTAAATTTCAAATTAGTGGGTATATGAGGTTTTCCAAAAAGACAAGTAAGAGGCAAAAGTTCACACCCTCTTACACATGTCATAAATATCACCCTATCCAACTTACTTTGCATCTTCTCATTGAATGCACATTACCCTACTAATGAGTTATGGAAAATAGTGATAAGGACTTAATCAAAGATTAACACTTTCATATTTCTAATTAATTATTAAATATTAATTAATTCATACACTTAAAAGTATTATTAAATTAAGTAATTGCTAAGATGTGCATTTCTTAAAGTGTGAATAATCATTGGAGAGGCAAGTGTACTCATCATGAGGATGATATCACATCTACCTATGTCCATAGTCATGTTGTCAGTTGATGATGTGGACTATGGTTGTGTACATGTTGAGGATGACACACATGCTACTTATATTGGTGATGTTAGTATGCATGACTAATGATGAAAATTATGGATCTATGGATATGCATGCTATGGAGATCATGTTTATGTGGATCATGCCTTAATTGAGTTGCAAGATGGTTCATCTGTTTTGATGGCATGGGTTTACCCATGGATTGGCATGTGTCAGATTGTGAGGCATTCTTCTTTGATGCCCATAGATATTCTCATAATGGTCTTTGAGGTATTCATGTGTTTTCATGGTGGATGCTATGTAGATCAGGCTAGATGATGAGGCATGCCATCATGATACATCAGTTTTTTATCTAGCTATTGACATGGATTATGATGCATTCTTTTCTGACGCTCGTGAATTCTTATGCATTGATACCATTTATGGGGCATTCACTTTTGGTTATGTTGATGCGGCACATCATCCTCATGACACATTCATTTTATCCAAGCGGATATTCATGTCATGATCTCGATGGTGTATTTTGGGGATTTTCATTCGATCTTGGAATCCTTGGAGATTAGCTTCCGATGGTTAGGTGGCAATACTTTGTGTTTGATCTAGGTGGCCATACATTTGTGGCTTGGGGTGATATGACTTACTCTTTTAATCTAGGTGGCATGAGATCTATGGTTATGGTCACGCGACTATGGCTTTCATTTGATCTAGGAGGTCTTTTATTCATTTGGCTTTTGTATGTAGCCCTTTTATATGCTTTTGTATGCACGACCACCCTTGGATTTTGAGGACGGAATCATTGTAGGAGGGAATGGTTTGTAACAAATCTATTTCATGGCCCAAGCTTTCATGGCTGATTCATGGCAAACTTTCCATGTTTAGGTGGCTACTCTCTATGATCATTACCTTTTTTAACATATTATATTTGTACCTTTCTTGGAGCTTATGGCCCAAGATTTCATGGCTGATTCATGGCAAAATTTCCCTGTTTAGGTGGCCACTCTCTATGGTGAGTAGACATGTGCGTACTCCATGTATACTAAGTGCAGATTCCTAATCTTTGTCACACTAGATCCCTTTCTTGCATTGGTATCAGAGATTTGCCTAGATCCCTTTCCTGCAATGGTATCAGAGCTCTTCCTAGATCCCTTTCTTTGCAAGAATTGTCCAAGGGAGGCCCGAAGTAAGTCACTCTGCCCCTAGAATGTGTTGTACACTATCCTTTTATTGTACAATGATAGGGCATGGGGTCTTACGCCAAAATGCTGGTGGTATTGAGGGGAGGGGTCAGCCCACTGTGGGGGAATAGGGTTATGGGTAGGGGTCAGCCACTCCAGAGGAATGGAAGAGTCGATGTCGAGGCTAAGTCTTTCTCTGCCCCAGATCCCAGTCAAGCCTCTCTCTCTCCTAAGCCACTGGGAAAGTTGTTTGAATGCAAGCCAATCTCCAAGGGACCTAGTAGGTCCCGTGCTCAATGCTCCCTAGGATACATGAGGCTAAGTCCCTAGCATGTGGCCACTAGGTAAACAGATCAGGGGGTTCTAAATCAAGGGCTATCACCAGAACTGATTGCTAGAGGCCGACCTATCCTAAGCTCGTAAATAGGTTGGCTATGAATCTGTCCTCAAAAGTTAGGCTAAAGCCGGTGAGCCGCATCTCCGTGAAGATCCATCTAGTGCCCTGCGAGAGCGGCCAAGGTCCCTAAGGCGGCTCGGTGTACAGGCTGAAATCCTAGCTAAGAGGAAATCTTTCCATGGCTCTCGGCCTAGAAGAAGTCCTCTAACAATCAACTTGCCCAATCGGGCACGGCTCTAAATGGTGGAGTCGATGATGCCTAGGCCCCTCCTCTATGGCACGGTTGTATGATCACTCTACAGGCCACCCTAGCCCTAGCAGGCCTTTAGAAAATTGTGGATCAACCACTGAACCTGACCAATGCACGCTCGGGAGAAGGCCCAACAAGAAGTAACATACCACATGGTGGTAAGAAGAACCTAGTTCGCCACCACTAACACTCAGCCGGCTAGGGAAAGCCTCATTGAACTCCAGTATAGAAGCTTCCCGAATGCTCAGAAGAGAGTGGCATCCACGATAATGGATTGGAGTGCCCCTTGAGATCCATTGGAAAGCCTCAACTCAACACCAAGTCGGAGTGGGTGGAGAGCTAATCCAAAAACCACACGACTTGTGCCAATTGATTTGCGCTCCTGATGTCCAATAAAAGATCTTAATCACCTCTGTAAATCTTTGAAGATTCTCTACATCTCCGGATAAGTATGTTGTTGTGTCTGCAAACTCTGAGTCTAGCAGCTCCTCCTGAGTACGGATGGGGAGACGCGATCCCTGGAGCTTTGTCTTCTGAGCTGAGAGAAAACTACCTATGGCCTCGATGACAAAAGCAAAGACATAGGGTGCTAGAGTAGTGTAGCCCTAATCAGATCAAGCAAGAGGGGAAATATGTCACCTCTTGCTCCCTGAATGAGAACCTGATTGTGAGAGGCCGAATAAAGTTCGAAAACACCACAGATCCACTCCTCTAGAAAACCTATCTAGTACATTGTGCCCTCCAGAAAGCCCTAGTCAACTCTATCATAGGCTTTCTCGGAATCCTGAAGGAGCACAATGAGATCTTATTGTTGCATCTTGGCCAAAGCTGTCGCCTCCCAAAAAGTGAACATGATGTTCAAAATGCTCTAATTCTGAACAAAAACAGTTTGAGTATTGTGAATCAAATCAGGGAGGAAGGGCTGAAGTCTTCGGCTGATGGCCTAAGCCAAAATCTTGCAGGTAATCCCAAGGAGAGTGGTGCGTCTCCACTGCTGAATCTCCAATCTGTCACCACTCTCCTTAGGAATCAAGTGAATCAGACCCTCTGAAAGCCTCTCTAGCATGGCGCCTATGGTCATAATCTCATTGAAGGCTGCTCGAAGGCCGCCTTCCATGAGATCCCAATGACGAAGAAAAAAGGAAACTGGAAGCCCATCCGCTCCCAGGAATTAACCCCTAGGTAGAGCCGTCAAGGCCTTTGCCCACTCCTCAGCTACTATGAAGGGAGTCACTAAGAAAGTCCGGGGAGCAGGGGAGACCACCTCTCTCGTGTGCCGCCAGATCCTCTCTCGCGCATCCACCACTTGTAAGGATAATGGGGCCCCATGAGAAGGGATCTGAAAAAATCTATGGCTATGGCTCTCACATGGGGGGTCAAAAATGATAGATCCATCATGGCCTCGCAACCTGTGAATACCATCTCTCTGCCTGTGGGGGTCTGCAATCTCAAAGAAATCCCCAGTGAGTCTATCTCCCCACCTGGGTCCAAAAGGAAGCTCTCACATGATATCTGTACTCCACCCTCCTCTCCTCTATGGATCCAAGCTCTGTACGGGTGGCAGCCAGCTGATCCTCAATCCATAGGCTATCTAGGGAACTCTCTTGAAGACGTTGTAGAGAAGCAAGGCCTCGGCTAATGCTCCTCTCCTTCTCATGGAATCCAATCAACCTGCTCTATGATGCCTCCTGCAGTAAATCACTAATCTCGCCAAGGCCTGCATCCAAGGTGCCTACGATGGTAGAACTTGAGATATAATCCAGCCCCTTCCATATCTACTCTATCCTACTGCATATCTACTCTATCCTGGTGCATATCTCAGAGTCTTGTATGAGGCTGTCTAGGATCTTAGTGCTCAAATGGTTGTCTTGCCTTGAGGGATTCTCCAAGGAAAAAATAATCAGAGCATGATCAGAGAAAGTAGTGCCTACCAAGGTCCATGACCGCAAGCCCACTCATCCATATAAAATCCATAAGTCGAGAAATATTGGGAGGGTTTCTCCTCTGTCAAACCTCGAGAAGCACAGACTCCCGAGGTTGTGTCCAAACTCTAGCAAGTGTCAAGGGAACCCTTAGCCTTCACAAAAGCCTTGTACAAACACCTCACTTCCACCTTTCACTACTAACCTTCCTATAATTCGAGTCATGGTGGTGAAAACTTAGTTGGGGTCCTCTCATGGTTAGTTGATCATGAAGCAAAATAGAATTAATGATGCATTTATGGTGGATCAAAGCATATGTATGCCATTAGTGATGGGTGATTAAGAATATGATTAAAATGAGATTCCCACGCACTGAGCCACCATCCCATGCTAGAAGAACCTACTATAGGCTAACCCCATGCTCGATATAGTTGATGGGCCCTCCCCCTACCCGAGGGTTAGCTCCATAGTTTGTATGATGATGATGGTCCCACTTTGTATCATATGGTTCGGATTTGACATTCCCACCTCATAACTCTAGTTTTTTGTTTTCTTTTGTACCATGATGAGACTATTGTATAACTTTCAGTCTCATGGACCCACTGGGTCTTTTGAAGACGTTTAATATAACTTTCTTGAAGACGTTTAATATAACTCTCTCTCTCTCTCTCTCTCTCTCTCTCTCGTAGACCCAAATGAATGATCATACTATGCTTTCAGTTTTTTGTTTTCTTTTGTACCATGATGAGACTATTGTATCACTTTCAGTCTCATGGACCCACTGGGTCTTTTGAAGACGTTTAATATAACTTCCTCTCTCTCTCTCTCTCTCTCTCTCTCTCTCGTAGACCCAAATGAATGATCATACTATGCTCCTGTAAGGAAACTGAAATCCAGAGTTTAGAGAGATTCTCTTGACACCTTAGTTACCCTCTGGTATATGACGCACCACCAGTTCAAATAAGCCTCTCACATACTCCTAAACAAGATACTTCTTATCCACATCTCCTTTTTTATTAATAAATATACCCATTTAAATCCTGGGAATGCCAAGGCTAGAAGAATACATACTCAAGCTTCAAAAACTACTGCAACAGATTACATCAGCTAACATGGGAGGCAAGCTGTGATATGTAAAAGATACGTTTGAGGTAGATGGTGAACAACAAACACTGGTTTCCATGCCTTTATAGACCCACTTGATAACAATTTCTTCAAGGACAATGTCTAACTAATTAGGAAAGCAAAGGCGACTGTAAATATCGACACACATCAAAATTAGACCCACCCAAGAGTTCACCGTCTATTGCAAAGAGAGGTTGCAGGACAACCCCCTTATACCACAAAATCAGTGCCACAGCATAATACATATACCATCTCTGCCATTCAACCGAAACGGTGCAAAATAATCACTTCTTGTGTTTCTTCTTATTCCCTTTCCACCAATAAACATAAGAGGATGCTAAAAGCACATCTTTATTTCCAACGCCATGGAATTACCAAAAATGTAATGCCAAATACACACTTAATTCCACATGGCATGAATTACAAGATGGTGATGGAAGAGCACATCAGACCAAAATACATGAAAGCTAATTTGATTAGAGTGAATAAATAGAACTCAGTGAAAAGTGCAAAGAAAAATGTTTATAGAGTGAACAACAAATGTCAAAATACCCATCATAAAAATCTCCTCATACAAGTTTGGTACGAGTCATAAAACAGGAATTCTCGCAAATTCAAAGAATAGATTAGCTACAGTCAGCATGATGTTGACTAGCTACTTATTTCTGAGATTGACAACAGACCACCTCATCAGGTTGAGCCTTGGAAGAGGTCATGTCCCACACAATTCGGAGCATCCGGAGCATCCCCTTTGACCACCCATCCTCGGGAAAGGCCTGTAAGGCCAAGCAACATAGGCTTTCAAACAGCAAGGCTTTCTTTTACTGCCTTGGACTCCTCAGCTGCCAAGCTTTGATAATAATCTACCAACACCTTCCAGCCACCTGGGCACATAAAGCCGTCAGGAGGACTCTCTCCGCTTTTTGCAAAGTTTCGCATCTGTCATAAGAGCCACAAGTTAACATAACATTGACCCAAAAGAATTGCCAGGTGTTACAAAACTGTACTACATAAAATGAACCTCCATATTATAACCATTTTTTAAATGTGAAATCTGTCATTTCAGAAAACCCTTCTTAGACAGATTCTGCATTTAAAAAATGCGATGACTACCTTGGTTCCTGAAATAAAAATAAAGTCATCTGGCCTGGTGGGATCAAAGAATGCCATTTTCTTCTGCGACTTGTCATAAGCAGCAACCTGCATATGTGCCCAATTGCAGAAACAAAAATTAGGAGCTTGCCAACTATCCATGTTTACAGGTATTATCAAAAGCCAATCGCTCATTAAAAAATCATCGCCTTCTCAGCCATTTTTTTCTGGCCCATCAGAACCTCAAGTGCAAACTTAAAATGCCGGTGTGCTGATGAACTAGCAAAGACATAAGCTTCGGGCGGAACATAATTTGAAGGAGATATTGTGTAGATTTGGTAAAGGCAAAACTTAGTGTGGAGAATTGGTGTGGAATTAGAAACCAAGAATCAAAACTGTGACTGCACATAGATGGTGTTTCCCTGTTTTTGGCTAGGAAAAGGCCCTTTCCTGATGGCACCCGCAAAGCCCCGTACCCCCCTACCCAGCCCCAAAAACAGCAGAGTCCATCCATGCCATATGGACAGATATTGTCATGACCCTGTGAAAGTGGAACAGCATAAGTGTCAGCATGGTGGTTGGTGAGCAAGATAAATGTAAGGTAAAGTCTTAAAGATGCATACTTGGGAGTCCGGACAAAAGAAATATGTCTGGACAGCCCCAAGTATGAATGGGGACCAAGGTTTTTAACTTTCTAAGGTTAACAAATCTTGCTTAGAAAGTTTAATAGACTTTAAAGGGGCCACTAGGATAATATTGGAGGGGACTACTCTACTTTTAGAGTAAACGCCTCCCTCTCCATCCTATCTCTCTTGCTTTTTGGAGAAAGGAGACTAGTCGGCTGGCTGTGTGGGGATAACACATATGGTCTGGCTGCGTGGAGAGGAAGCTGGAGCAGGACGCCGGAAGGAGAACTGTACGGTGCAGGTGCTGCAGGCGGGTACTGTACGGACAGATCAGTCCAATTGCTGCAGGCTTTCTGACGCAGGTGGCTGCAGGTCATCTGACGCAGACAGGTACAGGCTGGTACAGCTGCTGCAGGCTTTCTGACACAGGTGGCTGCAGGTCATCTGACGCAGACAGGTACAGGCTGGTATGGCTGCTGCAGGCTTTCTGACACAGGTGGCTGCAGGTCCAGTGATGCAGACAGGTACATGCGGGTACTGTACGGACAGTCCTGTCCAGCAGGTGTGCAGGTGGCGCATCACAAAGGTGCTGCAGGTACATGAGGGTACTGTACGGACAGTCCTGTCCAGCAGGTGCAGGCGGCACATCACAAGGGTGTTTCAGGTACATACTGGTACGGACAGGTACAGGTGGCTGCTGCAGATTTGCTGACGCTAGCGGCTACAAGTACAGTCTAGTACGATCAAGTCAACTAGTGCAAAACTGTGCAGAGCAGTTTGAATACGTTGAACATATCTTTCTCTCTTTCTTTCCACTGGCTTATGTCTGCTACAGAGTTGTTTCTTCTGGCCCTTTGTGAGAGGAGGGGTATGGCAGTTTGAAGGGTGGAAACAGAGTTGGACGGTGGATTTGTACTGGGGCTGAGTTTGAAGCCATGAACATGGAACAGCCAGATGTGTGCTCAAGGCTGCCCTGTTGTATTGTCTTGGTTGATTAGAGGAGACCACTGCGTTGCTTTTGTGGGACACAGATCTGTATGTGAATCCTCTATGCTAAGAGGTCTTGAGGCTGCCAGATTGGAAATGCAGGTTTACTTTCCTTGACTGGCTTTGTTGTACTCAGTTAAACTTTCCATTGAATGTGAATAAGAAATACCGAATGGGGCGCCAAGCTTTGGGGCCAACAGGTGTCGTTTTCCTTTTTGTTCTGGAGCATTCTAGCTCCTGTTCATTTGTTATTTGTCTGGATTACAATTGGATAGGTGACTGCTAGTCTACCGCACTTTGGTTTCTACCAAAGGCCGGTTTCAAGGTTCCGTTGCCAGGACCCACAATCAACTTTCTTAAGGGGGTGAGCTCATGGTTGTCTCGAGGAAAGCCATTGCTAAAAAATTCAGCAATATGTCAGACACAGACAATGAATATTTTTATGATGAAGAGGAAGAGCAAGAGGCCTCTCTTGAGAGAAATGAATCTGAGGATATTCTTGCAGGAGAACAGACGGCAGAGGATGCAATATGAGGATGTACAACACAGCCAGAAGACATGCCTAGTAAAGAGGAAGATGATGCTCAGTTTAAAAATCGTTTGGCAGGGGTAATGGATGTGCTCACTCAAAGTGAGAAGTTTGCTAAATTTATGGGATCCCGTTCTGAGCCTGAGAAGAAAAAGAAGAAAGTGCGTTCTAAGAACCCACCTCAGGGCAATAGTGGTGCCTTTCCACAAGATCCTTCTTTTGGACAGTTTCCGAACATGCAAAACACTTTTGGTGCAAACTCACAGAGTTCCTTTTTCGGACAGCCACCTATTCCACAGCAGTCTATGCATACAGGCTATTTTGGTGGTGGCTCTGTGTTCCAATCTGACTGGGGGTTATCCTCAGGGAGGCATGGGTATGCCACAGAATTTTGGAGCTAGTTTTCAGCCTGGTATGCAAGGGAATATGTATGGTGGTATGCAATCCGGAATGCAAGGAAACATGTTTGGGGGCATGCAGCCCGGAATGCAAGGAAACATGTATGGGGGCATGCAACCCGGTATGCATAGTGGTATGTTAGGAAACATGGCCGGATGTCATGACCCTGTGAAAATGGAACAGCACAAGTGTGGGCATGGTGGTTGGTGAGCAAGACAAATATTAAATGATTCATATTTGGGGTGCTCGGACAAATGTTATGATGTGTGGACATCTTCAAGTGTGAAGGGGGACCAAGAACATTAATATTTTTAATGTTTTAACCATGGGTGGCCCCTAGGCATAAGTGACCCTTAGAAGTTTAATAAACTTGGGAAAGGGGCTTAGGATATTTTTGGAGAAAGGGGTAACTCCACTTTTGGTACACGCCTCTCTCATCTCTCTCTCTCTCTTGCTTTTGGGGAAGCGTGCAAGCAACCTGCGTGGAGGAGAAGAGAATTCCTGGTCGACTGGCTGCATAGGAGGGGCTGCTGGTTTCCGTACAAAACAGGTCGTACATACCCTGGCCATACAGTCCACGTGGAGGCAGGCCGCACGGCACTGGTGGAGGCTGCCCGTACAATCGGCTGCTGCAGGTACAGTCGGCTGCTGCAGGTTCAGGCGACGCAGGCAGATACGGACAGCAAGTACAGTCCGTGCTGTTGGCGGCTGTACGTAATTGGTTGCCGAAACTGATCATGCCTATTACTAGGCCTTTGGAACTCATCTGAGAGCTTAATGATGTACTGGTTATGCGTCCTCCAACTTCGCTAGTTGCAAACCACTCCGTACCCTATTGCATTCTTTTGCTATATCTGTGCACCTCCTTGGGACCTACGCTTAGTGGCTGAGCCTGAACGCTCTAATACCAATATTGCATTCGCGAAAGCCTTGCTATACTGATCCATAGCCCTAAGCCTGATTAAGAACAAGATGCTGATATAACATGATTAAGACAAAGGTAGCTAAAATAGGTCTCATTAATCCACTAATCTCACATTATCCTTCTCTATCCTAGATCACTAGATTTAGTATTCAGTACATCAAGCATCATCGTTTTGCAACATACAAGCATCTAGCCTTCAGCAAAACACATCATCATCAGCATAAGGAAGAAGCACTTCGTCCATCTGCGTTTCTTAGCCCTGCAACAGATTTCAGCATTCATATACTTCATCGTTTTCTCCATCCTCCCGAGTGAAGGTAAGCGCAACATATTCAATCATTCCCCTTGCATATTCACAGCCTAGAACAGTCCCAATTCAGCCCCTTTCTCAGCCACATTTTGTGTCCTTCCTACAGCCCCTTGGAAGAGTGCATTGGCTTTGAGATTGGACATCATTGGTGCTTCTTCAGCAATGTATAGTCAACCCGACTCTTGGTCTTCCGAAGGTCTTGCCTTTGGCTTATCTACAGTCCAAAGTCAGTAATTCTCTTCAAAGTAATAAAGCAAATACTCCTAGCAATAGGCCCTTCAGTGGATAATTTGGGACCCAATAAGGAGTTCAAATCTCTCTCCCCCCCCATCTCTTAAAGTGTGAAGTGATAAAGTGGATTGCTAAATACTCATGAAACTCAGGATACAGAAGGCAGTGTGAGACTTTGTGATTCTAAATCTACGCATAATTCCGCTGCATGTTGCAGTCGGCTTGTAGCCAGATACCAGGCATCTGAGTTGGGATTATGTAGTTGCATGTAGGAGAATGGAGCAGCCCTTTGGGCTACTCTAGAAAAGGGCTTGTAACCCTTGCTTATCAAGGGGATACTCCTTGTGGGCCAATCTAGGGGCCATGGAGGCCCATGGCCAATGCCCTACAGCCAGCATGGCTGTGCATGCTGTCAGCCAGTCCTGGGGGGACCTGGACAGCAAGGCTGCCAGCCCTATAGCTTGGGCAGCCCAGTCGGCCAGCTAGGAGCCTTATGGCTTGGCCAGACTGCTGGCTAACCCATGGGCAGCCATGCACTGGCTGGACAACCCAGCAGAAGGTGGCCAGAGCATACAGCAGCCTGGCCAGTAGAAGAGCAAGAGGCACATATTTAGATGCATGGAAGCTATGTCGTGGAGATGTTTATTAACAGGCGGACCCCTAAATTACATCCACCAACCAGCAAAAAGGGTGATGTATAAGCATTGCCTAGAGAGTCATTTGAACTATCTTACAATTCACAAAGGGCTGAAGACTTCCAAGGGCCAGGACACCCAAGGGGAACTCTAAAACCAAGGTGAAGGTGTGCCAGAAGATTTACAAATTTGCATCATTCTAATAAAGCAAATACACCATTCGTGGTGGAGGCCCCACATAGGGTATTGGGACGCAATACTCTCTCTCTCTCTCTCTCTCTCTCTCTCTCTCTCTCTCTCTCTCTATCTTGTGCATTATCTTCATCACGAAAGATTGCTGAATTCTGTCCATTGACGTACCGATTCTATTCATCAAGCTTCCGCAAGTCACAACTAAGCCACACCCACCCTACCTTCATCGCGTGAGGACCAACCTGCACCCCAGGGGCGTCATACTTGCACCACACACAAGGGCATTGTCACAATTCTCAAGGGCATTGTCACAAGGGGTGTGCGAGTCCAAGCAAGGTAAACGCAAGCACTTAAGAAGCATCAAGAAGCAAGGTAAACGCAAGCACTTAAGAAGCATCAGGAAGGTCAAAGCATGCATTAGGTGAATCCTCAGCATTTAGCCCATGGAAATTAGGTCCTCAAAGCTGATACAATGTTGCCTGGTCACCACACCTACCAAAAGATCAAGACACAAGCAATGGTTTCATCCATGCGCGATGCAGTAAGGGTGGGTGGGACATGCACAGCAACAATATCTCAGAATCAACCTGAAGCTTTGATACCAATGTCACATGCGGAAGCTCTGGGAGTCTTCTTTCTGCCCTAAGTACTGCATAGGAACACTTGACGCAAGAACAATCAGCATAGAGAGAGAGAGAGAGAGAGAGAGAGAGAGAGAGAGAGAGAGAGATGGCTGTATTTTCAGTATATTCATAGATGTATAAAAAGGTTACAATGTCTATGGCCTTAGGCCTTCCCAAAAGGTATAACAAAACCCTACTCTAGCACCTACTCCATAGAGGAGTGAGATGCTTCAAATGGATGTTGGGCTTAGCCTTTTATAGGCCCAAACATGCCCAAGAAGCTGGCCGACTGGCCGTCCAGTAGAAATCCCCAACTAATTCTATATGCTGCTGACCTGCTCCACAAGCACTCCAAAACTGGCTGACATGGTCCTTGTCCTCTGGACTATCTTCTGTGCTTGTCTGGCCCTGGCATGAGCCCTAATCTAGCTGTTTATATGCTGCCTATCAAGGGTTAGCCTTGGATTATGAGCCATGTACATGTGTGCACATGACACACTAGTGCAGATTTACACAACTCTTATGCCCATGAGTGTGCTAAACACGATCAAATGGGTCAAGCCAACTACCTGCTCATCTTCACCTTCCCTTGGACGTGTTTACCTTGAACAGATCCAGCATGAATGTTGTCATCAGTGCTCACACCACACCCTCCTCTTTTTTGTACACAAATTCAAATCTCTACCCCGCAGCCTCCTACCGATGCAGCATGAATGCTGTCATAAGTGCTCCACACCCTCCTCTTTTTGTACACAAATTCAAATCTCTACAACACAGACTCCTACCTGCTCCTGGGCTTGTCTTCAACTTCCCTCACATGTGTCTAGCTTGTACAAAGTGAAATCGTCATAAATCCTCGTACCACACGCACTTTTTTTCTACACATATCTACCCGAACATTTTGTCAGCTGCACACATTCTCCTTAAAGCTAAGACCACCAGGACAGGCTCAACTCTGTATGATAACTCCATTATAACCTTCTCAAGTTGTTATGTGCACGATGAGCAATGCAGGGCTCACAGTTTGATAATGTTCAGCTCTTGTAGTTTACCTTAAGAGTGGCCCTGGACAAACTATTAAGTGACTTACATGTTACTTATAATCAAGGTTGATTCCGTACGTACGTACGGATCCGTACAGTATGGTACAGCCATACGGTACGGTACAGTACCGTACTGTACGGATCCGTACGGTTTTTTAAAAAAAATAATAAGTGGCGTGGCGTGGCGAAACGTGTGTGGCGACCATGCGCTTGCGGATAAGCGACCAGATTTTGGGCATTAAGCGAAAAAATTTTGGGTCCATGTGAATACTTGCACAATCGTGTGTACCTGCAAAACTCTGCAGAGTAGCTTCTTCGCTCTTCTTCGCTCTCTCTCACGCCCAGGCTTCATCATGCCGCGCAAGACTAACCCGAACTGGGCAATCCACACCAATGTCCTGAGGGTTGTTAACACCCCTTCTCAGCAAGGATCAGGTACTCGGCTATGGGCATGCAAGTATTGCGGGGAGCAGTACACTAGCACCATAACTCGCGTCATCAAGCACATGACAGGTATCGGGTGCACCAATCAATGTGGTCCATGTGATAAAATACCACAAGCTGTGAGGGACCAATTGATTGCGGAGAATTGTCCTGCAATGGGTGGTGCAAGCAGTGTTAGAGGTGGTGAAAGTACGCAAGATGCTCTCCATGATGCTTTTATTGGAGATGTTACAGGTTCAGGTACAGTAGATGAGGGTGAAAGTCTTTCGGCTTCAGCCCAATCCACCACAGGCAGGAAGAGGGCACGTATTGCTGATGATGAGGACCTCCTGCCACAAGATGCGAGAGGTACACGGGAGGCATCAAAGCAATCCACTCTGCGTTCTTGTATCTCATCACAAGCTTGGGTAAAAGAGCGGCAAAGGGTGGCAGAAATGGAGATTTGTCGCACTCTTATTGAGTGTAATATATCCTTCAATGTGTTAAGGACAGACCAATGGAAAAGAATGGTGAAAGCAATTGCGCAGGTAGGGCCTACTGAGACATGGACAGGTCTTCAGTATACGAAGATGCGTACATCCATGTTGGATGAGCAGAAGGCCTTGATAGACAAGGCGCTCACACCTGTGAAAGCAGGTTGGCAGGAGTTTGGATGCACTATTATTTCAGATGGGTGGGCAAACATTCGCAAGAGGCACATAATCAATATCCTTGTGTCATCTTGCTTGGGCACCTATTTCTTGCGTGCCGTGGATGCAGGGAGAGCAGTTCATTTATGGCCACATTCGACAGGCTATCCTTGAGGTTGGGGAGGACAATGTTGTGCAGGTGGTGACCGACAACGCCTCTAACTGCAAGGCAATGGGTCAAATGGTCAAGGCAGAGTTTCCACATATAGTGTGGACTCCATGTGCTACCCATTGTCTTGATTTACTTATGGAAGACATTGGGAAGCTTGTTTGGGTACAGCCCATTGTTGCAGATGCTGTAAAGATCACCACCTTCTTCCGCAAGAAGCATCAGGCTCTTGCCATCTTTCGGAGCCATAGCCCTTTGGATATGGTGAGACCATCCAAGACCAGGTTTGCCTACATGTTCTTGGTCTTGGATAGGCTCTACAAGATAAGAGATTCACTATCATCAACAGTTGTGGATCCAAGGTGGCGACAAATGCATAATTCAGAGGATGAGCGTACAAAATACTTGCAGAGGCGGATCCTGGATGATGATTTTTGGCAGCAAGTTCATAGCCTTTCAGTTGCACTTAAGCCCGTGTATGTCCTTCTCCGACTTACAGACATGGAGGGCTCAACTTTGGGGCTGGTCTTTCATTTGTTTATGCAAATGAAAGACCATGTTGCTCAGTGCTCCATGATGACTGCTCAACGGTAAGCAATAGTTCTAATTTCTTCCTCTTTCTTTGATTTTTATGACTTCTCGATTCTCGATTCTCTTAGCACTATAACCTAAGACATGTATGTTCAATCTCTCATTTTCAGCCGAGGTGAGATCCTGGACATTGTATACAAACGGTGGACATTCATGAGCCGTCCCATCCATGCGATGGCTGCCATGCTCCATCCTCTCTACAGGTCGCCAGAGCTATGGAATAATACTGCTTTGAGCATGAAGCAGTCAGAGTATGTGGGAAGGATTTCTCAGAGGAGGAGCAACTTCAGATTGATAGAGAGTTCACCACTTACATGAGTGGTATTGGTGCTTCATTTGCGAGACCTGTGTCATTGAGGAAGGAAGCCATGAAATTCCCTTTGACATGGTGGCACTCTTATGGAAGGGTTGGTCTTCCAAACCTTTCACGAGTTGCTCTTCGTGTTCTATCTCAGGTAACTTGTAATTAATCTCTAAAGTATAATCTTCGAAAATGAAGATTAATGTTTTAGCATTGAAAGATTTACAAATTTGCTCACATTGCACTCATTTTTGCACAGGATTGCTCAGCTGGAGCATGTGAGCGGAACTGGAGCTCATACTCCCTTATACACACTAAGATTCGGAATCGCCTTAGTACTTCTCAATTAGAGAAGTTGGTGTATTGCAGAGCTAACATGAGGCTCGTGCGAAGCTACCATGCTTTGGGGTCACCGAAGCAGGTATACATTGAAATTTGGACTCAATAAGAACTTAGAAGTAGAATTTTTTTTGTAGTTCAATGGATGTCCATTGTCCAATATGCAATTTGTGGCATGTTTAAACAGGTTGATCCAACACTACTCAAAATGGTAGATAAACCCAGCCCGGAGCTTGTGGATCGGCAGATTAGAGATGAGCAAGAGGAGATTTTGAGAGCTTTACATAGAGAGCTTGAGAGCGTGGATCGTTGTGTGACCCGCTCACGTGCACGATCTCTCAGCATTCCTCTACGCCCGGCAGCTCCAGATCCAGGCTCTGCGAGACGAGAGAGCATTCGCAGGGGAAAGCTTCCAGTTCGTCGCACCCAGAAGAGGCGTGCAAATGAGGCTGTCGAACTCATTCACACTCAGATTCCCGAGGCACATGATGAGGATGCACTGGAGCTTGTTGCTACTGAGCCAGAGTTCGATGAAGAGGGCAATGGTATCAATGATGGAGGCATGCTCTCTTCAGAAGACTCATCATCTTCATCTGATGATGAGATTTGAGACTCTTGCATCTAGACTCTAGAGTCTAGACAACTGTGTAGTGTTTCATTGTTTTGCTTTTTGCACTTGTGGACCAGGACATGTGCTGGCAGCTGTAGACATGATATTTGTACTCTCTTTTATTATCTATGACTTTCATGGTTCTTGCTTATATCACTATGACTGTTTAATGTTAACATGAGGTATTGTGTAATGGGCTTGGTAACTGATAATTGATTTAAACTTTAAGTAATGAGGTTCAGTCTCTTTATTTTAAGTATTTTGGTTGCTATGTCTACAAAATATTCAGGTTTCTAGGACTGTTTACAAATGGTACGTACTGTTTCCGTACCTTAAAATTTGTTCCGTACAGAAGTACGTTCTGTACGTACTGATAGCGTACCGTACACTACGTACCTTACCACCTTGCTTATAATTATGGGATCATATAGAAAGACTATAAAAATAAGGACATCCTCAGACCCAAAGCCTATTAATAAGTAAGTGGGCTAATCATTATTTGAAAAATATAAATGAAGTGGTTCAGCAACCCTCTATATATAAATATCATCAATCATAAGGTTAGGGGTTTCCACACTAGCCAGAAGGATAAAAATCAAGCCAACTCAACTTCAATGATTATGAAATAAAAGGTTGACCTCATTTTTCAAGCATTCAGCCTGCAGCTACAGAAGGAAAAGCTGGTCTACCTTCCAGCCCATCACGCAAAGCAGGTCCTGCACTTACAGCCTGCAATTCTCATGCTCGATAACCCCTACAAATAGCCATATCTAGGTTCATTCAAGTGATGGGACACTGCCCAGCATCATGCCCTAGGGAGCTTCGGAAGCACCGTGAAATGGAGGAAAAGGAGGTGACCCCAACAAGAAAGTTTTCATCCAGCGACAAGAACCTCATCAAAATAACTTGAGAGCGCAGCACTTAGCTAATGTGACTTGCAAAAAAAAGAATCAACACAAACCAACCCACAAAGCTTTAGTGACTAATAATCAAGCATACCCGAAATGGAAGTATATTTAAACGCTCAAGCCCAGGAGCCATGCTCAACACCATCTTGCCATGGTCTGGGTCATAAAGATCACGCTTCTCAGTGGGATGTCCCATGCCAGCAGGATCACGGCCAACAATGTAAAAGTCTGCACCTGCATTGATGCGGGCTTTAGCATGCCATTGCACTTCGGTGGGTCCTGAATAATGCATAGGTGAGGGGAATATGGCCACAACTGTGGTTTCAGGATCCAAAACGCCTTCTTCAAGTACCTGCAGGAAAGAACCTGAGATTCAGGAACTGCAGAGTTCAAAGGACCACCTTTTGTAACTCCCATTAAACAAACCGCATGCTTGTCCCAAGTCATAATTTCCTGACAGATTCTTTGAAGTTAATTTCAATGGTGTGATAAACTTAACACCACCCGTGGGAAATAAGAGAGACAAATAAACAGAGGATCTAAGGATAAGCTTTGATGTACCAGACCACCCAAGTTATTGTTGATTACAGAATTCCTAGAGCTATTTTATTTTATTTTTTTGAAAGCCCCCTTTCGAGGGGATGTAGCCAAGCTAGAATCTACATCACTCACACACACAACCCTACAGTATCAGGGCTTGAACCCACAACCTCTTGGTTAGGGTGGGTCATGATGAGCTGAGCCACTGGGGGAAGTGCCCGCTGACACTTAGACCTAATTTGTCCTCACCATGAACACAGGCACTCCACCACAAATTTAGAAAATTGTTGCTACCTTGTCATGCTGTTTCATCCGCCACTTGAGAGGGACATCGTCTGCCTTTGTAAAACCACCCAAAGGATGTAAAAGTAACACTGGATTCTTGAAGCCCATCTCTAACAAACGCCTGCGAGTGTCTGTCATGAGAAGAGCATGCCCATTATGCACAGGGTTCCTGAGCTGGAATGCAAAAACTGCATCTGCCTTCCTGCGCTTGAACTCCTTGCGAAGATCTGCAGGAGAGAGCCGGTAATGATCGAGGCCATCATGGTATTTAATAGGCTCAAGAACTTCCAGGTCACCACCAATCAGCCAATTCCCCGCATGGGTTATTGCCTCCTCTACATAAGGCAGTCCAGGTGCAGTGGTGCCCCAGGTTCTAGCAATACGCTCTTCTTTATTGTGCTTGTAGATTTCAATGCTGTCAAATAGCTACTGGCAAATCAGCAGTAAAACAAATCACAGAAAAATCAAAGAAAGCAGAAACTACAGCAAAATTGCTCCACATATCAAAAGAGCGTTCGGTATTATAGGGCAGCTTTAAAGAACATGGTGGAAAGAAGTATCCCAGGATAATGAAGACTATAGCTTGCTGTGTGAAATGCAAACTTCCAACTGTAAGAAGAGGAACTAAATCATGAACTCTATTAGAGGCAACTATGGCACCCCATTGCAGCAAGACGCACGTATGTGCCTTGTATGAACAAAGCCTGAGTGCTCATGTGCATGAGGCCCTTTTGTGACACTAATGAAGATTGAGCTTCTGTCAGAGCTGGGAGATGAAGGCATGACTGGCGATGATTACAAAGAGGCCATATGAGGTCATTAACATGACCCCGACAGAGTAACTCTCTTCCCCGGCTTCTACAGTGGGGGCTACGAAGAAGTTGATGGCAAGGCAGGGAAAAACTTTGTGCAGAAGAAGGATAATCTGGCAGAAGGCGAATGATACACTGGAGCTCCAAATGTGCAAAAGCAGTAACTGTACATGCATGATACCCCTGAGTTCCCAATGCATACTGTAGCTGTACATCTGAATTCTCAATGTGTAGAATAAGGATACTCTTGCAGCACAAGAAGGATGCCCTATCAAGGGTAAAGGAGGGCCAGATAGGTTGGTACATTGGCTTGCTTGAGAGCCAAAGCAGTTCTATCAAGGGCTATGAGTTGACATATATGCAAGCATGGGCGTACAAACCAAGAATAGGGTTATGGGTGTGCTTACTTGCGGAGTATGGCAACGAGGTTTCCACGCGGGCCGACAAGAGTGACCGAACAGGAAAGGCCGAGGGAGTCCTTCTGGGCGTCGTCGATGGCGAGAACTATGGGGATGGACATGTTGACAAGAGAGCCATCGGGCAGACGGAGGCAGTTGAAGTGGAGGGCCTGCAGGTACTCGGCTTGGCGCATAAACCCGCGCAGAGGACTAGCCCAGCCCTCACTCACCACGTGCACCCACTCCAGGTCCATGCGACTTATGGCCAGGTGTGGAAGACCCTGCGCCTCCGCTGCCTTGGCCGCCCACTCGCATGGCGGAACCACAATCTCCACCAACGCGCCTCCGTCCGGCGCTATAAGCGCCGCCCGTGGGGGGGCCGATCTAACCACATACGGTGGCGGCGGCATCCCGTGCTGCTGATGATAGCGTAGCTGTCGCGCTTTGTTGAAGAAGAAAAACGGGGACGCCAATTGCTTCCTTAACGTCGTTGAGGCCACTGCCGCGGCCGCTGCGGCTGTAGGAATGAGTGCTGCGGCGCCTGCTGTAGTGGCCATTGCCATTTTCCCCCAATTCCAAGGTCGGTGTTTTTCTTTTTTACAAAAAAGAAAATAACCCCTTTCTCTCTCTTCGCTCTCGCTCACGACAAACACACTGCTTCTGTCTCTCGCTCTCTGTCTCTCTCTCGCGCACGCGCGCACACAAACCCCGCTGTTCACAGAGTAGCCCGCCATGCCATTCCACCCTCCCCCATAGCGGCAACAGTTTGAGAGCCCATCTGGTCTTCGTCGATGTAGGCCATTCCTGCCTGTCAGCAGCGGCTTCCTCTACACTTCTCTCGAATTTCCCTCTAACTCCCTCACTGCCCGCCCTCTCCAGCAACTCTTCGGTGAACAGCGAGCAACTCCTCTTTGCACTCTCGCATCAGGTTCCCGTGCTAGACTGCAAAGAAACCAGCAAGCAATCTCCACACTTTAAAATGATACACACTGGTTTGCATATAGCAATCGTTGGGCTTGCAGCGGAGAGCAAGCACAGAGAGAGAGAGAGAGAGAGAGAGAGAGAGAGAGAGAGCGGAAAAGGTGAAGAAGGGGGGATGAATCTGGTCAAGAAAATCTGCCTACGAGTATCGTCCACACATGTCCTCCTTCCAGATTCGGCATATTATTTTAGGCTTTATATTAAATTTCTCAAATAACCATCACGATGATGACCCCTCGGGGTCCTAAAGTAAAAGCCCCCTGCCTTTTTATGCTTATGCCAAGCTGAGAGTTGAGAACCTCATGGTGATTTGCTTTTCTGATCACAATGGCAATGATGGGGTTTACACATCTCCCCTCCCCCCCTTTTCTTTGCCAGCCCACGCACCACCTTAGAACCTCTCTTTGGAGCATGTCTCATTCGTTATCTCGATATCTCTTCTCTTCTCTATATCTTCTCTATATATATATTCTATATTATATAAAAGAAGAGCTTTACAAAACTGCCACATGGCAAGAATTTGGAAGTTCCGGAAGAGGAGGAGGAGGAGGTTCGAGAAGGTTGGGCTACATAATTTGAATTTGGAGGTTTGAGGATATGTACGAAGCACGGGTCAGCCCACTAGTGGAGTTTTGTTGCAAGCCCTATAGACCGAGGCAAAGGTTTCCAGTTCACATTGATCCTCCACATAACGTAGATGTGTGATGCTCGTTGATTGGGCACCACTACGCACACATTTTATGCATAGACACTTGAACTAAACATCTAGGACAAAGCCAGCAGGCAAAAGGCTCGCAAAACAACCTAATAAGGCTTATCAGAATATCCATCCCCTACAAAATCATTTTAGAAGTTACAAAAGTGCATTCGCTTAGTCACAACACACACATTGATTCTACCTGCATTGATGCCCAAATTTGGATTCTTGCCCATCATGTCTGACCTCCAGCCTCCAAAAAATACACCATTTTTTACATCGCATGAACATGCCCCTTATATGTTTGAGCTTGAGACTCTTCAATGAGGAGTCCACATTAACTTGAGTGCACATCATTTTGTATGCAAATGTATCCAAATGTGTGGTATGGATCTTTCTAGCTTATACATCTTTGTGCCACAAAGTCTACGCTTGCATTCTAGCATGAATACCATATATCAAGAGACTTAGAACATAAGAGCCCATTACCAACCCCTTCAAAGGGAGGTAAAAGTTCACATGCCATGCAAGTTGGGAGAGCTAGCATTGCATACAAAACTACACCATTGAAAGAAAACATAACCTTAAAGCCTCAATTAAAATTATATTGATATTGGGCTATTTTAAACCTTGATATATTCTTCAAAATTATAACACTAGATTAGCACAAAGCATGACGTGTGGTGTCACATCTACTTTTTGGAACTGCCTCTATCGCATTTCCGTCAATAAAGGGTAAGGCAATCACATGGATTAAATCAAAGGAAATTCATTGTAAATTGACCAACTGAAATAAGAGTATGTGTGTGCGTGCATGTCAAACCAAACCAGACAAGTGACAAATCAACTCAACGACGTTTAAGGAAACAAAGACATGGCATGCCTTTGTTTGCTTACTATTGGTCCATGAGTAGCTAAATCAATACAACTTATAAGGAAAAAAAGACATGACAAGTGGTGATACATGGCATGCCTCTATTTTTCTTACTTATTGGTCAATGGAGTAGCAATATGTCAAAGTGATAAGAGATGGGCAACTATTTTTTGGGTGAAGTGTAATCAACATATGCACATTTGGTGCATTTGAATAAGCTAGAAGCTAATTTGGAAGAGTTTGGGAAGTAAAAGACCAAGAGTTTTAAGAGGGTTGTGATTAGAAATAACATATAAGTTTTACATTTGCATGTGTGTTTCCATGTGTAACAATGTTAGCAAAGAGAGGAGTATTTACAATAGCAAGGATGAACAATAGAATATAGGATAGCTAGCATAGTATTAGTGTAGGGTAATCATAATGGACCCATGTAGATGGCATGGAGGAAGCAGCCACACCACTCAAAATTTTATTAGAAACAATGTGGGAGTGGGGAGGAACTGTAAATTTTATTAATCATTTTCTTAGTTTTTTATATATTTTTATTTCAATCTGTTGATCTACCCTATAATTTGTGCTAATTCATGTACTATTTTGTGTGCGTAATCTATGTAGTTGTTTTAGTAAATTCATTACTATAAATAACTTTAGTAATCTATATAGTTATTTTAGTAAATTTATTACAATAAATTCATTACTATTTTGTGTGTGTAATCTATATAGTTATTTTAGTAAATTCATTACTGTGAATAACTTTATTATTTTAGACATAATATTCTTATTAATTTATATAAAACTATAATTATCTCAATTACTGTGTAAGAAAAATAATTAAATTGCCCATTGAAAATATTTATTTGGTTTAAAAAAAATACAAGTTATTTTCTTGAGTTTTTTTATCTTAATCTTAACCCTTACATTGGATTATCTAATTACCTAAACCCTTACATTGGAGTATAATCCATACCCTATAAATTTATAACCTACACTATGAGGCAAGATCAAGAAATTCATAGGACTCCCCAAGGGAGCTCAAGAATACATTAGAGGGCTTTACGAAAGCTAAAAACTATTAAATCGAATGTCCTAAAACCTAATACAAACAAGATTAAAAACAAAACAAACACATCTAAGTATCCAAAATAGTCTGCCTTTTTTAGAGAGTGTAACCTCCTAATCAACACCACCAAGCAATATTGGTGGATGATCCCAATAGCAATGGATCAAGTTTAGAGCCCTTAGGCTACTCCCCGGGGATGGTGCCATATATGTTCATGTTGTTGGAAGCTTACCTAGCCTTGTCGAAACATGTGACATTGGGAGCTTTGCCTTATAACAGGCCTTAGAGCTGCAAAAATGCAACTTCTTGATTATGGGTGTGATATGCTATCATTCAGAGCCTCACTCTATTATCGCACCAATTGAGATCTCCATAGCTATGGTGGGTATGGAGGAGGGCTTGAACCACCTTGACAGAGGTGAGAATAAGGTTTCCTGCACTATGGATGAATCTCACAAGAGGGGCAAGAAGAGGGCAAGCTCATGCAAGAAAGATCCTATAACCAATCCTATCCAATCATCCGTATCCAATCATCCGTCAATCAAGAAAGCATGGATCTAATAGAGCTCGTGCAAGAGAGTAGGGAGAAGAGGAAAGAAAGTACAAGAATTGTTCTATTGCAAGGGGAATGATTGTGTAACTCCATCTCTTTTCCTTTGATTTAGAGGCAAATCTTTGTAGAGGTAGCTGCTAGTGTAACTAGGCAGGCACAAGAGTAAGGTGCACCCCACATCACAGTGAAATAAAAGGGACATTATATTGAGTACATTTGAGGACCTCAGTGATTTCAAAATTTAGATTCGAGGACATCTTGGGCCCCATTCAAGCTCTACCAATTTTTCGCACACACTCTGGTGAAAGTGTCGATTTTGACTATGTATGCCCAATTTTTGGTTCGGTGCATAGTTTTTGTAGAAATTTAGTTGCAAGATAGTATGTGCAGAGAATCTAAGATTTACAAGTTATTGGTGGATGTATGTTTAGGTGACTAGTTCACATATAGTTAGCAGTATAATAGGTTTATAGTATTGCAGGAGGTGACTATATTGTTAGAGATTACAAGTTTCTTATAAGTGAAGAAACTTTTAGTATAGCAAGCATTGTTTTGTAAGTGCTACAAGTAATCATGTCTGACAATCTATCCTAGATTGTAAGTGAGAAGCTAGACAATTACAAGTTCCAAGCATGGAAGTTCAGGATGAGAAACTTCCTCATGGGAAAAGGGTATTGGGAGTTTATTTCAATTGGTGAGAAGGAGCAATACTTAAGGATGTATGGGATACCTTGGTTAAGTTGAATAGCATATGTACCAAGGCAAGAAAGATGTAGTTAAAGTAAGAGCTGCATAATGTACATAATAAGATGAGTATTAGTGATCATGCATCGAAAGTGAAAGGGCTTATAGATGTCATCACCTTTATTGAAGCTCATGTTGATGACGACGACTTGGTGTTAGTCACATTGAATGAGCTTGGTGTCGCTCATCTGATCAAGACTCAACACTTCAGTGGTTCTAGACCACATGGTTGGCATCACCTAGCTATGCTATCCAACCATGCCCAATGCCATAAGAGGGCAGAACATGCCCATGTATTCACTAGTGGGGACATTCTAGAAGTAAATCCAAGCAAGATAGAGTGTAGACAATCCTTCGAATAGACTTTTGTTGCCAGGAGAAACAAGCACATACACTTAGCTAAGTGAACTTAACAACACTTCTTGGATACAATACAATATACACCATAATAGACATTGCATTGCATTCTAGACAGTACATATATGGCTTAGAAATAGGAGTAACATGAATACAGCCTAGCAGAAATGACCATACACACTTAGCTAAGTGATAAACTTAACATCACTTCTTGGATATAACACAATATACGCCATAAATGACCAGTTTATTACATTCCATATAATACATATATGGCTCAAAATGGGAGCAACACGAACACATGAATACATTAGAGGGGAGCAGCAATCACATGAATACATTAGAGGGGAGCAGCAATCACATGTACTTAGTGGACCAAGAGAGTCCTCAAGCAATGGGTCTATTGTTAGACCTTGGTCATGAAAGCTGAGGCTAAATGCCAAGAATTCTGACGCATCATTTGGCGGTACTACAGGTGTTGAAAATTTACTTGTATTATAAAAGGGAAAAGAGAAGGCGGATTATCTTTTCATAATGCATGGCAGGTCATTCATTTATTGATGGGGATAGTAGCTCCGAACAAAGCCTTGATGAGGAGTTTAGGATCCCTGTTGTTTATGACACTTAGTGTACAAAGAGCCAAAGCAATGTTAAGAACACCTAGTGAGGGCTTTCTTTTCTATGCTTTTGAGATGTCTAATCAATGTAAATAAGTGTGATTTTCTAGGTTTATGGGTGTGTAATAGTTTAAGGAGATTATTAGGAAGGAGATACATAAGGGTTTCCATGAACTTTCCTCCAGTCAAGTGCCATGTTTGAGGTGCATCTAAGGAGATACATAAGGGTTTCCATGAACTTTCCTCCAGTCTAAGGAGATGGATAGTATTTAGAATTTTGGAACATTGTTGTTAGGTGGCTATAAATAGATCTTGGATACCTCTTCTCTTTTCCTAGCTTCTTGGTTAGTGGAGGAAGTGGACCTTAAATATGTGCTTTTGCACTTGTTCATATAATTTTAGTTCTTTTTAGTCGAGAAAGGAGGGGGTATTGATGAGATTTCTCAATCATCATTAGGAGGAAGTTTGTTTGGTAAAGGAGTTTAAGAAGGGGGGAGTGAGTGTACGTTTATATATATATATATATATATATATATATATATATATATATAAGATTATATCTTACCCCATTTTTCCACCACCCTCCATGTCATTATGTGATCAAGCCGACCATGCTGCCCTTATCTTCGCTTTCTCTATCACCATCCATGTCATCTCCATCACCAACCCATGCCCACCATAGTGCTACCTCTCATCTCCCTATTATCGAGGTCATTCCATGCCTATTGACTCGCCCACTGACATCATAATTTTCATCATCTCAACCTGTCATACCTACTACTCTTCTCCATGCTCCTTCCTTGCCATTTGCCTATAGTTTTCTTTCCTTTGGCACCAATTATTTGTGTCTTGATGTACACACCATCATGCATCTTCTTGACGAGATTATCTTCTTGCCACCTATCAATTGTCAATCACAAGGTTGGAGAGGTTTTACTTAAAGGGAGTTCTTTCGGGAAAGAGAGAGAGAAAAAGTTCAGAAAAAGTTTGAGAGGGGAGAAGGAGGTAGGAATAGAGGAGAGGAGGAGTAAAGGCTAGAGAGGTGGTATGGGGAGGAAAGGAAGGGGAAGGGTTAAGGCTGGAGAGGTGGTAGGAGTAAAGGAGAGGAGTAGTAAAGGCTTGAGAGGTGGTAAGGGGAGGAAAGGAAGGGGAAGGGTAAAGGCTAGAGATGTAGTAGGAATAGAGGAGAGGAGGAGTAAAGGCTGGAGAGGTAGTAAGGGGAGTAAAGGAAGGTGAGGAGTAAAGGAAGGGTCTTCGAGTTGAGACTAGGAAGAAAGAAGGTGAAAGCAAACGGCCTAAGGGATTGTCATGAGTAGAAGAGTGGATAGCGAAGGGTTTGGGAAAGGCTAAACAGAGAGAGTGAGATAGTGCTTAAAAGAGGAACGAGGCAGTGGAAGTGCAATGAAGAGAAGGCCAAGGAAGCTACTGTAAAAACAAAGTGCAAGCAAAGTGGTTCGTGAAAATGAGCATAGAATTGCTAAATGATGCAAAAGTTGGGGAACGGGAAGGAGAAGAGGTTGAAGCCAATTCAAAAGAGTCCGTCAACCAAAAAAAGCAAAGAACTTGGAGACAACACAAAAGGAAGTGTTGGAGTTGTCACATAACACATGGGAAGCACCTTTGAAGCGATTAAGAAGGATTCAACCATTTCTAACAATAACAATCTACTCAAGCAAATCAAAGGGTGGAGAATTCGATATCCAATGCTACTATGTAATGGTATCATAAATGTAATAACTATTTAAATACGATCAAAGGGTGGAGAACTCGATATCCAATGCTACTATCTAATGGTATCATAAATGTAATAACTATTTAAATACGATCAAGCCTCACTACTAACACCTATATTTACTCATGTTTGTGTAAAGGTTCTTTCTACAAATTCTCTTCATGTGGATTTTTTAGGGTTGAATGTGAGGAAAGCCAATGACCAGATTGGGTATTTGGCATGTCTTCATCAAAAGTGACCACTTGGTGGCCATGTAAGTATTTGATCATACAGTAAAGATCTTCTTATTGGTGGAAGTTGGGACCATCATTGAGATCAAAGGACTAGCCGCCCTTTGCTTATCCATTGGTTCTTCGGCACCTCCTTAAGGATAAGGATGATGATCTTAAAGAATTGGCATGTGGCTACTATAGTGGGGTTTGAGACCTTGGTGTAGTAGAGGTCATTAAAGTTCTTCATTCGAATTTGCTTCTTCGTGGTAGGTGATTGGTGTGGGGCCATCAATGTATGAGAAGTTGTCGACGGGTCCTTGCACAAGAACTTGTGCTAGGACCGCCTTCTTTTGATTGGAATGTACCTAGGGTTGATGAAACTTTTCTAGGTGTTCTCGACACATTTGGTGGTCACTAAGGTGACAGCACGTGCGGACACATTTGCTGGTCACTAAGGTGACAGCACGTGCGGACACATTTGCTGGTCACTAAGGTGATAGCATGTGTGCCACTTGGGCTAATGCGGACTTCTTTAGGTGTGGCAATGTATTCCCCCCACATTTTGTGGTCACTATAGGGCATGCACTACTTGGGTTGGGACTCCTCTGGGGTGTTCCTACCACATTTAAAGGTCACTAAGGTGATAGGGGATGCACCACTTGTGTTGATGCAAACTTCTCTGAATATGGCTATGTATTCCTGCCACATTTTGTGGCCACTATAGGACGTGCGCACCACTTGGATACTTTGCCTCCATGTGCAAGAACTTGTGCCATGACCACCTTCTTCTGATTGGCATGTACATGGGATTGATGTAGGCTTGTCTAGTGAAAAGATTGGGGTTGATGTAGGCTTGTCTAGTGAAAAGATTGGGGGAACAGAGAGAGCTTGAGATCTTACAAGCACACACACACTCTCACAACAATGGAGAAGACACACATAGAGATGGAAGGCTAAAATCTTATTCTACTTGTGTTGCTCTCAAAAGAGGTTTATAAAAGATAAGTGGAAACCAAAATAAGTACTAGAGTACTATTTAAAAGCAATCCATACTGTGAACATGCTAAGTAGGTGAGTTGGCAAGATAAGTATGCCATAGCTCGGTTGCCATAGCTTAGTTGGACTAGGTAGGTGTAGTCTAGCTATGGAATCACTGGCAAAGATATGAGTGTCAGCTCATGTTGAGCTTAACATCTAAACACTCCCCCTCAAGCTCAACTCTCTCTCTCCAATACTCCAAGCATAATGTAGAATTTGTGAAGCTTCTCTGCTCCCAAGGCATGTCAGCTACCTACGCCTTTGTGCTGACGTTTATGAGATCCTGCCAAGACCTTATCTTCGTTGATGAAGTGATAATGGACCTCTATGTGTTTGGTCCACACATGAAACACTGAGTTCCTAGCCAATTGTGTGCTACTAAGGTTGACGCAATAGATAATAACCTACCTACCCACATGCAAACCCAAATCTTTAAGTAGCTTATGTAACAAAGCTACCTCACCTGCTGCCTCTGTACTCGATAAGGCAACTGTTGGCAGTGCTGCTCCATGTAATAGCACCATTGTAATAGCTACCTCACATGTTGTCTCTGTACTCGACAAGGCAACTGTCGACAGGGCAGAGCGGTTGCCTTTGTACTCGATAAGGCAACTGTCGAGACGGGGCACAGCGGTTGCCTTTGTACTCAATAAGGCAACTTCTTGCTTCTTGCTGCTTCTTGTTGCTCTAATGTAATAGCACTACTCCCAAAGGAAAACATAAACTCACTAGTAGATCTTTTGTCTAAGATGCTACTAGCCAAATCTACTATAGTGTATCCATACGTATACTTGTAATCGTATACCTGTAATCGTATACCAACCTTATAGAAGAGGCCATAATCCACTATGGACCTCATGTAGCATAGTGTGCACCTCATTGAAGAGGCCATAATCCACCGTGGACCTCACATAGCATAGTGTGCGCCTCACTATCCAAATATGGCTTTCGAGGGACCTACATAAACTGGCTCTCTAACCCAACTATGTAGTTCATGTCTGGCTTAGTGATCATCATGTAGATTAAGCTGCCCACTATCTTCCTATATATGGTGGAATTCTCCAAAATCTCATCGACATTTGCACTCAGCTTGCCATTTTGATCCAATGGTACAGATATAAGCTTGCAAGCTTCAGATTCTGAGACCATAGAGAGGTACCCACTCAAGATGTTAGCACAAATCTAGACTCTATGGTATTGGGTACTATAGCACTCATAAACGGCACCACCCGCATGACCAACCACGCAACATTGCCCATTAGTTTCATGCCGTTGGTCACAACTATTGGCAACCACAGTTGCAGCAGTCCTTACAACAATGGCTATGGGCTTAGTTAACACAACCATATCATTTGCTAGGGCCACAAGAGGAGGAACCTTCACCCAAAATCCTCGAATTCTCACGTCTTCCTTTACTTTGCTAATGAAACCTAGAACAAGGGGAACATCCCCAAAAATGACTAGACCAATGGTTCCCTTGGCTCATATGTCATCATCGGTACCTATGGGAATTTTTGTAAGCCCCCCCCCCCCCCCCCCAACTTTCGAACTCATGTTACTCCTCTAGGATTCATGCCATTATGCCTAGTAGCGCCCTTCGTACCACATGCTGCCCCTACTATACTAATACTTCCAGCAAAGCTCTCATAAAACTGATCTAGTAACCTTTACACAAGAATTAGGGAGAGAAGTGGCTGAAAATATAGGGCTAATCATGAGAGATAATGGATTGAGTAACTCTAGAAAGGCTACACAAATCACGAAGCTCACACACAAGTTCAATGGGGAGGGTGATCTAGAAAACATCTTGAGGTCTTCGATTAAGTTTGTGAGGCCTTAGGTGAGAGGAATGGGCTTAAAAGACCAACACCTTTAGCCTTACACCAGATGGCAAGGCTGGTGTGATTGGTATTGGAGAGTTAAAGGACATCTAAACTTTACTGATCTTCGATGGTTATTTCTAAAGTAGTTTGTGCGTGAGGGAGAATTGTGGAGCATGGCTTCACAGTTACATAAATCTGAGAGAGAAGAAGATGAGTCAGTTAGAGATTTTATTAGTCATCTCAAGCATTTGAACTCTCACTATGCTCTACATGAGTGCTTCTTTAACAATCAATTGCTTGATCGATTAATCCACGGACTTAAACATGAAGATATCTATAATGGTTTGGTCATTAGAGGTATCATCACTTGGGAGGACGTCATAGCTAATTCCATCCAACTTGAGGATAGCTAATTCCATCCAACTTGAGGATAGCATGATGAGAAGGGGAGTTAGAGGTTCACATTCTATGTCTGTTGCATCACAACGTGCCAACGATCGTAGTACCACCACACTATGAAACCTATAAAGCTAAAGGCAATACCTTAACAGAAATGACATGGGCTAACTTCTCAAAAGCTCTCTAAGAGGAAATGAAGACTAGCAAAAGCTCTTGACAATGTGCACATATACCCAAGGAGAGAGATTCATAAAATTGGTGTTCCATTTATCGTTAAGGACATACCACTAGTAAATGTCCAATCTTGAGGGCTTGTTAACAATGATCTCACGAAGCTCTAGATTGCTGAAAACGCTATAGGCTATTACCAACACAATGAGACCGCAGCTAGCCTTGTCAGCACCTCCACAAATACTAGCCCTCGATCCTGTAACAAATCAAGCAATGGTTGAGCATCCCATGCAACAAATCCTATCAAAGGGCATGCACAATGCACCTAATGTGCCATTATCTCCACCAGTCTTAGGATCGCAATAACCACCTCCACCAAGGGTGACACCTCTTAATCAAGTGAGCTTTGAGGAGCCTACCAATTACCAAGAATATGAGATGGATGTCAAACCCATTTCACACCTCTTTGAGGACCCCACAGAGCTTCATCTGGACTATTATATAGTGGATGGGAGAGGGGGAGTCAAGCCAGTTTACCAACTTGTTGCTATGGGAAGGGGCCGGGACATCAATGCAACTAAAAGGAGAATGCCTCTTCAATGTTACCACTGTCAAGTTGTGCCCACTGACTACTTGTAATTATTGTTGTGCCCCAATGAGTCTTTGGTGACAAGTCCATAGATGGGACCCATCATCACACCCCTAAACATGATTGGGGTAAGTAATTAAACCCAAAGGAAGATCTTAAAAAATCTAGATCCCACACCTTTGAATGCTACCACCTTGCCACAAGCTCAGAACCAACATGTTCTCGAGCAAAAATCTATGGGTCCACTCATTAGTATAGTCTAAGAAGAAGAAGGGTCATATGAGAAAAAATTCAATTAAGAGGGAAAAAAAAGAGACTAAAAAAGACAAATCTAGGAATGCCTCAAGAGCTAGTCTTCATTAGGGACTTGGATGAGGACTCAAACTTCTTGGAAACAAGGGGACTGATTCTGAACTTTTAGCAGGGAGAAACCACCCAAAACCAAGAGCATGGGAAAGGAGACCCCACGGGAACCTATCACACATTACGAAACTTGGCTCTTATCTTGACTCTTAGAAGGAGATTGAGCAAGTTTAAGAATTTAGTGATTTAGTTAAGAAAACACAATAGGAGCTAGAATCAAAGCCCAAGCAAGTGAGAGTCTCAGATACTACACAACCTAGTACCTTAACTACTTCTGAGATTCGCAAACCCCTAGATGTGTCCAATGTCATCAAGGAAGAGACTGAGGCCTCCACCACTCGTAGTTTAATCCCTCATTAATTCAAGGGACAATTACTGTATGGAAACCCTGAGCCCATCTTGGAGATTGATTTTCCAGTCTCATCGACACCTTTTTATGAAAAAGAGGTCAAGAACATCCCAAATTGTTGGATTTTATGGCCTCACGAACAAGTACAATGATAACCGTCCGATTGAGTGGAGATCCTGAATTTTTTGAAGCGATGAGAGCTCTCCTTAATGGAGAACTCAATGTAGGATTACCACCATTTGCTGACATGCATAACGCACATCCCCACTATACAATGGAGACACCTCAAGTTGTGCCCGAATCAACAGTCCCAGTGGAATAAGAAAATGCCAAATCTATGGTCAAAATTCCACTTAATAAATTGGGACAATACTTTGAAGGTGATGAGTCTAATGCATTACTACCACTCACCACCACCAAGGGCATCACAGTGATGGGAGTCCTAGATGGTGGTGTGGAAGTGAGCATAACCATCAATAAATGTTGGGAGAAGATGGCCAAGCCATGTGTGGAAGTCTCAGATATAATCTGTGGAGATTCCTTGTTTTGAGACAATGTGTCCCAAGATGACTCCATGGCAAACTTAGAATTGGCATTTGAGAGGGTTCAGGTCTCGTCGTACGTGAGACAATTACCCTTAACTCTACATCCTCGAGCATCCACACCGTAAGCACCCCGACCTCTTACCAATATCATGACAATCAATGGTGGGTTCCCAAGAAAAGAAAGAGAGAAAAAAAATAAAAAATAAAAATAAAAGTAAGCGTCTATAGGTGATTAGCTATGTCTAGGTGATTAGGACCATGGGCACACCTTTTGTCCTTGCCCATGTACGGCACCAACAATTCTCACTAGGCTCTATCATTTATGCACACACCACACAAAGCTTCATCATCGATAGCCATCCACCAGTAGGTACATCTCTGGGGGGGGGACCATGGAGGGTGCAAACCTGGTCAATGGTACGACCCATCGCCTAGATCTTCTTAATCACCCTAGCATTGACCAAAGAACCATTCTTCACACCTCATCAATCCTACCTACACCTTCTTCTTATGCTACCTTAGCTTTGGAAGCCAAAATTTGACTTCCATATGCATATTCCAATCATGATTCAATGTAGCATCTACTTCCATAATCAAATGCTACTACACCTATGGATCATTGCCATCATCAACTACCACTCTCATCAAAATAGGATCCCAGTCAGATGAGCTGCAACAATGACAGAAGAAGACAAACCAGCCAAATAGAAATGGAGAACACTGGCCACCAAAAGATCAACACCCAAGGGAGGTGAGATGCCCATTAAGGTGTCTTGATGAAATGCTACAACTATAGCATCTCAAATCACAAACAGTTCCCTTGCGAGCTACCTCCTTATCCCTTTGGAACCCCCACCTCACCACTTGCTTACTAACACTGTTGTTTTACTAACCCCTCATTAACACCACCACCTGCCACTTGGATACTGGTCATTAAGTATTCTGTACTAGACTCCTCATTCAAGTACTCTAACTCCTCTCATAAGGATGTGAAAGCTGCAAAGGCGGCACGGTCCCTTTCTTACAAATAGGTGGTGAGCCCACCTGGCATTATACACCCTAGTGTGGTTGTTTCCTCCTCCCTCCATCGTATGAGATAGCCTTCTCTTCCTAGAGTCGCCACAGCTAGAGGAGAAGTTAAACAGCCTCATGAATGTGGTCAGATACTCCTCAAAGATTTCCTATACCATCCTCTAAAATGTTGTAGGAGAATTCTTTAAGACAAATGTCATAACATTTGATGTGAATACACCCTATCAAATGTCATGGCATTTGATGTAAATACACCCCATTCTATGACAAAAGCTATCTTCTCCTGATCCTTAGGGGACATTTGATCCTAATTCTAGCCACTAAATCCATCTAAGAAAGGATGCATTTCATGCCTAGCCACTTTATCCAAAAGTGAATCTGTAAAAGGAAGTGGAAACGGATCTGTTGCTTTGTTCAACTTCATGTAATCTAGGTAGACCCTTTGCTCTTTTGGTTCTTCTTTGGTATAATCACGATTGGAGACATCTAGGTTGCTCGATCAATTGGATAAATAAATTCAATTTTGAGAAGCTTATCCACCTTCACCCCTTTTGCATAATTAGGTTCCTTCACCCTTTTTTCATAGTTATGGTCCATCTGTTGATACATGTGTTGTCAGATTGGAATGACATCTTCTTTAAGATTGACTTGGTGTTGATAGAACTCAAGGTCAATCCCCTTCATGTCAGTGTAGCTCCATTCAAAGACATCTTTAAAAGAGATAAGTAACTCCTGAATCTCTTTGCAGAATACATCATCAAGATTTGCATTGACCCAGACCATCTTGGGTTTAGCTTCTTTTCCAAGGTTTATTTCAATCAATTAATCTTTTTTAACACTTTTATACGTCTTCAGATCCTTATCAAAATCCTTCTTTGCTGCAATAATCTACTATGGAGATTTGGAACATTGTCATCTTTACACAAACCTTTAAAGTAATCGTTGACTGCCTCTTGAGATTCAGACTTGGAAAGCCTTTATCGATTCCACTTGACCCGGATCTGGCCGATATTTCTCCATGATGGAAACTACATCCCCTTCAAATAGGCTAATTAGATTGGTGTTCTGCTATAAGTACTCTTCTTCTTCATCCAAATATAACTCCTCCATCATGTTAACTACTTTAAACACCTTTGGTTGAGAGCTGGAATTGCTATTTTCTTTCAGCTGGCCACTGCTATTCGAAATTTTTTTTTTGGCCTATGTAATTATCATGTTTGAATCCCAGTCCAGTTTTTGCCCCAAGAGCCATGGCCATTTGAGTAATATTAGATATGCTCCCTTGATGTCCTCCATTCAAAGCACTACCACTGCTATTGGAAAGAAGAATACAGAAGCTTCCATGATCAGCATCAAGTTGTTTAGTATACACTCAATGCCCGCCTCTCAGCATGTATCTCACTTTGATGTATAATGCATATTTGTTAGGCCCCCAACATTATAATGAGGAGTAGCCATGGTGCATATGTCTTTAGTGGGAACCCCGAGCTTATACACCGATGGGGTCATTATTGTGACCATTGGGGTGATGATTAGGAGATGGTTAGGGGGGTACGAGCATTAGCTGCAATCCAGGGAATATTCCCTAGAAAACCAGGTCCATCATTAGTGGGCGGTGGGCGATGATATTCCCTAGAATATTCCCTCGGATACCAGGTCCATCATTAGTGGGCGATGGTCAGTGGTTGGTGGGCTGTATTCTTGATACGTGGGTGGTGACCATGTCTATGCAGTGTAACCGCCCTTGTTGTATACGTGTCTACCACACTACCCTACAGTATTATATATGGACATGGTTGCCATGAGCTAAGGTATCCAATGCTTGTGAGTATCCATCCCCTTTTACACTTTGTACATACTCCATCCAAAGTCTGTCTAGATCACCATCTAAGCTTTACTTGAGAGCGCACTGGTGGACAGCACCATCACTTGTATCTCTTTGGTATAATCAAAATTTTAAATTCTCTCCATTGTGTATCCATTGCATTGTCTATTGTGTTTTATCTTGCTTTCTCTTTCCGCTACATCATATTCTTATATGAGTGGCTCAACTCTGCACTAATCAGCCATCTTACAACAAATGGAGTAGGATTCCATATTGTTACGATAACTAGAATAGGTGGTACCATGGCAAGTGGTGGGTCTCTTCTCCCATTATAACAACAAGCCTTCGTGTTATGAGTGGTAGTCCTACAAATAGCTCACCAAAGCTCATTTAAGCCATATTATTATGCAATGTGACCAAGGTTCTAACATCTAGCGAAAATGAACTATAGCACAACAGAACATGAAGCCCTTTCAATGATCTACGCTGCTGTGAACAAGTTATGGCACTATCTCTTGGGAAACAAATTTGTTTTCCATGTGGACCATCAAGCCCTCATTTACCTGGTGAACAAAGCTTTTCTAGTGGGAAAAATGACAAGATGGATACTCCTACTTCAAGAACTTGAGTTCACCATTCAACACACACTTGGAAAAGAAAATGCAGTAGTAGCGGACTTTTTGTCCATACTAGATTCCGGAGAAACTACCTTGGAGGGTGTAGAAGATCAACTCCCAGATACCAACTTATTCATAGTACCAGCAGTAGTAGCGGAAGTAGAAGAAAAATGGTATTATAACATGATGCAATTTCTAAAAGATGGGACTTTTCCAGAAGAGTACACCACTGACAGGAAACAAAGAATTGCCCCAAGAAGCAAAAATTTCACCATGATTACTGGGTAGCTCTACAAAAGAGGCATAGACTAGATCCTACATAGATGTGTCCCAGATCATGGAGCAGCAAAGCGATGTTAAGAGAAGCACACATGGGTGGAGAAATAATACCCAAAAAATTTTGCAAGCAGGACTGTGGTGGCATCATTGCTTGGCATGAGTTATCGATGGAAATAGTCAGCACGTATTTCATGAACAAAGTAATGAACTTGGATAGCACACCTTTTCCAAAGACAGTAAATGGCTTCAAGATAAGAAAATACAAGGACAAATCGGTGGTAACTACACCAGAAGAAGTAGAAGTGGAAGGCCCAGAGCTGGTCCGGAGCATATGTTGTGGCATGATGTCACTAGAGGAGGTAGATGCAAAAAATTCAAAAAATCACAAAGCCGTGGAAGGGTGGCTAGTCCGCAAGGGTGGCTAGACTCAGATCTGAGCAATCAATCAAACCCAGGACACTAAAAAAGCAAGTGACCAAGTGTGTGTTAGCCCAATCCACGTCAACAACTCAATCCACGTCAACAACTCAAAAAGCAAGTGACCAAGTGTGTGTTAGCCCAATCCACGTCAACAACTCAAAAGGCCATAATGTTGGCATAAGCAACTGCATGGAGGATAGATATCACATCATTAAAACCCCACTCGTAATGGTAAGACGGGAAGATAGCAAGAATGCTTTAATACCATTAAGTCGAGACTATGGGCATGATATGAATCAAGGGTCACATCACATCAAAAATCGAGAAGCCAAAATGACACCACCTCAAAAAAGAAAGCGAAAAGAAGAAAAAATCGCAAAAAAGAACGCACATTCACAATCTACCCTCTTGCTTACAACTCTCTCACCCATTTGTAGCACTTTCTCAAAAGACAGTGCCATGCCGAAGATTAGCAAGTCTCAGAGGCCAGACAAAAGGCCTAAGAAAAGCCTCTACATGCCCATGATCATCCTTGATATGAGCAAGAAAGAATATTAGGAGTGGGCAAAGAGGTGTCGGTTTGAAAAACTATTGGAGCACTAGTGGGAGGAGCTACAGGACCCCGAGGATGGAGGAGAAATTGATAAATCAATTTCTGGAGACCCACACAGTGCACATAGAGGGAAAGGAAACTATAAAAGTTTTAGAGCTCTCATAGTGCATCATGCACTGGGATTGTCAATGGATGGTGCAATGGACACAAACTTGGGACACAAACTTGAAGCCGAGGGTGAAAGAAGAAATTCCAAAGACTAGAAACATGCATCAGGTGAAGGAAGTGACGGATGAAACCCGACGAGAACAATTCATCTTTTTATTATAGAATGTCATGTTCATGGGCAAGACGGAAGACATGTCCAACAAAAACTACAGACTGCTCAGAGCAGTAGAAGCAAGAGAAAAAATAAACTGGGTTGCTATTTACAAAGAAAATCTGGCAAAGAGGGCATCCACTTTGGCTAAGGAGAAACAGCCCACTATAGTACATGCACACATAAAGGCGACCGCTTAGACTGCTAGGTCAGACAGGGGATGTCTATGTTAAACAACAACATAAGGAAGCTGAAGGATCCTCGAAAGTTGCCAAGGTAACTTTCAGTTTGTTTGAGGATGGCATAGATGATGAGAGGAGGAATGGCATAAGATTGCCTAGAAAGCCACCAAGAAGAGGAAGCACAAAATAGATGAAGAGATGTTGCCTGACCCGAAAGAGGTCAAGAAACAGAAGGTAGAAGAAGAAAGAAAAAGAGAGCTAGAGGAGAGATAGAAGCAAGAAGCTGTTGCGAAAGTTGAAAGGAAGAAGAAGCTTGAAGAAGAGGAAAAGAAAAAGAAGGAAGAAGAAAAGAGAAGGAAGGAAGGAGGAAGAAGAGGAAAGAAGGAGTACAACAGAAAAAGAGAGAAGAATCTCAAAAGTAGAAGTTGTCCACAAGAACAAAGGTGATCATACTAGTGGATTTGCGGCTTTGGGTGGTGACCCTAGCACAGAAGGTGCAAGCCACAGCTTCAAGGTACTCGGAGAGTTGGAGGCAAAACTCCCTAGCCAACACAGCTGCATACAAACAGAGGGCTGATGTTTATAGCCCAGAACATACTCTCATAGGCTCTCTCTTCAATGGAGGAGTATGAGGAGAAGGCCCAAAGCACAATCAATAAACAGGTGTGTCCTGAATCATAATAAACAGCATGGAATGCTAGTAAACGCCATAGCTAAAGCCAAAGATTTAGAGAGCAAATCATAGATGCACAATAAAACGAGGAGATGCAAAAAAAGATTGCCATGGCAGAAAGAGCCCTAGTATAAAAAAAGGGTCTGAGTGAGGGGAAGATCAGATCCCTCATCAACGAAAGGCACCTGCTCCAATCTCAAATGGAAGGGCTCTGTGTAGAATTAGCAGAAGCAAAAAGCCAGCAACAAACGTATGGGCCAACACCATCCAAGGACAGAAGGATTAAGTGTTGGACAACACAACTGCGTTGGCAGTCGCCCAAGCCCTGAAAAACCAAGAAGAAGAAGAAGTTATGTGCCTACCACTAGATGCCAAAGCAGTAGTGATAAAAATAGCAAAGGCCAAACTTAACAAGGTCTGGAATCAGGCGCTGCAAGCCCTAATAGAAATTCATGATGAGAACACATGTCTTGCAAACTGCGCGACAGGTCATTCATGACCTAGAGGAAGACGATGATGTAGACAGGGAGTCGCATCAGCAATACCTAGTAGACTAGGAGTCCCCCAAAACAAGTACTTCAGGAAAGGAAAATCAAGTGGAAAATGAAGACCATGATCTGGCGCACAAGCACTGAAGGCTACTACTTGGAAAGCAGATCACTGCAAAAAGGAGGCAAAAACGTTAGCTAAAAGAAATAAGGCATTGCAGTAGGGGTTGTAGAACACCACACCCTCTAAAAAGAATATGTAGATATATTGAGAGAAACTCTCCAAGACAGAGACAAGACCAAAGAGCAGGTAGAGGAATACAAACAAAAGCTTGAAAGGAGCACTAAATTTAAAATAGACACCATTAATGAGTTGAACGCATTAGAGTTGGAAATGCGGCACTGCATGGAGAATGAGAATCAGCTCGAAAATAAAGGGCCCAGAGATTGAGAAAACTACAAAGCTGCCCTCCAGCAAGTAGAGGAGGCAAAGCAAGTAGCACAAAGGGTACAGTAGACCCAGAAGACAAGGCTACAGTGGAAGTTAGAGCTAAGGGAGGCAAAGGAAGAAGTGGCTAGACTCCAAGCAAAACTCACAAAGATAAAGGCCGATGCAGAGCTGGCCACCACAGAAAGCACAAACCCATGGGCCTCCTAATGTATTCATCATAACAAGCAGTTGATCCCCTGGAGTTGACTTCAAGAGTCTACATTTGTTGCCTATTGTTCAAGGTAATAATGGCATTCTTTTGAGTTTCCAGTTAGGTAATGTTAGGCAATGTTGGAATGGGAAAGAAGCAATGCTTGTTGGTGTTTGGTTGCTCTTTCTATTGTGCCAGAACGTCACCATGTACAAGAAGATAGTAGGCATCTTGATCTACATGACGATCCACCAGGCTAGATATGAACTATACAGTTGGTTTGGGGAGCCAATTAATGTAGGTTCCTTGAAAGCCACATTTGAATAGTGTGACACACACACTATGCTATGTGAGGTCATAGTGGATTACAGCCTCTTCTATGTAGCTGGTATATAGTTGCAAGTGTATCGACACATTGATGCAGATTGGGATGGTAGTATCTTGGATAAAAGATCTACTAGTGGGTTTATGTTTTCCTTTGGGAGTAGTGATGCTACATGGAGCATCAAGAAGTAGCTATGATAGTTGCCTTGTCGAGTACACAGGGAGAGTACAAGAGTGCTATGAATGGTAGCATGTGAGATAGCTTGGTTACGTAAGCTACTTAGAGATCTGGGGTTGCATGTGGATAGTCAGGTTGTCATCTATTGTGCAACAACCTTAGTAGCATATAGTTAGCCAAGAACCCAGTGTTTCATGCACGGACTAAACATAGTGTTATGAGAATGTATTTAAAGCTCTCTTAAAAATATTATTCTACCCTCTTAGAAACTTTGGGGATGCTTGGATTATCTTTGTGGCATGCCAAATTATGTTAATATCATAGCTGATGCCATTGTAAATATTAATATGTTTGGTGTACATTGACGTATGTTTAGGGCCTCCAATGTTTGTTACAATTGGTTTTATGGCAAGGTGATTATTGGATTACTTACACTTGGCAATATGTGTGGTGATGGTTTGTATGCCTATGGAATATTTGTTTACAAATTTATTGTTGGATATTTTATAGGTGAAGAGGATTCAGAAGATTAAGGAGGATGCGAATATTATTGTTTGATGGCACACATTTTTGGAAACAAGCTTTGTATATATTCGTGCTAGCTTATGCATATGTTAATCCCAGTTAGCATTAACAATTATGCTCCTCCATTTGAGGACATTAATAAGTGTTATGTAAAGGCACTATGAAGGTTGTAACATTATGAGAGATTGGCCACCCAAGGCCTTAGTTAGTAAGTTTTGGGTGCCCAATTGTATATAAGGTATTTTCTCATAATGAAGAGATACAATCACCCTTTGTACTATAGGAGTTCTTGCTTTGTCTTGAGAGAGAGAGAGAGAGAGAGAGAGAATTCTAGCACATGTGCCTTCTCTATACTTGTATGCTTGCATGCTTGTGTGGTGGAGGGAGAGAGAGATTGCCTTGTGTGGTGTGAGCGACTGTACGGTGACAGCATGGAGACGAAGCTTGGAGGATTGGAGCTTCTCAAGTGAGCTTGGAGACCTCAAGGGACACGAGCTCGAAGCATTGGTAAATTCCCTACTATAGTTGTGTGCTTCTTCCAAAGGTGAATGCATAGAGTTCCTTCTCGGAGGTGTGGTAGCCCATAACATTTTTGCTGTCACTGTCGAAGAAACACCTTTGTTTCTTCCATCCTCTTTGACTTTCAGCTCCCATTACGCAAGTTTCATCATTGCCTTTGCATTTTGGTAGGGCATTGTGTATGGAATGAATGGATAAGGTTTGAGTGGAAGTGAAGGTTTGTGAGAAATTGGTCGTTTTTGTTGTGTGGGTGAGTATTGGGGTGACCTTAGAGGAAAGCTCCACAGTTTTTTCCTTTCAATTTTGATGTTTGTATCACCAAATTCGTGAACATGAACAAGTAGGGTGATACTTTGTTTTTGTTTTGTCCAAAAAATTCATAAAAATCACAAAAATAAGGAGCCATTGGTTGTGAACTTGCATTAAATTCCTTATGTCTAGCACAATCATTTTGGAGCATTTGGATAGGTAATTTGCACCCAAACTCCTCTCTATCGATGCGGGAACTTTACACGTGAAAGTGCAGGAAAATAATTCACGACGTGAAGTACTTTCTGCTATCTCACGGCGTGAATCGCTCCCGTAAATCAGTGCCGTAAATCATGGGATTACCTTGCTAGAAATAGGTTGTCTTATCTTGACATCTCTGACACAACGGGTCCGACAAAATTGTAATCCATGAACTAGGAGAGAATGCTTCATGACATGAAACATTATATAGTTCACGACGTGAACGATTCTTGGACATCTCACGGTGTGAATTAGATCTCATGACGTGAACGACGTACCTGTTCATGGCATGAATGGTTTACAATTTCATGATATGAACTATTTCTACATTTTCACGATATAACTAGATTTAATTCACAAATCTAGTATTGTCAGAGTAAGGTTAGGGAAGTGCCTTAATTGAGCACATTGAGACCAATAAAATTAGATCAAGGAGGTAAGAGTAACTTTTGAATTTGAAGTAATTATTAGAGCACATGAGCGTATAGAAATTAGTTTACGACATGAACTACTTACCATTTCACGAAGTGAACGATTTGGATCTCATGACATGAACTATTATCGACAGTCTCACGATCACAGAAAACAAAGAAAATTCAGATCGGTAGTACCTTACCAAAATTCAATTGGGGTAGCAAATTATCTTATCAAATCACATTCACATGCACTCAAGGTCTAGAAAGCTCATCGGAGACGACCTCACTCCCAACGACAATGCATAAAATCACCTAGGATCTTCCTATCAAAAGAGTGTTGGTTCAGGCCACTCAATGAGCACTCAATGAGCACTCATCAATGAGCACTCAATTGAGTGTCTTAAGGAATCTAACCACCTTCAAGACAAGTAGTGAAGAATCCATGGAAGAAGGGCTACGATTCTCTGGGTTTGGGTAAGAGGAGAAACCACCCTCCCCTACAAGATCTAGTGGTATCATTGATATAGTTCGAGGATTTTTCAGTCTCCAAACCAGCAACGATGAGGAAGCACAATTTGTGGGCACGAGCCCGTCAACCAACTCTAAACTAGGTCCAAGGTAAGAATTACCAACCCAACCTTCAAGTTCTAGGCTGTCTAACACTGGCACTCCCAGAATGAGAAGAGACTTGGAAAGCACAGCTAAGATAGGTCAAGTAGTCTTCCCAACCTTAGAGGAAGTGGAATTAAATTTGAAAAGGGTTGAAGTAGAACGGCAACTGTGAGAATTGAGCTTAAGGAAACAAGAGCTTGATACTCGAAGGGCTAGGGCTGAACCAAAGGAATTGGGAAATGTGAATCTATTTCAATCATGTAGCAAGGAACCGGAAATAGTTATGGGCAGGACTGAGGGAGACATTCCAAATTTAGAGCCCATTAATGAAGAGCCAAGAGTGGAGGAAGGGTTTGTGACCCAGGATGAAGGGGATAACCTACCGAGGGAAACTGATGAAGTAGAGGACTGCCTGATTATACAAAGGCTTACGGAGGCTGCTAATAATGAGCCAATTCAGAATGAAGTGGACAGACTAACCTATAGACTAGAAATGCCTAGAAGAGCCAATGTTACCAAGGGCAGATCCAAATGTAGATCTTAATGTGCCCACAAGGATAGATTTGTTGAATATGGCTGCGAAAATGGGCCGAGGAATGGTCAAGGAACTAGGCACTACTCTAGAACCCAGACCATCCCAAATGAAGCCACACATCATTTCAAAGCTTATACAAAAGTTCTCAGGGGATGGGAACCCGATCCAACATGTGATCTTTGAGTCCACATGCAAAACCTGCGGGCCAATAAGTGATGTAACCCATGATTCATGCCTTCTCATCACTGACCCTAGAAGGAAAATCTCATCAATGGTTTCAAACCCTCAAGCCAGAAGATAAGATCAGTTTCACTCGGCTCAAGAATGTGTTTGTGCCAAGCTTTGTCTGAAGTGGCAACATATGGAGTCCTGTGGCACAGCTGCATAACATCAAACAGAAAGAGAATGAGTCTATTGCGAGACTATGTGTCCGGGCTAAAGCACTTGAATTCAAGATGTAAACTACAGGAGAGGCTAACTGAAGATCAGTTATTGCCGTGCTTTCGGAGAGGAGTTTGAGACCACAAAATGTATGATTATCTAGTATTAACCCGACTAGCTACTTTGGATGTATGTTGTAAGTTGGCAATCGAATATGAAGACAATATGTTGGAATTGCCACAACCTGAAGATGTCAAAATATCTTCGACAACAACGACTTTGCGAGTTTCGAGCCACCAAGAAATAGGAACTCGAAGTAAGAAAGTTGGAAACATGACTGTGGACAAACTCAGTAATGCCGTACTGGACAAATTGAACGTGAAGGATTGAAGAGAAGCATCAGGGCATGGGCATACCCATCTTTACCCTCGTAGAGATTTGGTATGGTGTTCTATGTGCAGATTGAATCACACTACCACACTGAATGCCCACAGTTAAGAGTAAGGCCATTACTCTATTGTGCTCATTATGTAAAATTAGGGAATCATGACACCTCCATGTGCAAGTATCCGAGGTTCCAAACCATAGCACAATTGGCGGCACCCAGAGCACCACTGACTTTACCAGCACCACCCATGCAAATCACTGTAGTTGCAAAACAGCCAAACCCATCCTATTTACCTAGGGGGATGTTTCGAATATAGGACACGTCACCTCTACCACCCACCTGTTCTACCACCACAACCACCACATGCTAAAATCAACCCATCCTATTTACCTAGGGGGATGTTTCGAATATAGGACACGTCACCTCTACCACCCACCTGTTCTACCACCACAACCACCACATGCTAAAATCAACCAAGTACTTATTGAGGAGCCATCAGAGGATGTTGAAATGGTGCGTGAGGTAGAAATCAATGGTGATTACTATGAGGAAGCTGTGGAGATTGCACTAGAATTTTATATCTTATAGAATAACATGCTAGTACCAGTGTTTCAAACCACGGTGCAGTGAAAAGGTAAGGACATAAATGTAAATATGAGGAGGGGGCCACTATAATGTTTTGGTTGCGGTGGGCCTCATCGAATAGAAGAATGTCCGAACAAGAATGTGGTTCATACGCATTAGGCTCAACAATTGACTACACCACCTAATGACATGCTAGTACTTACTTGTATTAAATGTGGGATTGATCATTTGATTAAAGATTGCCCATACCACGCAAGTGGTTCTGCTTCCACTTCCAACCAGGCCACTATTCAGACCATAAGTGTGCAACCTGGAAACATCACGCCATTGAATGTCCTGACACGAGCCCAAGCCCAACTAGGGGACAAAGGGAAGAACCCAACAGATGCCACCACTTCTAGAACTGGTAGGAGAAGGAGGGTGAAAAAAGTGGGTAAAGGTGATACCAGGGTCACAATTCAGGATGGATCTGAAGAAGTTACTATCGACACCAGATCCACTCAATCAAGAGAAGAGAGTGATAAAGTCCTAAAATCAGATGAGCCTGACTAAGAGGCACAAGGAGAAAAACCAGCAACCCCTAAGGGAATTGGTAAATACCCAAATTTTAAAGAAGAGATGAGAAAGCTTGAAGAATCTAGGGCCCTAGTAGAAGAGTGTCAAAATGACTTCATGATGACGAAGACAAATTACAGCCTAACTGGTCTAGGGATACAATGTATCTAAAATATTCCTAATTTTCCCTGAGAATCCCATCGTTCACGAAATTTCCAATTCCGCCCGACAATTCTCAAATCCAATGAAAATTTTCAATTTTAATAGATTTTTCTAATTTTTTGGGTCAAAAAATATATTTTTAAAGGAATTTGAATGGTCATGGGCGCCCGAATGGACACACCACATGCCAAACACCAACCCCACATTTTCCCGAAATTTAAAATAACCTTTGTCTAATTTTCCACTAATTTTCAAGAATTTTTTGAAATTTTTAATCAACCCCGAACGCATTTAGAATACGAACAGTCAAAAAATTTTGGAATTCCAACGGTTTTCCCGGTATATGGAAAGCCAAAAGTTTTGGAAAAATGAAAAGACAAAAAAAAATCGAAATGTGAAAGGTCAAAGGTTTTCGGAATACGGAAGGTCAAAAGTCTTTTCGGAATTCGGAAAGCCAAAAAGTTTTGGGAAAAGGGAAAGCCAAAGGTTTTCCGGAAGATGAAAAGCCAAAATTTTTCAATAAAAAAATTTCCATGAATTTTTCAGAGATTTTTTTACCTCAAATTCCAATTTTTCTGAATTTTTCAGGCTCTTTTTTTTGGAAATATTAGCAAAAGCTCTTTTCTGAATTCCTTCCATTCTCTTTCCTCCTCCCTTCTCTGTTAATCAAAGATTAACTTTAATCCTTCATTAAAGTATTTAATTAAACCCCTAATCCTAATTATCATTAATTATGATTAATGTCTAATTTAAAAAATTCCTTTTTAAGAGAATTTCTCACGGGAAAAAGAAGGAAAAATTCGATTTGAGAGGCAGAGAGGACCCCACGCACACGGGAGAGCAATTCATGCATCAACACGTTGTCCCCTACTGAATTTCAGTAGAAATTGACATAAATTTGATCGCATTCCCACGGAAAAAACCCGCAAAAAATTTATAAAAATACATTTTTAATCATAAAAATGCTCAAAAATTTCCTAAAAAATTAGGATTTTTTTTTTAAATTTTCTAGAAATTCAGGGAATCCATTCTACAAAAATATCCACCATAAACTTTATGGTATTTTTGTAAAAAATTCCATTAATGCTTAATTTTAACCATAAAAAATAGAGAAGAATAGCATTAACTCACGGTATTCCCCTGCAACGTCGATTCGTCCATTGAATTGTAGTTACACACGTTCCAATCACCATATCGATGATCCACGTGCAATTCATCAACACAAATCAATAAAAAATAATATTTTATTAGTAAATATTAAAATTTACTAAAAAAAATCAACAACAACTAAATAGAGATTGCTCTTATACCACTGTTAAAACCCTAAGATCTCTCTAGATAATTGTTATGCATAAACATGCATAAATCAGGCATAACTCAACCACCCAACCACCCCCTAGCCCAAGGGATGCACACATGAATCATAAATGAAATACATCATACCTCTACCTTGATGTCCCATACCATCAAGAGGTATAACTCCAATCCAATAGCATGTAGCTAAAGTGTGAAATGGTAGATGAGAAGATATGGACCTCTACACAAGAGACCATAGCATAAGCCTCAAGCTTCCTAGCCTCCAAGCTCCCTTGAGTGTGCCCCATGCCCCTATTATATAGGTGGGCCCTCAAGTGACTCTTGACTTTCCATTCCTCATGTGTGACACTTGGATGCCTGACCCTAACCTTAAACCTTAAGGTTAGTCCTAACCCATGCTCCACTAGAGCTTGTTCCCATGCTCCCATGCTCACAAGCCTAATGTGGGTTAGCCTCCTAGTATATGCACACATAATGTGTATATAACTTAGCACACATAATGTACATATAACACCTTGAGTGATCTTCAGAGCAGGTTTCCAGGACTTGGCATCCCACCAAGAGGTGTTGATCCTTGTGAGCAGTATGATGCCTCTTTGACTCGGAAGCAGAATGGTTCATTGATTTGGTTGATGGATACCAGATTGGATGGGAGCTTCTTGATGAGGCTGTTGAGCTCATGGTTGCACATGACTCTTTAGGAGGCAGGATTGCGTATCTTGTGGTTTCTGTAGCATGTGAAGGATCTTGGTCTGTTTTACACAGGAGGGGGATTGATGGATGGAGTCCGACTCCACCGTTGGAGAGTGACTCGGATTGGGGAGGAGATCTAGACATGAGGATATCTACTTTAGGCTTAGGAGCAGTAAGGGGCAGTCATCTATTGCCTTGTCTCGTCGGACAAAGGCAGAGTACCGGGCTGCTTTTGGTGTTGCTTGTGAGGTGGTGAGGTTGCAGAGGTTACTTGGCAAGATTGGGTTTCCACTGGTGGAATCCTTGGTCATCCAGAGGCACTTTGTTCGAGAAAAGATCGTTGCTAGGGACATCTTGCTAAAGTTCTATTCGACGGAGGACGGTGCGGTGGACCTCTTCACAAAGTCGCTATCTTAGGCGTTGCTCCGGTGGCACTCCAGCTCCTTGGGGATGGTTTCACAGAAAGGAGCTAAGAGGGGGTGTTAGAAGTCATCTCCTATCTATACCTATTTACCAAGGCCTCTGTTGTCGGTGTGCTCGCCCTTTTAGGTGTTTTCTCATTTTTCATTACTCCCCGTATTGTTCCCACATTTTTCCTATTTTTATGTGGCTTGGGTGGTAGTCTTGTGGTGGTAGGAAGACCTTGATCTTGGCTGATTGCATTTGTGTGTTTGCTGGAGGTGGCCGACTGTATGTGACAGGTCGTGGACACCTCTGACGCTGGCTGACACTCCCTGCAGTTGGCCGACTGGTGTTTATGCTAGTGGTGGAGATATAGAGCCTGTCGGCTATCCCATGAGCAGGCCGACTGTAGTATTGGGGCCATATAAAATGGCCCCACAACCCCTTGTCATTTTGTATCTTGTATTTCTAGGATCTTGTGTATATAGAGCAGAGTTACACGCCTCTCTCTCTCTCTCTCTCCTTCTCTTGTGCTGTTTATTTTCTGCACTATTCTTGCTCTAGTGTTCTCAGATTTGGTTATCATCTCCGCTGCATATTCTGACAGAATGAACTTTCACCACCATCACCCAAACAAGTCTGGATCCCTAAGAGAAACCCTATCATAATAGGTAGGATGATTGATGGGGAAGCTTCTACTTCACAAATGTTACAAAACCCTTTGTGGTTATCCAAGCCCAAACCCCATTGATTTCCCTAGAGTGACCAACAACGCAAATAGAAATTGCCTTACCGTGTAAGTGTCAACTCAATTGTGCATTTGTAAGGGAGAACCCATAAGCTCCATCCGTTCTTATGAAAGTCCCTTACTATTTGGATATGATTATTCAACTATGAAGATTAATCAAAACATACTCAAGGTGGATCAAAGATTGTACAAAACATCATGAATATGAGGGACAAAAACTAGTATATGCAAAAAATTGTATTGAGATTAACACACAAGAAAGCTCTAATTATGATTAGGCATGAACCAAACTTACATAATCACTTGATCACGACTTGCATCTTATTTAGAGACTCATCTACCCTATTTTTAGTTGCATGAGTTGCATGAACCATATGCACCAACCATTTGTAGGCTTTACACACCAACCCCACTGACCACTAGCCTAACCCACCACATATTAAATTGGACTAAGGAGTTGGGATTACATTTATCCAACAATCCCCCCTTAAGACCAACTTCTTACAAGAACATGAACAAGACTAACATACCTCCTTGACACAATGAGTAAGGGTCTCCCCTTAACAACAACATAGGGTGGTGTACTCTCCTCTATAACTCATCAATTTGGAACAACATAAGTCTTGACTCAACCACATACATGACATAATTTAAACAGCATACTCATCATCTAGATCTTTTATACTAAGACTAGAACAGAGATTTGTTTCTTCTTGTTGGTTGACTTCTTCAACCACATGTGCCTTTGCTAGCTTTTGATCTTTTTGGTAGCACTTTGAGGATGGATGATTCGTCTTTCCACAATACTCACAAGGATGTCTTCTTCCTGTAAAGAATTTATGATACTTTCCAAAGAAGGGACTGGTTCCTTCTCTTTAAGTACCATCACAATTTGTCTAAAGCTTGAAGGTAAGCTTTTAAGCAGGATAGCAATAGCATCTCCTTCAGGAATAGGAGACTTAACATAAACCAATTGTGTCATTAAGCTCTTCAACCTGTTAATCAAAGCTGCCAAATTTTCATTACTCTCCATGGTTAGATCAAAGAGTTGCATCTTTAAACTGATCTTGGAATGCTTTGCCTTTGCACCAAAAGTACGTTCTAGTAATTTCCAAGCTTCCACAGCTGACTCAACATCATCAATATAATGAATAAAATCATCTTCTAAAGCAGTAATGATAATACCAAGTGCTTGCTCATCTTTTGCTTGAAGTGCAGCCATTATAGCTCTTGTAACTGCAGCAGAAATACCTGCTTCATCTTTTCAGTAAGTGGCGTGACCGTACTCCACAGATTTTTCTTCATGAGAGGCAGCCCTTCACCTTGATTTGCCAGGTGTATGAAACCCAGTTTCGTTGAATTTGTCAGGAAATTTGGAGCTCATGATGATGAAATATGATGCTTGATGTTGATAACTTGCTCATGTAGATGATTTAAGCCCAAATAATAAAAATATCATCAATATAAATCAAAATAATAATCACCATGTTGTTGGAGCAAGAGAAGCAGAAAACAGGCGACTGAAAAAACGTGTCGTACAGCAGCTACGATTGACCATATGCTTCAAGATTTTGTATGCTGAATCTTCATATGATAGCCTTGAATCACCTCAAAGGAATTAGGCTAATTTGTAGAGACGACGGCGAATTGACGCGATGAGTAGAAAACGGACTATCTGGATGGTGATGGCGAATTCATGCAGCTGCGATGAAATTGGCCTATGATTTTCAGTTTAGGGCATGCGTGGGAGTAAAGCTAAAAGCCTATATCAAAATATTGGAGTATCATCTCCTCAGATGCAAGCATGGAAGTAATCTACAGCATGTTGTCCAAACAAAGAAAAACTGGCTATGGTGATTAAGAGATTGATTAGGGCTTTTGCTAATAAACTAAACCTAATTGGGTCATGCTCTGATACCAAATGTTGGATATGATTATTCAACTATGAAGATTGATCAAAACATACTCAAGGTGGATCAAAGATTGTACAAAACATCATGAATATGAGGGACAAAAACTAGTATATGCAGAAAATTGTATTGAGATTAACACAAGAAGACACTAATTATGATTAGGCATGAACCAAACTTACATAATCACTTGATCACGACTTGTATCTTATTTAGAGACTCCTCTACCCTATTTTTAGTTGCATGAGTTGCATGAACCATATGCACCAACCATTTGTAGGCTTTACACACCAACCACTGACCACTAGCCTAACCACCACATATTAAATTGGACTAAGGAGTTGGGATTACATTTATCCAACATACACACCAACCACTGACCACTAGCCTAACCACCACATATTAAATTGGACTAAGGATTTGGGATTACATTTATCCAACATACTATCCTTAAAGCTAGAGATCATAATGTTGCAAGTAACAAAGGGTGCAAACAAGTATGGATCCCTAAGAGAAACCCTATCACAATAGGTACGGTGATTGATGGGGAAGCTTCTACTTCACAAATGTTACAAAACCCTTTGTGGTTATCCAACCCCATTGGTTTCCCTAGAGTGACCAACAACGCAAATAGAAATTGCCTTACCGTGTAAGTATCAACTCCATTGCGCATTTGTAAGGGAGAACCCATGAGCACCATTCGGTCTTATGAAAATCCCTTGCTATCCTTAAAGCTAGAGATCATGATGTTACAAGTAACAAAGGCCGCTCCTAGTCAATAAAACTAATGGAGCAAAGTTGGAAAGGATGGTTACATAAAACCTATAATACCTTCTGTGAAGTCAAGGTATGAAAAAGGGGGGATCCATGACAATATAGTTTGCACTAACATGTATATCAATATAGCATATATACACACGATAAAAATCCAAATAACAATAAAAATTTAAAAAAAGAAGAAGATGAGAAAGAACACATACCAAAATAAGAGAATGATAGTACGTCTCTGTGCTGTTACTACAGGCCTTGAGTATGGACTTTTTGTGGACTAATATGAGTGACCTTATCTTGGGCCCGGATTGTCTAGATTGATACGATCAAATGGAGCTAATTATTCCTCCTTTCCAAACCCACTCATGATATTTTTATGCATCATTAGGGCAAGAGATTACGCACTTACACCATCATTCTATGAAATAATGTTATCGACTCCTTGTTCCTTTTTGGGAGTATGGTTGGTCATTTTCTTGATAGCTTAGCTAGTGTAGCTGCTTAGCTTAATTGCATGTAGTACCCATACCATATCACAACAAGGATGCAATCAGACCATTTCCTCGTACACCAGAGGAGGCTGATGAGCTTAGTGACATTGAATCTAACCCAATGTAAAAGTAATGCCTATCTAATGACGACTTGTGCAGAGAATTTGAAGATTTATTTTTAAGGTTCACAAGAAGCACCAATGTTCTCAACACTATAAGTATAATTCTATAAGACTAACTTCTCGACCATACAACTAACCAGGTGTTTTCTAAATCCATCCTCAAATGTTGCTATTGTTTTTAATTTTAATATTTCTTTTATCTTTCTTCTAGTTATTACTTGGATAAACATTAAAAATTTGGTCCTAGTTCAATATTTACTTAGATCGACCTTAAAGTATGCTAGGTATTCCACCTTCCTTAGTGTGCTCTCTTTAGTTAGAGTAGAGACTTCTAAGTGAATTATGAAAGTGGAAGTAGTATTAAAAAAAAAACAACAAACAAACAAACCAAAAAAAGAAAGGAAAGAAATGAAAAGGAAAAAGGTCCAAGAAGATAACCATCGCAAAGTAAAACCTTGGTAGGACTTTTGGCTCTTAGTGATAGAGCCTTGGGAATGTAGCCTTGATCTTCATGGGATGGGACCTTGTGGCTAAAAACGTACCAATAAAGGGCTAAAAGACCATCGTTGTTGAGGTATTAAGAGGTTGTTAGATACTCTTGAAGGAGGTTGGTGGCCCATTGCTTGGGTCTCTGTAGGGTGGTGCCCTACTCTTACTTTTTTTAATCTTAGAATTAACACTAGTTTGGTACCAAAATAGGACACTTGAGTGTCCTTTTTTGGGGGTTGCGAAAAAAAATCAAACTCCTAATGTAGGCTTTAAAAACCAAAATGCTTCATTGGGCATGTAGAACATAACCCTATGCTTATGTAAAAAATGCTAAACATATAAAATGCCTTTTTATTTGGAAGTACATAAGCAACAAAGTAGCATATGTCTTGAAAATGAACATTTTTCAGGATTTTTCAAGATTTTTCCAAATATGCAAGCATCATTCTCTCAAAAAAAAATCCAATGATATCAATAGCATTTTTCCCAAGATATTTTGATAGCATACATCAGTCCAAGGAGGTAGAAGTTCACCAAAAAAATCATTTTCTTTTCCTAGAATTTTTTCCAAAAAAGTTGTATAAAATCAACAAAAGTAACGCGTATTATCAAAACTCAATCATGCCACTAAAAAAAATTGTAGCCCTATCAATGAGAATGTTGATTATTGGTTTTCATGCTTGAGATGAGATAAATAAGCCATAATTTGATGTGTATGACACTAACTTAGCCTCCACTTAAGTAGGTTCTTATCGCCTAGTTCTAAAAAAACTGTAAAAAATAAAAATACAAAATTTGATCATCTTTTTTCAAAAACTAATCATAACTATGCTTGCACAAGTAGTCTACACCTATAGTTACAACAAATAATGCACTTACACAGCTTTTCCCTTTGATGAAAATCAAAATTAGGCTCATAATTAGACATTTTACGTATTAAAAACAGGTTGCGCAAAAGGCCATATATGAGAAGAGGCCCAAAAAGTGGCTCTAAAGTTTTGGAAAATTCAAAACAAAGTAGTATTTACCCTATATAACATGGGTGCACCTCAAGTTTTACATTATTAGCTTGCATATGGAAGGAGAAAAATTCATGCTCCACCTGTATAAAAAACATCATTTCAATATTAGCGAGTCAAAAATTTATCCAATAATTATCGTTTGATGATTCCAAGATTTAGTTTACATCATGGGCTTTCCATCAAGCCAAGTTTCATGATCAAACTATGTCCCTTCTAAAAGTTATGTACAAATTACTACTATTTTGAAAACAGCAAAAATCATGCGTTTTATCAGCATGTGTCTAAGAAAATTAAAATATTGCCTTGCAAAAGCTAAGAAAAGTGCAATTTAAAAAATCTCAAATTTTTTTTGGGTCTTGAGGAACATTTGTGGATGTTAAGCATTTCAAAACTCTTAATAGATTGCCCACAAAAATTCAAGAAAAATGCTAACTTTCAGGACACTTTAGTGTCCTCAGGACACTTTAGTGTACAATTACAGAACTAGTGTTAAAAGTTATAATTTATTATTATTATTATTATTAAAAGAAATAATAAGAAGGTGAAAAGCTTGTAAATACATCACTTAGCAGTTTCATTTATGAGGCTAGATGATAGCTAGAGATGGTTTCACAAAAGTGAGTATGTGTAGGGATTATGTAATAACCTAAGACATGTTCTTTGTTCAGTTTTGGTTTAGATAGAATTTGGACCAACCTTAATATTACCCTTCTAGGAAGATTTGACTAGTTTGCAACAAACATTCCTCACTGCTTAATTAGGTGTTTACATTGTGCTAGGAGTTCAATTATTTTCCATTGGAACACCTTATTGGTTATACCATGTTGTCTTGTCGATCTTACAAGACCTCTAAAATTTTCAATGCCAACATACATCTGGTATACAACCTTAATGCATCATTATCGACATATTCTAAGGATGGAGTTTGCATCAGGAGAAGGGGGTATGTTAATCCTTGCTGGAGACCTCTATGGCATCGATGCTGGCCATCGTATCATTTTCACCTCCTTTGGGCTACAGGCATCGGAATGGCCAAAATTCACTTGAAAGCCATGTATTGTATATTTTATATGTGTGCTCGTCGCTTGTCTATGAAAGGCACACCACGGGATCAAGGAGTTTAGGTTACTACCTTTGGATGAGTGTTTACACTAGCCTAGGAGGCCGAGGATGCTCAAGGACTTGATTTTTAAGCTTTTCCCGCTCAGGGTGTAAACCCTAAAAATAAATTAGATAAGGCCTCTTGTAACCAAAACCTCTCATTCTTTTATGCATAATGTAATAGAGTTTCTTCTTCTCTACTCTCTTATGCTAACTCACTAGTTTGCCTCTTGCTTGTTTGAGCTCTTATCTTATGTGTGCTTGCTTGCATGTGTGTGAGACAGTGAGCGTGTGAAACAGTGAGCTGTGAGGAGGGTCAAGCTTCCATTAGAGTGCAGCAGCAGTGGGGAAGCGGAGTGGAGCTTTTGGGTGCGGCTACGTGTGGCAGCATAACTACCTACTAGGCAACCAGCTGTCACGTGGTGAGTGACACACCCCGACTTTGCATTTGTGCACTAGGCCATAGTAAACAGGTTTCTTGGTTAAGCTGTCTATGCTCTCGAGTGTGATTGGGCAAAGCCTCATGGCATTAGGCTGTTCCTTGTGTTCTTTCCATGGTGCCAAGGCTTCCCAACCTCAATGCCAAGAAAGTGTTCATGTCAAACTTCTTCTTGAGGAGATTTACATTCTCAACTTGCTCTTCATTTTGTGAATGGTCCAAATATACTTTTTCTTGCAACTCAGCATGCAAGAACACATTTCTTTATATCCATTTGATGAAAGCCCAACCTTTTGATGGTAGCCATTGCAATAACAGCTCTCATGGTTGCCATCTTGGCAATGGGATTGAATGTCTCCTCATAATCAATGTTGTACATCTAAGTAATCTCACCTCCATTTGTGAATTGTGCTTCACTTTATAGACCCACTTACATCCAATAGTCTTTTTACCCTCAGGCAAAGGCACCAATTCCCATGTCTTATTTGCATCCACAATGTGAATAGGGTTTTTAACCCTATCGGACCTACATGGTCCTAGATCTGTCCTTGGTGTTCTTGCAACTTCTTTAGCCTTCCTTGCACCAAGTTTCTTGATAGCTAGAATCCCAAACTCCTCATCAAGGCTATTCTTTGAGCCAATGGACTCTCCATTAACATATGACTGCCCTGCTGAAATGTCAGGCATACCAACCAAAAGACTCATCAACCTCTTTACCTTTATGTGATGCACTTGCTAAATCTGCAAAACTAATGAATTAGAGACGTGTAGCTCCAAAGATACTGAGGGGGTGTCATACCAAAACAAGAAGGGGAAGAGATGATGATGCTCTCACCCATGTACCGCTTTCTTTACCTTTATAGCTTCCTTTGCTACTCAGCTCTTTAGCTTGAGGTAGGCTCTACTACCCATGAAAAGATCGGGGGAGGAGAGAGAGCTTGAGCTCTTGCAATCACCAAGGTGGAAAAGTACGGTAAGGAATGGTACGGTGAGGTACACATTCAGGTACGGTTTGAGATTTTGAGGCACGTTAAATACGTAAGGTCCATAAAAACATAAAAAATATACTATATAGTATATATATAGAAAAATGAATGAAAAAACAATTCATTCTTGAACATTCAACTATGGGCGGTGAAAAATTGATAGCTAAAGGAGGATCTTGGGGTGAGGGGGGGAAAAAAACTTGCCACATATAGATCCATACAGTACGGTACAATACCATACTATACACTAAAATATACCTTATAATGAGGTACATTGTACTTATGTAACCTTGGCAAGCACACACACACTCTCATACCAATGGAGAAGACACACACAGATATGGAAGGTTGAAATATTACCATGAAAAGATTGGGGGAGGAGGGAGAGCTTGAGCTCTTGCAAGCATACACACACTCTCACAACAATGGAGAAGATACACACAGAGATGATCTTCTTCTACTTGTTACTCTCAAAAGATGTCTACAAAAGATAAGTGAATACCAACATAAGTACTAGAGTACTATGTACAAGTGGTCCATAATGTGAACACACTAAGTAGGTGAGCTGGCAAGATAAGTATGTCACCATAACTTGGTTGCAGCTAGGTGTAGTCCAGTTTGCAGACATGAAGATCTATCGTGTCAGCAACCCAATGTACCAATTGGGGTGTCTTAGAGGTGTAAAGGTGGAATGGTCACCTAGGCATGTCATGACGTGTTGAGCTTGGCATCTCAACATATGGGTGCTCTCGCCACATTTTATGGTCACAACGGTGATAGGGCATGCACCACTTGGGTTGATGTAGACTTCTCTGGGTGTTCCTGCCATATTTTGTGGTTAGTACTATAGGGTGTGCATTACTTGAGTTGGACTCCTATGGCTGGGTAGTCTCGGGGATCAACAAAGTGCCAGCCTCCTTTGGTGGTTGATCTTGCACTAGGAAAATAGGTGATCCATGTGTTGATTCATTAGATAGATTTTGCCCATGTCGAAGGGGTGTATCAAGATGGTTATGGAAGTTGCTCTGGAATGTGAGATCTAATAAAATGAGTGGATATGTGAGTTTCTGTTCATGGATAGGCAAGGACACCCATGGGTCCTTCCCATCGTGGTCTTCACTCTGCTAAAGTAGTTGGCGGTGGTGATTCAATAGATCCAACCCCCCTATGGATTGATTTGATGATGAGGGGCTCATGGGTGTAGTTGATGAGGTGGTTGGAAAGCCTAAATACACCACACTCACTAATCGAGTGGAGTGCACTTACTTTTCTTTTATCATGGGAAACTTGGAAGCTCACCCACCGCCATCTCTTGGAGAAGACGCAAGCATGTTTATACTAGCTAGCACTTGAGAAGACCCATTGTCATTGCAAGAGTTTTCTATGTAAAGCTTGGGAGCCTTAAGAGATAAGAGACCATGCTAGCCTCTTAAGACACCCAAACTCTCTCACACATCCACTCATATGGAAGACAAAGAAGGACAAGAAGGCAAGTGAACCACACACACACTCACACAGATTCCTCCTCAGCCTGAATAATGAATAAGCTTTAGGTCCAAATGATAGTTACTCTATCATAATCGTATTACTAAGTCTTATTCTTTTAGAAAATATTAAAAATTATTTGTGATAGCAGCGGAGCTATGGTAAAATTTTTGGAAAATTAATACATAAATCATTTTAATGCATAATGTGAAAAGAGGACTTCCTACCATATTCTAGGATTAGTCATCCTATGCTAAAAAAATAATATTCATCACATCCATGAAAAATTAATTTTTAATGTTTATGCATAAATAATTAATTAGAGAAAAAGAGAAATTTTTAATAATTTCATTTTTATACAAAAAGAGGAATTCCCATGATAATGGAGATCCATGTATTTCAATGAAGAAAGAGAAAATTTGGTATATTAAAATAATGAATATTTTTATTTAAAATTAAAGAGAAATTTTAGATAAATTATTTTATACATGAATAAATTTAAATGATGCAAGAGGAATTCCCATCATATTTGGAATTCAATCATTTAAATGGAAAAAGTGAAATTCTTATCATATTTAAATTAATGGATATTTTTATTTAATTTTAAGAGAAATTTTAGTTAAATTTATTTTTATGCATAAGAAAAACTTAAATGATAAAAGAGAAATTCCCATCATATTTGGAACTCAATTATTTAAATGGTAAAAGTGGAATTCTTGGTATATTTGAAATAATGCATATTTTTATTTAATTTAAAGAGGAATTTTAGATAAATTCATTTTATGATAAAAGAGGTATTCCCATGACAATTGGAATCCAATCATTAAATGAGAAAAAGAGAAATTTTAAGCTTATTCAAAAGAATGGATATTGGTATTTAGTTAAAAGAAGAATTTTTGTGGTATTTAAATAGAGAAAGAATTGAATTAAATTTTGGTGACAAAAGAGGAATTTTCACCATAATTCCTCCTAGAGAATCAGGGTTAATAAATTAAGATTGGAAGAAAGAATATCTTTAGATATTTTATGTGGTTAAATCACCAAATTGGTATTTACCCAAAATTAGATTAAATGGAAGAAGAGTATTTTCATTAAAATCCAATATTCTCTAATAAAACCATTTCTTAATCTACTATGGGAAAGAAGGAATGAAATTCACAAAGTTGGAATTTCCTCACAATTAAAAATTCAGTAGATGTATATCTGAAGAAAATCCTTGTTAGAACTAAACCGAATGATTTTGGTTAGACCACGAGAGGGACGGTCAGTAAATCTACTTGTCCATCTCTCGATCGAAATCAAGCAAAACCCTCGTGTGACCGATTCTAGTTATTAATACAAAGAATAGACTACCGTTGACTTAACTAGTCTTCCCTTGACCGAAATCACCAAGAATCTAGTTGTGGACAGTCAGTCAAATGATGGGTAGATTACCCTTATGAGAGATCAAGAATTCTCATTATGAAATTAGGGATTAAGGAAAAAGGGTTTTGTGGAACCAATCTTAAACTGGGAATTTTACTTGTATAGAACCTCTGTTTTCATTTAAAGGACTGTTTTATGCGAGAATACTGGAGAAAGCATTTGGCATGTGTTTTGCTAAGAGGAGGTTCGTTGCAACAACAGCTGGCGGGGAGTCGTTGAGGGACGTCGCTTGCGGCAAAGCCTGTCGAGGTCTTGACCAACCTCGATACGGTTAAAATGGTGCACTTCCGGTACGATGGGCGAGGACCGACGAAGCGGTCCCTGAGTGAAGTGCTAGGACACCTAAGTAGGATCCTAGAGGGTTCTGACCAGGTGATGCACGGGCTCGCGGGTTGCTAGGACACCCATGCGTGCATCGAGGAAGATTCGGATGGAGTAAGAAGAGTGACTTTTATGAATCAAAATTTGGATATTGGATCTCATTGGTTAGCGAGCTCATCTCTTCAACGGAGATGACATATTTTGTAATACAATGGATTCAGAATTTTGGAGGATTATGATCAGCAATACTATGATTTTTCATTGAAGGATTGTTTAAAGACAACCGAATTTGTTATGAATGGCAATTTCATATTGGGTGCATACGTGGTATGCCTACCTTAATTTTTGGGGCTTGGGAACTCTTTTCCTCGGTACTCGGGCAAAACATAACCAAATCTTTATAAAAGAATCTTGCCAATACAGTGGTCGGGCGGTTGGCTTCGTGCGGTTAGTTGGGGTAGGCTGCATCGGGGGATACCATTAAGTTACGATTAGTTACGTTAGATAGATTAAGTCCTGAGAAGACCCTTGTTCTGTGGGAGGGAATCAGTGGGCTGTGCCTCATTATAAAGGAGGAAAAAAGCGATGATTCTATGGACCAAGTGCAAGTCTCTTCTTTGATTTGACCATGTAACTTCAGGTTCGGTCGAATCAGTTTGAATAGTTAAGACTTTGACCCGTTAGATTAGTTCTCCCGTTCGAAGATTTTCCCTAGAGGAATTTCCTGTGCCTTCCGAGAGAGGGAAGTTTTTTCGGGTTCGGTTTTGGAGGAACCGTTGGACTAGTCTCTTGTCCGGACATCCGTGGTGGGCGAGGCCCCGAGTGTGGATCCCTTCCCTGCACGAGAGGCTGACGCTGCTTCCGCCCGCTAGCACCCTTGGAGGAGGCACATGAGGGGGCACCGCGGAGGGGGGCGGGGGTCTCACAGACAGCTGGTATCAGAGCCAGGTTGAAAGCTAATAAGGAGAAATAATTTCTTATCAAAAAATTGTAATAAAAACTCAGAAAGAGCATTTACATATTGTATTTTTATTCCTTAAGCTTCATTATAATGAAGATTTTTAATCAAAGAATTTGATTTTATAAATGGAAGTTCTACACTTATCTGGTGTTCCCGACCTCACCCAATCACAAGACATGACTGTGTTCGCCTTTTAGCATCTCATCTCTTCTGCTACAACTCGAATGAGCCGAGCCAGACTTGTAGGCCATTTTGAGGATCTATATTTCCTTGACCCAGCGGAGAGACAGTAGCACAAATGGTTTGCAGGGCAGTATGTCCACGCCTCTTGTGCGACCAGCTGTGCGATGCTGAGGCAGAATGTCTCATTAACCATGATTTTGATGAGGCTGAAAGTGATACATGGTGTTATTTTATATCACTTAATGCCTCAAAATTTCAGACTTTCCTGCCAAATCTACAGACTCCTTAGTCACTTTATTCCTAAGAAGAAGATAGTAGCTCCCTTGGCAGTAAGGAAACATTTGTATCAAGGCATATCTATAGCCCAGTATTGCCGTCTTATGCATCTCCCGAGGAGATTTTGACATCTGGAGCCAAGCTGCTCTATGTACATATTGCAACCTTTATATAAATAAAGAAATGTTTTGTGAAAAAAATTCCTTTATTGTATAAGTGATTGTTTATTTTGACGAATTGATAAAGCAAAATCTATTATCGGACATATGTCATAGATCTCCAATAAGATCATTTATCTTGTTTAAGAAATTATTTTTTGAACCTCTTAAGTCTTAAGATCTCGTGGACGATATCAAAATAGAAATTATTTTTTGAACCTCTTGAGTCTTAAGATCTCGTGGACGATATCAAAATAAAAATTTAATAATATATCATTTTTGGCAAAATCATGAGGCGAGGGAACCATGGCCATCACACAGCCAAACCCTCTCACTGATGAAGAAGAGCTTGACTCCGATGTTCGCAAGGCTCTTCACAGAACTCAGCTAGGACCCTTCAAAGGTGAAGGGGAGAACTTGGGCGAGGCTATGGGGAGAAGTGGGTTGAGGCAATGGAGGAGTATTTTGATATCACCGGTTATAATGAGAGGAGCAAAAGGCCTCTTGCCAGGCTGAAAATTGTGGAAACAGCCAGGGTGGCATGGAGAAACCATTGTGACACCAACCATTTGGACAGAAATACGCAATCTTGGAATGATCTTAAAGCCTATTTAAGGGAAGAGATTTTATCCCCCTGGGTTTTTAGTCAAGATGAATGAATTTTTAGAGCTAAACCAGGGGTGCAAAACCATCGAGGAATATCACTAGGCATTTGCTCTTCTCCTCAAGTATTCACCAACTCTAAACGAAGAGCAACTCATGGCCAGGTTTATTCAGGGAATGAACGAACCCTTAGACACACTGGTCAAGAATGCTAAGCCAGTGTCCATGGCACAAGGTGTCAGAATGGCAAAGGACTTTGCCAAAGCCTTCATCGCTCGTGAAGGTCCCGCCAAAGCTAGCCCCCTCATCCTTTAAGAGATTCTAGACACCAGGAAGTTCTTCCAACTTTCCGGCTCCAAAGAGACACCAAGGTCCCAACCAAAATCTGGAGACGGGAAGCTTCAGAATGAAGGAAGACCTTTCCCCCTCGAAGTACTTTCTTAGGAACTTCGGCTCTATCAAGAATGCAAAGGGAAGAGCTTCGAAGTGAGAATAGGTGCTTTGGATGTCAAGGGTTTGGCACGAGCTCAAGGATTATCCATCTCCTTTTGTGGGCCAAGGAAGCCAGGGTCCCAGAATTCAAAGACAAACTCCTTCGTATTAGTCCAATCAGGGTCCCTCGCGCCAAAATCAGGGCAACCCCAGAAGAGTGCTAGCTCAACCTCTGCAGCCTCCATGCAAAAGCAGTCTCCGAACTCCCTCCCAGAATTGGAGTAACCAAAGAGAGAGAGTTCCACCTCGGATTGCAGCAACTAATGCTGTCACTATAGCAGACGAAGTGGAGGAAGAAAAAGGACAGATCTATGCAGCAATAGAGCATCAGGGGAATAACCGTCAATTTTTAGTCCTCCAGACTCCAGTAGAGTACCAGGGTAAGCAATTCAAGCTTTTGATTCAGGCAAAGTACTCATTTTTTTATTTCCCTAGGATGTCTGCATAAGTTAGTCCTAAATCAAAAATCAGGGAGACCTATGCAAGTGGAATTGGCCAGTGGAAAGATTCTTTTCACACACCTTGAGACAAACCTTATTCAGTTTAGCCTAGATGGAAACGTAACAGAGTGCCAATTCAGTTTAGCCTAGATGGAAACGTAACAGAGTGCCAATTCAGAGTCCTACCCTTGGGAGTTTATGATGGAATCCTTGGAATGGATTGGCTCCATAAGAATCAAGCTGATATTCATTGTCACAAAGGAACCATCTCTTTCCTCGACCTTCACGAGAATAAAGTTCAAGGAACTGGAATTTCTGGATCCCCAGTGCTGCAATTAGTCAAGGCTTCTAAATTGTTAAAAGGGCTCAGAAAGAGGCAAGCTGTTTATGTCATTAAGATGAATCTAGTAGACATAAAATGCAAGGCTAAAGAACCAGAGTGGTTAAGTGAGTATGCAGATGTGTTCCCTGAAGAACTGACTGAGATGCCTCCATCTCGCGAAGTAGATCATGAGATCGAGTTAACCCTCGGAGCTCAGCCAGTAGCCCAGCGAGCATACAAAATGCTAGTCCTTGAAGCCATAGAACTTAAGGAACAGTTAAGACAACTGTTAGAGTAGGGATTTGTCAGACCCAGTGTCTCACCTTGGGGTGCGCCCGTTCTCTTTCAAAAGATGGAAGATGGAACGTTAACTCTATATTGACTATAGAGGATTGAATTAATTAACAATTGAAAATAAGTATCCTATTCCTAGGATTGATAAACTTCTGGATCAGTTAAGTGGGACCCAAATGTTCACAAAGATAGATCTCAAATCCGGGTACTACTAGATCAGAATCAAGGAACAGGACATCCCGAAGACAACATTCAATACTTGCTATGGGCATTATGTGTTCACAGTCATGCCGTTTGGATTGACTAATGCCCCGGCAACATTTAATCGTCTTATGTAGGATATTCTCAAAGAATACTTGGATGATTTTGTTCTTGTCTTCTCTTTGATGATATCTTGATATACAAATCATGTGCGCAAGGTCCTGGAAATCCTAAGGAAACACCAACTCTTTACAAAAAAGAGCAAGTGTTCTTTCTCTGTTGACCAGGTGGAATACTTGGGATTCATAGTATCAATAGATGGGATTTCTCCTGATCCTGCAAAGATCCAAGTAGTCGTAGAATGGCCGGAACCCAAGACAGTAAAGGAAGTCAGGGGATTCCTAGGATTAACCGGATGGTATAGGATCTTTATACCCAGGTATGCTCAGATAGCATCCCCTTTAACTAACCTTCTCAAGAAGAGTACACTTTTTCAGTGGACTGCAAAGTGTCAGAGTGCCTTTGATAAACTGAAGACAGCCTTAGTAACCAACCCTATCCTTAAGTTACCAGATTTTACCAAACCCTTTGAGATAGTTACTGATGCTAGTGGGTTTTCCTTAGGCGGTGCTCTTATGCAGGAAGGTCATGCACAGTGGCCTATGAATCCAGAAAACTCAGAACACATGAGAGAAATTATGCTGTCCATGACTTGGAGTTACTCTCAGTAGTTTATGCTCTAAAGTTGTGGAGACATTATCTTTTGGGACAAAGGTTCACCTTGATGATAGATCATCAAAGTCTAAAGTGGATCTTCACCCAAAGGGATCTCAACATGCGTCAAAGGAGATGGATGCAGACCCTGAAGGAATTTGATTTTGAAATTAAGTATTGGTTGGGGAAAGAAAATGTGGTTGCAGATGCGCTCAGCAGAAAAGCCTCCTTGCTTGCAATTACAGTGGTGTTAATTCCATTGATAAAGTGAAGCAAAGGAGAAAATCATGCAGGATAAATTCTTTGCCCCTATTGCTACCCTTTTGATGCAAGAAAGCAAGACTACTCACGAAATGAGTCGAGTTCTCGGGTACAAATTGGATGATGGATGCATGTATTATAATAATCGGCTATGTATTCCCAATGACGAGGGAATAAAGGGAAGAATTCTGAGAGAAGCCCATAATAGCTTGATAGTTGGACATCCAGGGTTTATAAAAACCTATATGTCTATGAAGAAAAGCTTCTTCTGGCCAAGACTCAAAAAGGATGTACTTGATCATGTGCGGAAATGCTTAATGTGTCAGAGAGTCAAGGCAGAGAGAGTCAAGATGCTAAGGGAAACTGCAACCTCTAGACATTCCTCAGATGAAGTGGGAATGTATCAGTATGGATTACCTTCAGTACAATCAGGTTACAACTCTATTTTTATGGTAGTTGACAGGCTAACCAAAGTTGCCCATCTAATTCCAGTGAAAGAAATATACACTACAGTGGATGTTGCCAGAGTTTTCCTTAAAGAGATCTTCAGATTGCATGGCTTACCCCCAAGAGGATTGTAAGTGACAGAGATCCCAAATTCACATCGAAATTCTGGACTGCATTCTTTGAAGCAGTAGGAACTTTCCTGGATCTCAGCACAGCCTATCACCCTGAAACAGATGGCCATACTGAAAGAGTGAATCAGGTAATAGAAGATATCCTTCTATCATGCTGTGGTGGCAGGGAACCCAAGAAGTGGTTAAGCCATTTGCATCTGGTCGAATTTGCATCTGGTTAAATTTGCATCTGGTCGAATTTGCATCTGGTCGAATTTGCATCTGGTCGAATTTGCATCTGGTCGAATTTGCATTTGGTCGAATTTGCATCTGGTTAAGCCATTTGCATCTAGTCGAATTTGCATCTGGTTAAGCCATTTGCATCTAGTTAGGCCATTTGCATCTGGTTAAGCCATTTGCATCTAGTTAGGCCATTTGCATCTAGTTAGGCCATTTGCATCTGGTCGAATTTGCATCTAGTCGAATTTGCTTACAATGCTTCTTATCATCGAAGCATTGGGATGAGTCCTTTCAAAGCTTTGTATGGACAAGATTGCCTTACACCGTTGACTTGGTCCGATCCATTGATCAGAGTCAAGATGTCCAGACAAATGCTTGATGACATGGACCAGCAAATGCAATCAATCCGTAAAGATATAAAGGTAGCCCAAGATAGGCAAAAGCAATATGCAGATAAAAAGAGATATGAGAGAGAGTTTGAAGAATCAGATATGGTCTTCATTCGAGTACAACCAAAAAGAAGTTCCTTATCCTTAGGAAAGAACAAGAAGCTCTCTCCCAGATACTGTGGACCGTATGCTGTTATAAAGAAAGTGGGCAATCTAGCCTATAAACTTCTTCTACCTCCCCATCTCAAGGTACATAATGTATTCCATGTCAGTTTGCTTAAGAAATATGTACCCAGCCCGAGTCACGTGCTTGATGATGAACAATTGATCTCTTCGACTCAAGGCTAGATGGTACTCCAACCTGAGGAAATCCTTAACGTTCGGGAGAAGATTCTCAGGAGCAGAGTCCTCACATAATTTTTAGTAAAGTGGAAGTTCTTCCCTCTAGAAGACGCCACCTGGGAAAAAGAAGAATTGGCAAAAGATTACCCCCACTTTGCGAGATGAGGACATCTCGCGTTTTTCAAGTGGGAGAGGATGTAAGATTCCTCCTTAGCCTGAATAATGAATAAGCTTTATTTCAATCCCCTGTAATCATCCCCTATTTCTGAATACAAGAAAATATTATTTTTCCTTGTTTTTGCCTAGAGAGATAAAAAATTCTAGAGAGAGGTAATTCAATATTGAGATATTTTTGGATAAACAAATCCTCCTAATATCAAAAATATGTTTCCCTGAAACAAAAGTTCAAAATAAATTCTCCAAGGTGCATTAGGAATCAATTAAAAATGATTTAAAAGACCCTAGTCGCCTAAGGGTCGAGATTTTTTGAAATTTTTGGATTATGGTCCAAAGGTTCCTATGGGCCAATAAGATTAATCCGTGTTGAGATGAGATAAATCCAATGAATAAAAGAAAATACCCAAAAATGAGTAAATGCTCACATAAGATGAAGAGTTGACTAAGTACAAGGTTTATTAGTTTAAAACTATGAGATATTATTTAAAAAAATGAGATATTTTAGAATAATGATACATTTTTGACACCTTGGTAAGGAAGGGGGAGACTTTGAGATAGGTGCCTATTTCACACATGTGGATGAGTTTTTAATTCAAAAATATTGAGATATTTTTATCTCTCCTCTCTCCTGAATCAAACTAGATCAAAATGGGAGCTAAACTGGTCCAAATCTTGTCCAAATTCAGCCAAACTGAACCTGGAAAATTCTAGAACTTAGTTGGACTCAGTTAGTGACCTCCCTCACCTATAAATAGATCCTCATTCTTTTGTATTCTCATATTCTCAATGTTTTCACTTCTCAACGCCTCTCAAGCTTGAGAAGTTTCAAATGAATGGTTTTTCAATGCAAATTAAGCTTTCTAAAGAATTCTAATGATTAATCACAAAAAGTTTATCTTTTAGGATGTTTTTTAATGTATATCTCTCTCTCCCCAAAAGAATGGTCATTCTTATGACCAATTCTTATGCAAATGATGCTTCTCATTGATAAAATCTCAATTCAAAGATTAAACTCTATGCTAGTTAAGCTAGAGGAGGTTAGAAAATGGTTTTTTAATGCTTTTATACTAATAAAATTATGGTAAATTTATGATTAATTCCATAAATTGGATTAAGCTCCAAATGATAGTTACTCTATCATAATTGTATTACTAAGTCTTATTCTTTTAGAAAATATTAAAAATTATCAGTAATAGCAGCGAAGCTATGGTAAAATTTTTGGGAAATTAATACATAAATCATTTTTATGCATAATATGAAAAGAGGACTTCCTACCATATTCTAGGATTAGTCATCCTATGCTAAAAAATAATATTCATCACATCCATGAAAAATTAATTTTTAATGTTTATGCATAAATAATTAATTAGAGAAAAAGAGAATTTTTTAGTAATTTTATTTTTATGCAAAAAGAGAAATTTCCATGATAATGGAGATCCATGTATTTCAATGAAGAAAGAGAAAATTTGGTATATTAAAATAATAAATATTTTTATTTAAAATTAAAGAGAAATTTTAGATAAATTATTTTATGCATGAATAAATTTAAATGATGCAAGAGGAATTCCCATCATATTTGGAATTCAATCATTTAAATGGAAAAAGTGGAATTCTTGTCATATTTAAATTAATGGATATTTTTATTTAATTTTGTTAACCTATGACGAACATTGAGACGTACTATGTTTTACGTCATTAATTTAAATATTTTGAGTCATGGGCCGGGCTTGTCGGCACCATATGTTAAGGATAAAAGGATTGGGTGATCGCCGATGAGAGGCGCACCTTGAATATCAGCAGGGTAAGGGTTAGGATCGGCCGGCCATGTATGGGCGCCCATGTGTGAACGGCCAAGTCACCTATAAGAGTCAAATGTAACCCTAAAACCCTCATTCTCATGTGTTGTGAATACAAGAGTGCTCTTGCCTTATCTCCTTGGTTTCCTTCTCCTGCGTGTGTGTGTGTGTGAGAGAGAGAGAGAGAGAGAGAGCGATCGAGCACTGTGTAGCGGCACGGCGGCGGCGAGGCGGTAGAGCGGCGACGGCGGCTCCTCCTTCACTACTGCGACGCGAGAATCCTTCACGGCGGCGGTTAGAGCGGTGAGTGACACACCTTTGCATTCTGTTTGAGCTTGCTTTCCTGGTTGTATGCTTGTAGCCATTCGTGGCTGTTCGGCAAGTCTCCCTGGTGCGGCAAAAGCGCACATTTTTGGCACCGCTGCCGGGGAGATGCCCTGCACCAAGCTCCAGTTTGCAGCTCGGGCTGCTGCGTGAAGTGAAATTTACACTGTAGGAAAGGCGACTGTGTGTTTGTTGTTGAAGTGTTTCCGTGTTCTGCAATCTGTCTCTGCAATTTGTCTTCTGCAAATCTGTTCCTTTTGTTATTTTTCTGCTCCGCGTGTGAGCGTGCGTTCTGTTCTCTGGTTTTCTGCGTGCGGGGGAGATTTCAAAATTCCCAGACCTGTGCTGTGTGAGAACTGCGCCGCGCCAAGGCTGAACCCTAGAAAGAAACCCTAAAAATAATAATTTTAAAAAATAATAAAAAATAAAAAATTAAATTTTATATTTAAAGAAAAAACCAAACGTATTTTATTTTTAAAGAAAAAACCAAACGTGTGGAGAGGAAAGATTTTTTAATTAGAGAAAAAAATTTGAAAAGAAAAACCCCCAATTGATCCCAAAACCAAACGTGTGGAGAGGAAAGATTTTTTAATTGGAGAAAAAAATTTTGAAAAGAAAAACCCCCAATTGACCCCGACCCCGGCCCCGGTCTTGGTCTTTTGGTATATATATATAGGAGAGTGAGCTTCCATAGCTTTCTTTCAAGTGAGAGCTTATGGGAAGTTGTGCCTATATGTAGCCCACTCCCCAAGGAGTGAAGTGAGCATGTGGGATAAAGTCTATATGAGAGCTTATGGCAAGTTGTGCCTTATATGAGAGCTTATGGGAAGTTGTGCCCTATATGTAGCCCACTCCCCAAGGAGTGAAGTGAGCATGTGGGATAAAGCCTTCGCCCTTTCCTCCACAAGCAAATAGGTCTTCACCCTTTCCCCCATAGGGAAACAGACTGTTTTGAGGACCACAGGAGCTCTGGATAGGCAAACACGGTGATGTAAAGCACGCTAGGACCCTTTAAACGATACGCTCGTTTCGAGCTATCACACGTCCTAGTTCAGGTTCGACCATAAGTAAGGGGATTAAAAACGGGTTAAAAACAATATAAAAACAAGTAAAAACGGGGCGTAAAACACCTAAGAAACCACTTGTGTGGGCTTTAAGGGTAGTTACCAACGCACGTAGGGTACCCACGTCACATGCATCTACGTTCTAGTCGGGTGCTAGAGCCTGAGCCACTAGAAAGCGTTTCAGTTTACGTAGGCTCACACCATCCCTCCGCGTTAGCATCTTGGCCTTCGGCTGGAACCCAAGGGAGTGCAACCCAAGATCCACGAATAGTGGATAGTGACTCGTCCTCTGACTCAGAATCCATGGAAGGGCACCCTACCAAGAACCCTGAGGAGACAAGCCAAAACATGCCAGTTTGGGCCCCACAACCCGGATCTAGCATGTTTAGTCGTCTAATAGAGACCTTTAGTAGAGCTACATGCTCTGAACATGCGACAAGCAAAGTAAATGAGGAAGGAGGGGTAGTAGATTCGCCATTCACATCTTATGTAGACCCTACCCTCCCAAAGAGTGTCCATGTGGATATTCTACCCACTTCGTTTAATGAGGGCCCTACTGAGCTACCACCTTCCTATGCTCTTCCTAAAGTAGAGGTCCCTAGAAGCCACTTCGTTTAATGAGGGCCCTACTGAGCTACCACCTTCCTATGCTCTTCCTAAAGTAGAGGTCCCTAGAAGCCAATCCATAAGAAGTGACATTGCGTCCACTTCAAGAGAACCATTTGGCACACCAAGTCTGGATGGGATATTTCTCAATGAAAATTGGGAATATGATCTACACACAGAGACTCTAACTGACCTATACACGGGTTACACATACCATGTAGGTTGGTTAGAGGTCCTACGATCTACATCTCGCGCCACTAATCTAGGGGAGCAATAACAAATGATATGTGAGATTATTCATAGAATTATCCAAATTGAGAGGCAAAATAGGGGAGTGAACTTAGTTTCCACTGGGCCCTATGAGATTTTTGGATACGGGCAAGGCCAAACAACCAACCCTATCACAATTGGGTTGGATACGGGCAAGGCCAAACAACCAACCCTATCACAATTAAAGTGAGTCCCATAGACCCTTCGTATGTTGTTTTGCCTGAAGTCTCAATGCAGGTTGAGCCCACGAGCAGTAACTTTAGCTTTCCAACCTTGGCTCAACTTTCCATTAAGGAATCCACAATGCCTACCCCAATGATGAGCATGACAGAAAGCGCACCTGTTACCACTGTAGTTAGTACGACACCGCTACCTAGTGGAACAGTACCTACAACAGCGTGCCAGTGCCTATCGACCCTATGTACCTATCACTACTCATGCTCATGTAGCTCCTACGCCTCTTAGTATGCCAATGGCGTATGCTCCACGACCACCTTATCACAACCCTTATCCAAGAGGAGCTAGGCCTAGCCACATATCATATCCTACATCATTTGCCAACATACCCAAACCAACGCCAACTCCTATCAGCCAAGCTATCCCAGAAGTGCCTCACCAGCTATGCCTGCTCACCTAGGTGATCTCGCAGCGTTTGCTCAGACGATCGGACAATCTATTGCGGAAAACATGCGGGGTATGCCTGAGAGAGAACCTAGAAGCAAGGCAGTACAAGTGGCTAAGCTCACTCAAAACTTCAGTGGTAACGAGGATATTAGGAAGCACATTGAAGTCTTTGAACACGTGTGTGATTCCTTGGAAGAGCACAATGAGCTGTATAAGTGTAAAGCCTTAGGCTTAACCTTGAGTGGGAAGGTCAGAGATAGGTATCGAACCTTAAGGGTTGAAGAGTGCACTCACTACCCCACTCTCAAGAGATTGTTCTTGAAAGAATACATACGTGAGGGTGTGCTTTGGGGAGTAGCATCTCAACTCCAAAAAGCTGAACGTGAGGAAGGGGAGTCAGTGAGAGAATTTATTAGTCAATTGAAGCATCTAAATTCTCGTTGCACTCCCGATGAGCGCTTCAATAATAACCAACTGCTCGATAAATTCATCTGAGGATTGCGCCACGAGGACATTTACAATGGCCTAGTCATTAGAGGTCTTACAATGTGGGAAGCAGTCACTGCCAATGCAATCTAGTTAGAAGACAAAATCCGTTAGTTCGTAAGTATGAGCCAATGACTGTGAATCTTATTGCCAAGGAGCCCAAGATATCTGAAATGTCTGTGACCGACCTTACTAAGGCTCTCCAAGAATACTTTAGGGGTAATCGAGCTCCTCAGAATAGCCATATGTACCCAAGGAGAGAGCAACAATGGTGTTCGGTGTGCTTAGGACCACATAGCATGAGTGAATGTCCCATATTCAGAGTCAAATTCAATGGGAATTGCAATGCATGTGGTAAGTACGGCCATCAATCTAAAGATTGCCTAGTACTTAAGCGAATGTTGGCAAATCAGGCACCACTAGCCTTGTCAAACACACCTCAAGTACCCGCACTGATGCATGCACAACCTGTCGAGCAACCGTCACAGCACATAGTTCCAAGGAATCCGAATGTAGTCCAGTCTGTGCCGTTACCACTGCCAGTGCTAGGACCACAACCTCCACATCCAAGGATTACCCCAATAAACCAGATGGGTTGTGAGTCACATAGTGCGTGTGGGGATTATGAAGAGGAGATAGACCCCACTGCTCCATATGGGATTGATACGTTTGAAATGATTCCCTAGTACTACATGGAGGATCATTTCGGGCAAATCAAGCCTGTATATCAAGCGGCTGCTCTCGCCATAAGAGGGCAAAACCTTAATACCTTGGCGAGGAGACCACCTATTCAATGCTACGATTGTGGTGGACCGCATCGTGTAGCGGAGTGCCCTAATAGGCTACAGAAGATCGCTACTCAAATGCAACCAAATCAAGGGAGCACATCGAGAATGCCGGTACTTACATGTAATCGTTGTGGCATAGATCATTTGATTGCTCAATGTCCACATAATCCTAATGCACCCAAGATTACGCCATTGAATTTGGTTGAGGTCACCAACCAAGCACGAGGAACCACACCCGTTGTACCCACGAATGTAGTTACACGGTCAATGCTTCAAAATCAAAACTACATTCTTGAAGAGAGGGATACTGCATCAATCGCTTAGGCAAAGAAAAAGAAAACACGGCGGAAGAGATCGCTTAATGCCACGAGCTCCAAGCCTAGTTCAAAGACTAACATAGGGACAGGAGACGACCCCGTGTATATGAATGATCCTGAAGATGATTCTAATTCAATAGAAACCATGGGGACCAAAGCCACTACCTTAAGGGAGGAACCCACTCGGGAGCTCAATGAAGGAGAATCAAGCGAGTACATAAATAAGGGGAAACAGAAGGAAACTTCCTCGGCCCCACAACCAAGTCAGTTAATGCCCTCTCGACCACCCAAACTGACTGAGACTCCCCAAGACAAGCCACGTGGGCCAAAAACCCTCAAGAAAAAGATTGGAACTTACCCAAACCCAGTTGAGGAGATTGAACAAGTGCAACACTTAAGGGGTTTGGTGGAAGAAACACAAAGAGAACTGGAGCCAAACCTGAGAAAAATCAAAATTCCAGACACAATGTTTCCTACGCAAGTTCAGCCTCACAGGAACCATAAACCGTTAGCTATACCTAGTATCATTCGGGAAGAAAGTGAGGATAGGACATCAGGAAGTGAGCAAACACCCTTTTTGCTTGAAAGAATGTTTAGTGATGAAGGAATGCCTGACCCCATCGAAGAGGAAGTGATTCCATCGTCACCAATCCCTAGTCAAGGGGCGATGTCTCGAAAAGTATCGTTGAATGTGTCTAAGCTAATGGATTTCATGTCCTCTGAAATTAGAACCACGATCATATCCAAATTATACGGAGATCCTGAGCTATACTTAGCTCTTCGGGCATTTCTCAATGGAGAACTAAAGGCGGGGCTACCACAATTTGCAAATATGGTTAGACCCAACACGCTTCAAGATGAAGGGGAGCATTGGGATCTACAACCCAACTTAGATGAAGATTCGGTCATTGAAATACCTGTTAACAAGTTGGGACAGTACTTTGAAGGTGACAAATCTAATGCAACCCTCCCCATTACTACAAAGGGATTAACTCTAAAGGGAATCCTTGATGGTGGTGCTGGAGTGAGCATTGTGACTAAAAACTGTTGGGAATCTATGGGGAGACCTCACCTCGAAGTCACAAACATAGTGGTTAAGATGGCAAACGAAACTATTGCTAAACCTATTGAAATGTTAAGGGACCTTAAGATCAAGGTTCTGGGATACAAGGTACGACATACCTTCATTGTAATGGATTTCTCCAAGCATTCTATGTCATATCAAATGATCTTAGGACATCCTTTCATGAGGGAAGCACAAATGGTGCATGACTGGTCGAAAAACCATGTCTATCTACAATTCCAGGATTCTGTCATTCGAGTTGATCTTGAGAATGGTCGCGCGCATCCTTTAGAAAGCAAGGTTATCATCGATAATCGATCGGATACCACTATTCACTCAACCCCATTAAGGTATTGCTATACATGCAAAAAAGAGACTGATGATGGGAAAGATTCTCCTTATATGGATGTCCTACCGGGTATGACTGAGTCGGATAACGTGGATTGGGTACACCTAGCGGCAACCATAGACACATGGGGAAATAGAGGCACAAGTTGGGTAACACCTGAGGGGCAAGATATGCCACCGTTAGTGCCAATAAACATGATAGGTGTTATGCACTTGACCCTTGATGGCGAGAAAGCGACAAACTCCACTGACACTGAAAGTAGCGAAGACTCTGATCCATGTAACTCTGAGAATGAATCTCAGGAAGATACTCTGAGCTTGATGGGGGGAATGAATCAAATATTCACCCAAATGTGGAAGCAAGGTGCTCAAGGCCTAGGACAGTGACCTCCTGCAGTTCATCCGAAAGTGAGGGGGACACAAGTGGAGATCGACCAAGTGAGTCCGAATTTGATAGAAACAAAAATCAAAAACTTGGTAAGAAGAAAACGAGACATAAGCGCCGACGCTATCGAGCTAATGTACGCACTGCAATAAACAAGGAAAGATCCACTGCAGAATGGCTTAGTTATGTAGGAGCCATTGATGCTCATCGGAAGTTAGCGGATAATTGGGGACAATACCTCCAAAGTGTCATGTGGTGTATTCCGCAACCTCATGACGTCACCCAATTAGAAATCGAAGAGAAGCCAAAACTAAGTCGTACTGCAAGAAGGCGGCAAAACCAAGAATTGGCTCAGCAACAAAAGGAAGCGGAATTGAAAGAAAAAAGCTTGGCACAACAAGAACCAGTAGACTTACACCCCGCACCCGATCATTTCAAATCATTTACCACAGGGGAGTGTAAAGTGGTCTACACAAAAGCCCAACGAACGCCTACCACCAATGGGAATAGCGGTGTCTACGATGGCCCGGCGGTAGTCAAGGAGATAGACTTAGCAGATCCGGGTGAGGAGTATAAACTAGTTTTTATTGCTCAAGACCTCACCAAGGCGGAAGAAGCGGCACTTTACAAAGCTTCTTAAGGAATTCAAGGACATATTTGAGTGGACATATCATGATATGAAGGGTGTTCCATCCTCTGTGGTGCAACACACGATTCCAATGATTAGCACTGCTAAACCAGTCCAGCAACGTCCCTACCCAATGAATCCTAAGTACGCAAAGATTATACAAGAGGAAATTGAAAAGCTTGTAAAATGTGGATTCATATACCCTATTGAGCACTCAGAATGGGTTTCTCTGATAGTCATCGTACCAAAGAAGAATGGGAAACTCAAAGTGTGCGTTGATCTCAAAAAGGTTAATGCAGCCACCAAAAGGGATCATTACCCCTTGCCATATTCTAAACATGTGCTTGAAAGAGTTGCAGGCAAGGAGACATATAGCTTTTTAGATGGGTACTCGGGTTACAATCAGATCACAATTGCAGTCGAGGACCAAGCTAAAACAGCATTTATCACGGAGTTTGGAGTGTTTGCCTTTCGCATCATGGCTTTTGGCTTGACCAATGCACCTGCAACATTCCAATGATTGATAAACACAGCCTTTAAGGAATATCTAAGGGACTTCTGTGAAGATTTCTTAGATGATCTTTGTGTTCATTCCTCTTGGGACGAGCACTTGATGTGTTTACAAAAAATATTTGAAAGGTGTAGATTATATCGCATCTCATTGAATCCTTTCAAATGCCAATTCTGGGTTAAACACGGAGTTATCTTAGGGCATATAGTGTCCAAAAATGGGATTTCCACTGACGAGAGTAAAATCAAGGTCATTCTGGAATTGTCCCCACACCCACCAACTATAAGGGAGTCCAACGCTTTATGGGCCATGTTGGTTATTATCGAAGGTTTATTCTATTCTTCACCGAGACAGCTCGACCATTATATAAGCTTCTCATCGAGTTTATTTGGACCGAAGAATGTGACCGTGCCTACTATGAGCTATTAAAGAAGGCCTTGGCAAGTGCTCCAATCTTGAGAATGCCTAACTGGGATTTACTCTTCCATGTGCATATTGATGCATCAAACTTTGCTATTGGGTGTGTGTTAACTCAACCTGGAGAACACAAGCTAGACTACCCCATTAGCTTTGCCAGTCGCCAGTTGAACGATGCTGAGATGAACTACACCACTACGGAGCGAGAAGGGTTGGCAATGATATATGCAGTAAGGAAATTTTGTTATTACCTCCTTGCCACTAAGTTTATTTTCTATGTGGATCATCAAGCATTGTTGTATATGGTAAACAAACCATGCTCCACAGGAAGAATCACACGATGGCTATTGATTCTTCTTGAGTTTGATTTCACTGTTGTTGTGAGACCTAGCAAAAAACATGTTATTGCTGATCATTTGTCTCGCATACCTAATGGTGAGGCTCCTACGGGGGTTGATGATGACTTACCTGACACTTCCCTGTTCATGGTGGAGACAATGCCTGAATGGAGTGAGAAGATTGTAAACTTTTTGGTTAATGGCTTTCCACCCAAGGAGCTTCGTAAAGATCTAGCTCGAAAGCTGATCAAAGAATGCGAACCCTATTGCCTGATAGCCGGGACTCTTTATAAAAGAGGAAAGGATGACGTTCTTAGGCGTTGTGCCCGAGAGGATGAGTATCTATACATTTTGCAAGAGGCACATATGGGGGTAGCCGGTGGTCACTTCTCAGGAGACTTAACTACGCGAAAGATCTTACAATCGGGGTATTGGTAGCCCACTATGTTCCGAGATGCATCACTCTTTGTGAAGGGTTGCGATGAATGCCAACGATACAAGAAACCCCAGAGGAAAGATCAGATGCCCCTACATCCAATCAAAGTAAACCAACCATTTGAAAAGTGGGGTTTAGACTTTGTAGGTCCAATTAGCCCAGCGGCCCGAAACACACAATCTCGCTATATTATTGTGGCCACTGACTATATGACCAAATGGGCTGAAGCGAAAGCGAAACGTAAGGCAGATGCGAGGACAACAGTCAAGTTCCTCTTTGAAAATATAATCACACGCTTCGGTTGTCCTTTTGAACTTGTGAGCGACAATGGGACGCATTTTATAAATGACGTGATTAAGGAGCTCACAACAAATTTCATGATATCCCATCATAAATCTACTCCTTATTATCTGCAAGCGAATGGCCAAGCCGAGAGTACAAACAAGACATTAATCTCTGTTTTGACAAAGACAGTTGAAGCTCATCGCACGGATTGGGATCTAAAGCTTACGATAGCTTTATGGGCCTATCGTACTGCGTACAAATTGGCTAAATTACACACCATTCAAAATGGTATATGGCCAAGAAGCAGTCATGCCGTGGGAATTTGTCATTCCTAGTCTTCGTGTTGCTACTCAAGAGGGTTGGGATGGTAATCCCTTAGTAGAGCGTCTATATATCCTTGAGCGGCTAAACGAAAGACAATTGGCTGTATACAATGCCCTTGTGGAGAAGGATAGAAGGAAAAAATGGTTTGATCGCCACCTGAAGGACAAGGACATCAAGGTTGGGGATAAAGTCCTGATATATGGAGTGCGAAATGAAAAGAAGAAGCTCAAATATGCTGGTAAGGGACCGTATAGAGTATGTGAAATTACCCCACAAGGTACCATCAGAGTGGAGACTCTCGATGGAGTTGAAACCATTGGATTCCTTAATGGGAGTAAATTCAAAAGGTACTATGACCCCCTGAGCCAAGAGGAGTTACATGCAATCCATCAAAAGAAGGCAGCTAAAGAACAAGCTGAGCTTAAAAAGATACAAGCAAGAATTGAAGCCAAAGAACGTCAACAGCGTGCTAGGCACCAACGGGAAGCCAACTTGGGGATTACACAAGCATTTTTTGAGGAGGCAGATGAGGATTCACTGGAATCTGAGATACCCAATTGAGTTACAGAGTCCTTACGGGGAGGTGCTGTATAATGCATTATTGGATACAGGAGCTCAACACAATTTCTTATCATATGGCGTGTGGTGTCAACTTGGAAAACCACCTTTATCCAAGAGTGCTATCCAAGTTCAAGGAATCAACAAGAAGAAAACCCCTGTCTCAGGAATTCTGTACACTCCGGTTGCCTATGACAAGGGGACCGTAATTCAAAGTTTTTTAGTTATGCCTGCGGGTACCATGGAAGGGACTGTAAACTTAGGGCACAAATGGATGATGGACACCAAGTGCAATATCGATTGGGCAACCAGACGAGTCACAACGCAAGAACCAACACTAGGTCTGACCGCTCAAAATCCCGCACCTAAGTCATCCACTCAAATGTTAGATAATAAAAAATCACAAAGTCCAGTGGCAAAACCATCTTTGATTGTTTGCCACCCCTCTAACGCTTCAACGCCAAGAGTGGAAACATGCAGGGTGGTCCTCAAAGCTCCGCTTACTATGCCAAAAAACACATACAAATGGGTCCCAAAAGCTTCGTTAATAGCTACTTTCCCTGCTCAATCTCGTTCAGTCACCAAGAAGCCTCGTAAAAGGAAAGCAGCTACCCACCCGAAAAAGGGCAATGTAACATCGCGATGGATCCCTAAAAAATTATTAGTAGCCCAAGGGTACTACGAGGGGAATGACTAGATTTGGGTCCCTAAACATAAGCTGAATCCCTCTACATCACCTGTAAAACCTTGCAAACCAATTGTTGCCACCCCAATGACAATTCAAGACGTGGTAAGGGAAAGGTAACAGAGTGCTCTGCACCACTTCTTCCAGAGTTAGTTTGGATTCCCAAACGATATCGATCATTACCACCTAGCTCAGGAAGGGGGGAGCCACATGAAGCTTCTAGCTCCTCATGCCAGGCACACACTCATATAGAAGTTTCTACATGCTCTACACCTAGCTCAGGAAGGGGGGAGCCACATGAAGCTTCTAGCTCCTCATGCCAGGTACACACTCATATAGAAGTTTCTACATGCTCTACACCTACTCTTGTCAACACCCAACAAAAAACCGATGAGTCTACGTCTCCCCTTGTAATAGTATCGTCGGAAACCATTTCCTCCATTCGTCAATGGGAGCGTACACTACCATCTCTACAATTGGATGTGGCCACAAGTCATAAAAAGCTATCTGCCCACATCACAACCTATGACCCACTGGACAAATTGGTTCCAAGAGGCTACAACATCATTGCAAATAATATGATCTACCCAAGGAAAGGGGGAGCATGTACTCACGCTCGACATTCTAATGCTTCCTCCTTAACCTTCTCCCCTGACCATGTAATTGCCAAATTCAAGGGGATGTATATATATAGCTTCATACATTTAAAAAAAACAAAGAAAAGAAAAACAAAAAATAGTAAAAAGAGCAAGAGCACAAAAAGAGAAGAAATATCCGTATACAATCAAGAACTAGATTGACTTGTCATAAACCTATATTTGTGTTTGCAAATATGGCAGATGCATGATCATCATACACTTCATCCACTCCCACCTTTGGTGAGAGGTATCATCTGTACCTTTCTCAGATATTTCACATGTGCTATCCTGTAATTGAAACTGAATGGGATCATATAGATGTACTAGCCAGAGAGGAAAATGTTGAGAAATTAGAATGGCTAATTCGCCTATTGACCATGACTGACCCCTACTCCGTAGAGAACATATCCCTGATAGCCCAATGCTTTTCTTTTCCACAAGATGACTATCCTCGCATGGTTACATTCTTGATGAGTTTATGTGGATGGGAAAATGAAAAGGAAATATCTGACAATGATGAATGGACAGATGAAACTCATGGCACTACTGAGGTTGACTTTATTTATTTGGATGATGCGGATAGAGGCTTAGCCTTAGGGCTAGAGCCAGGACTCTACAACATCCTCTTACCGTATCCTCAGTAGTAGTGTGGTGACTGGTAGGTAGGTTAGTGTTTTCAAGTTTTTTCTAGTTTGGATTCCTTAAATGAGTCTTTAATTTTTCACACTGATGTGCCTCTCGAGGTATAGTGCTTGTTAGTTCATTGTACCGGTTGAAAAGTTTGAGGTGGGTTTGCTTTCAAGTCCTGAGATAGCCGCAACGCTCATACATAAATATCTCATCAAATTGCGAGCATTTCTCTCATCGAATCAAGGAGATCTCCAAAATACAGGTGTAATTCTTCCATACCCACTCTCTTTCGTTTTTTCTATTCAATTAATTGCATGAACTATAATGCATGACCACATGGAAATTGTCAATGTACTACTTAGTTTTTGAAGTTGCTTGACGTGCTAGTGTAAATCATTAATGAGCTTAACCTTATTGGATATATTCCTGAGAATGCATGACGTCTTTAGTTAACCTTGGAATACGATTGTCTTAGGTCTAGGGTCAAACCATCTTAATGTTTGACACCTGGCCATGTGTGTGTTGACCTCTAGGACATAGCTTTTACCCCTTTGTCGAAAGAATGCAAGACAAATTATAGTTCAGGAGCGAAGATCAAAAGAATTTTTTTAAAAAAAAAAGAGCCTACAATAAATGGCAATACAAGTCTATAATATGCTTTAATGTTGGCCTATCGCCTTATTGATACTTGGTAGGCGAGGAGTATTCTACTCCAGACCGATGCCTTGGTTGGTAGGGGGTAGCCTAGCCTAAGGTGAACTAATAGATTCCTGGATAATGCCTTGTGTTAAACATGGTACCAGGATCGATGTTAGTTTTGCCTTAGGAAGGTCGCCATTGTGTGTAAAAATTGTCACGTGCATAAAGAAATAAAGGCAAAAGCCTCCTGTAACTCTGATGTTTCTTGTGTCCCTAGGCTCGTGGTATTACCTTGTTCTTAGAGTAGACATAGTGTGGTCATCTGTTTATTTATTAAGCTTGGTTATTTTCCTTGAATTAGGCCAGTTTATAAACCTTGATTAACCTTTGACACCTTGCTAACTCTTGATTTACTTTCAATAATTTTAAACTCCTGTTAATTTGCTACACTAGCTCATTCATGTGACCCTTAAACTAAGTTCTCATAGCAACATCCATTATGGTCTAACATGCTTGAATTTATACACTTTATATCTTTTGAATTCCAGCATACTTTCACTCTACTTTCCTGTTTTGCAGACGGTCCACCACAACAACCCTATCGAGCTTACCATACCATAGCCTCCGAGGACGGAATCTACATCAGGAAGGGGGGCATGTTAACCTATGACGGACATTGAGACGTACTATATTTTACGTCATTAATTTAAATATTCTGAGTCATGGGCCGGGCTTGTCAGCCCCATATGTTAAGGATAAAGGGATTGGGTGATCGCCAATGAGAGGCGCACCTTGAATATCAGCAGGGTAAGGGTTAGGATCGGCCGGCCATGTATGGGCACCCATGTGTGAACCGCCAAGTCACCTATAAGAGTCAAATGTAACCCTAAAACCCTCATTCTCATGTGTTGTGAATACAAGAGTGCTCTTGTCTTATCTCCTTGGTTTCCTTCTTCTGCGTGAGAGAGAGAGAGAGAGAGAGAGAGAGAGCGATCGAGCACTATGTAGCGGCACGGCGGCGGCGAGGCGGTAGAGCGGCACGACGGCTCCTCCTTCACTACTGCGACGCGGGAATCCTTCACGGCGACGGTTAGAGCGGTGAGTGATACACCTTTGCATTCTGTTTGAGCTTGCTTTCCTGGTTGTATGCTTGTAGCCATTCGTGGCTCGTATATGGTGTTCGGCAAGTCCCCAGCTACGACCTGTGCGGCAAAAGCACACAAATTTTAAGAGAAATTTTAGTTAAATTTATTTTTATGCATGAGAAAAACTTAAATGATAAAAGAGGAATTCCCATCATATTTGGAACTCAATTATTTAAATGGTAAAAGTGGAATTCTTGGTATATTTGAAATAATGCATATTTTTATTTAATTTAAAGAGGAATTTTAGATAAATTCATTTTATGATAAAAGAGGTATTCCCATGACAATTGGAATCCAATCATTAAATGAGAAAAACAGAAATTTTAAGCTTATTCAAAAAAATGGATATTGGTATTTAGTTAAAAGAAGAATTTTTATGGTATTTAAATAGAGAAAGAATTGAATTAAATTTTGGTGACAAAAGAGGAATTTTCACCATAATTCCTCCTAGAGAATCAGGGTTGATAAATTAAGATTGGAAGAAAAAATATCTTTAGATATTTTATGTGGTTAAATCACCAAATTGGTATTTACCCAAAATTAGATTAAATGGAAGAAGAGTATTTTCATTAAAATCCAATATTCTCTAATAAAACCATTTCTTAATCTACTATGGGAAAGAAGGAATGAAATTCACAAAGTTAGAATTTCCTTACGATTAGAAATTCAGTAGATGTATATCTGAAGAAAATCCTTGTTAGAACTAAACCGAATGATTTTGGTTAGTAGACCCGAGAGGGATGGTCAGTAAATCTACTTATCCATCTCTCGATCGGAATCAAGCAAAAACCTCGTGTGACCGATTCCAGTTATTAATACAAAGAATAGACTATCTTTGACTTAACTAGTCTTCCCTTGACCGAAATCACCAAGAATCTAGTTGGACAGTCAGTCAAATGATGGGAAGATTACCCTTGTGAGAGATCAAGGATTCTCATTATGAAATTGGGGATTAAGAAAAAAGGGTTTTGTGAAACCAATCTTAAACTGGGAATTTTACTTGCATAGAACCTTTGTTTTCATTTAAAGGATTGTTTTATGCGAGAATGCTGGAGGAAGCATTTGGCAGAGGAGGTTCGTTGTTGCAACAACAGCTGGCAGGGAGTCGTTGAGGGACGTCACTTGCGACAAAGCCTGTTGAGGTCTTGACCAGCCTCGATACGGTTAAAATGGTGTGCTTCCGGTACGATGGGTGAGGACCGACGAAGCGGTCCTTGAGTGAGGTGTTAGGACACCTAAGTAGGATCCTAGAGGGTTCTGACCAAGTGATGCACGGGCTCGCGGTTGCTAGGACACCCATGCGTGCATCGAGGAAGATTTGGATGGAGTAAGAAGAGTGACTTTTATGAATCAAAATTTGGATATTGGATCTCGTTGGTTGGCGAGCTCATCTCCTCAACGGAGAGTCCAGATGACATATTTTGTAATACAATGGATTCAAAATTTTGGAGGATTATGATCAGCAATACTATGATTTTTCATTGAAGGATTATTTTTAAAGACAACCGAATCTGTTATAAATGGCAATTTCATATTGGGTCTGTACGTGGTATGCCTACCTTAATTTTTGCATGAAATGCCAACTAGGGGCATGGGAACTCTTTTCCTCGGTACCCGGGCAAATGGGAACTCTTTTCCTCGGTACCCGGGCAAAACATAACCAAATCTTTATAAAAGAATCCCACCAATACAGTGGTCTAACCCATGGGCTAGTTGGGGTTAGGCTGCATTGGGCGATTCCTGCGATACCATTAAGTTACGATTAGTTACGTTAGATAGATTAGTTACGATTAGTTACGTTAGATAGATTAAGTCTTGAGAAGACCCTTGTTATGTGTGGGAGGGAATCAGCGGCGGCTGTGCCTCATTAAAGGAGGAAAAAAGTGATGATTCTATGGACCAAGTGCAAGTCTCTTCTTTGATTTGACCATGTGACTTCAGGTTCGGTCGGATCAGTTTGAATAGTTAAGACTTTGACTCGTTAGATTAATTCTCCCGTTCGAAGATTTTCCCTGGAGGAATTACCCGTGCCTTTCGGGCGAGGGAAGTTTTTTTGGGTTCGCGATTTTGGAGGAACCGCCAGACTAGTCTCTTGTGCGGACATCCGTGGGCGAGGCCCCGAGTGTGGATCCTTGCCTCGAGTGTGGATCCTTGCCCCGTGCAAGAGGTTGACGTGCTTCCGCCACCAACGCCCTCGGGGGTATCACACTCTCACACACAAGAAATAGCATGCACACAAAGAGGCAAGAGGGAAAGAGAACTTGGGCACAAGAAAGTAAGAGTATACTCTCATTCACCACTTAAGGGGTTCTCCCTTTCTCATTAGAGAAATTGACTTATATACAAGAGAGTTATAAGCTTGGGCTTCCACACCTAATAACTAGAGAAATTGACTTATATATAAGAGAGATATAAGCTTGGACGTCCACACCTAATAACTAGTTGGATGCACCATATCTAGGCTAGTCTAAGCACACATTGGGTGGATGCCAGCTCTTTTATACCTGACTCGATCAGCTTGAGTACATCATTAAGTACAATCACATGGGAATTACAATGTTTGGAAAGGGTTCTTGGCCACACAACACATTCTTGAGGGCTGACAAAGATCTTTTAGGCGTGATGCCCATTATGTTGGTGACTCTCAAGTGTTTCTGCCTACTCTTAGCTCATTTATAGATGGCTCATCTTCACTCATAGACAATGCACACGCCCATTGTGATGGTGTAGAACTATTGTTGATGCATGTAGGTGGTCCTCATTAATCTTGGGCTAACCTCTTAGTTCATTGTAGATGGCTCATTACTCATGGAAAATGCACACGTCCATTACGATGGCTCATTACTCATGGAAAATGCACACGTCCATTACGATGGTGTAGACCTGTTGTTGATGCATGTAGGTGGTCCTTGTTAACCTTGGGTTAACATCCCCCCCTCCTAGTTCTAGGTCCATCCTTGGGCCTAGGTAATGGATTTTTAATTTGATTTTGGTGAGGTTAACAAATAATTGGGAGGGATTACTGGAGGTTGTTAATGGCACAAGTACATAAGATTGGTGCCATTATGGAAAGTTGGTGGTATGTGGGAGATAGTCAATGTTGAGGGTACGTAGTTGGTGCTAATGCATGTGCCTGGTTGAAGCAAGCAAGGGTGCTTAATGCATGTGCTTGAATGATGCAAGCACCTACTTGCTTATATGCATCATAAAATAAAACATGCAATACAAGTAAGAGTTTATAGTGGAGGGCATTTGATGTTGTTGTTTGGTGTTCGACTCCCGACAACATACTAAGGGTTTCTATGATTATATGTGTGACATACATCAATATAAACTCAAAGAACATACACAAATGACTATGAAAGAAAACATAAAAGATAAAAGATAAAGATCAAATAACATAGATTCATTGCTTCATAAAGAGGGAAATCTCCTTACAAAGACACAATGAACTGCTCTATATCTAGTCCTACACAATAGAGCCGATGTTGCTTATCAAGAAATTACATAGGATTTGAAAAATCCTATCCGTTACATTGGTTTAGATTCAAACAATCATTTGTGACTCTTTCTATCTACGCTAAGATGGAAACTAAAAAGACTATACTAGATGTAAATGAACAAAAATCTGTTTAGGTTGGCTTGGCCCCTTGGCACACCCTATGGATCGGATTCTAAATCCGAAGGCTTGAACCCACAGATTCCACAATCCCTTTCTAAGGCTTTCAGTGTTGTAGAGGTTTGTTCGGCTCCACAATGTTACCCAATAGATAGTGGTAGAACTTGTTGACAAAATAGATCATTCCAAGAGTATGAGTTGTGGAGTAGTTTTGCTCAGTATTACACTGGCATAATATAATGGGTGGAACCATTTCTTCTCCTCTTCTTAAATAAGCACACTGCCGATTGTGACATTTGAGGTATCTACAAACACATGGAATGGCAAGTCCCAATTCGGTGGTTGGACTAATGGTGCCTCTGCTAGCATCAGCCTTAGATGATAGAATGCCAGATTCATGTTCAATATAGATAGTTTGTACTTTGCCAAACATAGGGCAAGGTTTTGGAGGTGCTAACATGCTTTCCCAAAGACACTAAAATCATCAATAAATGCAATTCACCAACCCTATGCATAGACATAAAAGAATGGGTAGAAGGCGGACTAAAGCCAGTCGATACTATAGAGGAGGTTCTGCCACCTCTGGCAAAAAGAACCTTAAGACACACAAGGAAAACCCGAATCATTAAGATACCAATTAATTAACTGGGGCATTATTACGAAAGCGACGACACAAATGCTATAATCCTGATTCATCATAGCAGGTACTAGGCACTGGTTATCTTGGATGATGGGGCGGGGGTTAATATCATCACGAAACGTTGTTGGAGAATTGGGGAAAACCCGATCTAAAAAAAGCAAATCCAATCGTTAAAATGGCTGATGGAATATCTTCAAGGGCCATTGGACTTCTGGAGAATGTGAAACTCAAACTCTTTATGTTTCGCTATACCACCATAAATTTGTGGTCATGGACTTCCTACGCCAAGCGGATTCATATGACATAATATTGGGGAGACCCTTCATGAGGGAATCCAAATTGGTGTATGGTTGGGCATCATATCACATGTATGTGCGTAGGGATTCGTAAATCTTAAAGATAGATCTGAGAACATGGAAAGCACATCCCATGGAAGGGCAATTCTTCGGTAATGATTCGATCACAATGGAACGGACCACATTTGTACAAATATCCTTGGTGGGAAATTCCAAGGAAGAGGAGGAAACAGAAATGTATGCGGACTTGACTTAGGCTGAAGAAGATGAGCTCGTTGCTCTCCTTAAGGAATTTAAGGACTGTTTTGCCTAGAATTACAAGGAGATGAAGGGGGTACCACCTAAGGTAGTATAACATACGATTCCAATCATGGAAGGGTCAAGGCCAACCAGGCAAAAGCCATACCAGATGAATCTTAAGTATGCGCGGCAATTGTAAAGGAGGAAATAGACAAGCTCGTTGCTGTGGATTTCATTTATGAAATCAAATATATAGATTGGTTGTCACCAATCATAATAAATGGAAAACTTAGGGTATGTGTTGATCTTAAAAGGTTCAACGTAGCTACTAGGAAAGACCATTATCCACTACCCTAATACGTATCTATATGTTCGGTTTCATCTATGAAATCGAACATATAGATTGGTTGTCACCAATCATAATAAATGGAAAACTTAGGGTATGTGTTGATCTTAAAAGGTTCAACGTAGCTACTAGGAAAGACCATTATCCACTACCCTAATACGGAACATGTTTTGGAAAGAGTAGCAGGTGAAGAAGCTTACAGCTTCTTGGATGGATTCTCCGGCTACAATCATGTGTCCATATCACCAGAGGACCATCATAAGACAGCTTTTAGGGACATTTGCATACAAGGTTATGCCCTTCGGTCTCACCAATGCCCTAACAACACTTCAACGATTGTAATGAATTTTTATATCAAAATTAGAGTTCTCTTTAATTCTATGTTTAAATTCCATAAATATTGATAAATGAATAAGTAAATACTCTGAGAGAGAAATTTCTATCATTTTATATTCACTCGGATTGTAATGAGAAAATCCAAAAAATCTATCGAAGTCGAAATTTCAAATAAATGATTAAATTATTCCTCATCAGAATTTCGTGTTTTAGTTTAGAAATCAGTTAAGTGAATATTCAATGAATGAAATTTAGTAAAATAGTAATTGAAATATCATCCCCTTTTTAGAAAGATAGTTCAGGAAGAACCTTATCAGACTCAAAACTTGAATCAGACTATGACCAAGACCAAACTGTTTCGTCAGTTTCAAGGAAAGATGATGTGACCAGTTCAGGAAAATTCACTCAAATCTCCCACCAAATCTGAAACCAAGTTAAGACCCTTTAAATTGATCTGAGGATCAAGATTATAGAATTCGAGGAATTCTGTTTTGGAATTCAGACCTACGATCGGCGGATTTAAGATATACTCATTGTATTCAAAAGAAAATCAAAACTGAAAACTTGCATAGAAACCTTGTTTTCTTAAAGGATTGTCTTACGCTAGAATGCTGGAGGGAGCATTTGGTATATGTGTTTTTCTAAGGGAAGTTCGGTTGCAATAGCTGACGGGGAGTGTTCAAAGGATAGCTCACGTGGCCTGCCCAGGTCTTGACCAGCCTCGGTACGGTTAAAATGGTGCACTTCTGGTACGATGTACGAGGGCCGACGAAGCGATTCCTGAGTGAAGTGCCAGGACACCTAAGGAGGATCCTGGAGGGTTGTGACGACCAGGCGAGCCTACCCATACGTATGTCGAGGAAGATATTGTATGATGGACCAATGTTTATTGTAATCTGTTATACTGGATCTCATTGCCGACCAGTTGGTCTCAACGGAGAGTCCAGAGTGATATTGTTTTTGTTGAGAAACAAGGATTGGATGGAAATTTTGAGTTATGACATCTGTAACCAATAATTGTTTGTCAATGGATTGTTTTATAAGTTAAAGTTTAAGGAGGAGTGTGTGCGTATCTGTATTCTAAAGCAAAAGTTAAGAAAGGCATTCAATTATGGATGGGTGAGTACTCGTCTGGTTCTACCAATTCCAGTGGTTGGGCGGTGGCTAACCCATGGGCCGGATGGGTAGGCTAGAATCAGTAGAGTTTTAATAATAGAATTGATTAATAGGAATACGCTTAGAACTCGAGTAGCTAAATAAAAGCCTGAAGACTTCTCAAATGAATAGATCAACAGATGTGCCTGATTCAATTAGGGAAAAAGCGTTGATTTCTTCAAGTTAAGTCTGTAAAATAGTTTCCTTCTATCTGGTTTAATCAGATGAAGGTTAGTTTAGTCTCTTGACCCCGTTAGAAAATTCGTTAAGAAATTCAAAAAGGTGGAATCGTCCCCATTTTTTGGGCAAGGGAAATTTTCCCAGTTTCGGTTTCGGAATGACCACCAGATTAGTCTCGTGCCCAGACATTTGAGGGCGAGGCCCCGAGTGGGAAACCTTGCCCCGCGCAAGAGGAAGCTACTTCTGCTGCTTACCAACCGGGAATTCCGGTGTGCAAAGGAGGTAGTGTGGGATCTCACAGCTAGTATCAGAGCGTTGTGTAAACATATGAAACATCAGCAAAAATTGCCTAAAATTTTAATGTAAATCTGTAAAAAAAACGTTTTCACTTGCTAAGATTATGTTTGAAATAAATTCATAAATTGAAAACTCATAAATTGAATTAGATTTTTAGATGGATACCCCAAATCTGTCTAGCATTCCTGGACTTTCCTAGAGTCAGGATATGATCGCCTTGGCCTTCGATCATCTCGTCAACTTTGCTACAACCTGAGAAAGCAGGGTGAGGCTCGCTCGTCACTTTGAGGATCTATACTTCCCTGATCCTGTAGAGTGACATTAGCACATGTGGTTCTCTTGGAGGGCAATGTATTAATGTCAATACCAATCAGCTTCAAAGACTCAAGCAGAATATCTCTCTAGCCATGATCTTGATAAGGCTAGGAGTTGTTCATTATGTCCAACTCTTTAATCATTCACCTCGAAATTTTAGAAATTCTTGCTGAATTTTAAGACTTTTGAGTCGCTTTATTCCTAGAAGTAGAACTACGGCACCCTATTCAGTGATGGATCATGTATATCATAGCATGTCTCCATCATAGTATCGCCTTTTTATGCATACGCGATTGAGGCAGTGACTTTTGGAGCCGAGATGCTCTATGTATATATCAAAAACTTTTGATAATAAATGATGTTTTGCAAAAGATTCTAAATTGATTTCGTGGTTGTGAATATTGGTTAATAAAACTACCAGAGTGAATCTTGTTTTTAAGAATTATGATGGAATAATTATTGTTTAAGAAATAAATCTCAAAAATTAAATAATCATAAATCTGATGACAAAGTTAAGTTGACAAAAATCTCGTTTTGTCAGAATCATGAGGTGCGCAGCCCGTGCTAGGCAACTGGATCCTCTTATCGATGATGAAGAGTTAGATCCGGATGTTTGTAAAGCCCTGCACCGATCCCAACCTGGTCCATTTAAGGGTGAAGGGAAATAGTTATTAGGAGAAACAGTGAAAAAATGGATTGAGGCCATGGAAGAGTACTTTGATGTAACTGGTTACAATGAGAGGAGCAAGATGGCTCTTGCTAGATTAAAGATTATGGAAACGGCCAGGGTCATGGAGGAACCATTGCTTCTCTCATTTTGTAACCGGTTACAATGAGAGGATCAAGATGGCTCTCGCTAGATTAAAGATTGTGGAAACGGCCAGGGTCATGGAGGAACCATTGCGAGACAAACCGTCTCGACAGAAATACCCAGACCTGGTCAGATCTTAAAGCATACCTGAGGAAAAGGTTCTGTCCTCCGGGCTTCTTGGAAACCAAAATGAATGAGTTCTTGGAATTGAAGCGGGCCGGACAATTGAAGAGTACCATCACGCATTTGCCCTTCTCCTCAAATATTCTCCACTTTTGGATGAAGAGTAGCTCATGGCCAGATTCATTCGAGGAATGAATGAGCCATTGGATACTTTAGTGAAAAATGCCAAGCCAGTCTCAATGGCGAAAACTGTCAGAAAATGGCAAAGGACTTTGTCAAGGCATTTGTTGTCAAGGTCTCGCCAAGGCCTGCACCCTCAAGCTTTAAAAGGTTCCAAACCCCGGGAAGTGCTTCAAACTTCCCACCCACAAAGAGGCAGTAAGGCCCCATTCAGAATCAAGATGCTGGTAGATTCAGAAGTGAAGGAAGACCCTTCCCTCAGAACACTTTCTTAGGAGCCCCACCTTTTTCAAGGACTCAGAGGGAGGAGCTTAGAAGTGAGAACAGATGTTTTGGATGTCAGGGTTTCGGACACCAGCTAAAAGACTGCCTGACTCCTGCCATGTTAAGAGAAGAGGGAAGTCAAGGACCTAGAATGCAGAGACCAGCCCCTTCCTATCAGTCAAATCAAGGTCCGTCTCATCAAAATCAAGGCAATCCCAGGAGGAATTCAGCTCAACCATCTAGCTCTGTATAGAGTAATCTCAGAACTCCCTCTAAGAACTGGGGTAACCAAAGAGAAAGAGTTCCGCCCCAGTCTGCAGCAGCTGCCAGAGCAGTTACAATAGTAGAAGTAGTGGAAGAGGAAAGAGGCCAGATTTATGCCGCAATTGAAAACCAAGGGCCAAACTGCCAATTCTCAGTCATCCATACTTCAGCTGAGTATAAGAGTAAGTCATTCAAATTTTTGATTGATTCAGGCAGTACTCATTCATTTATTTCCCCTGGATGCTTACGTAAGCTAGTCTTAGATCAGAAATCAGGGAAACCTATGCAAGTTGAATTGGCCAATGAGAAGATTCTTTTCACTCACCATGAGACAGACCGTATTCAGTTCAATCTAGGTGGGAATATAGGTGGGAATATAACCGACTGTCACTTCATAGTCCTACCTTTGGGAGTTTTCGATGGGATCTTTGGAATGGATTGGCTCCACAAAAATCAAGCTGACATTCACTGTCATAATGGAACCATTTCCTTCCGTGACCTTCACGAAAACAAAGTTCAAGGAACCAGAATTTGAGGATCCCCAAGTCTATAATTAGTAAAAGCTTCTAAGTTACTGAAAGAACTTAGAAAGAAGCAGCTCATTTACGTTATCAAAATGAATCCAGTAGACTCAAAGTTAAAAGCTAAAGAACCAGAATGGTTAAGTGAATATGATAATTTATTCCCAGCAGAGCTAACCGAGATGCCTCCAATTTGGGAAGTAGATCATGTGATAGAATTGACCCCCAGAGCTCAGCCAATAGCCAGCCCACGTACAGAATGCCAGTCCCTGAAGCCATTGAACTCAAGGAACAGCTTAGGTAGCTGTAAGAACAAGGGTTTGTAAGACCCAGTGTTTCACCTTGGGGAGCGCCAATTCTCTTTCAAAAAAAGAAAGATGGAACGCTAAGACTCTATGTGGATTACAGAGGTCTCAATCAACTGATAGTTAAGAATAAGTATCCTAATTGATGAACTTTTGGACAGGCTAAGTGGAGCCTAGATCTTCACAAAGATAGATCTCAAATCAGGGTTTTACCAGATCAGGATTAATGAGCAAGATATCTCGAAGACAGCCATCAATACTCGTTATGGGCACTATGAATTTAGAGTCATGCCATTTGGATTGACAAATGTCCCAGCTACATTCAATCATCTAATGCTGCAGGACATTCTCAGAGAATACTTGGATGATTTTGTTCTTGTTTTCTTTGATAATATTCTGATTTACTCAAAGAATGCAGCTGACCATGAAGCTCACATCCGAAAAGTTCTTGAGATTCTAAGAAAGCACCAACGCTTTACTAAAAAGAGCAAATGCACTTTCTCTGTCAACCATGTTGAATACTTGAGCTTTTTGGTATCCAAAGATGAGATTTCTCTAGATTCCACAAAAGTCCAAGTAGTCATAGATTGGCCTGAACCAAAGACAGTGAAAGAAGTCAGAGGATTCTTGGGACTAACTGGTTGGTATAGAATTTTTATACCTAAGTATGCTCTCATAGCTTCCCCATGACTAATCTTCTCAAGAAGAATATCCCATTTGAATGGTCTGCTACCTAGGTGTCAGAGCGCTTTTGATAAGCTGAAGACCACCTTGGTAACCAATCTCGTTCTGAAATTACCAGATTTCTCTCTACCCTTTGAGGTAGTAACTGATGCCAGTGGGGGTTTTACCTTGGGAGGTGCACTCATGCAGGAAGGTCATGCAGTGGCCTATGAATCCCGAAAACTCAGAACGCATGAGAGAAATTAAGCTATCCACGACCTGGAGCTATTTTCAGTAGTATATGCCCTGAAGTTGTGGAGACATTACCTACTAGGTCAAAGATTCACTTTGATGAACAGATCATTAGAGCTTAAAGTGGATCTTCACTCAAAAGGATCTCAACATGCGCCAAAGAAGGTGGATGCAGACCCTGCAGGAATTTGATTTTGAAATCAAGTACTGCCCAGGCAAAGAAAATGTAGTAGCAGATGCCCTCAGCAGAAAAGCCTCCTTGCTTGCAATCATAGTGGTGTCAAATCCATTGATTAATGAAGCAAGAGAGAAGATCATGCAAGATAGATTCTTTGGCCCTATTGTTACCCTACTTATGCACAGGAAAGCAAAACTCCTCATGAGTTGAACCAAGTTCAAGGGTACAGCTTAGATGATGGAATTATGTATTATAATAGCGTTTTTGCTTGATTCAGATCGAGAGATGGACAAGTAGGTTTACTATCCATCCCTCTCGTAGTCTAACCAAATTCATTCAGTTTAGTTCTAACAAGGATTCCCTTCAGATAAACATCTAATTTTGGGTAAATATCAATTTAGTGATTTTACCAATTAAAATATCCAAAGATATTCTTTCTGCCACATAATTTCTCGACCTTAATTCATTAGGTAGAATTATGGTGGAAATTCATCTTTTGACACTAAAAATTAATTCAAATCCATCTTTTCTTAAATATCATAAAAATTCTTCTTTTAACTAAATACCAATATCTATTTTTTTTTTGAATAAACTTGAAATTCCTCTTTTTCTCATTCAATGAGTGCATCATGGAAATTCCTCTTTTATCATAAATTAAATCTATCTAAATTTTCTCTTTAATTTAAATAAAAATATTAAATATTCCAAATATACCAAGAATTCTTCTTTTTCCATTTAAATGATTAAATTCCAAATATGATGAAAATTCCTCTTTCATCATTTAAATCTATTCATGCATAAAATAATTTCTCTTAAAAATTACATAAAAATATCCATTAATTCCATTATAATAAAAATTCCACTTTTATCATTTAAATGATTGAATTCCAATTATGGTGGGAATTCCTCTTTCATCATTTAAATTTATCTATGCATAAAAAAATAAATTTAACTATATTTTCTCTTAAAAATTAAAATAAAATCTCCATTAACTCCATTATACTAGAAAATGCACTTTTCTCATTTAAATGATTGAATTCCAATTATGGTGGGAATTCCTCTTTCATCATTTAAATTTTTCTATGCATAAAAATAAATTTAACTAAAATTCTTCTTTAATTTTTAAATAAAATATCCATTATTTTAGTATTTCAAATTTTCTCTTTCTTCATTGGAATACATGGATTTCCATTGTCATGGGAATTTCTCTTTTATCATAAAAATTAATTACTAAAAATTTCTCTTTTTTCTAATTAACTATTTATGCATAAACATTAAAAATCAAATTTTCCATGGTTATGATGAGAATTATTCAATTAAACTAGGATGACTAATCCTAGAATATGGTAGGAAGTTCTCTTTTCATATTATGCATGAAAATGATTTATGTGTTAATTTTTTAGAAATTTTGCCATAGCTCCGCTGCTATTACTAATAATTTTCAATAATTTTGAAAGCATAAAGTTTAGTAACACAATATGATAGAATAACTATCATTTGGATCAATATCCAATTATAGACTTGATTCTAATTTGACAAGCATAGAGTTTACTTTTAGAGTTAAGAATTCCTCCATGAGAAGCATCATTTGAATATAGAATAGGTCATAGGAATGACCATTCTTTGGGAGAGAGAGAGATATATGCTTAAAAAAATATTTTAATTTAAGCATAAATGTAAACTTTATATGATTTATCACTAAAATTCATTAGAGATCTTCCTTTGCATTGAAGAATCATTCAATTGAATACTTCTCAAGCTTGAGAGGGGTTGAGAAGTGAAAAACATTTAGAAGAAGAAAAAAATCATAAAGTCACACTTTACCTCGTGTTTTGTTTGATTATTTAGTCTTAAGAGAGGCCCCCAACCAATCAATTGGTTTAGTATGTTGATGAAGACTCCAAATAAGGTTGAAGAGAGAGAGAGAAGCTCCAATCTCTCCAAATTGTAGGATTTTTAGAGGATAATAGAAAATATGCTTATTTTAGAGTAATACTGGCATGGTCTAGTTCACAGATGAGAATAAAAAAGAATGAGGGTCTATTTATAGGTGAGGGAGGCCACTAACTGAGTCCAACTAAGTTATAGAATTTTCTAGCTTCAGTTTGGCTAAATTTGGACAAGATTTGGACCAGTTTAGCTCCCTTTTTTATTTGGTTTGATCCAGGAGAGAGGAGAGATAAAAATATCTTAATATTTTTGAGTTTAAAACTCCTTCACATGTGTGAAATAGGTGCCTCCTTGAAGGCTCCCCCTTTCCTTACCAAGGTGTCAAAAATGAATGATTACTCTAAAATATCTCATTTTTTTAGTAATATTTCATAATTTTTAACTAATAAATCTTGTACTCAGTCAACTCTTCATCTTATGTGGGCATTTACTCATTTTTGGGTATTTGCTTTTATTCATTGGATTTATCTCATCCCAACACTTGGATTAATCTTATTGGTCCATAGGAACCTTAATTAGACCATAATCCAAAATTTTTAGAAAATCTTGACCCTTAGGCTAAGATCTTTTAAATCATTTTTAATTAATTCCAATTGCACCTTGGAAATTTTATTTTGATTTTTTGTTTCAAGGAAACATATTTTTGATACTTGTAGAATTTATATATCTAAAAATATCTCAATATTGAATTACCATTCTCTAGAAATTTTCATCTCACTAGGACAAAACAAGGAAAAATAATATTTTCTTGTATTCAGAAACATGGAATGATTACAGGGGATTGAAGTAGAGACTTATTCATTATTCAGGCTGAGGAGGAATCTTACAAGATTTGAGGTTAGCTATTGGATCTAGCATTTGCAGCTCTTCTTCTTTGGCCCCCTGGCATTGTGCTGGAGCTCTTGCACTTGCTAGGCATGAAGTGTTGTGAGCTCATTGGTGTGGGTGACCTCCTTTTGAAGTTGCTCTTTAATTTGTTCTAACTTTGCCTTGAGATCTACATTTTCTTTGATTATTTGTACAATGGTTTGGGGCTGAGCTTTCTAGGGCTTTATATATGCTATCTTGCTCCTCCGTGGCCTTCAAGCTTTTCATTATGACATCTTTATGTGTGGCTTTAGTTGCTGCCAAGTGGTCCTTTAAGGTTTGCACTTGTGTGTTTGAGTTGTTAACCTACTTCCAAAGGGCAGCGTTATGATCATGGAGCATGTGTGTTGTGAGGAGGTGGCAATGCCAGACCTTTTGCTCTTGCTCCCAGAGAGTGCACTTGTGCTTGTGCCTTCTTTGAGTCCAACCTGTGGTTGGTTTAGCAGCTCATCCAACCCTTCCATTATCTCTTACATGAATTGTTGATAGTCAACTTTTTGTAAGGAGGGCAGCTAGGGTATGCTTTCCTCATCTCTTCCAACCGCCTTCTTTTGCTTGGGCTTGATGGCTCTGCACTTCTTTGTCTTTTGCTTCCATCATTGTGGGCTACTGTTTCATGTACTTGAGCCGTTGCCGCCTCAACGCCTTACGTTTCCTCAACCTGTGTAGTACTGATGCTTCTTGTTTGAGTGCTGTCAATGTTGGTGCGTCTGCTAGAGCTGAATCTTTAAGTGGGGATAGGTCCGTGAATATCAGCTATGCTGGGCTCATCGGCGGGGGATTAACTTGTTGCATGGGCTCCTATGTGGTTTGGCTGATTGTGGTTTCTTGCAATGCTTCTAGGTATGTTCGGATTTCCTATGCCACCTCCACCTCTAATCTTTGTGTTTCGGCAGCTATATCTGGGATGATCCCCCTCATTTTCTTCTCTGTCTTCTTCTTTCTCCCCTTCTTTATCTCCTTCATTATTGCCTGGGTCTCCATTAAGACAGCTTGCCCCTCTTGCATGTCTTTAGCTATCAATGTTGGTTGCTCTGGCAGTAGTGCCAGTTGCAGGTGCTCTGCTGATTCGGGCTTTGGGAGAGGCCTTTTTGCCATGTGATTAAGAACTTGTGTGAGTAGGTACGGGTTGCAAATCTTGGATTGGTGAGCCTTCAAATAGTTCTCCATCCCTCTATGAATATAGTAGGCCCAGTCCTCCTCCTTCTCTTCATGTACCTTAGCAATTATGTTTAAAGGTACCATGTTGTATCTATCCACCGGCTTGACTTGCATCATTAATGACATAACCCTACATGCTTTTTTTGTAGCCTCATCATGGATATTCTTGTACTCGGCCCCATTGGAGTTGTAAGAACTTTTCTTTAGCATTGCGTCCAGAGGCATTTTGTCAATGCATGGGCATGGACTTTGATTGCTGTGGGGCGGGAGCTGCAGAGCATCACGTATGAGATCTTCTGTGATTAGGAGCTACTCTGTAGTGCTGTCAGCCTTTGTGATAGTGCCCTGTTTGGTGCCTTTGTCATAGGTCTTGATGTATTTGGTGCAGAGTTCTGTGTCATGCTGCTTGGGAGTATTTGTGCCATTCTCCCCAAGCCTACCTTTTCCAACTTTGCTTTTACTTTAGCCTCTTCCAGAATTTGGAGGCACTTTGGGCTATGGTAATGTAGGGCGATGTAAGGGCTTCTTTGTGCTGATGATGGCCCCATAGAAGGCTTGGGCATAAGGGCCCAAAAAACTCAGCTTCAAGACATGCACTGGTTTCTTTTTCTGACTTGCTGCTGTGGGGAGCTTGTGGCACTGGCTTGAGTGGCAGTTGGGGTCTCGATAGCTTCTCACTCCGAGGCCGACATTTGTACATGAACAGCAACATAAGGGTTCCGAGACTGGTGGGGTAGGTACCATTTTATTTTTTCTTTTTTCTTTTTCCCCCCCTTTTTTTGGTTAATGGGTATCCACTTAGTTGAAATGAGAAGTGTGTTAGTGTAGGAGTAATCACAAGGTGCGTTAATGGACAAGTGAAAGCTGTGGTGTGAGGGTGCAGGGTCTGAATAGTTTCGTGAACCTACAGGTCATGAAGTTAGGTTCCATGAAGTTACAATTACATGAAGTAGGTTTCATGAAGTTATGTTCCATGAATCGATGAGGTTCCGTGAAAACGGTGAGGTTTCGTGAAGTTAGGTTTCATGAACTGGTGAGCTTCCGTGAAGTTAGGTTTCGTGAACTAGTGAGGTTCTGTGAAATCATGAGGTTTCGTGAACCTGTGAGGTTTTGTGAAGTTAGGGTTACGTGAAGTTAGGTTTCGTGAATTGGTGAGGTTCCGTGAACCTGTGAGATTTTGTGAAGTTAGGGTTACGTGAAGTGAGGTTTCGTGAACCTGTGAGGTTTCGTGAAGTTAGGTTTTGTGAACCGGTGAGGTTCCATGAAGTTAGGTTTCGTGAACTGGTGAGGTTCCATGAAACGGTGAGGTTCTGTGAAATGGTGAGGTTTCGTGAACCTATGAGGTTTCGTGAAGTTAGGGTTACATGAAGTGAGTTTTCATGAACCGGTGAGGTTTCGTGAAGTTAGGTTTCATAAACTAGTGAGGTTTCGTGAAACTACAGGGTGATAATCCCGAGAAACCTTAGTGAAGGTGCCAATTGTTATTTTATTGGTTTTTCATTTTTTTCGTTAAAGATTGTGCTTCATGCACGTAAAGATACCGTGAAGAAATTTTTAGAATAATTATGATTCGGTTGTTATTTATTTACAACAAGTATTGCCGAGAAGATATTGATCATAACATGAAGATCAAAAAATAAAAAGGAAAAAGAATACAAAAAGGAAATGGACCAAGCTCCCACCTCGATGGATGACAGCCAATTATAGCATGAAAATCCGGGATGAATGATGCATGACGATCAGCAGCAGCGAGAGCGTAAGCGAGTAGTGGTCACACAATGCAAAATGACGAGAAAGGAAAGAAATTTGATTTTATAACGTAGCCGTTGGAAAGGGCAGCTGCCTTAATGAAGAAAACCGCATGGGGTCGTTCAATTGGCCCGTGAGAAATGACCGTTTTACAGTGTGAACCTTTGTGAAAGAACCAGTTCACGATGTGAACTCTTTTTGAACTATTTCACGGCGTGAACATTTTTGGATTATGAATACACAAGATTGATACCTTCTATTTTTTTCTTCATGCTCAAGCATTCAACCATGCACGTAATAAGTGAATGATACCCTATTTACCTTGTACCCATTGTACAACCAATGGATACCTTCATTTTTTATTGCCACGAAAACTAAGGTGACACCTGGGCACTTCTTCTAGGTATTTGTTGATGTAGTCATTTTAGTTCTATGTGGGAGTTTTTAATTCTTCCTTCCACCCAACTGAACAATGTTGTTACTAGGTCCTATGGTTGAGGGCTTTTATCTATGTCCCTTTGCTGAACTTCTTTATTTTTACCTTTAGGTTCCCTGTTCATTTCTGTGACTGAAGTGGCTACTGTCATTGCTTTGGCAATTCCTAAGCCATTTTGTTGAGTTGTCTTTTTTCTCCACACAAAGGTTAGCAAGGTTCTTGCATGGGTTGGAAGTTGACTATATGCTTTTACTACTCTTTTCTTTGTTACTTAAACTTCTTGTGGCGTTGGCCCCACTGAGTGGGGTTTGGGTACCCATATTGTCGTATTGTGTTGGTAGTATCCTTGTGCTCGCCAGAGCAGGTAAGTCTTTTTGGACCCATTGCTTATGGAAACCTTGTGGACTATTGGTATGCTTGGAGTCCTACCAATATGTTTATGTAAGCTAGGTCTAACTTTTGATTTCTTTGTGGATTTTTCTTGCTGTCCCCCTATTATTCATCTTCTCCTTCTTGTGGGGTTGGTTTTTAAGTTGAACCTTGGGCACCCGCTTCTGTGTACCCTGAGATTTTGGGTATTGTTTGTGTGATTTTTGTGGGATTGATGCTTGTTCTATTTTATGAGGTGATGTTACTGTATTTGGTGTCGTTTTTTTGTCAATCATGATCTGTTTCCCTCTGTTTGTCAGGCTCCATAAGGGTATGGACATGACCTTGTTACCCTCGTTCAACAACGGTGTCCTCTCTTCCCATTGGATATTGCATTTGCTGCACAGATCCAGGATCGTCCTAGAATCATTTCCTCTTCCATGGAACCTGCAGGCATGACAAACACCTTCCCACAACCAAGGAATTATTTCTGATGGAAATGTTAACACTTAAAAATCCCTCAGCTCTCGTAGTTATTAAGTGCACATTGTGTACTTGCGCATTATCTAATGCTAGTCAGGTTTCGTAATATGAGATCAAGTTATGACTTGATCCCGTATTTTATTAGTACAATGATCGTTGCATGGCCTTTAGCTATAGTAAGTCCCACCTTGAGTCGTGCTGGCTCAATGTTTAGTTCCTCTTCATCCAAAAGAGTCAAGGAAGCCATGTTGACATGTAACAGTCTCTTTTGGAGTAATTGTTTAGCTTTGGCCTCCCTTGCCTTAGCCTCTTCTTGAGCTTGCTGGATTTTTTTCCTTTGCGAGTTTTTTCTGTTGTTTTAAGAGATGTTCTTGCAAGAGCATCTCTTGGGTCAGTGGTCCAAAATATTTTTTAAGTTTGCTTCCATTGACGTAAACCTCCATCTGTATGCCATCAATCGTCTCAATTTGAACTGAACCCCCCTGAGGTGTGATCTCAGACACTCGGAATGGTCCCAGGCCTCTGTATTTAAGTCTCTTTTTCTTGGTGCTTCCTACACCATACATGAGGACAAGGTCCCCCATTTCCAGTTCTTTTTGTTTCAGATTTATGTCAAACCGATGTTTCATGCTGCATAGTTTCTCGACCATGAGTCCATGTGGTGCTATTAGCTTGGTCTATCAAGATTCTCTAAGTCAATTAGCCTTTCAGCTAATGCATTCTCCATCAGACATTCTTGCACTGCAATTCTTAAGCTTGGGACGACGAGGTATTCCATATACCATAAGCTAGATGGAAGGGAGTGTATCCCGTCACTACCTTATATGATGTTGGATACATTCATAGGGCTACTGTCAGCTTATTTAAGTCTCTTTTTCCTGGTGCTTCCTACACCATACATGAGGACAAGGTCCCCCATTTCTAGTTCTTTTTGTTTCAGATTTATGTCAAACCAATGTTTCATGCTGCATAGTTTCTCGACCATGAGTCCATGTGATGCTATTAGCTTGGTCTATCAAGATTCTCTAAGTCAATTAGCCTTTCAGCTAATGCATTCTCCATCAGACATTCTTGCACTACAATTCTTAAGCTTGGGACGACGAGGTATTCCATATACCATAAGCTAGATGGAAGGGAGTGTATCCCGTCACTACCTTATATGATGTTCGATACATTCATAGGGCTACTGTCAGCTTATGTTCCCAGTTTGTTTGACTTGCTTCCAAGGTTTTTGTCAAGATAGTACCAAAAATTTTGTTTGTACTATCTGCTTGACCGTTAGCCTATGGATAATAAGGTGATGATTTGGACCACTAAGAATCCCGCAAGTAAATAATCAATCACCTCATTAATAAAATGTGAGCCACAATCACTAACAAATTCTAATGGACAGCCGAACCTCAAGATAATTTGCTCGTATAAGAATTTTGCTGTTGTTCATGCATCAGCTCGCTTTGAGGCTCTGGCTTCTACCCATTTTGTGAAATAGTCTGTGGCCAACCACGATCACATATCGGGCTTGGGATGGATGTGCCGCTGGACTAATAGGTCCAACAAAATCTACTCCCCATTTTTCGAATGGTTGTCTTACAATAATAAGGGTCAGCGGCATCTTGTCCTTTTGTTGTGGGATAGCGAAACGCTGATATTCTTCACACCTTTTGATAAATTCTATGGTGCCTCCAAATAGCGTAGGCCACCATAATCCTACTTGAAGCCCTTTGCTAGCCATGATCTCTCCAGCAAAATGCCTGCTTGTGTTCCCTGAATGAGCTTCATCCAATATCGTGTGACAAACTCATCTTCTCTCACACATCTTCTTAGCACATTATCTTTTCCTAGTTTATATAGTTCTCCCACATTAGTTGATAACGTGCAGCAAGCTTGATAAGCTGTCGCATATTATCTTTGTTCTCAAAGGTATTTCCTATGAAAAACCATGAGCTAGATAATTGTTCGAGTACCATGTCCAATTTGAACAAACAAGCATTAGAGGGAGATTATCTTCAACACCAGTGCTAGTTTCTCATTTGGAATTCTTGACATATGATCATCTAACACATGTTGTGTTCCTTTTCTTACCGTGACTGTAAAGTCGAATTCCAACAATAATAGCAACCATCGTGTGATTCTCCTCGTGGTGCAAGGCTTATTCACTAAGTATAATAAGGCTTGATGGTCCACGAAGAATATGAATTTGTTGGCCAATAGGTAATGTCGATACTTCTTGACGGCGTAAACCATGGCCAGTCCTTCCCTCTGTGGTGGTGTAGTTTACCTCTGTGGCGTCATTCAATTGACGATTAGCGAAGCATATTGGATAGTCCAATTTAACCTCACCACGCTGGGCTAGTATGCATCCAATAGCAAATTTCGATGCATCAATATGCACATGAAATATGAGATCCCGATTGGGGGGTCATAAAATTGGCGCGCTAGCTAATGCCTGCTTCAGTCGATCATATGCTTGCTGGCACTCCTCAGTCCATTCAAAGACAATGAGTAGCTTGTACAATGGTCTGGCAATTTCAGCATAGAAAATTATGAAGCGGTGGTAATACCCAACGCGGCCCATAAATCTTTGCACACCTTTGTAATTAGTAGGTGTTGGCAGCTCCAATATCAACTTGACCTTGCTATCATCCGTGGATATACCGTTCTTTGAGACAATGTGTCCCAATATCACACCATGTTTGACCCAAAACTGACACTTTAAAGGGTTCAAGTATATACGATATAATCAACATCGCTCGTGTAAGATTCCTCCTCAGCCTGAATATCAAATAAGCCTCTACTTCAATCCCTTGTAATCATTCTATGATTCTGAATACAAGAAAATATCATTTTTCCTTGTTTTGCCTAGTGAGATAAAAAAATTCTAGAGAGTGGTAAATCAAAATTAGGATATTTTTGGATAAATAAATTCTTCAAAAATCAAAAAAATGTTTCCCTGAAATAGAACATCAAAATAGATTTTCCAAGGTGCAATTGAAATTAATTAAAATTGATTCAGAAGACCTTAGCCTAAGGGTCCAGATTTTTGAAATTTTTTTGATTATGGTCCAATTAAGGTTCCTATAGACCAATAAGATTAATTCAAGTGTTGGGACAAGATAAATCCAAAGAACAAAAGAAAATACCCAAAAATGAGTAAATGCCCACATAAGATGAAGAGTTGGCCAAGTACTAGGTTTATTAGTTAAAACTTATGGTGTATTAATAAAAAAATGAGATATTTTGGAGTAATCATGTATTTTTGACACATGTGTAAGGAAAAGGGAGACTTTTAAGGAGGTGCCTATTTCACATACTTAGATGAGTTTAAAACTCAAAAATATTTGGATATTTTTATCTCTCCTCTCTCCTAAATCAAACCAAATCAAAAAGGGAGCCAAACTGGTCCAAAACTTGTCCAAATTTAGCCAAACTAAAGTTGGAAAATTCTAGAATTTAGTTGGACTCAGTTAGTGGCCTCCCTCTCCTATAAATAAACCCTCATTCCTTTGTATTATTATCTTTGAACTAAATTATGTCGGTATTACTCTAAACTAAGCTTAATTTCTATTATCCTCTAAAAACCTCTACAAAATTGAAGAGATTGGAGCTTCTCTCTCTCTTCAATCTTCCTTGTTGACTCCTACGACATACCAAACCAATTGATTGGTTGGGGGCCTCTATAGTGACTAAAGAATCAAGCATTTTAGGAGGTAAAGAGTGAATTATGATCTTTTTTCTATAATTTCTAAATGTTTCTTTCTTCTCAACCCCTCTCAAGCTTGAGAAGCTTTAATTTGAATGGCTTTTGAATATTATTGAAATGTTTTAATGTATTGTAATAAAGAAACAGATAAATTTTCATTTATGCTTAATTTTAATAGTTTTTAAGCATTTCTCTCTCTCCCCCCAAAGAAAGGTCATTCCTATGACCTATTCTCAATCCAAATGAAGCTTCTAGTCATGACTTGACTCGTTAGAGTAATCTCCTAGTTAAAAGATTTTTCACCTTCTTGGCAGAATCACCCATGCCTTCCGGGGCGAGGGGAGTGTTCCGGGTACGGTCTCGGAGGGACCACCCCCGGGCTAGCCTCTTGTCCCAGACATCCACGGGCGAGGCCCTGAGTGTGCATGACCCCCGCCCTGCGCGGGAGGCTGACACCGCTTCCGTCGTCGACAGGAGCCCTGGAGCGGGCAGGCGGGGACCTCACATCTCGAACACTTTCCTTATACAAGCCAGATGCTCCGCCCATCGAGAGTGTGGACACAGATCATCAAGGAAAACCTCCAAACACTTATGCATAAAATCCAACTTCAATGGAAATAACACTTTTATATAAAAGAAAAATACTTTTATGCATCTATTTATGCATAAAATCAATTTAATAGGAATAACACTTTTAAAATAAAAATTTTCTTTTATGCATCTTTCCATGCATAGAATTTAAATCTAATGAAAGTAACACTTTTATAATTAAAAAATTTCTTTTATGCATCTTTCCATGCATAGAAATCGAATCTAATGAAAATAACACTTTTATAATAAAAAATTTTCTTTTATGCATCTTTCCATGCATAGAAATTAAATCTAATGAAAGTAACACTTTTATAATAATAATATATTTCTTTTATGCATCTTTCCATGCATAGAAATTAAATCTAATGAAAATAGCACTTTTATAATAAAAAATTTCTTTTATGCATCTTTCCATGCATAGAAATTAAATCTAATGAAAATAACACTTTTATAATTAAAAATTTTCTTTTGTGCGTCTTTCCATGCATAGAAATCAAATCTAATGAAAATAACACTTTTATAATTAAAAAAATCTTTTATGCATCTTTCCATGCATAGAAATTAAATCTAATGAAAATAACACTTTTATGATAAAAAAAATATCCAATATGCATCTTTCTATGCATAGAAATTGAATCTAATGAAAATAACACTTTTATAATAAAAGAAAATCCTTTTATTAATCTATTTATACATAAAATAGGAATAACACTTTTAAAATGAAAAGAATTTCTTTTAGAATGCACAAACGGTGGGGATTATTTTTTTTTAATAACATAAAGATAAAACTTATTTCCACAAAATTTAAGAAAAATTTACCATAACCTCCTTTGTATGGCTGACCATTTCTCAATTTTTACATTCTAAATTTACTTTAAATTTTATCCCAAGATGAAATAAAGCACTCTAATCTAATCAATTTTTCACTTCTAAAGAGTAATCAATAGTAAAAGTTTAACTCAATTTATTTATTACTCATTTTAGGATAAAGAAAGGCTGAAATTCTTAATGAAGAGAAGGGGGAAGCCTTTTCATTAAGGCTTAACATCCATATTCACATTAAAAAGCAAAGAATTCAAAAAACCATAGATTAGAATTAAAAAAAGTAGAATTATCAACTTACATGGAGTTTTGTGAGCTTTCCTTTGGCTTGAGGGGTTGAGGGTTCTACTCTTATTTGGATCAAGAGTGGCCACCAATTCTTTGTAAAGAGGAATTAGTCAAAAACAAGCGAATTCAATGTTTTGGCTCTGGGGAGGAGTAGAGAACAAGTGCATAAACACTATTAAGCTTTTACAAAGAGAGAGGCATCTATTTATAGGAAAAAGTGAGCCTCAAACCAAGCAAACTGATTCTAGAATTTTCCAGATCAGTTTGGTCAATTTTTGACCATTTTTGGGTCAGTTTAGCTTACTTTTTGAAACTAGACTTGAATTAGGAGAGAGGAGAGATGAAATATCTCATTTTATTGATTTAAAATGGAAAGCAATGATGAGAAAAAAGGTGCCTCCTTCATGAGGGAGAAACCCCATTTTGAGGTGTCAAAATTTTATTTTTTTAATATTTCCTTTGGTCCTTAGTCCACTCTTCATCTTATGTGAGTATTTACTCTCTTTTTTGGGGGGGGGGGTCTTTATTTCTTCAATTTATCTCCTCCCTACATTTGGATTAATCTGATTGGCCCCTCAGAACCTTAATCTAAAATTTCAAAAAATCTAGACCCTTAGGCTAAGGTCTTTTTAGTAGATTATAATTTATTTCTAATTCACCTCAGGAAATTCTTTTTAAACTTCTATTTCAGGAGAATTTATTTTAATAAGAAAGGATATTTTTCCATCCAAAGATATCTAAAAACTAAGTTATCTCTCTCTAGAATATTTTCTCTCTCTAGGTCAAAATAGGTAGAAATAAGATCTTTTATTATTTTGAAAAGGGGATTGATTACAGGGGAAGGTACTGGACATCTTGAGGGGCTGGGGAGGAATCTTACATTCTCTCCCACTTGAAAAACGCGAAATGTCCTCATCTCGCAAATCGGGGGTAATCCTGCATCAGTTCAGCTTCTTTCTCCCAGGTGGCATCTTCAAAAGGATAGAACTTCCATTTGACTAAGAATTCTCTCGGAATTCTATTCCTGAGAACCTTCTCTCGAACATCAATGATTTCTTCACGTTGGAGTTCCATCAGCCCTTGGGTTGAAGAAGTTAAGAGTTCATCACATTAAGCACATGATTCGGGCTTGGTACATACCTCTTAAGTAGGCTGACATGAAATACATTATGTACTTTGAGATGAGGAGGCAAAAGAAGTTCATAGGCTAAGTCACCTACTTTCTTTGTAATCAGATATGTCCCACAGTATCTAGGGGATAACTTGTTGTACTTCCCAAGAGATAGAGAACTTCTTTTTGGGCGTACTCGAATGAATACCATATCTACTTCTTCTAATTTTATGTCTGACCTCTTCTTATTTGCATACTGCTTCTATCTATCTTGGGCAGCTCTTAAATCTTTGCAGATTGACTGCATCTACTGCTCCATGTTGTCAAGCATCTGTCTGGACATCTCGACCCTAATCAATGGGTCAGACTAAGTTAATGGTGTTAGGCAGTCTTGTCCATATACAGAGATTTGAAAGGGCTCATCCCGATGCTTCGATGACAAGAGGCATTGTAGGTGAACTCGACTAGGTGCGGATAGCTTAGCCACTTCTTAGGTTCCCTGCCCACAGCATGATCGAAGTATATCTTTGATTACTTGGTTCACCCTTTCAGTTTGACCATCGGTCTCGGGGTGGTAAGCTGTGCTGAGATCCAAGAAAGTTCCTATTGATTCGAAAAATGCAGTCCAAAATCTTGACGTGAACTTTGGATCTCGGTCACTTACTATTCTCTTGGGTAGGCCATGCAATCTGAAGACTTCCTTGAGGAACAATCTGGCCACATCCACTGCAGTGTAGGTTTCTTTTACTGGAATCAGGTGGGCAACTTTGGTAAGTTTGTCAACTACCACAAAGATGGAGTTGTAACCTGATTGCACTGAAGGTAGTCCAGTAATAAAATCCATACTAATACATTCCCACTTCATCTGGGTGATGTCTAATGGATGTAACTTCCCATGCATTTTTACTCTTTCTGCTTTGACTTTCTGACAATTCAGGCATTGACGTACATGATTAAGTACATCCCTTTTTAGTCCAGGACAAAAGAGGCTTTTCTTCACAACAGACATGTAGGTCTGATAAAACCTGTATGTCCTACAACAAGGCTATCATGGGCTTCATTCAGAATTTGACCTTTAGTTCCCTCATCATTTTGAGAATGCATAGCCTGCTATTATAATACATAATTCCATCATCTAGGCTGTCCCCTTAAACTCGGTTCAACTCCTAAGGAGTTTTGCTTTCTTGCATAAGTAGGGTAGTAGCAATAGGGCCAAAGATACTATCATGCATGATCTTCTCTCTTGCTTCATTAATCAATGGATTTGACACCATTATGATTGCAAGCAAGGAGGTTTTTTTGCTGATGGCATCTGCTACCACATTTTCTTTGCCTGGGCGGTACTTGATTTCAAAATCAAATTCCTGCAGGGTCTGCATCCACCTTCTTTGGCGCATGATGTTGAGATCCTTCTGAGAGTGAAGATCCACTTTAAGCTCTGATGATCTATCATCAAAGTGAATCTTTGACCCAGTAGGTAATGTCTCCACAACTTCAGGGCATATACTACTGAAAGTAGCTCAAGGTCGTGGACAGCATAATTTCTCTCATGCGTTCTGAGTTTTCGGGATTCATAGGCCACTGCATGACCTTCTTGCATGAGTGCACCTCCCAGGGCAAAACCACTGGCATCAGTTACTACCTCAAAGGGTAGAGAGAAATCTGGTAATTTCAGAATGGGATTGGTTACCAAGGCAGTCTTCAGCTTATCAAAAGCGCTCTGACACCTGGCAGACCATTGAAAAACGGGATATTCTTCTTGAGAAGATTAGTTAGGGGGGAAGCTATGAGAGCATACTTAGGTATTAAAAAAATTCTATACCAACCAGTTAGTCCCAAGAATCCTCTGACTTCTTTCACTGTCTTTGGTTTCAGGGTAATCTATGACTGCTTGGACTTTTGCGAAATCTGGAGAAATCCCCTCTTTGAATACCAAAAAGCCCAAGTATTCAACATGGTCGATAGAGAAAGTGCATTTGCTCTTTTTAGTAAAGAGTCGGTGCTTTCTTAGAATCTCAAGAATTTTTCGGACGTGAGCTTCATTGTCAGCTGCATTCTTTGAGTAAATCAGAATATCATCAAAGAAAACAAGAACAAAATCATCCAAGTATTCTCTGAGAATGTCTTGCAGCATTAGACAATTGAATGTAGCTGGGGCATTTGTCAATCCAAATGGCATGACTATAAATTCATAGTGGCCATAATGAGTATTGATGGGCTGTCTTCGGGATATCTTCTCATTAATCCTGATCTGGTAAAACCCTGATTTGAGATCTATCTTTGTGAAGATCTGGGCTCCACTTAGCCTGTCCAGAAGCTCATCAATTAGGATACTTATTCTTAACTGTCAGCAAGACCTCTGTAATCCACACAGAGTCTTAGCGTTCCATCTTTCTTTTTCTCAAAGAGAACTGGTGCTACCACATTTTTTGCCTGGGCGGTACTTGATTTCAAAATCAAATTCCTGCAGGGTCTGCATCCACCTTCTTTTGTGCATGTTGAGATCCTTCTGAGTGAAGATCCACTTTAAGCTCTAATGATCTGTCATCAAAGTGAATCTTTGACCTAGTAGGTAATGTCTCCACAACTTCAGGGCATATACTACTGAAAGTAGCTCAAGGTCGTGGACAGTATAATTTCTCTCATGCGTTCTGAGTTTTCAGGATTCATAGGCCACTGCATGACCTTCCTGCATGAGTGTACCTCCCAAGGCAAAACCACTGGCATCAGTTACTTCCTTAAAGGGTAGAGAGAAATCTGGTAATTTCAGAACGGGATTGGTTACCAAGGTGGTTTTCAGCTTATCAAAAGCGCTCTGCAGACCATTGAAATGGGATATTCTTCTTGAGAAGATTAGTCAGGGGGAAGCTATGAGAGCATACTTAGGTATAAAAATTCTATACCAACCAGTTAGTCCCAAGAATCCTCTGACTTCTTTCACTGTCTTTGGTTCAGGCCAATCTATAACTACTTGGACTTTTGCAAAATCTGGAGAAATCCCGTCTTTGGATGCCAGAAAGCCCAAGTATTCAACATGGTCGATAGAGAAAGTGCATTTTCTCTTTTTAGCAAAGCGTTGGTGCTTTCTTAGAATCTCAAGAACTTTTCGGACGTGAGCTTCATGGTCAGCTGCATTCTTTGAGTAAATCAAAATATCATCAAAGAAAACAAGAACAAAATCATCCAAGTATTCCCTGCATTAGGCGATTTGCTCAAGATGATTGGGCATGGACTGTACATTGCAGTTATGACCCTTTTTTTCATGATGTATGCATGTTGTAGAATCAGATGTTTGGTACTTTAATAACAGTGGTGCTAGTAAGCACACTACTTCACAAAAAAAAAATGTTATCATCTCTAGAATATGTCCCAAGTGTAGAAACTGTCACATGTGCAAATGATTCCTCATATAAGGTCAAAGGAGTTGGTATAGTTGTGCTCTCACTGCTGCAAATGGGGGTGCATTTACTCTTTCAAAATTTTTATATGTGCCAAGCATTAAGAAGAGCTTGCTATCGATTTCAGTTTTAGCCTTGTCAGGCTTGACAAAAATAAAATTTATGTATGACAGATGTACAGTTCATGATGATAGAAATGATGGCTATTCTATCATTTCCTTAGGTACCTTTTTTCATGGCCTATACAAGATTGTATTTCAGAAGTTGCAGCATGGTGCTTGATTAATATCTATGACTCGTGCTATGAGTGATGTAGAATTATGGCATGCATGATTAGGCCATCTGAATTTTGGCAATTTGTTACGCCTTCAAAGGCATTATATGGTGTCTGAGTTGCCAACTCTTGAGAACCCTACTAGAAATGTATGTGAGGGGTGTATTCTTGGTAAAATGCATCAAGCATCATTTCCAAAGGATAGATCTATGAGAGCTGTTAAGAAATTATAGCTTATACATAGTGATGTATGTGGTCCTATTGGCACACCATCTATTGGGGGATATCTCTACTTCATCACTCTTATTTGATGATTACTCCAGATATAGCTGGGTGTATAAACTAAAGCAGAACTCAGAGGTTTTTATGTGTTTTTGGCACTTTGTATCCATGGCTGAAAATGCATATGAATGTAAAGTTGGCACCCTTCGTTCAGAAGGGGGGAGTATATGTCCAAGGAATTTCATGCGTATATGGTTGAAAAAGGCATAAGGCATAAGGCATCAATGTACAGTGCCATACACACCTCAGCAAAATGGTGTGGCTGAGAGGAAAAACATGTCTCTCATGGAGATGGCATGATCTATGGTGAAAGCCCAAGATTTCCCTTATGGTTTTTGGTTAGAGGCACCTATGTGCGCAAACTATGTGTTGAACAAATGCCCTACCAAAGGCCTTGCAGTCTAAAACTCCTTATGAAGCTTGGCATGGCAAGAAGCCTTTTGTGGCTCATTTGTGTGTTCTTGATTATACTCTTGTGCCTGAGCAATAACGCAGTAAGCTTGATAATAAGGTAGTTAAATGCATATTTGTGCGATACAGTTTAGAAAGCAAGGGATATAGACTCTACCATCTGGCCTCAAAGCGGGTTTTGGTAAGTAGAGATGTTGTTTTTATTGAAAATTCAATTCAGCCCATGCTTTCATGCAAAAAACAGCAGAATGTATGCTCACATGAAACGTTTGATTCACTCCTACTACCTTTCTTTAATGGAGGGCAGCCATATGTAGAGCAATTTAGTACTCAATCAAGTGCTGAAATTCAGCCTGCAAATCAGCCTTTTGATAAGGCCATTATTGAGGATGTAGTGGATGAGGAGAGAGCATCCATAGAAGAATCTAAGCGTATGCCAAAATGGCTTGTGTAAACATTGAGGGATAGTAAGTTGGCAGCTCCTTTACTTAGCAGAACGCGTGCAAGTTCTCATCATGCAGATTATTCTCATGTGGATCATGTTCTCATTTCTACTTTATGTAATAAGGAGGAACTTGTTTCCTTTGAGCACAGGATGATGATCATTGGATGCATGCTATGCAAGATGAGTATAGCTTTATACTCAAGAATAACACCTGGTATTTGATAGATCTACCTCATGGGTAAGAAGGCCATTGGTACTAAGTGGGTTTACAAGTTAAAACGCAAAGCAGATGGTAGCATTGATTGCTACAAGGCCAGACTTGTTGCAAAGGGGTATGCCCAACATTGGCGACCAGCAAAGAAGACTGGGTAGTCTAGTTTGAACTCACCAGGCTATTGCCAATACACATCCTATAGCGAAGTTCGATGCATCGATGTGTACATGTAATATAAGGTCCCAATTGGGTGGTCTCAGAATTGGTGCACTGGCCAGTGCTTGCTTCAATTTATCATATGCTTCTTGACATTCTTTAGTCCATTCAAAGACAATTAGTAGCCTATATAATGGTCTAGCAATTTTAGCATAAAATACTATGAAGCAGCAATAGTACCCAATGTGGCCTATAAACCTTTGTACCCCTTTGCTTCTTGACATTCTTTAGTCCATTCAAAGACAATTAGTAGCCTATATAATGGTCTAGCAATTTTAGCATAAAATACTATGAAGCAGCAATAGTACCCAATGTGGCCTATAAACCTTTGTACCCCTTTGTAATTAATTAGTGGGTGGGGGAAGTTCCAAAATCAATTTTACTTTGCCCTCGTCCGTGGAGATACTGTTCTTAGAGACAATGTGTCCTAGGATCACACTGTGTTTGACCCAAAATTGGCATTTTAAAGGGTTTAAGGATATCTGATACAATCGACATTGCTCAAAGACCTTTCTTAAGCAAGCCAAATGGTCTGACCATCGGGAGTGTGCACATAGGTCATCAATGAGAATACCTCCAACCACTTTTGCAACAAGTAGTATTTGAAGGCTATGCACATTAACCCGTTGGAATTTTGCTGGGGCATTGGTGAGACCGAAAGGCATAACTTTGTAAGCAAACATCCCCCACATTGTATTGAAGGCCATTTTATGCTGGTTCTCGGGTGCTATAGACACCTGATTGTAACCTAAAAATCCATCTACGAAGCTATAAGCTTCTTCACCAGCTCCTCTCTCCAAATCATGTTTTGTATAAGGCAGTGTGTAATGGTCCTTCCTAGTAGCTGCATTGACCTTTTTGAGATCGACACAGACCCTAAGTTTCCCATTCTTCTTTGGCACTATCACAATTGGTGATAACCACTCTGTATATTCTATCTTGTAGATGAAGTCCGCAGCAATGAGTTTATCAATTTCCTCCTTTACAATTGCTTCATATTTAGGATTCATCTAGTATGGTTTTTTCCTAGTTGGTCTTGATCCGCCGTCCATAATTGGGATCGTGTGTTGCACCATTTCAAGTGGTACACCTTTCATCTCTTTGTAGTTCTAGGTGAAATAATCCTTAAAGTCCTTAAGGAGAGCAACAAATTCTTTTTCTTTAGCTAGATTCAAGTCTTTAGCAAGATAAACAGGGTTGGTTTCCTCCTCTCGCTCTGCAATATCAATTTCCTTGACCTTAGGCTAGGCCATCGTATGATGTGGATAAACCATCTTCCTTAACCCTTTTGGCCATCAATTGGACCACTTTTTGTTCGTCAATTATGTATGTCTTGAAATGGTCTAGTACTGAAAGTAGGTCTGGTTTATCCTCATCCTCGCCTTTTGTTTTAGCCATCACCTTCTTAGCCTCGTGCTCGGCTTCCGCCAAAGCCTTGTTTCATTTTTGGCGTTGAGATTTTGTAAGCTTACGCATTTCTAGTTCTTGAAGGGTGACTTCCTCCCTATGTTTCCCTTCAAGGGATATCTTGCTTAACTCCTCACCCCAATCCTTAGAAAACTCATGTGTACCTTAGTAGCTTTGAGGTATCTCAACCACTGGGGCATCCGTGGGTTTTCTTTGTATAGCAAGGCATTTTGTAAGATTCCTCCCTCCGACTTTTGAGGTGTGCAGGTGTAAGAGCCTCCCCTTGTGATCTTGTAATTATTCCCCTCTCTGAAATAAAAGAAAGTCCCTGTTTTGGCCTAGAGAGAAAATGTCTAGAGGGAGGTAATTCAAAATTGAGATATTTTTGGATATAAAAATCCTCCTAGTGTCTAAAATGGTTTCCCCTGAAATAGAAATTCAAAAAGAACTTTCCAATGTGCAATTGAAATTAATTGAAAATAGGTAAAAAAGCACCTTAGTCTAAGGGTCCAGATTTTCAAAAAAATTTAGATTATGGTCCAATTAAGGTTCCTATGGGCCAATAAGATTAATCCAAATGTAGAAAGGAGATAAAATGAAGAAAAATAAGAGAAACCCCCAAAAATGAGTAAATGCTCACATAAGATAAAGAGTTGACTAAGGACAAGGCTTAGTAGTTAAAAAATAAGAGATATTTAGAGGAAATGATGCATTTTTGACACCTCAGTGTGGGAATCTCCCCTCATGAAGGAGGCACCTATTTCACATGTGTGGAGGAGTTTTAAACTCATAAATAATGAGATATTTTTATCTCTCCTCTCTTCTTTCAACTAGATCCAAAAAGTAAGCTAAACTGATCCAAAAATGGTCAAAATTTGACCAAATTAATTTGGAAAATTCTAGAATCAGTTTGCTTGGTTAGAGGCTCATTTTTTCCTATAAATAGAAGCCTCCCCCTTGTAAAAAGCTTAATAGTGTTCATGCATTGTTACTCTACTCCTATACCCAGAGCTAATTAGATTGAATTTTCTTGATAATTCAATTGTTTTTTGCTTAATCCTCTCCAAAATAATTGGTGGCCACTCTTGATCCAAACAAGAGTAGAACCCTCAATCCCTCAAGCCAAAGGAAAGCTTACAAACTCTATGTAAGCTAAATTCTTCTTACTTTTAAATTTTAAATCTATGGTTTTCTTAATCTTCTTGTTTTTTATAGTTGATTAAATTAAATTCTAATGTTATGCCTTGATGAAAAGGCTACCCCCTTCTCTTCTTTACAATTCAGCCTTTCTTTATCCTAGAATGATTAAACTTTTCTTATTATTTACTCTCTTGAAATTAAAAATTGTGTAGATTAGAGTCCTTTATATCTTATTGGGGTTAGTTTAAATAGAAAATAGAATGTTAAAAATTGAGAAATGGTCAACCATACAAAGGAGGTTATGGCAAAATTTTCTTGAATTTTGTGGAAAAGAAAGTTTATTTTTATGTTATTCTAAAAGAGTAATTCCCACCGTTTATGCATTCTAAAAGAAATATTCTAATTTACTCCATGTACATATTCACCTATGAATATCCATGCATATTCACCTATGAATATGCATGGATATCACTGATATTATTTATAAAATTTAATTTCTATGCATAGAAAGATGCATAGTGGAAAATTTTATTATAAAAGTGTTGTTTTCATTGAAGTTAATTTCTATGCATAGAAAGATGCATAATGGAAATTTTTATAAAAGTGTTATTTTCATTGAATTTAATTTCTATGTATAGAAAGATGCATAATGGAAATTTTTATTATAAAAGTGTTGTTTTCATTGAATTTAATTTCTATGCATAGAAAGATGCATAATGAAAATTTTTATTATAAAAGTGTTGTTTTCATTGAATTTAATTTCTATGCATAGAAAGATGCATAATGGAAATTTTTATTATAAAAGTGTTGTTTTCATTGAATTTCATTTCTATGTATAGAAAGATGCATAATGGAAATTTTGAAATAAAATTAAATCCTTTATGCATCTTTCTATGCATAAAGGATTTATGCCTAGAAAGATGCATAAAGGATTTAATTTTATTTCAAAAGTGTTATTTTCCTTAAAATTGAATTTATGCATAAATAGATGCATAAAAGGATTTTCATAAAAGTGTTATTCCCACTGAAGTTGATTTTTATGCATAAATAGATGTGTAAAGAATCTTTATATCAAAAATTAGAATTCTCTTAAATTCTATGTTTAAATTCTATGAATAGATGTGATGAGATGTGATGTGAATCATATAGATGTGAATGGATGGATGGATGTGATGTGAATAGAGGTGATGAGATGTGAGGTGAATAGATATGATGAGATGTGATGTGAATCAGATAGATGTGAATGGATGGATGTGATGTGAATAGAGGTGATGAGATGTGAATAGAGGTGATGAGATGTGAGGCGAATAGATGTGATAAGATGTGATGTGAATCAGATAAATGTGAATGGATGGATGGATGTGATGTGAATAGAGGTGATGAGATGTGAGGTGGATAGATGTGATGTGATGTGATGTGAATCAGATAGATGTGAATGGATGGATGTGATGTGAATAGAGGTGATGAGATGTGAGGTGAATAGATGTGATGAGATGTGATGTGAATCAGATAGATGTGAATGGATGGATGGATGCGATGTGAATAGAGGTGATGAGATGTGAGGTGGATAGATGTGATGTGATGTGATGTGAATCAGATAGATGTGAATGGATGGATGTGATGTGAATAGAAGTGATGAGATGTGAGGTGAATAGATGTGATGAGATGTGATGTGAATCACATAGATGTGAATGGATGGATGGATGTGATGTGAATAGAGGTGATGAGATGTGAGGTGAATAGATGTGATGAGATGTAATGTGAATCAGATAGATGTGAATGGATGGATGTGATGTGAATAGAGGTGATGAGATGTGAGGTGAATAGATGTGATGAGATGTGATGTGAATGGATGGATGGATGTGAATGGATGGATGGATGTGATGTGAATAGAGGTGATGAGATGTGAGGTGAATCAGATAGATGTGAATGGATGGATGGATGTGATGTGAATAGAGGTGATGAGATGTGAGGTGAATCAGATAGATGTGAATGGATGGATGTGATGTGAATAGAGGTGATGAGATGTGAGGTGAAAAGATGTGATGAGATGTGATGTGAGTCAGATAGATGTGAATGGATGGATGGATGTGATGTGAATAGAGGTGATGAGATGTGAGGTGAATAGATGTGATGATATGTGATGTGAATCAGATAAATGTGAATGGATAGACGGATGTGATGAGATGTGATGTGAATCAGATAGATGTGAATGGATGGATGGATGTGATGTGAATAGAGGTGATGAGATGTGAGGTGAAGAAATGTGATGAGATGTGATGTGAATCAGATAGATGTGAATGGATGGATGGATGTGATGTGAATGATGAGATGTGAGGTGAATAGATGTGATGATATGTGATGTGAATCAGATAGATGTGAATGGATAGACGAATGTGATGTGAATAGAGGTGATGAGATGTGAGGTGAACAGATGTAATGAGATGTGATGAGAATCAAATAAGTGTGAATGAATGGATGGGTAGTTGTGATGTGAATAGAGGTGATGAGATGTGAGGTGAGTAGATGTGATAAGATGTGATGTGAATCAGATATAGATGTGAATGAATGGATGAGATGTCATGTCATGTCATGTGAATCAGGATGTAAATGAATGATATGAGATATGAGTGGATGATATGTGATGAAAATGGATGTAAATGTATAAGTGAAGAATGGATGTGAATGTATATGTGAAAAAATTGATGTGAATGAGTATGTGAAAGAATGGATATAGATGTGTATGTGAAAGAATGTGATGTGATGTGTCATAAATATATGTGGATGTGAATGTGATGGATATGAATGAATGTGAATGTGATGTGGATATGAATGAATGTGAATGTGATGGATATGAATGAATGTGATGTGATGAGATGTGAATCGGGATAGATGTGAATGAATGAGATGTGAGGTAAAATGAATGAGATGTGATGTGAGTGAATGTGATGTCGTCTGAATGGATGAGATGTGAATGAATGTGATGTGATGAGATGTGGATATGGATATGGGTAGATACGAGTGGATGAGATCTGATGCAGATAAATGAGAAAAGATGTGATGAAATGGAAAATGATGTGATGAGAATATGTGATGAGAATGGGATTACATATGAAATAAATGAGAATTCATATGGAACAATGTGGAAAGATGAGAGTTCGTTATAGAAACTGTATTTATGAGAATTCATGTGGAACAATGTGGAAAGACGAGAGTTCGTTATAGAAACTGTATTTATGACCTATTTTTAAATGACTATTTTATGTCAAGAATGCTGGGGAAGCATTTTGACCGTCTTGTGAATGAGGTCGTGGAGACCTAGTCTGATAAAGTTGCAACAGCTAACAGAGAGTTGATGGAGGACGTCTCGCGTAGAAAGTTCGACCGAGGTCTTGACCAGCCTCGATTAAAATGGTGAGCTTCCGGTAGTACGGTGGATGAGGGACCAAGGAAGGGGCCTATGAGTGAAGCGCTAGGTCACTTGCGAAGGATCCTAGAGGGCACTGACCATACAGTGCTTAGGCTCTGGGTCACCGACGATACCCACGCGTGCATTGAGGAAGATATTGGAACAAGGAGTAAAAGTTGTTTTCTGAATTCGGGCATGGATCTGGTTGATTGACCTTGCTAGTCCTCAACGGATGAGTCCATGGCTCTTTTATATGGATCCATTGGTTGATCTTGCTGATCTTCAACAGAGATTCCATTTTGATATGTGGATATATTGCCGGTTACTATAAGCTAGGAACTATCGAAAAGGCCCCTGAGAGTGGACAGGTGGTGAGCATTCTGGTTGCCAATGATGCCATAGGTACACCGATGAAGGAAAAATTGGAAATTAGAATTCAATCGGATATTTTTGGAGGATTATGATCAGTGATACTATGGATATCCCTGGGCAAGGCCTCGAGTGAGGGACCTTTCCCGTGCAAGTAGTGCTAGCACCCCTGTGTATTCGTTGCGTGGCGGGGATAGGGATCTCACACATTTCGTTGAGCGATATACCGTTTCTATTTTTGCCATCTTCTAAGGCGTTGGGCATTGGTACAGCCTTGTGATCCAGTCCCCTCTATGCTTGAAGCTTCCTCCTCCGATTCCTCTCTTCAATGGGTTGCCAGTTTACCATACAAACAGAAGTAGTGGGAATAGTCTCAGATTCAATGTATTAGGTTCCTTGGGGTTGCATCACATCTATGGTGGCTAGCACATGCATCCAGTTTTCATTAAAATTCGGAGAAGTGAATGAATGGACTCATCCTCCGCAACCTTCTTGACATAAGGTTTCCTTGAGATCCCTCTTCCGACTCTTTCCTAAAAATTGGTATTTTTAAAATATCAATGGTATTTTGGCAAATTAAATTGCTAAAAATTTTCTGGAAAAATATAGGTTTGGAATGCCATAAGATAGGTTTGGTGGACTTCAAAATTATTATATTTTGAGACCCTGTAAAATTAGGAAAAATTTTGGAAAATTCATGATAGTTTTTTTTCTCGAGAATTTAATATTTTCGAGGGTTATTTAATGTTGAAGTACGTTTTCTCGTGCTGACATTAGATAGATGCGGGTTATTCGCATATTATTAATACGATTATATCTCGTATTAATGGATAATTATGTTTGGATTAATTCTAAACGATGTATTCATGATTTTTTACCATTATTTATCCATTCTTTTTGGACATGTTCCTTAATTTCTTTTGATGGCTATAATTTGCGTTCAAAGTGTGTTTCACCTTTGACACTTTTCCATGATAATTTATTTTGTACTTTTTTAAGTGTGGTTTGTGCTTAATTTCTTAAGCCTCTATCATAGGTTAGTTGATCGGTTTGTTTTGGTGGATTTTTATTGGATGTTTTCCAAGTTTTATATGGACTCATCAGGTTCTGACTAGATCACTTGTGTCTAGGGGTTTTCTTATTGAGTGCTACACACATGTGTTTCACTTTCTTACTTTGGAGTTTTATTTGAACAACACAACGTTCATATACTCCGGATTGATGAGTTGGCCACTAATTTTAATGCTTCTTTTGGCATGATTAATGTCCATTAGATGGTATGCATTGATTCTTATGATCAACTATGTTATTTATGGATTGAAGGAGCTTCTATGCTTTTATCCATGGTTTATAAGGATCTTTTGATCTTTTGAATAATTACATGTGCTTTGAAGGTAGCACTTGCCTTCGTTTTTTGCACATAATTTTGGAGTATATTTCTTATACTCTTGTATATATTCCAACTCGGATACGTAGTTGCTTATGTATCTAGGTGAGTTATTTTTCTACCCTAACTTTATTGTGTTTTGGGTAGTTATCATTAGAAAGGTGCCAATAATTCAAAATTCTTTTCTAATAATGTACTCGATAAGGGTTATTCCTTGATGTAGTCTCAAGTATATAGAGACAGGTTTAGTATGTGAAAGTTTGGATAAGGCCATCTTATTCCTTTTACACAGGATTTTATTCATATTTTCCTAGACGGCATACTAGGGAGTTTCAAATTGTTAAGGTATGTATGGGTGGTATCATGGTGGTATGGGACGCTAGTGATCCCTCACATATATCATCTTATGGGATAATTTGGGCTCAAGATTGTTGCTTTGCTTACATCACTTAGCATGTTGATCTCAACATTCAAAGACAATCTTATTTTCTAAATTCACTAGAAGTTATATTGTGGGCATTCTCTAGATAAATTTCTTTTATCTATAGCCTTCATGTTATGATGAGGGTAATCTCATCGGCATTTTCACTTGTTGAAATCTCTTTCTTTAGAGTTCAAACAAGTTTATCTTGTTGTGTTCGGATAAGGAAATTTGGATTCTTCCTTTGTTTTGGCATTTCTTTCTCTAGTTCCATACTTTAGGTGATTTACACAATCAACCTGATAGGTTTACGGATGGATATATGTGACTCATCGAGACGTTGATGACTCTCTATGTTGATATGGGTAACTCGAGACGTCGATTATTCCATATGCAGATGTAGGTATGTCGGGGCACCGATGAATCCCTGGTTTCTGCTGTTATAATGCCATGTTGTTTGAATTCGACCCTACGATGCCTTTGTCCCATCACTGAGGAAACTTGGGAATTTTTAAGCGGCAGCTAGTGGTATACATTTATGTTTTGGGATCCAAATACAATGGTTAACCTCATAGTAGCCTTGAGCTTTTAATAAGCATTTAGGTATCCATTTTGGAGTAACCTATAGTTTGGACTTCCTGCATCGATCATTATGTTGAGGCCTTCTTTGCTTGGTTGGTTGAAGTGGTACACATGGAGAAATCTTGGGAACCCATTTCAAGGTAGATTTGGGTTGCCACTTTTTAGCACATCGTATCTATTAGTCCTTATGACATGGAGGTTTCTGTCGTGTGGAGGGGAAAAAATCAAGAGTTCTTTAAACAATGGATGATAAACTGGAGGGGGTTTCTTAAGATTTAGTTAATGTTAAAGCTTCCTTCTCGTTGGGGCGAGTTCTGACAAGACTGAGAGGTGGTGGGCAAGGGATTATAAGTAGAATGTTCAGCCATGGCTTCACCCATAGAGACATGCCTCGTTGACTAGTCAATCATATATCCTATAGCCTGCATCCATGTGCGACCAAGTATTACTAGTTCAGGTGATGTTCTTATAGGCATAATCAGGAGGTCTCCCACAAGGTGCTTGTTATCATAATATATTTCAATTTGTTGTAGTCCAAGAACCATGGTGTTCCTACCATTTATATGTTTCACCTTCAAAGAGGTGTTCCTACCATTTATATGTTTCACCTTCAAAGAGGTGTCTATGAGTTGAGGTTTTCCCAACAACTGGTTCCATGCATTAAAGGAAATTAAATTGTGGCTAGTCCCAGTGTGTCAAGAAATGCATTATAGAGCACTTTACCATAAGGGCTAGGCAATTGAATGGATGTTTGTAGAGGTGCTATGTGCTCCTCTGTGTCTCATTTAACTTCTCCCACAAAGGCTTGTACGGATCCAAGGATAGCTTCTCATCATTTTTACCATTGTCGTATTTGCCTTTCTTTAGCTTCTTGTCGATCTTGAGCTTTCTTTTTTCCTTGTCTACCTTCTTATCATGTGAGACCCGTAAGGCTTCCTCGATAATAGGATCATAATACTTTTTGAATTTACTGCCATTAAGGAATCCTACGGTTTCAACCCCATCAATGATTTCAACATGCATGGTACCTTGAGATGTTATTTTGTAGACTCAAAATGATCCTTTTTCGATATACTTGAGTTTCATTTTTTGTTGAGAACTCCATATATAAGTCAAGGTATTCCTCATTGATTTCCTTATCCTTGAGAACCAATTTTTTTAACGATTCTTTTCTGTTAACATGTTCTACATAGCAAGTTATCTTTCTTCCTCTAGTTGCTCAAGAATGAATAGCCAGTCGACCAACATGTTACCATCAAGTCTCTTTGTTGTATGTTGGGTATGTCAAGAATTCCCAAGGCATCACTGCCTTAACCCCTAAATTGTGTGCAACCAATTACAAATTTGTGAAAGGTTTGGTAAGCCCATTTGGTAAGCCCATAAAGCTATTATGAGCTTGAATTCCCAATCATTGCATTGAGCTTTAACAGTTTTTGTTAATATGGACATGATAACTTTGTTGGTGCTCTCAGCTTTGACCATTTGCTTAAGGGTAGTATGGAGTGGACTTGCCATGTGAGATCATGAATGTTGTGGTGAGATGGTGGATTACATCATTTATAAAAAATTTCCATTGGTCACTTACCAGCTCAAAAGGACAACCAAATCGGGTAATGATATTCTCATAAAGAAACTTAGTTGTAGCCACAGTGTCTACTTTTCGTGAAGCTCTTACTTTAGCCCATTTTGTGACATAATGCATAGTTATTAAAATGTACCTTACTTGAGTGCTACGTGCAACCAAATTGATGCGTCCCACAAGATCATTGTCCCATTTCATAAAGAGTTCTAGAACTTTAATAGGGTGCAACAACATCATGTCCTTCTTTTTTTATTTAGCACATCATTGGCATACTCGTCACATCCTCTGATAACAGTGCACAATCTTTGAAGAGCATGGGCCACCAATAGCCCAATTAGAGTATTTTTCTTTCAGTAATATTTGGTGAAAAGTGTCCACCACCTACTCCTTCGTGTGCTCACTCGATGATGTATAAGTATTCATCCTCCTTGGGGTAGCATCTTAATATGTCATTCTTACCTCTTCTATAAAGAGTTCCAACAATTGGTAAGGTTTTACTTCTTTAAGCAACCTCCTTGCTAGATCTTTCCTTGGCTTCTTTACCTCTAGAAAGCCATTAGCTAGAAAGTTAACGATTTTCTCACTCCACTCTAGTATAGCCTCAACTTTAAACAGCATGGCATCAGGTAGATCATCATCTATTCCAATTGGTGCTTCACCATTAGGTACATGAGATAGATGATCAGCCAATGACATATTTCTTACTAGGTCTTACAACCACTGTGAAATCAAATTCAAGAAGAATCAATAACCACCTAGTGATTCTTCTTATATAGAGAAAGGTTTATTGAGACAAGGTATAGCAAGGCTTGATGAGATCAATATAAAAAACAAATATATTCGCTAAAAGAGTAATGTCGGAATTTCTTCATGGCATATACCATTCCTAAACCTTCATGCTACGTGGTGGTGGTATAATTCATCTTAGCCTCACACAATTGTCGGCTATAAAGGCTAGTCCAGTTTCTGTTCACTTGGTTGAGCTAGGATGCATCCAATTACAAAGTTAGAAGCATCAATATGTACATGAAAGATAACATCCTAGTTTGGCACTCATAACATGGGAGCACAGCCAAAGCTTGCTTTAATGTATCATAGGCTTGTTGGAATTCTTCTCTCCACTCAAATATAATGAGAAACTTTTACAAGGGACTTGTAATCTTGGCATAGAAGAGGGTGAATCACCTGTAGTAGCCTACATGTCCCATAAACCTTTGGACTCCCTTGTAGTTTATTGATAGGGTAATTCCAATATAATTTTGATTTTACTCTTATATGTGGAAATCCCATTTTTGTACATTATATGTCCTAAGACTTTGTGTTTGACTCGAAATTGGCATTTAAATGGGTTTAGAGTTACATGATAAAGTTTGCATCATTCAAATACCTTTTGTAAGAGCAAGATAAATGCTCCTTCCATGACAAGTGAATGTACAAATCACCTAAGAAAGCTTCAAGAAACATCCTTTTAAAATCTTTAAAGGCAGTGTTCATAAGCCGTTGGAATGTGGTGGTGCATTTGTCAAGCCAAATGTCATAACTCTATGAGCATAAACTCTCTGTTTTGTAACAAAAGCAGTTTTAGCTTAATCCCCAGAGCAATGGAAATCTGGTTATATCATGAATACTATCTAAGAAGCTGTATATTTCCTTGCCAGCTACTCATTTATGTATGTGCTCTGAATACGATAAGGGGTAATGATCTCGTCTTATTACTATATTAACCTTTTTGAGATCGACACATACTCTCGATTTTCCATTCTTTTTCGACACAACCATGATGGGTGACACCCATTCCAAATGTTCAATCTCATATGAGCTTGCCTATCTCTTCTTTAACAATTTTAGCATACTTTGGATTCATTGGATAAGGTCGTTAATGGACATGTTTAGCATTTGGTACCACGGGGATTGTGTCCTGCACCACCTCAACAGGTATTCCCTTCATATCATGGTAAGTCCATGCGAAGCAATCCTAATATTCCTTGAGGAGATCAATGCGTTCAGCTTCTTGATTCGAAGTGAGGTCTTTTGCTATAAAGATTGGCTTAGGGTCTTCCCCAGGTTCAGCCAAGTCTAGTCCTTTACTTCAGCGCCGCCAGACCATCACAGACTCCTTCTACCTCACTTGTTGGTGTTCGTGTGGCATTATCAAACACTAACTTGCGGTCCCCAATTGTAAAAGATTTATAGTGCTTCAGGGCAGGGCGCAAGTTAGGTGTTGGCTCCTGATTTTATTTAGATGCCTTGGCTACAACTTTCGCTTCCTTCCCTTTTTAGGCCAACTCTTTGTTGGCTCCTGATTTTCTTCAGCTACCTTAGCCTGCAGCTTCCACTTTCTTCTCTTTTTGGGCCAACTCTTTGTTCTTCTTCTACCTATTGGAATAATTAAGCTTTAGTTCATCCATGACATTGATTTTGGCTATTAACTCATTGGGAGGAGGGTTGCCAAATATATAACTTTTTGTAATTCCTCTTCCCAGTCAATAAACTTGAGATGTGCATCGACGAATGCACCAACATATTGTAGCCATATATTGTAGCCATCAGGTAGTTGTCTTCTCTTGTAGCCTTTTATAATGATTGGCTGCATAGAGTTTACTTCTCCATCATTTTCAGAGATACTCCTTAATGTTTTGAAGAACTTTGTCCCTGTCTTCATACTAGACTCAGTATCAGATTCAAAGGTACTCCCTGCAGTTTTTATTTCACTTCCCTTGATGTTGTCAGCTCTATTTTGCTTAGAGTAACTCAGAAGTTGGTGTTGCTTTCAATCTCTATTCAGAATCCTCACCACCATTAGTGCTTGTGTCCGAGTCATCCCGTGTGGACTCAAGTTCACTAACCAATTCCCTCGACATCAGAAGGTAAAGCATGAATCACTCATAATGGCACAACCTTGGGGAGCTTCTCACCATCAAAAGTGTAACCCATGTAGATCCTTTGGTTCCCCAACTATGGATTGTAGCCATCATATGTATCCAGTTTAGATCATCTTTAGGCTCAAAAGCTTGTTTTTTAGCATCCTTGTAGGGTGGGTCCTTCCCTACATCAGTCTCTACTCTACAAGTATAGTAGGATTGAAACAACGAGGCTGAATGAGTGGTGATGTCCGAACGATTTTCAAGAAGTCCTTGCACAACCAGTCTCACAAGATCAACCCTGTTGTGATGGAATCATTGAATTGGAGGTAGACATAGTTCTTAGATTAGTCATGCACCATCTTTGCCTCTCTCATGAAGGGGCATCCTAAGATCATTTCATGCGATTCGGTTCATGCGATTCGGGTTGTCTGAAAAAGTCCATAATAATGAAGGTATGTTTAACCCGATGTTTAAGAACCTTGATCTTTAAATCTCATAACATCCCGATAGGTTTGGCAACAATCCCCAAGGCACAGCTCATCCTTGAGCTGCCCCACCACTGACCAATTTTAAAGGAGTCCAGTGCTTCATGGGACATGTTGGGTACTATTGACATGTACGCCGACATTGTTCTCCCCATTTATGGACTTCTAATCATCTTTGATTGGACAGAGGTCCCCCAATTGGGACATCATATTTCATGTCCACATTGATGCCTCTGTCTTTGCAATTGGGTGTGTGTTGGCTCAACACAATAGGGATTTCCCTATTAGCTTTGCCAACGACAACTCAATGAGGCAGAACGCAACTATACCACCATTGAGAAAGGGAAGGGTTAGCAATGGTTTACATAGTCTAAAAGTATCGCCATTATCTTCTGGAAACTCAATTCACCTTCTTTATTGACCACCAAGTCCTCCTTTATCTTGTGAACAAACCCTGCACGATCAGTAGGATCACTAGATGGTTGCTAATCTTACTTGAGTTTGACTTCCCCGTTACCACGGTGGTGCAGAAAGGCTCACAGCATATCTTGGTTGACCACATCCTAATGGAGAGTTTCCTCGTGGGAGTCAATGAACGACTTGCTAGATGTTGCTTTGTTCCAACTGTGCTTAATTCCTGAATGGGGAGAGAAGGTCACACACTTTCTTGCCAATGGCCTACTCGTTAACCCACTCCAACAAAGATCGAGCAAGGCGCCGCATTAAAAGGTGGCCCCCTATTAATTGATTGCAAGACAACTCTACAAGAAGGGGAATGACATAATTGTAAGATGCTATCTCTGCAAAGATGAGTATGTCTTCCTTTTAGAACAGGCCCACTCCGCATGTGCAGGAGGACAGTTTGCAACAGAAGACATCATTGCTCGCAAAGTCCTCACCGCAGTAGGGCTATGGTGGCCCACCTTGAGGGCACATGCATCAAAATATGTCAAACGCTATGTGGATGAATGCTAACGAGGGGAAATCCCATGCTTTAAGGACTGTATGCTCTTGACTCTTGTCATGTACTTACAACCATTTAAAAAATGGGGCATTGGTTTCATCAGACCCATTAATCCAGCGGCTCGATACACCCAAGCTCGATAAATTATAACAGCCACCACCACGGACTATTACACTAAATGGGTTGTAGCTAGGGCCACTCGCAAGGTTGATATGAGATCCATTGTGAAGTTTCTTTATAAATCAGTAAATCACTCACTTTGGATGCCCTCTTGAGATCGTGAGTGACAATGGCACACACTTTGTTAATCAAGTGATACAATTCTTGTTATAAAAAATTCTAGTCACCCACACAGAAAGTTTTCCCCTTACTACCCCCAAGCTAATGGCCAAGCCGAGAGCACAAATAAAGTCTATCCTGACCAAAACCGTTGACGCCAACTGCAATGATTGGGAAAATAAAAATTGCCTGCTCCACTGCCGCTGCTTTTTGGGCATATTGCACATCCTACGGGGTAGCCACAAACGTAAAACCCTTTAGTCTAACCTATGGTACTGAAGTGGTCATGTCTCTGGAATTCGTAGTACCCAGTTTGAGAATCACAGTAGAGGAAAACCTCACAGGCAATGTACTCGGTTGTTGCCTATTCAAGCTAGAAAAGCTCGACAAAACACGCCTCCTCGTTGTATACAACATGATTGTAGAAAAATTGAGGCATAAATAGTGGTTTGACGACCAACTCACAGATAAACAAATGAACAAGGGTGACATGGTCCTCCTCTACAAGACAAAAACCATAAAAAGAAACTAAAATTCAGAGGCTTGGGATCTTTCCTAGTCACTGAGATAACTCCACAAGGTGCAGTGCGCATCAAAATGCTCTTCGACGGTGTCGAATGGCAGGATACTTCAATGGTAGCAAACTAAAATGCTACTATGGCCCACTCACCGTGAGGGCCATTCATGCCCAAAAACAACAACAAAAAAAATAGCATGAAGAGATGAAAGAAATAGCCCGATAGGAAGCCAAAGAGAGGAAAGTAAAACTTTAGGGTAAAAACATCATGGTCAACATGGCCCAAGTAGTAGACCTCGAAGAAGAAGACCGGGAAGTGAAACCCACTCAGTTGTGGTTAGGAATGACCACCCCGACAAGTTTCACCCAAAAATTGGCTCTTGTGTTGATATAGGAGCTAATCACAACTTAATGTCAAACACCCCAATCAGTTACCATAGTGGCCTTGCAATCGGTTAACTGTTTAGGCACAACTTTGTTCCACATTGGCAATAACCCCTTGGAAGGGAAGTTTTAAGTGATGCCTACAGGAACCATGAGTGAACAAATTCTTCTAGGGTGTGGATGGATGGGACACAACCGTTTCTAAATCGATTGGGACACAAGGATTTCCACACTGCAAATTGGCCTTCGGCCAAGTTACTCTCCTCATGATGACAAATGAAGAACCCTTGCCCTCCGATAATCCACCCCAAGTTGATAACCCCACTCCTCTACCCACTATCACTTCGCCCTCCGACTAATATAGAACCATGCCGCTTAAGAAGAGGCCTCCCCCCTGTGAATAGCCAATTGCCTCGCACACCCTCATCAACACCCAACTTGGGGGTAGCTCCCCAAACCTGCCTCAAAAATGCCACCACGGTTGCTAACCTTGTTCATAAGACTAACCCTGCTAATAAGCCTAACCCACCCTAGGAACACCTTTAGCCTTGACGCACACAAGGCTGAATCTCTCACCCCTGGGAACCCAAGAAGCTCCTCACAGCCCAAGGATAGCCCAAGGATATTATGAAGCTACTAAAACTCTATGGATCCCCCACCGATCCACTTCCTGGCAAAACTAGCTCCTCGTTCGACAACCACAAGCCCACAAGGTATAGGAAAACCACCAACAAAAATGCTTCCCAAGGCTAAACCATTATCGACCAAAGCCTTGGCCTTTCCCAACGACCAATTACAGGTGGATCCCGAAGCCTCTATTCCAAGCTCAAAATTTCTATGTAGGCAATTAGCAAATTTGGGTCACCCCCGACAACCAAGGTACACTATTCATACCCCAATCATCCCAAAGTTACCCACATTTCAATGGAATTACATCTTGAATACACGACCATTTCCTTATCCAAAAATAAAGACATGGCCTTCTCAGCATCTGAAGCCACGGGTACCAACCTCAAGCTCGAAGACACGGCCGTTCTATCTCAAAGACACAACCGTTTCCTTATCCAAAAATGAAGACACGATCGTACCCTTCTCGGCACCTGAAGCCATGCCCGTACCTTGGTGAAAACATGCCCATATCATTGGGTTTGCCATGGCCATGTCTTTCTTGGAAATCTATAAAAAAACGGGACCCACTGCTTCATTTCTCTTACTTTTTCCTCTCTCCCTACCCAAACTCTTGCCAATTTTTTCTTAAGATCTCACCCTTCTCCACCCGCCTCCTTTTCTTCGCAGCATGGCCGCACACTTGGACTCCTTACACGAGGTCTCAACCATACCCCCAGAAGAAGAAGCACCCACTGGGGAGTTGTTTTGAAGAATATGGGAAGCACCCCACCCAGCTATCATGTACTCAAAAAGAGTTATTCCTTGATGTAAATTTAGGGAAAGGAAACTTTGTAGTTGACTAACTCCTGAGGTTAAAATTAGGTGAAAAGATAGGGAAACAGAGGATTTGACTTGGGAGTCGATTATGATTGTTCAGCGCAGTTCTCCTTCTTTTCATTGCATGAGTGTAATGTTTTGAGAGAGGGGAAGTATGTTATATGCACATTCTGTGTGCATATACTGGGAGGCTAACCCACATTAGGCTTGTGAGCATGGGAGCATGGGAACAAGCTCTACTGGAGCATGGGTTAGGACTAACCTTAAGGGTTAACGTTAGGGTCAGGCATCCACCCCAAGGGTCACACATGGGAAATGGAGAGTCAAGAGTCACTTGAGGGCCCTCCTATATAATAGGGGCATGTGGCATACTCAAGGGAGGCTAAGGCTATGTTATCTTGAGGCTAGGTTATTATATGATGTTCTCTTGTATAGAGGATTATATCTACTCACCTACCATTTCACACTATAGCCACATGCTGTTAGATTGGAGTTATACCTCTTGATGGCATGGGACATCAAGGTAAAGGTATGATGTACTTCATTATAATTCATGTGTGCATCCCTTGGGCTCCGGGGTGGTCGGGTGGATGAGTTTATGCCTGATTTATGCATGTTTATGCATAACAGTTATCTAGAGAGATCTTAGGGTTTAAACAAGTAGTGCCACAAGGAGTTTTTTGATCAAAACCTATTCGAGACACCCCCACCTCCTAGGTCTTCTCTCCTAGGTCTTCTCCACCCCCTTCTCACTTCTCAAAAGTTGACCCCTCTTCCCCTGCCTCCTTTCAGCGCAATACCCCCTGGAGACCCTCTGTCAGGCGCGTAGAGGCAACTTCCAATCATAAGAGGCGTACTCAGAGGGAATCTGTTCTACTCATGGGGCCAAGAGGCATACTTAGAGGGAATCTGTTCCGCTCAATTTCACCGAAGGCTTCTCCAGCTTGGCCCGAGAGCTCATCAACCAAATGACAGACTATATGTACAGGTAGCAGGAGTAAGTCACAGCGGTGTAGCAACAGATACTCCTAGTAGCAAAGGCCCATCAATAGAGCTAGGAGGCCCTCCACAAGGCCACAATGGCCAACCATAACCTCTGAGTGGCCCTGTAGGATTGTGAGAGTGCTCTCACCAACACACTGGCCTCCCTCATAGAGGTTTAACACACACCAGCTCTAGGTTTCCCAAGATGCAAAACAACAGGCTCCCCATACTCTCTCTCTCACCCAAGCCGTAGCCCATGACCTTCAATAGAGAGCAGCCCAAGCTAAGGAAGACCACCACACCAGCCGTCTCGCCTTCTAGCAATACAGAGAAGTCTCAAGGAAGCCCTCCGCCACACAAAGACTCTTAGCTCAAAGCCGCCAAGGCCTACGCTGCCCAACCTTCACCCACCCCTTCTAGCCCTGTCCCCAACATGGTCGAGAAAAAATTCAATGTGCTGGACACCGCCACCACTGAGCTCCCCACCTTCTCCATCCCTCCCTAAAACCCTACCCAAACCCTTGAACTCAACTTCCGTGCTACCATCCACCTTAACCTCCTCTAGCACAACATTTTTCTCGATGAACCCATCTTCCTGCCACCTTCTCATACATCTCACCAAGCTTCCCCCGCCTCCATCTGCCTTCTAGCCACCCTTTTCTTCTAAGCCCAAATCTCCTTCACCCAACCCCACACACCCTCTTTGATCTCCCCACCCACCCCCTTTATGCCACCCTCGTCAATTGGGCACATCTTCTCAGGTGCGGCCATGAAGCACTAATGAAACCATCGACCGTGTTGTCCCAGACGGCGGGCTTTGTCCCTATCCTTACTCCTCTCCCCGCACTGTAGAAATCCTTTGCATCCTCCACCATTGGGGATAGAACATCGTCTACGCTGCCTACAGGGCCCTCCTTCAGTATGCACTCCCCCCTTACACCCCTGAAGGCCTCCTCATTCTATATCACAGGTGCCAACCTCAGCCTCATCTTTCCTCTACACCACCCCCACCACCACCCAGAACCACTACACTCTCTCCCTTCCCCCCTTAGCATCCGCTACACCCCCTCACATCCCCACTCCGCCTCTATCACACACACCCCCTTCACCCCCCACCATGACGGTCCATTTGGGCCTCCCCCTTCACTTAAAGGACATACCTTCGACATCGACAAGGCCCCCACCTCTCCTCACCACAAACCTCACCATGGTACCCTCTCTATTGATAGCCCCTCCCCCCTCATCACAACCTCACCTCAACATCCCTTCCCCCACACCTCTCTGGAGGAAGGTGAAATCCCCCCACCCCAACCGCAAAGAGAAGGAAGAGGTGGATCCACCCCTTAACCCCCTCAACTGGTGCAATCCCTTAGATTGCATGGAGTTCGAGTAGGCAATTAATATCCTGCTCGATCAATAACTCCAAGAAGCCCCCATCACCAAGGTGACTGGCTGCATGGACATCCATGTCCTACAGCCCTACCAAGCCAAACACGGCACACGGAAGCGCCCACCCCTCATTAACGTGGTGGCTACCAATGACCCCCCTCATCAACGTGGTGGCTACCAATGCTTAGGATCATCTTAGGTTGACCCTTTAACATAGTCAGCTCTAGTAGCCTCCATGTGAGGACTGGCTCCAACAGCCTCTGATTTGGAATCCCATGGTCCATCTACCTAGTGGTCACATGCTCGGGGCTCATCTCTGCATGTATCGTGGGGGGGTCTTTGAGCATGGCCCCCACTAGGTCACTTAGAGATTGGTTTACATTCAAATAGCTGCCCCCAAAGGCTCACAAGAGAGGCCAGGGTAGAGATAGACTTAGCCTCGTCGACATCAACTCCTCCATCCCTTTGAAGTGGTTGGCCCTGATACTCAACCCTTCTCCCCCACAATGCCTAGGAGTGTTCATCACCAGGCACACAATATGCCCCTGGTAGTTCATGATGGCATGGATGAGAGCTCTACCATACCCACCTTCTCTATTGGGCTTCATGGTAGAATGGAGAGAGTAGAGAATCCCTTAGAGAACTTCAAGGGATGCACCTTGTAGAGGGTGAGTGTTAACCACATGTGTTTAACATGTTTCTATGACAACTATGATGAGGAAAATTCCCTAAAGATGCTCCCAAGTCTTGAGCTTCAAAGGAAAGACAAGAGGATCTCGGCGAATCGGCCAAACCATAAAGAAAAGCCTTGTAACTATGTTATGGGTACCTCATGTCACTTACTCCTGGACGGCCTAGTGGGAAAAGGCTTGGAACTATAAAACCTAATTTCTCCTATTTGTAACTGATTCTCCCATTTATGCAATAGAATTGGAGTGTTATCTCTCCCTCTCTCTTGCAACTCTAATCTAGCATATGTGGTATGCTTGGGGTTAGGGTTTGGGTGTGATTAGTGCTAATCTCTCACTCTCATGCTTCTTCTCTCCATCTTACTGGAGTGATTAGTCTATCACCACCACGATCGGCTTTCGCAGATATCCCACACGATCTTTACCAGAGCGGTTGCATCACCCATAGGATTAGGAACCACCTTGGTGTGACAACCTGTGTGGGAGGAGGATCGCGAGCGATGACAAGCGGATATCCACACACGACGATGATGGAGCTCTTGAGCATAGCTCGAGCTTGGTGGATCAGCAACCTCCCATGACTTTTGGTTAGGTTAACATCTTTGGCACTGTCTAGGGAGCACCAATCCGCTTCTTATCAAAGCCAAATCCGATGAAGTCTCCATTACCCGCTGGTGTCAAGTAGCTATGGCATTCGGTTTTGGATTATTTGATTTGTTTTGTTGATTATTTTGGTTGTTTTGTTGTTTTTGTTTTGATTTTGTGCATAGCTCATAGTATGAAGTAGGATTAGTAAGTGTTTAAGCTAAAAATCTATAGATTTTAGTAATTAGAGAGCTTAAAAGAGAGGGTTTTTGCTTAAACCTAGAGTATTTTATGCTAATTTTTAGCTTCCAATCGTGTTTTTTGTTAGATTTGTGTACATAAGTAGCTTAGGAATGTAAGATAGAACCTTAATTAATTAAAAAAATAAAAAAACATCACAAATAATCTTTTTAATTTTTACTAATTATCACTAATCTATTGGTTAGCATGATTAGTGAGCTTAAAGAGAGTAAAAAACCAAAAAAATGAGCCTAATTTCTTGCAATTGGAGTGGCATTAGTGTTCTAAACACTTGCCTTGACCTAAATCCATGCTTAGACCACTCCCATTAGGTTATAATTATTGAGAGTTAGCACTAATTGGGCCTCATTTATCTAATTTTCCCTCTTTTGAGTGGGTTGATTTGAGGCATAATTAGAAGGGATAATTGGGGATAATAACATCATTAAATTAGCCTTAACATTGCTAATCCATGTATCAAATCTCCATCTTAAAACTCCTTACTGCTATTAAGGAGTAATTAGAGAGCAAAGAAAGATGGTTAAAGAGTGATTAACAGTGAGATTAGGGTGGATTAAGTTTTAGTCAAGTTAAAGAATCTCTAGATTAGTTGAAAACCATTAATTTGGAGTTGACCTCTAACTGTAGCCTCTTCCCACAGACTTGTCATTAAGAGGGAATCTTAGTTGTCTCCCACTCAAAAATTCAAATTCCCACCCACCCTCTAAATTCAAATCGTAGGCAAGCGTACGGCCATACCTACATAAGCATACGGCCGTACCTACATAAACGTACAAACGTACCTCCCAAAAAAGCTCAAAAAAAAAACTCACTCGTAAAAGCGTACAGCCATACCTACCTACCGTACCTACCTAAGCGTACGGATGTACCTTCCATTGATTTTTTTTTAAGTTCACACCTAGAGCCATGGCTATTCACTCACGAAGCCATGGCCGTTCGCAAAAGCCACGGCCATGCACTCACAAAGCCACGATTGTCCACTCCCTAAGCCACAATCGTTCACTCGAAGGGATACGGCCATACCTACCTAAGCACATAAATGTACTCACCCCGAGATAAGAAATCCTCCAAAAAAATAATCTCGAAAAAAAACGTATACTCAAAAAGTATGTACCTAGCTACTTAAGCATATAGATGCACCTACCGAAGCGTACGTACCTAGCTACTTAAGCATATAGATGCACCTACCGAAGCGTACGGCTGTACCTATCCCCCCCAAAAAAAATCCAAATCTTTTTTTTTAAATCTTTAAATATTTAGAGGTACTTAAGGTCTACCTTCCCAGCCCACCAAGGTGGTTTTTACACACACAAAACACCTAAAAAGACCTTATTTCACCTTAAGGGGGCGTTCACGCACAAGGAAAAAGAGAGCAAAAACTTATATTTTTTAATTCGCGTGCGCACTTTTTGAAGATTTTCTAAGCCTCGACACATACCATGGACACCTTTCGATCATGGTTGCATGCCCCGACTATCCCCATTCTGCTGGGCAGTGCTGGACCATTTTACATTCACATGTGGTGGTTGACATGCCAAGCACATTTGGCCATGAGGGTGAAATGATTTATGAAGAGCCCTCATCTAGAGGTGCACCTCTGTACATACACCAAGACATGAATAGATGTCCCAATCACACACACATGCTTCCTCCTATAACTAGGGGCCTATTCTCACCCCCCCACCCAAATTAACATTTTAAGCTTAGCACAAGCTATAGGAAGGGGAGTGCGACGACAATTGCACCCACTGACATCACATACGTGACCAATGCGGGTGGAAATCTTCAAACTCATGCCAAAATTCCACGATGTTGGAGACCCCGTATCCCACCTTAAGGTCTTCAACCAAATCTATCAAGCGTTTGAAGATTTAGATGATGCAACAAAGGTCCATATCTTTGGACTAAGCCTTGAAGGCAAGGTGGTCCAATGGTTTCAATCCTTGGACCCTTGGCACAAAGGCACTTTCAAAGCATTAAGAGAGGCCTTCACTATTGGATTTGCACCATATGGGCCCAAATGGAGCCCCTTTATCCAATTGTTCCAGCTGAACAAAAGCCAAAGAAAACCTTACACGACTACATTGTATACCTTAAGTACCTTGATTTGCGTTGCGAAGAAAGAGAAAGATTGAGTGAAAAGTAATTAATGGACCATTTCCTCTTGGGTTATTAGTGAAGGACCCCTTAACCTTTAATCAAGCCTGCAACAACTGGGCGATCTTGCTCGATGACAACATGCGAGAAAGAGATTCCACGCAATTGGACACCAAGCCAATGACAACCCAAATCCCATTTGTAACATTGCCCTCATCTCCTCCTGGGCACCATGCATTAACGGTGGCACCGCTCCCAATCCCCCACTCATACATAGAGCCACCATGACCGTATACAACGCCCATCTTTCCATTCCAACCAAACCCCATTGATCATGGAAAGATCAAAACCTGGTCCATTGCCAAGCCCATGGATCCCATGCGCTTTAGCACCCCTGAGGCACACATAACACATCATCTTCATTTTCATGTGCCTCACATGGACCCCAAACCAATGTTGCACACCATAGGTGCGCCCGCCCCATAGACAGGGAGACCACCTCTTCATTATTTCCTTTGCCATGGACCGCATAGAGTGGTGGAATGCCCTCAAGAGAAAAGCCTACCATTGACACCATAATGTCATGGTTGTGGGATCGACCATTACGTCAAGGATTGCCCTTTGCAACCAGTTTCTAACTCCACGGTCGAAGGCATGCCATCCCTCAACGTGTTGAGCGTTCAACATGGACAGATCTCCATTGTCCCATTGAATGTAATTACATGGTTTGTAGGCCAAACCCAAGAAGCTCAAAGAACCAAAGCAATCCAACAACTTAGCTACCAAATGTGCCGCATCCAAAAAGAAACAATGCTCCAAGAACATTTGCAAAGGTGAGTGTCTCAAAAAAGACCACATTCTCCTCCTCAAGAAGCGATGATCATGCCAAAATGCCACTCCCCCAAGTAGCCCTAAAGAATCAAGCTAAAATACCAAAGCAGCTGGTCGAATATCCCAACCCCATCATAGAGAACCACCATCTTCAAAACAGCCCAAGCACTGGTACGAGACTACCAAGCCCACTTCAAAGAAGAGCCATTACCACTATCCTATGCAAGAACACCCGAGGACACGCACCACCCCATAGATCTATTTACTCAATGTCCAGGAAAAGAACCTTAACTTTCACACAGAGAAGGTAAGGAAGGAGCTGCGGAGCTTTAACTCGAGGACGAGGAAGGTCTACTCACCAACCTGACGTTGACAAATGAAGATCTTGCCCCACCTATGCCTCCTAACCCTCCATTTCCTATTCCACTGGAGGCCAAGACCAAATCCCACGTTCACATCAAAGAACTCGATAAGGATAGTGAGAGAGAGTCCAACAAAGACTCACAAGGTGCCCACACAAAATTTTTTGAAGTATTTTACCCTCCTATGGCACCCAAGTCTCAACCTCAAACCCCATCAAACAAGGACCAAATTGAACTTCCATAAACCATTACCAGTTCAACCTATGAACCAGGCTTTGAAAATAAAGAATCTCATCATCAAAACAAGACCTTGCCCCCGACCTATCATCCTTTCTTTCCTCCCAAATCCAAATGCCCATTTGAACCTTGTTACAAGGGAATCCGAATTTATGGAATGACCTTAGGTATTGGATGGAACAAAAACTACAAGCTCCCATAGATGAGGTGGACATCTCAGATTCCTCAGATGAATTTGAGCCACAGTCCTGAATTACTTCATGAGAATATCCCACAACCCAAAGGTGCACCGACAATTGGAGTAAATGTGCTAGGTCACTACTTTGAAAGTGATGACACAAATGTAGCCCTACCTATTTCCTACAAAGGACATGAGGTCACGACCATCCTGGAGAGGATGGGGGTGTTGGCATAAACATCATCACACAAAAGTGTGGGGAAAAATGGGGAGAACCACCCCTGGATGACACCAAACTGGTGATGATAAGGCTATCGGACGGGACAACCATTTCGTTGATCAGCTTGATGCTCTTTGAGTACATATCTTTGGTTATGAAGGTGCAAGCTTTGCTCCCAGTGAAATAGACATGAACATTCTCTTCCTTCCATTACATTATCTTCTCCACCATTAAATACATGATGAGGAACATCAAGCCGGCCTGCTTGAGATTCATCTGCCACCATGAAGCCATAAAATTTTTCCTTTCTTTAACCATTTCGAAGCATCACCTCATTCGATGTCTCCTAAAATAGGATTTGTGCCTCCTTGTCCTCCTCAACTTTCATGTCACATGTACCAATGGTGAGGATCTCCCACAAGTTACATCCACCAACACACAAGACATGACATTAGTTGCAAACTAGGAGTTAACATTAGTAGAGGCAATAATGTTAAGTGTTTATATGAAAGGGCTTAAGAATTTGGGCTTGCCTTGGAGATCATACACATGGCAAGTAAAAGTTGTCCAGCCAACTACGCACTTCGTGTGATAAAAAATCACCCAATTTGTTTTTAGATCACCCTTTCCTTCCCTATTCATCCTATTAACTATATCTACCCCTAACGCTGGCCCCTCTGTTTACATCTTGAATATGAAGCATCGACCCTCTTCAAATCCTTGTCCTGGGAAGTGACTTATTTGGGAAAAATCATACATACATTTTCACTTCAATTCCAATATACTGTCTAGCCCACCATTTCCTAACAAGCTCTCCCTCTATAGCCTTTGCAACCATCCGTTGGAGAGACTATAGAGACAATATCACATAATGCTACTCAATTTAGTTATTTTAAAAACCAAAATCATCTTATTGGAATATTTTCAAAATAATGGACATAAAAACATACCTTTTTGTTTGCACAAGAGGCCCCATCAGTATTGTAACCATGGACTAAAGCAACATACAATGAAGAGAGGCTACTATCAATGGAAATGGGAGTAACCCTCTATGTCCTTATGTTCCTCTAAGGGAAACACATATTTCGTGCTTTTTGGCATCTGTATTACTGCATTGAGATGTTGTAGATGAGTTCCTAGAGGAGGTTTGGGCTTTATGAATTTTTTGCTAATAGCACATTTTCCACCATGAAGGGGGATGTGGATAGGTTACAAGAGAGGAGGTTCATAAGACAAAGTTGAAAACGAGCCCACAGATGGTGCACAACCTTGAAACCACTCACAAGCTTTTTTAAGGGGGTGTATTATAAGACATAGGAAAAAAATAGGTTGTATTTTTAAAAAAACAATGTAGAGGTTTTTAAAAAATGGGTGCCTAGCCACCGTATTAATGATCCACTTGTGCCTCATTAATAAAAAAATGAGTAAAAGTGATCCCGAAAGTTTAAAAGGTTATATGGATTATAATCTTAATGTGGATTATATGGCCATTTAACTAATAAAGAGTGGTGTAAGAGAAAACGATTCAAGGGTGAAAGAGAGTGGAGAGAAAGAGCACAAAGGAGAAGAAGCAAGAAATAAGAGCAACAAAGAAGCCCAAAGGAGAAGAAGAGCAGACGAATCCGTTTACAGTAGGCACTCGAGCTCACACCTCTATGTTTTTTGCAAAGATTTTATCTACATCAAGCTGCCTTTCTCCGTTTTCCTCGGCCAAGTCCGGACCAAAACCAGCCGATGGCTATCACATGAAGCTCCTTGAAGCCATTTTATCCGCTTGCTTGCAGCCAACAAGCCAATGTTTTCGTCGGGCGAAACCCACCCATTGGTTGTCTTGTGCAGATTGCTCCTCCTTGGTCTTTGTAGGTGTAGCATGTCTCCCCCATTCCTAATTTGTGTGCACGGTAGGTGGACTGTTGGGGCGTGTTTGATGCTCTTGTTTATCTGAGATCTCTGCAAAATGGTTATTAACAAACAAGAAAAGAAAAGAAAAGAATAAAATTTGCTATTGGTGCCAATCACCGAATATAGCCGAGGGAAAAAACCCAGTGGGAGAAAAGTGCCCTGGCTTGTCGATCTTATTGTGGAGTCACTGAGCTTACCCTTGCGTTGGTGGTGGATCCGTATCCACTTCTGCTGGAAAGATGGTGTCAATTTCCTCAGGATGCAAAGACAACCCCTCACAAAAACCGGCCTCTGGAGAAGGTGGTAGAGGAAGGAGTGCTTTCTCACTAAAATATGGCATTGGTTCTATGGGAAGGTTAAGCAGACAATTTCGATTTTGGAACTGCGCAATATAGGTACTCATATTGATCCAATATTGACATGTTGAGGCTTGGGGAAGGAGGGCTTGCAAGATAGGTGGTTGCAAGTCATTTAAGCTTGTATCCCTCCATTGTTGTGCTTGAACCTCCTCAGGTAATCTATGTTGATTTGGTTCTCTCTCTGGTATTCTCACATTAAGAAGATTATGGCGTTGGGGTGTAATTCCTACAATTTGCTTCATTAAGCCCGTGCCATATCGTCTAAAGTAAGAGCGGCATATCCAACAAATATGTGAAGCTTCTCCTAATACGAGTCGTGCACACTCTTGACAATGTGGAAATGGGTGATACTGTTGATAGAATAATGTGACAAAGTGATGCCCACAGTAATTTTCACCTAAGGGAGCATAGAAGTACCTAGAATGTGTTTGAAACGGAGGAGCACTATAACCCCCGCGATGATCAGGTCGAGTACTATCAGGGTCAATGCATGGTGGACATGTATCTCGCCAAATATCCATCAGGAGTTATCTGGACGTAGAACAATGAAATTCAGAACACTCATATCCATCATTACAATTTCGATCAAAAACAAGATTATCTCAAAAAGAGCACATCTTCTAAAGGCATAAGGAACTACATTATTCAAACATTGATCTACCAAAGAGCTTCAATTGTAGTGTTAATGCCTTATCTTTGGTTTTAGGTATATCCTTTTTAAGAGGTGGGAATTTTAGCAATTGTCTTGGAATTTGAGCAAGATAAGAGGATTTAGGCATTGAAATGCTAGAATCTATGCTCAAATGAGACTCATTTGGACTTGTCTTAGGTACACAAGTTGATGGTGGAATTGTGTAACAAGGAGAAATTGGAACAACCGATGTTTCAATACATGTTTTAGGAAGATCAACACAAGTAGATTTGTAGGTGCTATTACAGCCACCTATCCTTTCTTGAAGAGTTTGTGTTGATTTCTTTTGCACCCACTGATATGGAAAATCAAGGGTGGCTTTTGGAATCTTTCTGAAACACTCTTTTACCCCTAGCAAACCATGGCATTTTGGAAGCCAAATTGCTGTTGCCCCCTCATAATAGCCTTGTGCTTTAAGAACATGTTTTGGGACCCATTGAGTAACAATCCGAGGTTTAGGCTTGGAAATGATGTGCTTTTTAGGAGGCTTGGACTAGATGGTACAAGTTTGTACGCATCTTTGGGTAGCCAAATTGATAATTCCTTCTTGCCTAGCCTTCTTTGAGCAGCAACTAGAGTAGTTGGAACATGCCATGGCCCTCACTTGAGTACTCATCAATTATCCACATCATTTGTTTTGGAGCTTCAAGAGCAGATTTTGAGAGTGGGTTGTGTAAGGTAGAAACATTACCCTTTTGACACGATACAGCTCGTGGAGTAGCAGATCCCAAGATGTAATCAGAATCAATTTGCAACTTGTATTGTCTATTCTTCCAATCTAATGAGCAATTGGTAGCACTTAACCACGATCGACCGAGAACAGCCTCTACTACTGCCTTGGACTTACGTGCCACATAAAAGGGCACTGACATCATCTGGTGATCCTGAATAGTCATCATAATGACACATTTTCTCTCTATAGGGTTATCTTCCCCTGAGAAGCTTCGTAGGTCCACAGGAATGTGTACAAGTGTGGGTTGACCCAAGGCTATCCATGTGTCAAACGAGAGAACATTATAATCTGCACCAGAGTCAATTAAGGCAGAGACAAAGTAGGTAGTCTCATGAAGATGGAGGCACACTGAATATTGAATGGATCGACATATGGTTCATCAGTAGCCAACTGTAAGGCCATCATAGAAGCTTTGCGACGCTCCTTGGCTTTTGCAACTCTAGCTTTAGCCTCCTCTTGAGCCTGACGTTTAAGTAGGTCAAGTGCTTCTTTCCGTGTTTGTGCAGCATGCATCTGTTGAAGCATGGCTTCAGTTAATGGTTCATTGTATTTCTTGAGACGACTTCCATTAATGAAGTTAGGCATTTGCTCACCTTCTAGTGTCTCTAAACGCACTGCACCACTTGGAGTAAGCTCATTAATCACAAACGGTCCTAGGCCACGTTTCTTGAGCTTTCTCTTATGCTTCTTAAGTGTGTACAAGAGCACAAGGTCCCCTTTTTTGAATCGGCCAGTTGTTACATTTCTATCGTACCATTGCTTCTGTCTCCTCTTCTCGGCATATATCCCCATTACCGCCAATAAGCGGGTCTCATCAAGCTTTTCCAATTCGTCAACGCGTTGTGAAAGCTCATGACCAGTCCAATCCAATTGTTTAGCTACTCGTAGAGTAGGTACAAGAAATTCAATGGGAAGAATTGCATCTAGCCCAAAAGCAAGTTCAAATGGGGTTGTGCCCACAGATGTTTTATAGGCTGTCCTATATGCCCAAAGAACTGAGTGCAACTTTTGCTCCCAATCAGTCCTATGTCCCTCAACAATCTTTGTGAGTGCTGTGCAGAGAATCTTGTTAGTACTCTAAGCTTGTTCATTGGTCTGGGGATGATAGGGTGCAGAACGCTTGTGAATTACCATAAATTCTTGAAGCAAAAACTCTATGACCTCATTCACAAAGTGTACACCTTGGTCACTAACGATTTCAATGGGTAAGCCATAGCGTGTAAACACGTACTCATACAAGAACTTGGCTATGGTTCTGGCATCATTTTTGACTGTAGCCTTTGCCTCTACCCATTTGGTCAAATAGTCATAATATATTCAGCATGCGTGTGACGAGCTGGAGGTTTAATGGGACCGACAAAATCAATATCCCATTTTGCAAAAGCACGTGTGCTTAACATAGGCCGCAATGGCATATTGTCCTTTGTGATGGGAGGTTTGGTCCTTTGACAATCGTCACAACGTTTTACATATTCTTCGGCATCCATTTGTAAGGTTGGCCACCAAAGCCCAGACCACCTAATCAACTTAGCTGTGGTATTGCCCGAAAAGTGTCCACCTCCAACACCTGCATGTGCATGAGTCAAGATTTTCAAGTAGTCAGCTTCACTTACACACATGTGTAAGTTGCAATCCTTGCCCCTCTTGTAGAGTTGGCCCTCTATCAGTATATAGTTTGCCGCTTCAATTTTAATAGCATGCTTTCGAAAAAGCTTGGATCAACTGCTTTGAGGTCTTTATAACTCCAAGCAAAAACATCGCGATACTCCTTTATTGTTTGTATTAATAACTTCTCCTCATCTAAGGACAAGTCTGTGGCAATCCACACATAGCGAGGCTCTTCTCCTGGCTTAGCAATATCAATCTTTTTAGCATCTTCTGGACCATTATATGAAACCCCTGGCATGCTTGGTTTTTGTCGCATGGGCTGTTGAAGAACAATCTTCCGATCTTGAAGAGTGTACTGTGTGAAATTGGGAGGAACATTGAGACCTTGTTCTTGTCCACTTGAGTCTTCACTCATTGAAGACCATGTGGTCCTTTGCCATCTTGCATCGAATTTTTTTGTTCAACCGTTGTCTTTGCACTTCCGACACTCTCTTTTGAATCGGTTTTAGACTTGAGTTTTGGTTTTTGTTTCTTCATTTTTTTACGATTTTTGCTAACAGTTGTTAGCTTTTCTCCTGCTTGGAATCCATCTGATCGTTTTACTTGGTCTTTGATACTATCTTGTGCTTGGACATAGTATAGATATCCGTTCTTTCCTGAGAAGTGAGGTGGTGGTCGAGAGTTTTCACTCTTAGACTCCTCCTTTTCTTTTTGTAGTCTCTCACGTTCCCGCTCATCTTGTCTACTGATTCTCTTATGGCTCTTACAGCATTTACGTTTAGGTCGGCTTCGAGGGATCTCTACTTGAACCTCCCTTCCTCTCAAGAGTAAGCGTGCCGTTCCTAACTCTTCCTCAGGGATTGTCACATCATTATTAAAATCAGAGTCCCAGCCATCTTCCTTATTAGCATCATTAGCAGATTCGAGTGTTAAATCCTCCACTGAGACTTCCTCGACATGCATAGCTGTTGTGGATGTATCCCTATAGTACAAATCATCTAGAAGGGCACGTGGTTGTACCATTCGTATAGGAATAATATCATAGCTGTTGTGGATGTATCCCTATAGTACAAATCATCTAGAAGGGCACGTGGTTGTACCATTCGTATAGGAATAATATCATATCCATCTGAGTCACAAAATTGAATTGGCTTCGGTAAAGCACATGTCGATAATGTTGCAAGGACATGACTCCATGCTAGTGGATCAATTAAATGCTCAAGGAAGGGTTGTGGAATGTATGCCTCATCTGATACACTTCGATTACCCTTAAGTCTCTCAGTGTTGAAATCCCTACATGAGGCTCCACACATCCACAGATCTTCTCGCCCATCTGACAATGTAACTCTTGAGCCCTCATATGAAGCAGAATCAAACTCATCTATTGGAGACCTTGTTACATCACGATAAGAGTGATTCCTTAGGTTGACTCTTGTGATGACAGAATCATGTCGGAGGTACAAATAATTGTATCCCCAATCTTGAATCATTTGAAATTGTCACATGAATGGTCTACCCAATATAACTTCATAGTTTGGATGTTTTCCAAAATCCACTACTGCAAAGGTGTGCTCATATTCAATCCCACATGTGGTGACCAATATGTTCTCAAGCAGCCCAAGGGGATGTTCTAAGCTTCCATCTGCTAGCTGCAAGCGCATCCTGGTACTCCTAATAGCTGGTTTGCCCCACTTTTCCCAAATGGACCTTGTCACAATGCCCACTCCTGCACCACTATCAAGTATTGCAGTTAAAGCTACTTTTCGCACTTCTAATGGGAGGGTAGCATTTCCCTGATCGTCCTCACAAAATTTTCCTACTTTGTTGATAGGAACTGGCATAACATGCTTTGTTTCGGGGTGTATAGTACACTCATGGTGACCCTTTTGTAGCAATACCTGCTCTGACAAACATGTGACAATTTCATTCCACAACTCAGGTCGAATTTTTATCAAATCAAGCAAAGGTAAGGTACAAGCCATTGGTGCTGACAAAATAGCTTGCACGGTATTCATATCCTTCTCCTTTGTCAACCTTTTATGCATGGAGGGTATCCTCAAGGTTTGAGAGCAGTTCTCATATTCTCCCAGATATGATGGTAAGGTTTTCATTGTATGCTTACTTCTAGGAGAAACAATTGTTTGAACTTCTTCCTAGATGCTTGGGTGTCTAAAGTTGTTTTCCGTGCCCCTGGTAAAATCCACCTCAGAGAATGGAGGCGAACTAATAGAGGACATGTTCTCATTAACTTTCTCATGAACTGCGGCCCACATCTCATTTGCCATGTCCTCATTAGCATCAATAACTTCATCATTGCATGGGAAGACAAGGCTAGGTGGTGGCAGAATACCTCCTTTTAATTGAGTGTCAATTGGTGCAGACCTTTCGCTATGAGCTTGTGAAATGAGCTCACTTTTCATTTCCCAACTTGATGACACTTCTGGTATGGTTTCTAATGTTGGCTTAAGAGAGGTTGGGCCCCGAGGAATAGGTGGTGGTGGTCCCTCAAGTATTGTCTGAGCTTCCCTAATGAGTTGCTGATGTACAGCTAGATTGATCTTCTCCTCACGAGGGTTTGGGTATTCTTGAAGCTTCTTGGGTAGCTCAGATAAAGCTGCAATGCGACTTCTATGAGCATCAATGATGGCATCTAGAGTCTCATTCACTTTATCCACAAAAACAGAACCCCCAGAACTATCCTCAGTCGTACTAGTCTCATCTTGTTTAGCACTAGGCCCAGGTTGAGGTTGATGCTCCTCATGCACTTCTTGGGATGTAAAAGTTTTATCCCTCATATTTTGTTAAGAGGCTTCTTGAGAACTAGTGGATGCACTTTTAGTTTGCTTGTTTCGGTTCTTCTTCCTCCTAGTGGTCTTTTTTCTATTGTCCACTAGATTTGCCTTTGCATCCCTAGTTCGAGGTGTCTCATCAGTCTGTATTTCGGCATTTCGTGTCTGTGATCTAGTCATGACTCTAAGTGGCACGACATCCTCATTCTCAGATGAAGGTGGAGATGGAACTGCCCCTACAAGGTTGAGTGAGACCTTTGGTTGAGAGGTGCCTTCCTCATATGGTTTCAACAGACAATCCTTTGGGAAGTGTTCTACACAACACCCTAGACAATATCTTTCAATTGGTGGAAACTGTTGTACTGTTGTATTGATCGAGTTGCTTGCCTTGAGCGATGTGGACAATCATGAGCCCAATGGGGTTCTCCGCACTCATAACAGGGGCCCATTGGTTTGGCCTCTACTTTCCTTGGCTGCCATTGACCTAAGGGGCCTGGAGTCCTAGGTTGGTAGCCGCGTAGCAACATCAAAGAGTTTTGTTCCCCTGGTTGAGCCTCCAGTGCTTGGCTTGGGTATGCGGGACTTTCAAAGAGATTTTCCTTGGATGAATATGATGCGTATTCCTCCTCCACATAGCCTGGGTTTACCAAGTCCCTACACATATTTGAATTGTCGTAGTCCACAACCCTTACAGGAGTAGTCCCAGGAGCAGGAGATTGGGCACCAAGAACAGGTCGTGCTTGCTCTTGTGCCATCGGTGGCTTACGTTCAAAATTAGTATACTGTTGATACATTTGTGGAGCCACTCCACTCCGTGGGGCTGCTCACGCTCCTGTCTCATTCTTGCAATGCGAGTACATTCCTGTGTGGTGTGGGTAAAGTTCCAAGCACAGGCTTGGCACCACTTTTTTGTGGGTTGGTTTGTGACTAGAGGAGAAAAGGTATTACATTCCTCTGTTTTATGGTTACCGCCACATGCTCCACAAAGATGAGGACCTGTAGGAAGTACACTCCTCATTCTCTGCTGCTATTGTTGTGGCTGCATGGGTGGACGATAGGTCTGTCCCAATCTCCTTAGTACTAGGTTAGCTATCTGGTCTGGATTTACTAGCACGCTAGACCCTGAACTTTGGTCATCACCCCACTGATCTCTAGGTTTCACCTCAGGGTCAGAACCATCTTGGAATTTGAAGTTATCGGTGAAATCCATAGCATCATGGCAACACTCATTGAAATTTGTATGCTTCTTCGCATAGAGATGTGTATGCAGTGTTGAATTTTTTGAGTCCTTTTAAGAAGAGAGAAATTAATCGACTTTGGGCAGGCTTCTCATCTTCTGGGCAACGATTAATATACTGCTTCATTCTATTTACACAGTCTCTAACACTCTCATTCTCGCCTTGCTTGAAAGAGTAGATGTGTGCTACCGTGTCATGTTGAATTCCCATCAAGGAAAAAGCAGCAATGAATCTCTCTTCCAAAACTCGTAAAGAAGATTTGTCTGAAGCCTCTAATGCCTGAAACCAAGCAAGGGCCTTTCCCTCAAGAGTGAGTCTAAATCCTTCAATTTGAGTATGCTTGTCAGCCACTTGCTCAGCTCGAACTGCTTGCCTAAATGCTGCTACATGGTCATATGGATCTCCCGACCCTTCATACTTCTTTACCAGTTTCTGAAGAGTTGATGGCCTTACTTGTCTTGAATACTCATCATAAGGCCTACGGCCTCTCACTCTCAGTGGGAATTGTTCCTCTCTTTGGTAAGATGGTCCACATGCATCCAAAATTGGTGTGGGTCCCCTATTACCAGCCTCACCAAACCCTTCCAAAGATCTTGTCACCCGCATTTCAGGAGGTGCATTTATGGGAGGCCGAGTTGGCTCCCCTCTCCTCCGATTGTCATAGTGAGAAAGATGTTGTGGTGTGACCGGTGGTCACACATTTGGTGTAGGACTATATCTTGGTGCTAGAGTTGGGCTACTAGCACTGGTCCACTTAGATGTTGAAGGTCCCTCTCTAGTGAACTCTCGTGGGGGAGGAGCAACAATTTCTCCAAGAAAGGCTGTCTCTCCTGGTTTGGCTGTATTTGTTGAGAACACTTCCATGAATAATGGTTGTCCTTTCCACGTGAGCTCCCGAATCTCTTTCCAATCTAAGGTTCGGTATTCATTGGCCCATTTATCAATTATTCGGTTCATGTGTCCTGCAAGCTTCTCAACTACCACCACAAGAGCTAGAGGAAGGTCTAGCTCTGGCATTCTAGTTGTGGCTTAATATCCCTCTAAAGAGTCCTTATAGACCTCTTGAAGTGGGTCATCCTGTAAGACCTTTGTCACTGGAATTTGTCGTACAAACTCCCATTGGTTCTCAGCCCCCTGATCCATTTTGCTCTTACCTTTCCTATCCCTTTCCAAATTTAGATCTACAAGAAGTAAATCATCTATGGATGGTTTTGAGGATTGGGCATTAGATGGTCCAGGCATGCTCGGCTCAATGAGCCAGTCATCTCTAGACTCCCTTGCTCTGGAAAGTTTTGATAAGTCTAAAAACTCGGTTTTAGAGAGCTCCCCTAATTTGTCTACATTCTCTGGATGGTAGGTGACTTCGTAGCGAACACCATCTCCACCCATGTACATGTTACCCTGGTCATTGACTAGAGGTGCTCTATCAAGTTCTGAGAAAATGTCTGTGATCTTAACAAGATACCGTTGTTGTGGATCTCTAAAGATCTCAGCTCCTTGAGCATTCGTGTAGACATATTGGAGTCTCACATTGAGTGTTAACCCCATGGTGTCGGCTTCAAATGGATTAAAAGATTTTGTGGGTGTCCTATTTGGGGCTAAGGGATGACTATTTGACGGCCCTAGATTGTCCATGGACAATGAGCTAGTTGTTCTGGAAAAGGTATCCGATTGGGATTCGGAAAAGGTTTCAGCAATATCTGCCAAATTTCCTACTGATTGGGTCCCACTTTCTTGCGTAGGTACTCTAGAAGGTGCCCTAGGTCCTATGGCAGAATCTATAAGACATCCCGACCGCAAGTGCATAAGGTCAATTTTTTTTTGGGGGTTTTTTATGTGGTTTTGTTTTTTTTTGTCTTTGTTTTTGTTTTTTATTTTTTTTATTTTTTATAAATATATATATATATATATGTATATATATATATATATATTCTACCCTACCTAACCACTGAAGGCAACTAAAATGAGTATGTGTGGTGTAACTATCTATCTTATTTTTTATTATATATATATATATTTTTTATTATTTTTTCTTTTCCTAATTATAAAAAATATGAATCACGCTAAAAAAAGTACTAATTATGCACAAAATTACAAAAATTTTAAAACAATGCAAGTTACCCTAATTATGCAAAAAATTAAAAAAAATGAAGAATTACAAAATATGCAAAAAAGTTGACTCCTAAAAAATACTTAATTTATAGAATTTTTTTATTTTTTTATTTTTTTATTTTTTAAATTTCTATTTCTTTTCTTTTCTTTTCTTTTGTTTTCTTCTCCTTTTGTTGTTTTTTTTGTGTTTGTTTGTTTTTTTTTAATTTTCTCTTTCTTTCTTTCTTTCTATTCTCTCTTTTTTCGCTTTTCCCTCTTTTTTCGCTTTTTTTTTCTCTTTTTTCGCTTTTTTCGCTTTTTTCTCTTTTTTTAATTAAAAAAATTATATTTTTTTATTATTTTGTTGTTTTTTTAATTTATTATTATTATTTTTTATTAAAAAATACAAAAACATGAAAAATTAATTAAAAAATAAAAAAATAAAAAAAATAAGAAATGCACCAACCTTATCCTTCACCGCCTCGCCGGATTCTTCGCCGGCGTGCACGTGGTTCTGCCAGCTGCACGTCTTCTGCCTTCTTCTACACTGCTGCCGACAGCCTACAGCCTCGACGCCTTTCGCTCCACTTTCTGCCAACTGCTCCGCGTTGCGGCTTGCTATAGCCCGCCCGCGCTATGGTTGCTGTCCGGCTCAAAAGATAGTCACAGCCGGCCTTCGCTCCGTGCTGTCGACAGCCTGCACTTCGACGCCTTCCGCTCCACCAGTCAACCGCCTGCTTGACGCCACACAGCCCGTCTTCACTCCATGCTGCCTACGCCGTCCACTCAATGCTGCCGATGCCTTCCACTCCGCCTTCTCCTTACTACAGCCACTGCCTACAGCCGCAGCCACCGCTTCCACTCCTTCTTTGCTGCGGGTGAGGCCAACCCCGTCAACGCCTGGGCCTCCCCACCTTGCCTTCTTCGCTTCTGCCCGCCTACACTCAGCTGCCAACGCCTTCCACACCGTCCACTTCTCCTGGACCTCCCCGCCCTACCTTCTTTGCTGCGGGTGAGGCAGAGACGGCCAACCCCGTCAACGCCTGGGCCTCCCCGCCTTACCTTCTTCGCTTCTGCCCGCCTACACTCAGCTGCCGCCTTCCACACCGTTTTCTGCTGGCCTTCTGCAATGCCTACAGCCAGCCGATTTTTTTATGTATTTTTTTCTTTTTTTTTAATAAATAAAAGCTTCCACGCAGGTCCTTCCGCCTCTTCCACCTCCACGGCCTTGGCCTTTCAGCGTATATATATATATATATATATATATATATATATATATATATATATATATATATATATATATATATATTTCCTTGCTGCGCTTCAACGCTTCCCACAAGCCTTTCCACCTTCGCTAGGCCACCTCGCTTTCAGCCGACCACCCAACAGTTGCACGTATATATATATATATATATATATATATATCTATTTATTTTTCTTTGCTGCGCCTCCAACGATACTCCTCTTACAGCCCCTACGTCGGAAAATACAAAAACAGAAATCACTTGAACCTACTTAATGGCGGGATTACTCTACCGCAATGGGGTTTTAATTTTTTTGCTTCTAATCAAAGAACAGAAAACACACAAGGCGCCCTTGAGATCACACACTCAATGCCCTTGCAAACTCTACTCTAATCTACCCTAATCCACGATTTTGCAATCAATGGAGCACTTAGTATGAAGTAATGGTTAACACCCTTCACTAACTTAGGTGTGCGTTCCCCGGCAGCAGCGGCGCCATTGTTTGGTTCATCATAGCATAGCAGAGGCTACACTCCAACCCACACACTTTGTCAATCCGTGAATGCAACCCGGTTAGCGCATACAAGCTATCCCGAATGGGAGAAGATTAGTTAACCACACACTAATGACTTCTAGTCCTACTCAATCCTTCTTCAACAATCAAGCAATCAATCTAACATAATCAACACATCAAGATTAGGCTACACTTAAGCACAAAAATGCAACTTATGCAAAGAATCTAACATGCAAAGAGCTATCACACAAGCCTCAACTACACATCATTTCATGCACAAGCTTCATCACATGCACTCTACAATTCACAAATCAGATTTTAGCATCAAAACATCATTAAGAAATCTAGATTAGCAAGTGTGTAGACCACAATCTCAAATCATTGAATACATGGAGAATAGAGAGTACAAGATTGAAGCAAGAATGGAGATGGAGAGCCTTGGGAGAGCACATGAGAAGGAGCTATGGAGCAAGCTCTCTCTATGAGCCTCTCAACCAAATGACCAAAGAGTCCCCCCTAGCTCTCAAATGAGCCACTTTTTATACAAAAACTCTAAAACTCCCAAAAGTTCCCATGTGGGATTATTGTCAAGCCCTCTCCCACATTCATCTACAACTTGGAACTCTTTACAAGAGCCCTAAGTGTCTTTTTTGTTGCATCCTTGCATTGATCTTCATTCATCATGCAACATTTGGCTTTGTTCTAAATCTACAAAAGAAATATGTATATTAGTTAGAGGAAATTATATTGCAATGCATATTAGTGAGAATAAATTTACTTAAGCTTGGAAATACTTATGACCTTAGTAGAGTAGGGTTCTAGTAGGTGCTCATAAATGCGCTCATCCTTCTCTAACAAATAACATTGCGATTCATATATGCTGCTGCAAGACCAACAAGTGTCCCAGTTCCAGAGAGAATAAATCCACAACAGTATCCCCAAGCTTGTTGAACAATGAAACGATATACTTGTAGAACTTATGGCCTCTCTAGCAACCACCTCTCCAAGAAGAGCCCTTTCTTTTGACCAAATCTTCAGGAGGAACTCTAGTGATTTAATAAATTATTATTCAAAATCAAACTATATGACGAATCTTGGCGATGGCGATGCAACTGTGATTGTCACACCAAAGAAGAGTAGATCCGGTAGGAGGACAGCCGAGCTCCTCCAATAATCTCCACAACGATATCACCTCACATGCAGCATAACAAACTGCACGGTATTTCACCTCGGTAGAGGAAAGCGCCACAGTAGGCTACTTTTTACTGCTCCAAGAAATGGCTCCAGACCCAAGTGAAAAAACACAACTAGTGGTCGAACGCGTGTATCTGGATCTCCAGCCCAGTTTGCGTCAGACCATCCAACAAGAGTGCGTCCTTGGCCATAAAAGATGCCAAAATCCAGAGTGCCACACAAGTACCGAAGAACTTTGAGAGCACATTGCCAATGCTACTGACGGGGTTTGGATGAGAAGGAACTCAATAAACTGACTGCGAAGCATATGTCCAATCGGGAGTAGGTCAACCATACCAAACAACCGACGAGAACCCGATACTATCCCTGATCAGTCCTCCCCGGAGAAGCATGTGAAGAAAGCTTCTAACCAATATCCATAGGAGAAGATACTGGTTTGCACCCAGTCATCTGAAATCTGTCGAGAGTCTCCCGAGTGTACTTCTGGTGAGAGAAGAAAATGCCCTTCGAGGTCTGCCAAATCTCAAAGCCAAGAAAATAATGCAAGAGGCCAAGATCCGTCATCTCAAACTCTACCAAAGCATCCATAACAGAACGGATCTGCACAGAATAAGAACCTGTAAAGATGAGGTCATCAACATAGACCATAATGATAACAATCAACCCTCTCTCAAAAGGAGGATATAAAGGTTCGAATCTGCGTGAGAACGGCGTAGGCCGAGCTTTTGAAAGAACTCATCAATCCACTGGTACCAAGCTCGCGGAGCCTACTTTAGACCATATAAAGCCTTCTTCAGCGATACACATGATCCTGTTCGCCCGGAACAACAAATCCTGGTGGCGGCTGATTAATATAAACCTCCTGTGTAAGCTCTCCATTCAAGAAAGCTGACTTGACGTCCATCTGGAAAATGGGCCATCTATGATGTCTTGCAAGTGCAAGAACGGTGCAAATGGTAGTCATTCGGGCCGTTGGAGTGAAGGTCTCATCAAAGTCGACACCAAGGCGCTGAGCATAACCCTTGGCAACCAACCTCGCCTTGTGCTTGTCCAAGCTGCCATCAGCTCGGAACTTTGATTTGAAGATCCAATGCACACCAATCACCTTATGCTGCAGTGGCCAAGGCACAAAAATCCAAGTGCCATTCTGTTCGATAGCATCCCGCTCTACCTTCATAGCACGACGCCAAGGCTCATGTGAAAGAGCCTCGTCTACAGAAGTGGGATCAGAAGGACCATTAATGATAGTAGACATAAGAGCATAATTAACAAACATGTTACCCTCATGAATTTGTTTCCCTGTAACTCTGGAAGAACGCCAAAGAGAACCAGGCGGAGGAGCAGAAGGAAGCTCACGTAACCCAGAATCACGAACTGTCTGATAATACCAACCAGGTACAGATCTGCTCGAACTCGCTGGAGGAGGAGCAAGGTCATCATCATCTAACTTAGTATCCTCAGCTAGAGGTGTAACAGAAGTAGCGGGAGCAGGAGGAGGAGGAGAAGGAGGCGGAGACAGAGGTGAAGGAAGAAGAAGCTCACCACCCCCCTCTGAAGATGTAGGAGTCTCATCGAACACCACATCACGGCTCACAACAACTTTATCGGCCTGAGGATCATAAAGACGATATGCCTTGGACATAGTGCTATATCCGAGAAAAGTCATGCACTGAGACTTCGAGTCCAACTTGGAGCGATGCTCCTTAGGCACACGAACATACGCCGTACACCCAAATATCTGAAAATGAACAACGGAGGGCTTCTCACCATGGAAAGCCTCATATGGAGTTTTATCGGGAAGAGTAGCAGTAGGAGACCTGTTTTGAATGTAGACAGCAGTGGAAGCCGCCTTAGCCCAGAAACGTCGAGGTAATGAAGAATGCTCAAGCATAGCATGGGCTATCTTCATAATGGTCCTATTCTTCCTCTCGAAAAATCCATTTTGTGATGGAGTATATGATGTAGTAAGCTGTCTCCGAATGCCATGTGTCTTGCAATATTGGTGAAACTCTTGGGATGTGAACTCACCCCCTCCATCGGTCCTAAGAGCCTTGATCGAGTGACTGGTCTCTTTTTTCACCTCAGCTTTCCAATCACAGAAGTGCTGAAAAGTCTCATCCTTGGTCTTCAGAAAGAAAACCCAAGTATATCGGGTAAAATCATCCACCATCACGAGCATGTACAATGCCTTACTCAAAGATGCGGTACTCATAGGACCACATAAGTCTGCATGAATGAGAGCAAGTGATGTCGAAGATCTGTATGTCGCCTCCTTCGGAAAGGCGGCTCAGTGTTGCTTCCCCTGTAAACAAGAGGAACAAGGAGTAGACGGAGCCTTGATGGTCGGTACTCCCTTAATCAACCCATCCTTCGAAGCTCGCTGTAGAAGCTGATAGCTCAAATGGCTAAACCGAGCATGCCAAAGAGCAGAAGAAGCACCAGAAGAAAGCAGAGCGGTCAACTTGTAGAGAGACCACTATCTTGGACTCCCTGAGCCAAGATGCTACCAGTCGCCTTATCACGAATGGTAATCTCATAACAAGAAAAGATCACCTCCGCACCCTGAGCTGTAAGAGCACTCACTTACAAAATGTTAAAAGCCAAATCTGGAATATACAAAACATCAGAGAAGTACCTCTTGTCCTCGTCAAAACGGAAGATGGGGATAGTGCCATGACCATGCACTGGCATAGAAAAAGAATCACCCAGAGTGATCTCGCTTGATCTGGCAGCCTGATCTGGCAGTGAAGTCCTCGAACCAATCTCAATGGGGTGTCATATGAGCAGTAGCACCACTATCAACAATCCAAGATCGTGAGACTGAGAAGTCACAAGAGCAAGTATACGCCGAGTACCTGCTAAGAGAAGAATGCCATCATCCTTCTTGGGTTGAGACACCGCCGTTGAGGAAGAGTTCTTTGCTGCTTCATCATGCTTCTTCTTGTGACATTGGGGTGACTTGTGACCCTTCTTGCCACAATAATGACATTCAATGTCCTTATTATTTGAAGATTTGTTGTCTTTATCCTTGTCGAAATCCTTGGAGTTCTTGTTAGAACCCCCTTTTCCTTTCTTTGTTGATTCTTCCCTTTATCTTGTGCTGCCAAAGCTCCATCAGGGCCACCATAGGTGCCAGTCCACTCCTCAAAGCGAGACTCAATCTGCATAACGGAGGGGAGAACTTCCTCCCAAGTAACTACGACAGGACGAGGAGAAGAAACAAGAGACTGAAAGTATGCATCAAACCTCTTTGGAAGTTTGGAGAGTAGCCGAATAGCCATGTCTTCTGTAGAGATGTCCTTGCCACAAACAGGCTCGTCCCGGAGATCTTTCATCTTCAAGAGATGAAAGTAGATAAAGATGGAAAGGCAAAAACTGATAAGTTCATCAGTTGCTTTTCCAACGCCAAAATCCGACCCGGAGACTTAATCTCATAGAGATATGCAAAAGCCTTCCAAACTTCATGTGCAGCATCTACTGTACGCACATGAGAGAGAACAAAATCGTGATAGTTCAACATCAGAAAGGAAAAAACGCGTCGATTATTCGACTGCCAAATATCAAGCTGTGCCTGAGTCGCACCACCGGAAGCAAGGGTGGGAGGGGTGGCATTGGCCGGTGGTGCAACAAGCCAATCCCAAATATCCACGCCACACAAGGCTGATTTCACCTTCACCTTCCATAGGGTGTAGTTGGAACCATCCAACTTGGCAGACTCAGCAAACATATGTCGGTGCAGCCATCACAAAAGCTTGGGCTCAATCTCAAAAAATGCACAAACTCTGAAGAAGAAGTGTCCTCCACAGGTACCAAGAGTGCCACCAAAGCCTGCAACACCACAGACCCCCTCTGTAAAGGAGCAATCCCACTGGAGAGGAAAACGCAGCACAGAAAGCTGTTGTCCTAAAGAAAATAGGCCGCCTATGTCCCAAACTCCACGTGGAAAAGAAAATGCTAGTCAACAAGTACCTAATGAGATTGAGTTAATGAAGCCAATTTGAAGGCGAAAAGACCAGCAGGTGCTGTCTAGAAAACGCAGCAACAAAGGGCGAGAGAAAATGCAGAGGAGAAGGTGCTGAAAATAGGGCTGAATCTGGGCAGCAAGGAGGTTGCTAAACCGGGAGCGATGATACCATGAAAGAGTGCACAGAGAGAAAGTAGAGTGGCACTAGAATGTGCTGAACAGAGAGTGCAAGCGAGAGAGAGAGAAAGAGAGATATGGAGAGAACTATGCTGAATATACTGAAGAAAAACAGTCCCAAGCAAGAGACTACAAGTCTCATAAGTGAGGGAGCAAAATATGTACAAGACTGAATGAGAAATGAGAGGCCAGCACCCACTATTTATAGTAGGGAGAAGCTGGCTGACTGGAGCTGCAAAACAAACCGACTAGAGCTATTGGACAAGGCCAACTGGAAAATGCCAGAAAGGCTGGGAAAAATCCCAGAAAAATACTAGAAAAAGGGGTGGCCAGCCCACAAGCAAGGGCCATGCAAAAGGGACCAAATGGGCACCATAAAAGAGCAGAATTTGGGGATGAATGTGCTAACAAGAGCAAGCAGAACTGACGTAGCTCTTGGAAGAAGAACTAACATTGGATAGCTCGTACTAAGAGTGAGGAGAGAGTCGTGCACTCTACCTTTTTCTTGGGACTGATGTCGATCTTGAAAGGGGAGTATTTTTCGAGGCGTAAATCTCTCTTCATAGAGAGAGAGAGAGAGAGAGAGACGTTTGTCGTCCTCTCCCTTGGGTCTGCCACCCTCTCTTGTGCTATCGCCTCACAACCGTGCGTGGAGAGCACCCTCTCCCTTGCATCCGCCGCCCTCTACTGTGCTGCTGCCTCACAGTTGTGCGTGGAGAGCAAAAACATAGAGGTTTGATAAAATATACATAGATATATATAGATCCCTATATACATATATATTTATATACATACATACATACTATAATATATAATATACATACATAGATATGTGTGTGTGGGTGTGTGTGTGTGTGTGTATATATATATATATATATTTCTTAAAAGGATAACCTAGATGAAATTGGACCAACCAGCCTCCAAAAGTGCTCCTAGGTTAGATTTGACCTCGTACAGCCCTGATACTCAACCTACACACCATAGCTGACTTCTATTTCACACTCTTCTGACCTGAATCAACCCTAGCTGACACCTGCTGACTGCAATCTGATTGTAACCTAATTCAGTTCCTTATTGTTGCTGACCACCACTGTCAGATTTTAAATAAGGTCATGCACCGCCCCATATACGCATTGCCCTTGATAATGACCTTTCACACTTTTTTGATCTCGCATTAACTGTTATGTGTCTATGGGGTCGTTTGTTATTTTATTTTATGTGCATTATCGACGTTGTTGCCTCTCCACATTGCCCCCATAGCCACTTCATTCTGTCAACTCCACCAAATAGAGCCTCTGCAATAGCACAACACGACCACCGCCTACACACGGCCATCCACACAACATTGACACCTCCATGACCTTCACGAATTCCCTCCATTCCCCTAGCGAAACTACCTTTCCAACTGCAACGAGGGCTTTAACAGTCACATACAAATCATGCAATAGCTTGCAACATTTAATATTTTTTTCAAAGTAAAATCTCTTACTAAAGATACAAACCTTACTAACACTAACAAATGTTATCTAAGTTCCTCTCAATTAATTAATTGAATATCTTTTTTTACTCGTTGTATGCCCCTATTATTATTGTGGACATTCGTGGAAACTTTGCATGATCAATAATCCATGTGATGGGGGCCTCTTGGACCTTGCATAGTTGGATGGGAGCTTTTTATGGAGAGACAGACCTATGGAAAGTACATAATTGGGAGAGTGACTCAGAGGAGACCAGCAACGTGGGGAGATAAAGTGTCCACGAGACGCGTTTGTTGGATATGGCATTTGAAAAAGGGCCTCATCTTCTGCCTGAAGGCTGACTGTATCATCCTCGTTGATTTTTTTAAGGTATCCATTTCGTGTGGCCTGGGGCTGTACCTTTACCTTTGCTTTGGCTGGAGGGAGTCGACGTAGGAGGCAGCGTATGTGATCATCGCCGTTATCCTTCCCTCGGGCTGGGGTATGTGGGCTCTGTAATTTGGAACCCCAATCTGCCTGCCAAAATGGTAGACTGTATCGAGGAAGCATTCTAGGGTTGTTGGGTCTTCAGCAGTTTAGGGTTTGTGAGCTGTGTGTGAGAGAGAGAGAGAGAGAGAGACGCAGGCAACCCTGCTGTAGTGAGTTTCTTTTCCTTGTAATATACTCACATGAGGGCGCTGCAGTTTCCTTTGCTCCAGGCCAAGGCCATGGCTTCTACCCCTTCGCTAGGGTTTGTGGCACCCGCCCGACTCAGCCCGCCCACGGCCTCCTCTTCGCCCACTTGCTTCCTGTCTGTTAAGATTTCTGCCTCCCCCGGCCTTTCCGATGCTTCCTCCTCATTCGAGGTCCTCGCCGCCGCCGCATTTCCGACGGACAGAATTCTGCGCAACGACCGCAAGCGGAGATGTGCGGACAACATGCCCGCACACCATCGTCGCCTGCGGACATTCGTTGCCGCTGGCCAACAAGGGGACACCCTCGGGAACAATAACGTCCAGTTCTCTCCTGAATCCGGCCCCCAGGACAGCACCCTTCAAAGAAACGTAGGTTCAGCTAATGCATCTTCTTATTCTATGAATTGATTGTGCGAGGGCATGTGACATCTGCTACTGCACATTTACAGGATATACTGCACAATTGCATAACGTCATTTCTATTTGATATTGCATGATGTGCCATTTAATACTAAATGATAACATGATGTGCTTTTTAATTCTGTCTTATGTTTACGCCATCACATGATACTGCATGATTAAGTGATAATGTGCCATTTAATACTGTCTAATTAACAAGGCATTGTGTACCGTTTATTATTGAATGAATTGCACTTACGTACTGTAAGGCTTAAGCACACACGGCCTATGTGCGAATCTTTTTTCACCTTACTCTGCAATGATGGTGGAGCTTGGGTGTCACTTCTAGAGTAACAATCTCCAATGATGGTTTCCTATGGTGGGAATGCCATGGTATCAGAGGACCTAGTTTCTCCTGTTTATGGGAGACACTGTTCTAGGATATCTTTATTTGCTCCGTCATGGTTGCTCGTAGGCACCTTCCCATGCATGCAGTAAAAAATGACTAGTAAAATCTGCCAATTGCTAATATGGCATCCTCATTGCTTTCCAGCCCAGAATGACCCCCCACCCCCCCCCCCCCCCCCTCTCCCCCAACAACACATGGTGGGAATGCCATGGTATCAATCTAAGGGACCTTAGTTTCTAATTGGTGTCCCTGTGTCCGTCTCCTATTGAGGTTGTAAATTTTTTGTTCTCTAGAGGCACCATGAGTGGCTTCAATGAAAATGCAACACGTGAGAAATTGGCCTTTTGAGGTCTTTTTCTCAATATCACTGGCTATCGCGTTGCTTGAGCGTGTGCTTTTCGGACCTTCTGGTATTTCATGGGAGGAAATGTTCAAGTCTGATCGCCTACTTGCATTTGTAATACAGCATGTTCCTCTCTATGTGATGCTGCCTATGGACACAGTTACAATGCTCAACACATTGAGACGGGTGAAGGCTCTTCAAGCAGGCCTAAGAGCACTGAAACTCGTTGGGGTGGATGGCGTTATGATGCATGTCTGGTGGGGTGTTGTGGAAGGTGAGGGCCCAAAGAGTTATAACTGGTCTGCGTATCTCGCGCTTCTGAAATTGATCAAATCTGCTGGGTTGAGAATTCAAGCATCGATGTGCTTTCATGGTTGCAGTAAGTTGGCAGACAATTGCAACCTCTCCCTTCCTCCCTGGATTATGTCCATTGGTAAAAGCAACCCGGACATATTTTTTATGGACAGGGCTGGCAACCGTTATCAGGAGTGCCTCTCATTTGCAGTCGACTCATTACCTCTGCTAGGGGGGCGCTCACCTATCCAGATGTACAGAGATTTCCTGGAGAGTTTCAGAGAGACATTTGGTCACTATTTCGGCAGTACAATTGTGGTGAGTTTCAGCAAATCATGCATTATTTTGACTTTGGAAACACTTAAAAGGAAATGTTTATGAACTTTTGGAAATGCTTAAGAGGAACTATTTATGAGCCTTGCAGTGGTGTGTTTTTAACCTTTCAGGAAGTCATAATGGGGCTTGGTCCTGATGGAGAGCTTCGGTATCCTGCTTATAGAGAGGGAACTGGGCTTTGGAGGTTTCCAGGGGTAGGAGAGTTCCAGTGTTACGACAAATACATGTTAGAGAGCTTTAGAAATTACGCAGAAGCAGAAGGCAAGCCGGAGTGGGGACAAGGATGCCCGGAGGATGCCCCTTCGTACAATCAGTGGCCAGATGATGCAGCCTTCTTCCATGAGCAGCATGGATCTTGGAGAACTCCTTCTGGCCAGCTTTTCCTTTCCTGGTACTCGGGCGAGTTGCTAGCACATGGTAACCGTATGCTGAGTGTGGTATTGTCAGTTTTCCGCAAGGACCAAGTGGTAGTCATGGGCAAGGTTCCTGGTGTCCATTGGTGGTACAAAAACAAGTCTCATGCAGCTGAAGTCACAGCGGGCTATTACAATATTGATGGACAAGATGGTTATGATAAAGTAGCAAGGATGTTCAGAGAGAATTCAGCAATGATGATATTACCTTGCATGGAAATGTCTGACAAGGAGCAGCCATCAGAAGCAAATTGTAGCCCTGAGATGCTTCTGCTTCAGATTCGGAAGGCTTGCTCCAGGCACGGAGTACCGGTTGCTGGACAAAACTCACTGCCTCGCTTTGATGATGTTGCCTATTCAAGGATAAAGAACAGTATCCATCGGTTTGACTACCCCTTTATTCCGCGCTTGGCTGTTTTCACATTCCTACGCATGGGGGAGTCTCTGTTCTATGCCGAACATTGGAGGCTTTTTGTGAACTTTGTGAGGAGCATGGATAAAGATGCAGTGTGGGGGGACATCCATGATGGGCCTCCTGAAGGAGGACAGAACAAAACCTTTCTAGGCACCTATCTCAATGAACAGGGCATCCGTTTACAGCCAATATACTAACAGAGTCACTTCTTTCTTCCTGCTGCAGTAAATTAAAGAGCCTTAACAGTTCACACACAAACTGCTGTACTAACGGATTGGCTTCATTTTCCCTGCAAGAACATAAAGAGCCTCTCAAAAACGACACAATAGACTCATTGTTTCAAGTTGTAACAACATTGTCAACATGCTCGTCGGGGCTTAATAAACTTCCTTTACTAGAGCACCATTGAAACTTACCATTACACTTTTATAACATATAATGCAATTGGAAAATTTAAAGAGCAGTTTGGCTTCAGACGACATTGTATCTTGACTTTTGACCATTTAGGAAAAGTGTGAAAGTGCACCTTTTTATTCCATCCTTGCATGAATGCTTTACAGTAGTTCAAATACTCAAGTGAGAAGCTTCTCTACATGGAGACTGCTGTTGTGTGTGCGTGTGTGCGTGTGAGAGAGAGAGAGAGAGAGAGAGAGAGAGAGAGAGAAAATGAATCCAAAAATAGGCTCTGAGTTGGATAGCTTACATCAAGCACATGCTTTTTGTAGGCTGCAAACCTTATCTTTTGACTTAATCAAACACACTAGGTGAGTGATACATGGCATGGCCATTGGCATCATTGCTTACTTCATAAGGGTGGGTTCACACATATAAGCACACTTACACATAAGTACACTCATAAGGAGTGTCCACATGTAGTTACACACTTCGTCTACAAGCTACTCTTTGATTTTGGAACCTGTACAATAATAAATGGCTAGAGAACATGTGTTGTCTCTAACAATGACTTTCCAATATACATAGTCACAAGCTACTATACAAAAGCAAAATAGAGTTTCTTAAGAGCTCCATGTCCATAAGACATGGGTTCAACTTGATATCCCTCCAACAAGAATGAGTTTTATAGAGAGTAATTTCTCATGTTAACATATGAGAGGTTTATTGAGATGCTTGCATATTGAAGGATTCACCTATCACATGCTTTGAGGATTTCTTCGAGACAGCTCAATATGTTTCAATGAGATGCTTGGATATTGAAGGATTCACCTATCCCATGCTTTGAGGATTTCTATGAGATTGCTCAATGTTTCATTCACATGTTACATGTAGAGATATTGAGAGGTGGATCTCACAAGGGAGCTCAAGATATGCATGGTATGCACTCCATAAGGTAAAGAAAGAACATAGTGGTGGATGTTACAAGGAAGTGTAGAGAGCTTTATACATGTATGGTATGAATAGTACACAAGAGGTTGAGAAAGTGGAACATGCGTTACTCAATTGTTTAGCTATGAGATTCAGATACTATCATTTTTTGTTAAGGAAGGAATTCAATCCGTTATGGAGAGTCATTGAGTATGAGGACCAAAGATGCGTGGCCCTCTATGTTAATGAGGTTAGTATGCATAGGGAGTGTCTCTTGAAAAACACAGTTGCGCATGAAAAGGCAATAACCAAACACACCTTACTTTTTTCTTTCCAAGGATTGGCAAGTTGACTAGAGGCTCTAGTAGAGGATTTGGTTCTTCCTCGTAGACATAAGAGTTCTCAAGCACTAGGGGATCTCTAGAAAGAAGTAGTACCATGATGAGTTGTGAGAAATGCTCAAGCAAGCCCTTGAATTGGGCTTCAAACCAAATGTAGATTGAGGAGCCATATCACACCATGTTAACCGCTCCATTGATTAACATGGTTTCACCTGCCCGACCTATAGTAAGGCACTTTGCCATCTTACCCGTGCCTACAAGCGACAGACACTTAACTTTTGTAAGACGACATTGGAATATTTAAAGTAGCCTTACCATATGCCTAATGTCAAATAGGGAAAGTATGCAGACTTAGTGTACATAGTTTCTTAAGACTAATAATAGAGGTTGAACCGTTTTCAAGTTTAACCGGCTTACTGTGAAAATGAGTCACTTGTATATAAGTCATTTTTTACAAGAAGCAATGGACAGTTATTCCCTTGCAATATTTTTCTTGTGAGCTCTCCTTCTTCCCTCTTCTTTCTTACTTGCATGCTATGTGTTCTTACTTGCTTGATAGATGCTTGTTTGAATAGGTGTGATTATAGGTTTCCCTCTCTTATTAGCTTCTTCTTTTCTTGCTTTTTGTCAGAAAGAACCATCGTGAAGGACCATCTCTTCTTGCTTCATGTGTGACAACAAAGTGAGGACATGATGGATGAGCTAGGGCACCCACAATGGAGAGCTGCATTGTGGCTTGAAGGCAAGACCTAACTACGCATGCTTTGGTAAGGCTACGTGAATTGAACATATTTGCCACCATTGTTCGAGAGTAGCCATCCATTCCAAGCTATTAGGATCACCCAATATTGCTCGGTATTGATTAGGAGGTCACACTCCAAAAAACATATGGCTTTGGAGCATTGGACGTGTGTTTGTTGTGTTTGATTTTGATTTGAAGTTTATTTCGAATTAGGACATTCTATTTCATGTATTGGTAGGGCAAAACCTTGGTTCTTTGGTGATGAGATTGGAACCCAAGAGGCATAGATTTCATTGTTTGATCCAAGAATTAGCTTCATAATTATGATTAAGAGTGAAAGCATTAAGCTCCATTAGGCTAAACTTTTATTTTATTTTTTTCATAATTTATTCATGCATTGTTGAATTGATAGAGTAGAAGCATGCAAAACCATCTAAAAACAATAACAAAACACTTAATTAGTGGCATCATAACCATTAATCACACCCCATCAAGTACAAAAAATCACAAAAGCCAGAAAAAACTAGCCCAAACCAGCGGTAGGGTGATGTGAGCCCATAGTCCTGCTCAAAAAGACATGAATCTGGACACGTGAATATGCAAGAGACGTGCTGGGAGAGTGAGGCAAAGTGAGTCGTGATCATGGACATGTGAACTTGTAGATGTTTGTGGAGATGTGAGCTTGGAGGTAGACCAATTATTTCAGTCACATAAAGACATGAGCCTGGAGGTAGATGTTGAGAGCTTTTTCAACTCTCACACTAGCTATAACTAGCTAGCACTACAAGACGCCAAGATGAGATCGGGTATACAAGACACAAACCCCAAACACCAAACAAACAAACATAAAAATTGAAGGTCTTTGGCTTGTCTCTCTTCAGCAGCTCAGTGGACTTTGCAGCTTGGACACCTAAACCTGACAGCTCCTAATTCGGATGCCTAAACCTGACAGCTCATGATTCGGATACCTAAACCCTCTCAACCTGAATCAGCTGACTCACAAAGATGTCCGCCTGGGTCAGTTGTTCTGACGTATACAAGACACAAACCCCAAACACCAAACAAACAAACACAAAACTGAAGGTCTTAGCTTGCCTCTCTTCAGCTCAGTGGACTTTGCAGCTTTGGACACCTGAACTTGACTCCTGATTCAGATACCTAAACCCTCTTAACTTGAATCAGTTGACTCACAAAGATGTCTGCCTGGGTCAGTTCTAACTCTGAACAATCTAGATCTTCAGCCACCACCTCACCTGACCTTCTTTGATCAATTTGCTGACCTAAACTGATCACACAAGACTATTGCTGACCCCTTACTGATTCCAGGTGACTTATTCAAACTTTTAGGCATTTCCCTGTCCTCTAGACTCCCAGATTCTCCTTCAAATCTAGCAATCCTCAGATCATTTACTCCAAAACCCTACTGATCATGTCAACTGACCTCTGTTAAATGTCTACTGATTCCTATCTAATTCAATCCTGACACTTGGTTCCTTTGCTTCCTCCAATCAACTGTGATTCAGGCAGCACCACTGGTTGAGCTAGCCCTATATCCTATCTCTTTCCCTTCCAGACAGCTTTATTTATGTCATCACTGATTTAGTTGGCACTGAAATTGACACCTCACTCTTGATTAGCTCCCAATCAAACTGTATCTGACTCTAGCAGACTTAAAGCTAACAGCTCTTGATCTAACCAACCTCTAATTCATCAGCTCCCAATTTTCTCCAGATATTGACTCTAATAGCCTAATTCCACTTTTTCACAAATTTCTACATGCAAAAAATAGTATCTCACTCCAGTAGACTTAGATCCGAGATCTCTTGATCTGACCAACCTCTAATTCATCAGCTCCTATCCTGTCTCTTCTTCCTCTGGTCTGATCTGATTCAGACATCATTGAACTTGACTCTTTCTTTAGTCTGATCCGATTTAGACAACATTGAACTTGACTCTTCCTCCTCTAGTGAGTTCTGATCTAGTTAGCATTGTGCTTATATCTTCCTTCTTCAGTTAGGACTGAACCTAGCATCAGCACACTGACTCAAAAGTTTCCCCTTTCAATCAGTTATGTATTTGTCAGCACTAGTGGGCTAATCAATAATGACTTAATCATTGGGCTAATCCATAATACTGACTTAATCACCACTAGGCTAATCAGTACTGACTTAATTCTGCGCCTATTCTGACTAGCCTAACTTTGAATAGTCCTATCTCTGACAACTCTTAAGGGACTTGCTACTGTCAGTGTTCTGAGCCATACAACTCCTGATTCTGACACTTCTCGTGATTCATACCAGTCAACTATGATTTAGTTAGCACTCCTCCTCACTCATCCTACTTCAGTCTCAACACCGATTTAGCTAGCACTGAACTTGACAATTTTTACTTCAATCAGCTTATTCTAGATGATTCACTGACCTAGATACCCGCTGATACTTTCTTACTCTAATTAGCTACAAGATTTCCTCTCTCTAGAATCCCTTCTCAAACTCATACTCAAACACAAACTGACATTCTTGATAACCTAGAAGCAATATTCAACATGAATCAAAAAGACTCTTAGAGAAGGTAAATGAACATGAGGCATTCCACACTTGTCTCGAGACTGGTAAGGCAGACTTGAACAAGGTTCAACAATCCTTAACAAAAAGAAATTCTTCTTATTGTATTGATGACACAGATCTTGTATCTTAAACAAACCCACACAACGAAAATAAAGAGACTTTCTCAACATACATGCTCAAAGGTCTTACAAAAAAGATTATAGCTTCTCTCTCTTACTCTCTAGCTTAGCTCTAATTGTGTTTCTCCTACCAAGCATGTATTCTCACTTTTCCTCCTCCATCCCAGCTGAAAGACCTTTTTATAGGAATAAGCAAGCTGTGCTTTCTACCTTTCTTTCCAAAAGAGTCTGCCACATGACTCCTTCGCTTCCCATTCTCTTTCTTTCTTTGCCGCCTTCATTCTTTTGGACCTTCCACGTGTGTCTTCAAGAACAACCTCCCTTTAAAGAAGGCACATGGCCATTACATGCTTCCCATTTGTTCGTGCTCACTTCCCATTACAAAAAGGTGTAAAGCTACACATTGGTACCAGCCACCACTAGATACCATTTAAAAGAGAAAAATGGTTTTCAAGAAAAACTGCATCATGAACAACCATCCCCCTTGAAGATGTACATTTATGTACCATCCCTATCATTTGCACCCTCAAAAAATTTGGCATCACATCACTTTCATCATTACTGGCCATAGTCTCTGGAAGTAGGATTTAAGTTTATAACCATTGACTTTCCTCTTATGCAAAGTTCCATCTAAATCTTCCAAATGAGAATAACCTATAGGGAACACAGAGTGAACCTTGAATGGACCTTCACTTCTGTTGAAACTTCACATCATGCCTATTATCCAACTTATTGGTTATATCTGAGCACTAATTTTCCTTCTTTAATGCCCTTACCTCTTGAGAAACGTTCATCAAATTTCTCTTTCCTCTGTTGCTGCAAGGCCTCTACCTGACTCATGGCATCTTGCCTCTTCAACTGCAAGTCAACCAAGCTAAGCATCCTGTTTGCTATCTCTTCTCTAGGTTCACAGCACTAATATTCGTCCTATAGGCCCAAAGTGTTCCATCCAAAGCTTTTTCCCAATTTTTGGATTTACCCACCCTTAACAAGCTTAGTGATAAGCTTACTAATTGAAATGGAGTAAACCCTATAATTTGTTTGTGAGTACAGCTATAGGACCAAAGATCTCCATCCAAAGCTTTATCCCAATGCTTGGGATTACCCTTAACAAGCTTAGTGATAAGTTTACAAGCAATACCATTGACTTTTTCTACTAACTCATTTCTCTGAGGGTAATAAGGATTCACATGCCTATGTCTGATATATTAAGGTTTTTTAATGCTTTATCCAGCTTTTCCCCAACAAACCCTAGACCATTATCAGTACAATTTCCATAGGAGCACCAAACCTACAACAAATATGTGTGTAGATGAACCTATGGACAACCTTACATGTGATCCTGGTAGTGGACATAGCTTCAACCCACCTAGTCATGTATTCCACACCAAGTAAAATAAATAATAGGATGTCTTGGCCCATGGGTCAGTCTCCTATCTCCTGCAATATGACAAGCATGCCATGATCTGCACCAATGCTGCACATCAACATGAATACTAGGCCAAATATACCCAATCTGTAAAATTTTCTTCACTATGATATCATGAGCAAAATGGCCACCACAAATATAATCATGCACACCCTTAAGAATTTTTAGAATTTCATCTTTGTTGGGCACCCTTCTCAGAATCAGATCTGAACCCTTTTGATATAACATCCCTTCCGACCAAACATAAGATAGTGCCTTGCCTTTTTGGCCAACCTATACCTTTTCATTTGGAGTAGCCATTGGGTACTCTCCAGACTGTAAGTAAATAACAATATCCTGAAGATGTCCCAAGCCCTGATATCTAGGCTCTTGAAGGGAAACCTTGAAAAAAATACAAACACTTCTAGCACCCTGTTCCACTGCTTGGCCAAAGAATCAGCCTCCTGATTTTCAGTCCTTGGAATATGTATCAATTGAACCTCTTCAAATGAGTTAAACAAGGCTTTAAATCTTCTCACAAGTTGTTTCAAATGGTCAGACTTGCATGACCAAATGCCTAGCACCTGCTTAACCGATAATAATGCATCTCCTTTGACAATTAGCCTCTGAATTCCCTATCTTTTGCCCTCCTCCAACACTGAAATCAAAACTGTGTATTCAGCACTGTTATTGTTGATGACATCCTTCAGCACCATTATCATCTTGCATAGTAATTCATCTCCTTGATCATACACTAGAGAACCTCCACCTACCATTTGTGTCACCCTCCTGTAGGCTCCATCAAAAAATAGAGTATAAGCATTCTTCAAAGGTTCAGGAGGTCTCCAGGATGAAATCTGTTGAGATTTTTTTCAACTTTGATAAGCTTTTCCCTGAAGTTCTATAAGTTAACAAACCAGCAAGTGAAGCTCTTGTACTGTCCTCCACCTGAAAAGTATATTCATAGCTCTGTAATACCAAGAACCATTTGGCAACTTTAGCACTTGATTGCATATGCTGATGAATTAGAGTAAATATTGGTTCTACATTGATGATGACAAATGGCTTTGAAAGCCCGAATTTCCTAATGGCAAAAATCAGGGCTAAATATTCTTGCTCAACTTGGGTATAATGTTTTTCACCTTTAGTCATGACCCTAGAAGCAAACTAGACAAGCCTTAGCATACATGACATTTTATCCTTTTGCAGGAAAGCTGTTCCAATTGTATCTGTACCTACACTTGGGTTTACCAAAAACCCTTGAGTCCAATCTAGAGGCATGATGATGGTGGGCAGCTAGGCAGCACTTGCTTACATTATTTAAAGGTATCCTCAACCTTCTCATTCCAGTGAAATTTAATCATATGGCTAAGTCTTTCCAAGGGTTGCAATAATTCAGCTAACATATGAATAAATTTGGAAAGATACTTGGTTTTTTGTATAAAAGAAATCAACTATTAACCTGTGGGGTTGGTGATGGCAGATCCAACAACACTTTGACTTTAGATGGATCCACTAACCCTCTTTACCATAAGGATTCAACCCATGTAAGAAGTGAACACTTGATTGTCTTGGGGCTTCCAAAGAATGAGGTTTTCTTGACAATATTCTCTTTTTCTCCCAGTGTCATTGTGGAAGTAGGATGGCTAGGATATATTCCAAAGGAATCTCCTTTAAGATAGAGGTCAATGGGAGTTCTTGGATTTACTTCTAGAGTTGTTTCCTTTCTCCCTCGAACCATGGCTCTTCTACCTTGGGCTTGACTTTGTCAATCTTTTTAGGCATCCATACTTGCTTTAGTGCGGCCTATTGGTGTATCTTTTTTGTGCATGATGATGATTTTTGATATTTGTCTGTTCTCATCCTCTATTGGTCACACCCTTGAGCTGGCTTCATCTTTGGTACACCCAGATATGTCTCTATACTTGGTAGTATCCTTGGTGGGCTTTTAAGGATCACCCAAGCTTGTGTGACTAGATCACCATTGAGTTTGTAGCTTCTCCCTTCTTTGCCATCCTTTGCAAGAGAATATTCCAATCCTTGTAGGATTGGAATATTATCTTTTGGGATCCATACATATGCGTTGGCCTGTTGATCTTGGTTTTGAAGAAGTAGAGGCTATTATTTGTTGGAATCATTAAGGATGTTGGTACCCACACTTGTAAAATTTTACCCTTGCAGATTCTTTGTGAAGTGGAGGTAGTACAGGATTAGAGTATCCTTGGTAGTTCTCTGGTTTTTCCTCTATGGTTACTCCTTAGTTTTAGCTTGGGTTTCACATCCTTAGGTTCATATTTTGGTTTGTTAGCCTTAGCCCCTAATAAGATTGGGAAGGGTTGTTTTGATGAGGCTTGGAGCTTGCAAATGATCATACTTACTAGCTCAATAGGACTTGTTTGTAATAAGGTGAGAAATTTTTGGATCTCCAAGGAGATTTTCCCTAGTTTCCCTTCTACAAGAAGAACATTAATGGTTCATTGCTCAAGTTTGATGGTCACGATACTTGCTATCTAGCCAAATATTGTAGTCATGTTTGGTGATCCACCTCTTCCTAGGATGATTTCTTTTGGCATCAGTCTCATGACAAAGAAACTACTTGTATTTTGTCTTTTCTTTCTTCTTTTCAATCTCCTTTTTTCTTGTTTCCTCAGCTAGGTGGTGGATGTCTTCTAGTTGTTCGTAGGAAAGAGGTCCGTAGTTTACTCCCATTAAGGAATCCTTTGATTTGGACTCCATCCAATGTTTCTAGGAAGAAATCTCCTCCCATGGTCATTTATAAAAAGATTAGGGGAGGAGAGAAAGCTTGAGCTCTTGCAATCACACACTCACACACTCACACACTCACACAACAATGGATAAGACACACACAATCATGAAAGAATGAAATCTTCTTCTCTTGTTGCTCTCAAAAAAGGTCTACAAAAGATAAGTGAAAGCCGACATAAGTACTAAAGTACCATGCACAAGCAATCCATAATGTGAACACGCTAAGTAGGTGAGCTAGCAAGATAAGTATGCCATAACTTGATTAGACTAGTTAGATGTGGTCCATCTGTTGGCAAAGATTCTTTGTTTTAGCTACCAAATGTGTGTTAGTGGTGTCAAGGTGGAATGGTCACCCAGGCACGTCATGTGTCATCTCGTGTTGAGCTTGACATCTCAACACTCCCCCTCAAGCTCAACCCCATCTCCAAGCATAGTCGGAATCTGTGAAGCTTCTCTAATCCCAAGGCCTTGGTGAAAATGTTAGCTACCTACTCCTCTATGTTGATGTACACGAAATCAATATGTCTTACCAAGACCTTCTCTCTAATGAAGTGTTAGTGGACCTCTATGTGTGATGTGGATCCACTTCTAGGAAAATAGAGTAAATAGAGACTTGCAAGAAATATATTATTTAACCAAAGTAACGCATCAAAAATCACAAGTTCAACATATTTAAGAATTAAATAAAATACTTGCTCATGAAAGCGACAGACTAATGAGCTTAGTCTTCCCCTCTCATGTGTGTGGCCTATTCCCACACATGAGTATTGATGTAATTTTATTCCAATAAATAAGCCACAGCCTCCAAGAATACAAGAAGTGTACTTTTCCTTGCATGGCACTCTCTTATGCTAGAAATATAGTGTCCATATACTAATGCTAGGGTTAAAGCATAAAATATTAAAGTTTGAACGTTCAAGTCTAAGCTTGATAAATCTAAGCTTCTAAATTAAATCAAAATGTGCACAAGCTAGCACAAATATATACAAATCTTGTTTCCAAAAATGTGTGCTATCACATATTAATGTGTGCATCCTCCTCAATCTTATGAATCCTCTTCACCTATAAAATATCCAACAATAAATCGGTAAACAAATATCCCATAGGCATACAAGCCATCACCACACACATATTTTCCACGCATAAGTAACCCAAGAATCACCCTGCCATACAAACTAACTCTAATAAATATTCAAGGCCCCAACCATACATCAATGTACACCAAACATATTAATATTTACAATGGCATCACCCATGATTTTCCAGGCATAAGTAACCCAAGAATCACCCTGCCATACAAACTAACTCTAATAAATATTCAAGGCCCCAACCATACATCAATGTACACCAAACATATTAATATTTACAATGGCATCACCCATGATATTAATATAATTTGGCATGATGTAAAGATAATCTAAGCATCCCTGAATTATCCAAGAGGGTAGAATAATATTTTGAAGAGAGCTTAAAATACATTCTCATAGCATTCCCTCTTGCTTGAGTTTGCAATTGCCCTCAATTGTAGGTTTGTTGAGAAGAACAGAGGATCTCAGGGAAGGCATGAAAACATTTCTCAGGCACCCATCTTGCATCTTCACGAGGATGATTTGGAAAAGTCACCAAGTATTTTTGATATATTAATTGCTAGTTCCAGTCGATGTAATCTGTTGGTCAATGATAGTATCTGGAATCAAAACTTCTTTCTCACCCCCCTGAATAAGAGGTAGGGGTCCTCATACACAATATGAGTGGGGAAGTGATCCCCTACAAGGTTTAAGTAAATTAACATGAAATGAATTATGAATTTGCCAATGAGAAGATAATTCTAGTCTGTAAGCAACATCATTAATTTCGTAAATCACCTACCCAGGAGAATAGTAAGTGATCGAGATCCCAAATTCACGTCAAGGTTCTGGATTGCATTCTTCGAAGCAGTAGGAACTTTCTTGGATCTCAGCACAGCTTACCACCCCGAGACCGATGGTCAAACAGAAAGGGTGAACCAAGTAATCGAAGATATACTTTGGTCATGCTGTGGGCAGGGAACCCAATAAGTGGCTAAGCTATCTGCACCTAGTCGAATTCACCTACAATGCTTCTTATCACTGAAGAATCGGGATGAGCCCTTTCAAAGCTCTGTATGGACAAGACTGCTTAATACCATTAACTTGGTCCCGACCCATTGATTAGGGTCGAGATGTCCAGACAGATGCTTGACGATATGGAGTAGCAGATGCAGTCAATCTGCAAGGATATAAAAGCTGCCCACCAGGATAGAAAGAAGCAGTATGCAAATAAGAAGAGATCAGACAGAAAATTTAAAGAAGCAGAAATGTCCAGATAGATGCTTGATATATCTTCCACGACATACGCATGGGTGTCCTAAGCACCGTGAGCCCATGCATCGCCTGGTCAGAACCCTCCACCATGATCCTCCTTAGGTGTCCTGGCACTTCACTCAGGGACCGCTTCGTCGGCCCTCGCCCATCGTACCGGAAGCACACCATTTTTTACCATACCAAGGCTAGTCAAGACCTAGGCGGCAGGTGTTTGCCGCGTGAGCCGTCCTTTGAACACTCCTCGCCAGTGCTGCTGCAAACCGAACTTCCCTTCGAAAAACATATATACCAAATGCTCCCTCCAACATTATGGCGTAAGACAATCCTTTAAGAAAAACAGGGTTTCTATGTAAGTTTTCAGTTTTGATTTTCTTTTGAATATAATGAGTATATCTTAAATCCGTATCTCAATACTTCTAGATCGCAGGTCTGAATTCCAACAGAATTTCCTGAATTCTGTAACCTTGATCCTTAGATCAGAATCAAAGGACTTAACTTGATTTCTGATTTGGTCGGTGATTGAGTGAATTTTCCTGAACTGGTCACATCGTCTTTTCTTGAAAATTGACGAAGGAGTTATGTCTTGGTCATAGTCTGATTCAGGGTTTGAGTCTGGAAAGGTTCTCCCTGAACTATCTTTCTCGAAGGGTAATATTTCAATCACTACTTTACTGAATTTCATTCATTGAGTATTTGCTTAACTGAATTCAAAACTAATCACGAATTCCTATGAGGAATAAATTAATCATTTATCTAAAATTCTGCTTCGATAGTTTTTCTAAATTTTCTCATTACCATCCTAGAGAATATGAAATGGTAGAATTTTCTCTCATAGAGTATTTACTTATTCATTTACCAATATTCATGGGATTTAAACATAGGATTAAAGAGAACTCTTATTTTGATATAAAATTTTGTTTGCATCTATTTATGCATGAAATCCAACTTCTATGGAAATAACATTTTTATATAAAAGAAAATTCTTTTATGCATCTATTTATGCATAAAAATCAATTTTGATGAAAGTAACACTTTTATAATAAAAATTTTCTTTTATGCATCTATTTATGCATAAAAATCAATTTTGATGAAAGTAACACTTTTATAATTAAAAAAAATTCTTTTATGCATCTATTTATGCATAAAAATCAATTTTGATGAAAGTAACACTTATATAATTAAAAAAATTCTTTTATGCATCTATTTATGCATAAAAATCAATTTTGATGAAAGTAACACTTTTATAATTTAAAAAAAATTCTTTTATGCATCTATGTATGCATAAAAATCAATTTTGATGAAAGTAACACTTTTATAATTAAAAAAATCTTTTATGCATCGATTTATGCATAAAAATTAATTTTGATGAAAGTAACACTTTTATAATAAAAAAAATCTTTTATGCATCTATTTATGCATAAAAATCAATTTTGATGAAGTAACACTTTTATAATTAAAAAAATTCTTTTATGCATCTATTTATGCATAAAAATCAATTTGATGAAAGTAACACTTTTATAATAAAAAAAACTCTTTTATGCATCTATTTATGCATAAAAATCAATTTTGATGAAAGTAACACTTTTATAATAAAAAATTCTTTTATGCATCTATTTATGCATAAAAATTAATTTTGATGAAAGTAACACTTTTTGAATAAAAAATTTCTCCAATATGTATCTTTCTATGCATAGACATTGATTCTAATGGAAATAACACTTTTATAATAAAAATATTTATAATATGCATTTTTCTATGCATAGAATGAAGATAACACTTTTAGAATACACAAACGGTGGGGATTACTCTTTTTGAATAATAAAAGATAAAACTTATTTCATAAAATTTAAGAAAATTTTTGCCATAACCTCCTTTGTATGACTGACCATTTTTCATTTTTTTTTCATTCTCAAGTTACTTAGAAATTATCCCAAATGGTTTAAAGCATTCTAAACTAATCAAATTTCACTTTTTAAAGAGAAACAATATAAAAAGTAATTCTAACAATTTGATTACATATCTAGGATAAAGAAAGGCTGAATTCAAGAATGAAGAGAGGGGGAAAGCCTTTCCAACAAGGCATAACATCATTTTTCATTTTAAAGAAAACAAAAATTAGAAAACCATTAAAGGGAATAAAGAAAAAGTAGGATTTCTAGCTTACATGAATTTTTGTGAGCTTTCCTTTGGCTTGATGGTTTGAGGGATCTACTCTTGTTTGCAACAACAAGAGTGGCCACCAATTCTTTTGAAGAGGAAATGGTCAAAAACTAATGAATTATCAATAAATTCACTGTTTTTGGCTTTGGGAAGGAGTAGAGTAACAGTGCATAAAACACTATTAAGCTTTTACAAAGGGAGACTTTTATTTATAGGAAAAAGCGAGCTTCTAAAACCAAGCAAACTGATTCTAGAATTTTCCAGATCAGTTTGGTAAAGTTTTGACCATTTTTGGGTCAGTTTGGTTCACTTTTTGGATCCACTTTTTGGAGATATGAAATATCTAATTTTATTGATTTAAAACTCAAAAGCAATGATGGAAAAAAGGTGCCTACTTCATGAGGGGGAATCCCCACTCAGAGGTGTCAAAAATTCATTTTTTTAGTATTTCCTTTGGTCCGTAGTCCACTCTTCATCTTATGTGAGTATTTACTTATTTTTGGGGGGATTTTCTTTATTTCTTCAATTTACCTCCTCCCTACATTTGGATTAATCTAATTGGCCCCTCAGAACCTTAATCTAAAATTTTCAGAAAATCTGGACCCTTAGGATAAGGCCTTTTGAACAGATTATAATTTATTTCTAATGCACCTTCTGAAATTCTTTTTGAACTTTTGTTTCAGGGGAATTTATTTTAATAAGATGAGATATTTTTCCATCCAAAAATATTTAAAAACTGAATCACCTCTCTCTAGAAGATTTTCTCTCTCTAGGCCAAAACAGGTAGAAACAAGATCTTTTATATTTCTAAAGAGGGATTTGATTACAGGGGAAGATTTGATCATAAGATGAGATATTTTTCCATCCAAAAATATTTTAAAAATCGAATCATCTCTCTCTAGAAGATTTTCTCTCTCTAGGCCTAAACAGGTAGAAACAAGATCTTTTATATTTCTGAAGAGGGATTTGATTACAGGGGAAGATACTGGTCTTCTTGAGAGGCTGGGGAGGAATCTTACATTCTCTCCCACTTGAAAAATGCAAGATGTCCTCATCTCGCAAACTTTTCTCTCAGAATTCTATTCTTGAGAACCTTCTCTCGAACATCAAGGATTTCTTCAGGTTGGAGTTCCATCTGCCCTTGGGTTGTTGAAGAAGTTAAGAGTTCATCACATCAAGCACATGATTCAGGCTTGGTACATACTTTTTAAGTAGGCTGACATGAAATACATTATGTACTTTGAGATGAGGAGGCAGAAGAAGTTCGTAGGCTAAGTCACCTACTTTCTTTGTAATCAGATATTGCCCACAATATCTGGGGGATAACTTCTTGTACTAGAGAACTTCTTTTGGGGCGTACTCGAATGAAGACCATATGTACATCTTCGAATTTTTTGTCTGTCCTCTTCTTATCTGCATACTGTTTCTGTCTATCTTGGGGAGCTTTTATATCTTTGCAAATTGACTGCATCTGTCTGCTGCTCCATGTCATCAAGCATCTGTCTGGACATCTCGACCCTAATCAATGGGTCGGACCAAGTTAATGGAGTTAAGCAATCTTGTCCATACAGAGCTTTGAAAGGGCTCATCCCGATGCTTCGGTGATAAGAAGCATTGTAGGTGAACTCGACTAGGTGTAGATAGCTTAGCCACTTCTTGGGTTCCCTGCCATAGCATGACCGAAGTATATCTTAGATTACTTGGTTTACCCTTTCTGTTTGACTGTCGGTCTTGGGGTGGTAAGCTGTGCTGAGATCCAAGAAAGTTCCTACTGCTTCGAAAAATGCAGTCCAAAATCTTGAGTGAATTTGGAGTCTCGATCACTTACTATTCTTCTGGGTAGGCCATGCAATCTGAAGATTTCCTTGAGGAACACTCTGGCCACATCCACTGCAATGTAGGTTTCTTTTACTAGAATCAGCAAATGGGCAACTTTGGTTAGGTAATCCAGTAGTAATAAAATCCATACTAATACATTCCCACTTCATCTGGGGGATGTCTAATGGATGTAACTTCCCAGGCATTTTTACTCTCTCGGCTTTGACTTTCTGTGAGACAGGTCAGACATTGACGTACATGATTAAGCACATCCTTTTGTAGACCAGGCCAAAAGAAGCTTTTCCTTACAGACATGTAAGTCTTGATGAAACTTGGATGTCCTGTAAATAAGGCTGTCATGGGCTTCATTCAGAATTTGACCCTTAGTTTGGAATGCATAGCCTGCGATTATAATACATAATTCCATCATCCAGGCTATACCCTTCAACTTGGTTCAACTCCTATGGAGTTTTGCTTTCCTGCATAAGTAGGGAAGCAATAGGGCCAAAGAATCTATCCTGCATGATCTTCTCTCTTGCTTCAATAATAAAAGGATTTGACACTACAGTAATTGCAAGCAAGGAGGCTTTTCGGGCATCTGCATGATCTTCTCTCTTGCTTCAATAATAAAAGGATTTGACACTAGAGTAATTGCAAGGAGGCTTTTCGGGCATTTGCTACCACATTTTCTTTGCGTGGGCGGTACTTGATTTCAAAATCAAATTCCTGCAAGGTCTGCATCTACCTTCTTTGGCGCATGTTGAGATCCTTCTGAGTGAAGATCCACTTTAAGCTCTGATGATCTGTCACATCAAAGTGAATCTTTGACCCAGCAGGTAATGTCTCCACAACTTCAGGGCCATGGAAAAACTCTACATATGTAAAGGTTACTTGCACCTATTTTCATGGCAAAATTCCATGGCCACCACCTCAATCAAAGAAAGGCAACTCCTATTCTCCCAGATGAAGTGGAAATGTATCAGTATGGACTTTATTACTAGATTACCTTCAGTGCAATCAGGTTACAACTCCATTTTTGTGGTAGTTGCCCGCCTCCTAGTCACGGCGGTTACAGTCCTCCACCCATCACCTCCGCCCCGCCTTCTAGTGGCGGCGGTCCCAGCCCTCCACCCACCAGCTCCGATTCGCCCTCTAGTGGAGGCGATCTTAGCCCTCCACCCACCTCCTCGACTTCCCCTCCAAGCCCTCCACCCACCGCCTCCGCTACCCCACCTAGGGGTGGTGGTCCCAGTCCTCCACCCACCACCTCCGCTACCCCACCTAGTGTTGGTGGTCCCAGTCCTCCACCCACCACCTCCACTGCCTCTCCTAGTGGCAGTAATGTCATTCTTGCACTGGGGTGCAACCCGAGTAACTGATGTTATTAACTCATCCAGGATGATGATTGGTTTAGCTTAACTTTTCATTAATTTGCCTATGATTTTGCTACTTTTGAAATTTTCATCTCTCCGAAGTTATGAAATTTTGGAATTATTGATGCTTAATTCTACATTCCGTTGTGCAAGAGCTCATGTACACAAGCCACGTTGGATACCTTGAGTTTTTGAAAGCTTTGTGCCATGTGATTGTGATGATACTTTGATCTATATGAAATTACTTGGTCCTTAGGATCAAAGCTAGTGGAAAGCCCATATAGTGCTATGGATATACATGTGTAAATGGATCTTCTATGGAATAATGGGTCTCGTAGAAAGTAAAATTACATCTTACCTCTTGATTTTACTTGCTTCTCTATCTTATAAGAAGCCCCCAACCAATCAATTGGTTAGTGTATTAAGAGGAAAGCTCCAAGGATGGTTGAAGAGAGAGAGAGAAGCTCCAAGGATGGTTGAAGAGAGAGAGAGAAGCTCCACTCTCTCCAAAAGCGGCGGATTTTTATCTTTTCATTTTTTGCAACCCTTGGCTGTCCGCATTTTGGGGTGACCATTCGGATTCCAAAAAAATTTTTGACTGTTCGTATTCTAATGCGTTCGGGGTACAATAAGAATTTCAAAAATTTTCTAAAAATTAGTGAAAAATTAGATAAAGATTATTTCCAATCTTTGGAATATTCGGGTTTGTCGATCAACATGTGGCGTGTCCGTTTGGGTGCCCGTGGGGCTGTTCGAATTCCTTAAAAAATCTATTTTTGCTCAAAAAATTAGTAACTCCATTAAAATTATAGATTTTAATTGGATTTAAGAATTTTTGGGCGGAATTAAAAAATTTCGTGATTGATGGTAAACTGTATCTGCAAAACAGGGAAGTAGAGTGAAAGCATGCTTGGTCTTCAAAAGATATAGTGTATCAAAAATAAAATCAAGCACGTTAGACCACAATAATGGAAATATGCCATGAGAACCTAGTTTAAGAGGTCACATTAAGGAGCTAGCGTAGCAAATTAACAAGAGTTTAAAACTATTGAAAGTATTTCAAGAGTTAGCATCAAGAGTTAGCAAGGTGTCGAAGGTTAATCAAGGTCTACTTCTGGCCTAATTCAAGGAAAATTACCAAGCTTAATAAATAAACAGATGACCACAATGTGTCTATTCTAAGAACAAGCTAATCCCAAGAGCCAAAGGACACAAGAAACATCAGAGTCATAGGAGTCTTTTGCCTTTATTTCTTTTATACACGTGACAATTTTTACAAACAATGGCGACCTCCCTAAAGCAAAACTAGCATCGACCCTGGTGCCATGTTTACCCCACAAGGCCTTCTCTAGGAATCTACTAGCTCACCTTAGGCAAGGCTACCCCCTACCAACCTAGGGCATCGGTCTGGGAGTGGAGTACTCCTTGCTTACCAAGTGTCAATAGGGCGATAGGCCAACATGAAAGCACATAACAGACATACATTGCCATTTTTTGTAGGCCTTTCTTTTTATTTTTTATTTATCTCTTTGGATTTTTGCTCCCAAATTATCATGCATTCTTACATCCTTTCGACAAAGGGGTAGAAGCTATGTCCTAGAGGTCAACACACATGGCCAGGTTGTTGAAGCATTAAGATGGTTTTAACCCTAGACCTAAGACAACCATATTCCAAGGTTAACTAAAGACATCATACATTCCCAAGAATATCTAAAATAAGGTTAAACTCAATTAATTATTTACACTAACACCTTATACAACTTCAAAAACTAATAAGTAGTGCTTGACAAATTCCACGTGGTCATGCATTATAGTTCATGCAATTAATTGAATAGTAAAAATGAAAGAGAGTGGGCATGGACGAATTACACCTGTATTTTGGAGATCTCCTTGATTCGATGAGAAATGCCTGTAATTTGATGTAGATATCCATGTATGAACATTGCGAGCGACAGTCCCAGGACTATGAAAGTGAACCCATCTCAAACTTTTCAACCTGTATAATTAACTAACAAAGCACTCTACCTCGAAAGGCACATTAGTGGGAAAAAATAAGGACTCATTTAAGGACACAAAACTAGAAAAAACTTGAAAACACTAACCTACCGTCACCACACTAATACTGAGGATCAAGGTAAGATGATGTTTTAGAGTTTTAGATGTAGCCCTAAGGCTAAGCCTCTATCCGCATCATCCAAATAAATAAAGTCAGCCTCGGTAGTGCCATGAGTCTCATCCGTCCATTCATCACGTCAGATATATCTTCTTCGTCCTCCCATCCACATAGACTCGTCAAGAATGTAACTATGCAAGGATAGTCATCCTGTGGAAAAGTAAAGACTTGGGCTATCGGGGATACATCCTCTTTGAAGTAGGGGTCAGTCGTGGTCAAATCCTTGACATTTCCCTTGCTAGCTCTAGTACATCTATATGACCCAATTCGGTTTTAATTACAGGATAGCACATGCGAAATATCTGAGAAAGGTACAGATGATACCTCTCACCAAAGGTGGGAGTGGATGAAGTGTGTGATGCTTGTGCATCTGCCATATCTGCAAACACAGATATAACATCAGTAGGTTCATGAAGACTGGTCAATCTTGTTTCTAATTGTGTGCAGATAACTCTCCTCTTAATGTGCTCTTGCTCTGTTTACTATATTTATTTTTTTCTTTTCTTTTCTTTTTTGTGTATGAAGCTATATATATACATTCCCTCAAATTTGGAAGTTACATGGTCAGGGGAGAAGGTTAGGGAGGAAGCAATAGAATGTCGAATGTGAGTACATGGGTAGATCATTTTTTTTTGCAATGATGTTGTAGCCCCTTGGAACCAATTTGTCCAGTGGGTTATAGGTGGTGATGTGGGCAAATAGCTTTTTATGACCCTTGTGGCCACATTAAGTTGCAAAGATGGTAGTGTACGCTTCCATGAATGAATGGAGGATATGGCTTCCGACGATACATTTACAAGGGGAGACGTAGACTCATTGGTTTCTTGGTGGGTATTGACAAGGGTAGGTGTAGAGCGTGCAAAAACCTCTATATCAATGTGTGAATGGCATGAGGAGCTAGAAGCTTCTTGTGACTCTCCCCTTCCTGAGCTAGGTGGTATCAATCGATATCGTTTGGGAATCCAAACTAGCTCTAGAAGAAGTGGTGTGGGGTACTCCGTTACCTTTCCCTTACCACCACGGTCTTGAATTGTTGTTGGGGTGGCAACATTTGGGTTACAAGATTTTACAGGCGATGCAGAGGGATTCAGCTTATTATGTTTAAGGACCCAAATCTGGTCATTCCCTTGGTATTACCCTTGGGCTACTAATAATATTTTAGGAATCCAACGTGATGTTACCTTGCCTTTTCTAGGGTGGGTAGCTGCTTTCCTACTACTACGAGGCTTCTTGTCTGAACGAGATTGAGCAGTAGAGGTAGCCGTTTTAATGAAGCTTTTGGGACCCATTTGTATGTACTCTTCGGTAAAGTAAGCGGAGCCTTGGGGACCACACTGCTTGTCTCCACTCTTGGCATTGAAGTGTTAGAGGGGTGGCAAACAATCAAAGATGGTGTAGCCACTTGACTTTGTGATTTTTCCTTATCTAGTGTTTTGTCCAGAGTTGATGGCTTAGGTGCGGGACCCTGAGTGGTCAGGCTGATTGCGTTGTAACTTGCCTGGTTGCCCAATCAATATTGCACTTGGTGGCTAACATCCATTTGCACCCTAAGTTTACAGTTCCCTCCATGGTACCAGCAGCAGGCATAACCAAGAAGCTTTGAGCCACAGTCCCCTTGTCATAGGCAACAGGAGTGTGCAGGATTCCTGAGACAGTGGTTTTCTAAGTTGACACCACACTCCATATGACAGCAAATTGTGTTGAGCTCCCGTATCCAATAATGCATTATATAGCACCCAATAACTCTTTATAGAAGAGGAAAGGATGACGTTCTTAGGGGTTGTGCCCAAGAGGATGAGTATCTATATATTTTGCAAGAGGCACATATGGGCGTAGCCAGTGGTCACTTTTCAGGAGACTTAACTCCGCGAAAGATATTGGAATCAGGGTATTGGTGGCCCACTATGTTCCAAGATGCATCAATTTTTGTGAAGGGTTGTGATGAATGCCAATGCTACAAGAAACCCCAGCGGCCGGAAAGATCAAATGCCCCTACCTCCAATTAAAGTAAACCAACTGTTTGAAAAGTAGGGTTTAGACTTTGTAGGTCCAATTAGCCTAGCGGCTCGTAACACACAATCTCGCTATATTATTATGGCCACTAACTATGTGACCAAATGGGTTGAAGCGAAAGCAACACGTAAGGCAGATGCAAGGACAACAGCCAAGTTCCTCTTTGAAAATATAATCACACGCTTCGGTTGTCCTTTTGAACTTGTGAGCGACAATGTGATGCACGAAAATTTAAAAAACTAGAGAAAATTTTAAAAAAATAGGCATTATGTCTCTAAGGCTTGATTTGGTCAAAGATTGATTAAGAATAGCTGAAGATTGCTAGAGAAAATCTCAAGAAACTTAATTGAACTAGGGTTTGAAAAATCTCACGAAATTTTTAGAGTAAAGATGATCAAAGCGAAGCTTTGATACCACTAAACACTCATGAATTGTGGAGTTTTCATGGTAGCACTCATAGAGGATAACTCATTCATCTTCTCAAAAGAGATAAGGCACCATATCTAGGATTAGAAAACTATAATTAGCATTAGCAACAAGTGATTAGTTACATCATTATTTCCCATTTTCAATTATACATGGCTGTCGCTTTCACATTACACTTAAAAGTGTCCATGGGCACGGCCATCCTATTCCCTAGCCCGACCCTTTCTACATACACTTTTTATTGGCCTTTGGCTGAAATAGATAGACACGAGACTCTTCCATTTTGTTACAAACCATCCCCAACCATGAAGTTTCATCCTCGAAACCATGGATGTATGTGTGAACTCACATGAATGGAGAATGTGAGTTCTAGGTCAATTTAATCTCTTCATTACCATGCATAAAGCTCATGTATCCAAGCTATAAATTCATTGGAAAAGACCCAAGAGTAGCCAACCAATCATATCCCAATATAATGTCAATGGGACCCAATACAAGTAAACTAGCCTTGTAAGTACAATCATTTGTAAAAGGATCAAACTCACATCTTTGCATACCAATGTGCAATTCATTACTCATGTATCTAAGCTGTCAATTCATTAAGGACCCAAGAGTAGCCAACCAATCACATCCCAATGTAATGTCAATGGGACACAATACAAGTAAATAAGCCTTGCAAGTACAATTAGTTGTGAGTATCAAACTCACATCTTTGTGCAATCCAAACAAGATTAAGGTCATTGGTGAAGATCGCATCAACGACTTGAAGAGAAAGGGGTTGTGCTTCAAGTGTGGTGACAAATGGTATAAGAATCATTGAAAAGTTTCTAAAACCAAGAAGATGACATTAAGCGTGATCCTCACTAAATCTTGCAATGAAAGCACCAAAGAGGATGTGGACGAGTATGAGGATTGCTTTGAAAATGCCAATGAAGTTGAAGATGTAGAGAATGATAGTGAATTTCCTTTTGATTTGAGTGGGTCAAAGATAAGGGAAGTTGACTATGATGATGGATTACCATTGCCTATGTGTGTTCATGATGACAAGGATTATATGGCCACTTTGTGTAATATTTCTAGTGATGCATATGCCGGCGGTTGTAAGGGTGCAAGTATGTTAAGGCTTAATGCATGCATAAATGGAAGAGTGGCACATGTTTTGGTTGATAGCGGGAGCACACATAGCTTCATCAACACAAAATCTATGTAGAGTCTCAAATTATAGCCCAAATCTTTACCCTCGTGGCATGAAGTTCAAGTGGCTAACGAGGCAAAGAAGCCCCTTTACATGCTTCCCATCAACATTTGAAGGTCTAGGAAGAGATGTACCAATTCTGAAATTTTCTCTCCCACCTCTTCCATACATGATAGGAAATCTAGGAGGCCCGATATTAGGTACAACCCTACTTGAAGGTTTGAACATGGACGAAGTGTTCGAATCAACCCTTGCTCCTTGCCTTGCTTCTCTTACATGTGCATATTTTGTCTCATAAATTTTTGCAACAAAGTAGCATGGCCTCCTTGATGATGTTGGGTCTTTAAGCATCCACATCAACTCTAATGTTGTTTTTCAACCCTTTCATGAAATTTCTCAATTTATACTCCTCACTCAAGCCTTCCACATGGAGTGAAAACTTCATGAACTTATGCACACAATCCTTTACATTGTCCACTTGAGAGTGAAATCATCCCATTTCTCCACCATCCTAGATTGGCTTAGGGCTGAAATGAACATACTTCTCATCTCATTCGTGAAATCCACCCAAGTATTGATCATTTACGTCATGAGTGTTTAATTGCCGCCACCACACATGGGCATAATCCTCCAAATGCAATGTAGCAAACAACACTTTCTCTCTATCACTAAGCTTAAAGTAAAGCTCCATATCTTGTTGGCCCATTCTTCAAATTCTTCATTAGAAGAGACTTTGCCTTTGCATTTTGTAAAGGTACTTTTGTCCTTCATGCCTTTAAACTCATCCACATCACCTCTATGATGCTCATGTGATCTAGCATGATTAGCTTCAAACTAATTGAAGTGATGACTAACCATAGGTGATGCCTTCCAAGTTCCATCCACAATTGACTCATCCAAAGTGAAACCCTTACCCTTGTTAAGGTTTTTTTCTCGCATTGAACCTTGCATCATAGTTTATTGCATAGGCATTCCATACATGCATGACCCACTATGATGCGTTAATTGTGGATGCGAATTCTCTTTTCCATGTGTAAACCATGATGACCATGGTCAAAAGGCAAACTAGCTTGTAAAGCATTTGATCCATTTGTATGCCTTGCATCCTCAAATGGCACATGGGCTTGTGTCCCACTAACTTGTGGTTTGTTCAATGCCTTGTTGGCTCACCCAGCATCTCTTTGATCTACTCCACTCTTGTTTCAAGTTAGAGACTCCATCTTGGATTTCTTTGCCCAAAGCATTGAACTTGTCAACTATGAATTGGAATCTTTGATCCATGTGTCCCACCAAGTTCTTATGCCTTTCCATGGTTAGTTCATTATTTCTATCTATTTAGTCACAAAGCTTCTATATAAAGTACAAGATGACATTCATGTCTTCTCCAACTTTAGGTACCTCTAATGCATTGGCATCTTCATGTGCCGCTTCATTGACATTGCTTTCTTTATGCATAACTTCATGTTCTTCCACATGAGAGGATTGATTTATGAGTTGTTCCTCCCTTGCATCATTGGCACACCCACTGAAAATCTATTCTCAAGAGGATTTGGTCAAAGTCATAGGGCTATTTTGACTTTTTCAAAAGTCAACTATGCTTGTGTGACTAGCCAAATGCTAATGGATTGGGGTAATTCAATGGCTCTTCTCAAGGATCTAAGGGAGTACACATCTCGGCAAGATTTAAAGTAGGCTATGACTCAATTAGGGTTTCTCCTTTTGTCGATTGGGGTAGCAAACGGCAAGATTGACCTTGCCAGTTAGCTACTATAACTAAATTAGGTTTTCTCCTTACGATTGACCTTGCCAGTTAGCTATAACTAAATTAGGGTTTCTCCTTATGATTGACCTTGCCGGTTGGGGTAGCAAACAATGTCAAAATTAGGAGTTTGATGGCTCTAGATGCAGCCCTTAGAGGGAAATTCTGTGCATCTCACGTATCAAGATCATTCCACGCTCCCTTTCTCTTGAGAGTTGAACCCGCGTTTTCTTCTCTTCTCGTAAGAGAGAGAGAGAGAGTATATTGATGGCACATGGAGGATAGGAAGGTGAGAGAGACATTTTACATTGGAGGCATGAAAGAGAGAGACATATGCATCGACGATGACGACACAATACATGCATGTGCAAGACTTTTTTTTTGGAACATAAGATAATTATATTTATAGCATAATAGCAGCCATTTACAAAAGACCTCCTTTTACATCTATAACACCCAACCTATTACCAATCCCTATTCAACAAGTTACAGATTTGGTCCCATCTCTCCTCCTCCCAAACAAAAGAAGAATATTCCCAAGTACATGGTAGCCCAGCTGCATACATGCCACAAGCAGAGAGTCAGTAGTACAACCCTTGGGAATCTGCTCCTTCATACAATGTTCTTTAGTCCATATCTTCAAATTAGGTCTCATGCCAATAGGGTTTTCAATCAAGGCCACAAATGTATAGACCAACTACTTCTCCTTCAAATACTCTCCTAGTTTTGGGTCCAAACTTAGGGTATCTTGCCGTTAGGTCTTTCCTAGTTGTTATGGCTCACTTTAACCCCCCTTGAAACACATCCAACAATAGATTACTTGGTGAACCACAACTGTCATAAGGATCTTTCTAATGGCCGAGATAGTAACCCTTGAGGTCTCCAAGCTCTACGACTCCTTGAGAAGCAATTCCACCGCATCTCCCATGAGCGTTATCACACCATCGTGTTGCACTACGTGTACTCATCCCTCCTCTCACCTCACTTCACGCACACACACATGCATTAGAGAGAGAGAGAGATTAGCAAGCCAAAGAATTAGTAAGAGCAAGAATCTATTGCACAATGGGAGAGTCTTTTGTATTATGAGAGATATTCACTTATATACATGGCCATAAGTATTCACACTCACTTAAACTGTGGCCGATCGGGCACAGTTAGGCTCATAAGAGGTCTAATGCTATTACAATGACCACTCTCATAATATATCCATGAAGTACATCACTTGGGACTTCATCCTAGCTTACTACCACACACTCTTGAAGCGCAAATTACCATAACTATTCCATAAGACCATTATGGGCGCCTGTCCAAGTTGTAGATTTGGACACCTTTTGGTGTATCTACCTTGACTCCTTGATATAAGATAATTGTAATAGCTCTTGTTAAGCCTAGGAATGGGTTAACATTCCCCCCTTCTTGATGTTGATCACATCCTCGTGGTTGATGATCGCGTTAAAGACCATTATGTAGGGAGAATTGGTAAGCTTTGTTAATGGCTTTAGATATTGAGTAACGTTCAATGGTCTTTGTTCTTCGGAAGGAATAAGAAAGGCTAGTTAGTAAATGAAAAAGGTTAGTGGTTTATTGGGAATTCGTAATGGGGTGGGGGGTGGGGTTTTTTACCAGTGATTGCATTTTTATATTTTTGTGAGGTAAGTTTTTTTTTTGCTCCCTTTGTTTTTGGCAATCATAAGTAAGGTTACATGTAATTTATGATAGTTGAGAAACTGAGAGATGTTAATAATGGTGAAGAAGAGAAGAAAGGATCCTGAGGAACATAGACGTAATCTTCAGAACGAGATTGTGTTTCTCATCTCCTCATTTGATTCATTGAAATGACATTCATTCGCCCACCATAGCCCTCCCAACTAGAGATGTACATCGAGAAGGTTGTCGATGATGAGGCTTTGGTGCATATATCCTCGAGTTTTTTATGAGTATGGATATGTTCTCATGGAGAAGTTGCTACATTAGCTTCACCAAAAGAATAGTAAGCTATAACCTTAACAAAAATGTATTGGGTGGCTAGTGAAGAGAGTTTCTTGTGATATTTTATCATTTTGAGGTAGGCAATAATGTGACTTCCTTGCAAATTTTTTTTAACCTTCTTCTTTTTTTATTTCTTTTCTTTTCTCATTTTTTTTTAAAAATTGTTACCACCTTGTGAGCAACAGGTTCTTGTGTCTACTCTCTTTTTTGAGATAATAGATTCTTATGTTTTCCGCGTAGATTCTGCACTCATGCTTTGCATCCAGAGGGGTGACAAGAGCATAGTGAGTTTGTCTTTGATGTGCTCATAAGTCTAAGTCAGACATGGGTATTTATTCTTGAATTTGTGGCTCAATTGTTGTCGAGGTGGTAGGTACAACTTTTGGTTACCACCATTGGGATTGACTGAACATACAAGCTCTTGTGTATGTGTTATATGCACGAGAGAGGTTGAGTGTCTTGCTTGGTGTTGCTTCGGTCTCCATTCTTGTCAAACTTTATGTGAAGTTGTTGGGGTTGAAGTCGGTGGTGAGGCTTTCTTCATTTTGTTTGATTTTGGCAACCATATGAATGTATTACCATCATAATACCTTTGTTGTTGAAGCACGTTCACATGCACCCATCTTTGATAAATATTAGGAGTTTTTGGTTGATGCCTTTGGTGCCGAGGTTTATTTCTTTGTGCAGGCTTAGGGGACTTTTTAATGCACTTATTAGGAATCCAAGCTTTGGTAGTACCCTTGTGCTTATAGTAATCTTTTTGGTACCCACACTTGTTGAGTTGCCGGAGTTCTTTGAAGAACTTGTATAGGCTTTTGTGGATGGTGTTGTGGAGTACGGTTATTCTTCCTTGGCTTTTGAGTTTTGCGTTGAGAGGAAGAGGCTTTGATTGTCGAGGCACCCAAATTGGATTGGCACCTTTGTAGTAGCCTTGAGCTACAAGTAATTGCTTTTCCACCTTTGTAGTAGCCTTGAGCTACAAGTAATTGCTTTTCCACCCACATTTTGATACCTTTAAGATATTTTGATCTTGGTTATTTTGGTGGAATTTTCTTTGTGGATGAAGTGGAAGGTTTTGGGCCCTCCTTCACATTGGTTGGCATTGAGGTTGCGGTTTTGAGACTCATGGGTGCTATTGTCGATGAGGCTTGAGTCTCGTGTAGAGTGGCTGTTGATGATGAGGCTTTTGAGCATGCAGTCGTCTCCTTTGGCAAGGCTAGCCTATGAGAAGAGGTGTTGGCTCTAGAACTTTTCCCTTGAGTCCCTATTTAGAGATAAATAGTTGTGCTTGGGAAACTTTTTCAAGAATAGCTCTTGATTTGCGAGGTTTTGGCATTGAATTCCATTGGTGAGGATGGAGTGGAAGGGGTAGATGCATTGTCCGAGTTCGTCAGTAACGCTGATGGGAGGTCTTCATGTAGAAGGGCTTCCGAGGAAGGGGCTTGTAACTTTTTACGTTCAACATCATAGAAATCCATTAGGGTTGGATCCTCTTCCTGGCAGTATGGTATTGTCAACTTTGTGTCGTTGACAATCATGATGACTCTATCACTAGCAAAGCACAACGGTGCTTGGACAACAATAATGTCAACTTTGTGTCGTTGACTCTATCACTAGCAAAGCACAACGGTGCTTGGACAACAATAATGCCCCAAGATCAAATCTGCTTCTAACACATACTTAACCACAAAAAACTTGCAAGTAAGGGGGTTACTTTCAATATACATTGTATGTTCAAAGTACCCCAAACATGGCATGTTCAAGTCTTGTGTGAATGAAATTCTATCAGGATGAACCGTAAGTGTGGGTTGACCTAACAAATCCCATAACTCAATGAGATTGTGCTCTCGTGTTGGATAAAGCTGTGCTTGAATTATGGTGAGTTTATTGGAAAGTTCTAATCTAACCATAATTCTTGGGATATTCTCAATAAGATATGTTGGAAGTTTCAGCTCCTCTAAGGTCTCTTTCTCCCGTTAGCAATTTCACAATGCCTGCAGGAGTGTTCAAGGTGACTTTGCATTCATCAATTAAATACAACGAGTCACTTATCCAAGTTCCACCAAGGATGACATCATACTTAAGGGGATCTGGGGTAACATGGAATCTAAGTTCCACATTTCCACTAATTATTTGAGTACCATAGCTAAAGTAACCTGGAACTTCAATGTTTTGTCCTCTGGCACCTCTTGCAAGACCATTGTCTTTAGGGATGATTTGAGGTTGTCCCAATGACACCCAAGTGTCTATTGTCATGATGTTATGACTAGCTCGAGGGCTAATCAACGTGCATTTGCCCTTAACATCATTTCCCGTAGGGAAATCTAACCATACTATTATATAATCTTCAAAAGGAACCATGGATATTTCAATTTTTGTTTCAGCTTCAGATCCCATTTTGGTTTCATATTTCCATTCACTTTCATCCTCTTTTCAGCTCATAGCTTTTTCAATAGTACCCAATGTGTACAATGGCACACTCGGTTCTCTGATAATTTTAACTCAATTCTGTTTGGAAACTTGCGAATCCTTATAATCCTATTTTATGTAGCTCTTTATGTCTTGGTATAGCTCATGTTTAGCCTTTAATGGTGTAAGTGTTAACGCTATGCTGGCTTCGCCATGAGAGAAAAGCACTCCTCCAAATGAGGATTTGAGGGATTGATTTAATTTCGTAAGGGATTCATCGAATTCCTCACGTGCTTTTTCAACCGCATCATTCATGCAATGTGCCTCTAATGACTCTTCTTTAAAGATTACGTCTTCCTCTTGAAAGGGAAAGTGATACTCCTCTAGGTCTTGTATTTTGGTTGCTTCTTTAGGTGAGGTTCAATGACAACTAGTGATCCTGTATGACACTCAACAATGTTAAGCATGCTCTCCTGAGCTTGCTTTTTCCATTGCGCATATGTCATGTGATCATGATTTTTAGTTTAGGATGGTTGGGCGGGTTCTAGTGTCTTGATTGGTTGATGAGGTGTACCTAGTGAAGAATCAGAACTTGGTTCATCCACTCTAAGTGACATACTAGAACTTGTTTCATCCTTTGACTTTCCTTGGATTGTCAGGTTTTCATTATGTTTGCTCATGCGACGAGAACAAACTTTCTTTTTTGTTTTTTTGTTTTCTATCTTGCCCGTAGGTTTTGTGGTTTTAGTGGTAGCCTTTGAGATGGATGCCTCAGCATTACGTGTAACTTTTGGCTCTTTTGGGTTTATGTCCTCCTCCAAAGGCTCTTCTTCTCTGTCCTTTATTTCAACCTTGGTTTCGACAGTTGGGTTGTCCTTATTTTTCTTGGGTTTAGAAGTTTTTGTTTCCTCTTTTGGTTTCTACTTTAAAGCATGTTCCTTTACCATTTCAAAGTGTTTTCTTTTGCATTCTTTTTTACTGTATCTCATGCCTTGGCTTGTAAGCATGTAAGCACATTCAAGGGTGCCATGGACAATTGCCCATTTTATACACTCAAGATGTTAAGAGTTGTATTTTGTGAGATAGGTTGTAGAGAAGCAACTCGCCTTGGGAAATCTTGGAATATGTGATCGATTCCACATTGTTCACATATGGGTTGCAAAGTGTCTGTGAATGTGGGCATGGAAGTCTGCTACTTTGTGTGGTCCATGATAATAGAAATACTAAAGTGTTCATTGAACTGTTTCTTGAGCAGTTTCAACCCTTTGAACTGTGATTGGTTGGGGCATGGGAGATGGAGGTTTTGAGTTAATTGTAGGTGAATTGGAACATTGGGATGTGTCATGACCAAAGGTTTTGCAATAAATGCAGTACATAAAAATAGGCGCCTCTTGTACACACAATGGGAATTGGGATGGAGGTAGTGATTGCACTGAACAACACAAGGCATTTTTCCCATCACTTGGAGAGGCATTAAGGATGATTGGTTTCGAGGGGCTCATCCTCTCTTGGAGATTATGGATCAAAATGTTTAAGCATGGCTACGTAGGATTCAGAGGATAACAATTCCGAGATCAATTTTTCTTTAGCCATTACTTCCATTGGTTTAGATGAAGAGCATCTCGTATCGTGATCATCCTCCAGCATGTTGTCATCTAAATGTATTGCTTCTTTACAACATTGATCAAATGTTTCCAGATTGGATACAATGATCAAGTTATGTAAGCTATTATTCTTTAAGCCCATCATGAAACATCTCTTCAATTGAACATTGTTTAGTTTCTCCCATGGCTCACATCGTGAGTCCAAGATTTTTATCCGAAGGATATAATCTCTAATGGTTTCATTTTATTTCCACTTAATTGAATAGAGTTCGTTTGTTGCACTCCACTGATCACCTTGTCCTTGAAAAGCCATGAATAAAGGATGTTCTTAAAGTCTTGAAGTTCGTCTTGATCATTGGCATCAATGTAATGAACCATTGGCATCAATGTAATGAACCATTGACTAGCCTTTCCCACTAAGCATAGGTTCAACGCATGTACCTTGGTGGGGCAGTTTGGATTTCCAAAGGCTTCACATCTTTGTTTAAACATTTATATGAACTGAACATGAATAGTTGTTCCATCATATTTGCCAATGACTTTGGAAATCTATACGGCCATGTTTTTATATAAATCACTGAGGCTGCATGTGAGTGCTAATGTGGATAGGGACTCACTTAGACCTTGGGCAAGGATCCCCATTGTAGCTATTCACGGTATGACACCGAAACAAAAGTTTATAGGCATAAAATAGATGTGTCTCAATTGAAAGTGTTTAGATTTATTATATATGTGCATATTCTTAATGAACTAAGAATAAAGTTGGATCTAAAGGTAGATAAATGCATCTTTATTGGTTATGCTTTGGACCAAAAAGTTTACAGATGCTATAACCCTACCACTTGTGAGATGCGAGTAAGCAAAGATGTTATCTTCGATGAGATGAGTAATTGGTATATAGCAATAAAAGGCAATGGACGATGTAGATGTAAGAAGTAATGATGTTGCCTCACATGTAGAGCAGTAATTACAGATGCTTAGTGGACCTGGAGAGTCCTTCAGCAATAGATCTACTATTAGTCCCCCATGGTCACACCAAGCAGGTTGAAGATAGATGTAGGTACACATGTATCATGCAAAGAGAAGGAAAAGATAAAACAACCTTTTATTCCTAATCTATCAGCAAAGGTTACTCATATGTTCCTAATGTATCAACAGAGGTCACTCACATGTGGATGGTGAATCTAGTGGCTCTAAGAAAAGCCTTGATGAGGAGCTTAGTGTTCCATCAGTTTGGTTGCTCTTAGTGTAAGGAGAACCAAGGCTGTTTTTGAGAACTCCTGGTAGTGATCTAGGTGTACATAGGTCTATGAGGGTAAGACACATAGTTGATAGATTGAGATATGATGGATATACAACCCATCATTATGCTTACATGGTTAAGGAAATATAGGAGTTGGAGCTGACTGACTTTGAGTAAGCACTTGGAAATACAAAATAGGAAGATGCCATGGGTGAGGAGAAGGTAGCATTGGATGTAAATGCAACATGGGAGTTAGTGCCTTTACTTAAGGGAAAAGAAGGTAATTAGATATAAGTGGATGTATAAGGTCAAGCATAACTCAGATGGATTAGTGGGCAGGTATAAGGCAAGATTGGTTATTGCCAAGGGTTATGTGCAGATCTATGGCATTGACCATGATGAGATATTCAGCCCAATTGTTAGAATGGCAACAATTGTGATTTCTATCATTGCTATGGCTACAACAAAGGATTGTTCTCAACATTAGATGGATGTAAATAATGCTTTCTTGCATGGTAACTTGTAAGAAGAAGTGTACATGATGTAGCCCATTGGGTTATGAGAGTGATGCACACCTAGATTTTATGTACAAGTTATGTAAAGTCTTGTATGTCTTGAAGGTAGGTAACCATAGCATGGTCAAATAAGATTAGGGATTATCTTGTTACCATTGGATTTCATATATCCAATGCAATTTTTTTGCTTTATGTGAAAAATATAAATAGAGGGATCATGATATTAGTCATTTATGTGGATGAATTAATATCATTGGTGTGGTGATAGTAATGTTGACATACATGATGTCATGCTATTAGTTATTTATGTGGATAAATTGATATCACTAGTGATAGTGATGCTAACATACATGATTTCAAGATGCTTTTGAAGGAGAAGTTTGAGATGAAGGATTTGGATGAGCTATGGTATTTCTTGGGTAAGTATGTCTTAGACATATTTTTCAAGTATGATATAATAGGTCATAAGCCTATTTAAATGCCATTGGAGTAGAACACAAAGATTTTCACAGATATAGAAGGTGAGATTTTAGAGGATCCCCTATGTATAGGCACATATAACTTAATCTACATGGCCATTACTAGGCACATATAACTTAATCTACATGGCCATTACTAGGCTAGATTTGAGCTAATATGCTATTGGACTTGTGAATCGGTTTTTATGCAAGCCCCCAAGAAGCCACTTAAATGTGTCCAAATGGATTCTTAGGTACATAAAGTCCACTATTGATTATGGACTTTTAGATGAGGTTGGCATAGAGACATAGTTACATGGGTACATAGATTTTGCTACTTAGGTTCATAGTGTCACAAGTAGGAGTTTAAATCCTTATCTGATTCCTCATCTCATATTGGTTTTGTAGAACTTTCCATGCTTCAAAAAAGCTATGGTATTATGTTGAATGAGTTATTCAGTGACACTAATGATGATGGCACATAGCATATCTACATTCCTTTGCCTCCGAGCTAAAGCAAGAGCAGGATTTTGTGATATGGTTTGTAGTGGATCTGTTATATCTATAGTGGGACTTAGCTTTGCATCAACCCATGGTGCAATTTCCCATAACTCATATGAATCAAGAATAAACCTAATATTGAACCCCTAAAGAGTATAATTTATCCCATCCAACTTTCCATCATCCAAAGGCAGAGCACGAGCACAAGCAGCTATGTTATTTAAATATTGGGCCATCTCTCCAAATCTTTCTTCAAATAGTAAACTACCAAAGCAAGCTTTTCCTAGAGCTTATGCTTTGATACTATGTAACACAAAAGAGAAAGCACAATTAACACAATATAAAGCACTAAATTGTAGAAAGAATTAGAGAGTATAAAGCACAATGAATTGTTGAAAGAATTGAAGAGTAAACAATATTATTGCTTGTAAACTTGATTACAAATTGATGGATGTTTGCCCACCCATGTGCTTCGGGTAAGAATCTTTGATGGCAATGTAGATAGACTCTAGATAGAGGACGCCTTGCTAACAAGATTTCTTGAACATAATGAACTTGATATGATAAAATAAGTTCACCAAACTAGACTATATATAGTACTACCTAAGGTCAATGAGAGCATAGGTCGGCCACATTCCTACTTTCCTGGCCATGTACATTTGCTATCTCAGAATGCACATTCACAAATTCACTAGCTTCATCTAGCCACGTATTTGCTCAGTTTCCCACACACATTCCAATGCTATGAATGTACATTTGCAAGTCTAACTTGAACCTGGCCACGCTCATTCCCAATCATTTAGCTATGCATGTGCCTACTCGAAATGCACATTCACTTGTGAACACACATTCACAAGTCCAAATGAGACAAAAACTTAAAAAAATACTATGTCAATAGTAGGGGGAGTGCTCTAAGATAATAACCCTTACATGACCACCACAAGGTTAGGTAGGATTTTTGGACTCAATCCCATGCTAGAGGAGAGTGCCTTAAACAGACACCAGATCAAGAGCACCTGCTCAAGAGGAATCTCTGCATGCTTCACAATCCCTAGGAATTTATAGGAGCCAAGAAACCCTAGAAAAACCGAACATTTAAGGAATAGCGAGGATGCTAGCTTAAGTGAGGCCTATTCTTGGGAACCTATCTCTTCAGAGGCACATATATATGGAGCAAGAAGTTGGAGTGTCTAACTCCCCCACGACTACTCAAAGGAGTTTTGTTGACATCATTAAAAATAGCATCACAGGTGGTCAAAATGAGGAGAGGGAGTCAAAGGATCTCATCAAACTATCCATCAAGGGAGAGAACATCCCTAGTAGAAAGATCAAGCATGGAGGCCTCCTCTCTAATATGGGCCCTAACTAGTTTGCCTCACCTGTAGAGGAAGGAGAAATCCTTCCTCTACAGGTGAGGAGAAATCCTTCCTCTCTAATATGGGCCCTAACTAGTTTGCCTCACCTATAGAGGAAGGAGAAATCCTTCCAAGAACCACAATTGGAATGGATGTTGAGACAATGGTTACATCTACAACTTTTGGCTTAGCCAACTCACATAGAATACAAACCTTGGAGCGTTCCAAATAGCTTGAAGACCCACTATTCCTTCTAGTTTTGCTGTATCAAATCTCAGTAGGAGTAGTGCAAGGGGATTTAGGTTTAACATGACCATAGAGGAGTTAATCCAAACTGCCAAATATGTAACCTTGGGAACCTTATAGCACAAGTAGGGAGCTCCAAGATAGACCCAACTCTAGGAGGAGTATACATGCCACTATATGAATCAACCTTCCAAGGCTATCCTCCATAGTATCCAAACTTGCCTTAAGGATAAGGGTGACACCCATCTTATACCATGCCTCCACCAACCTACCCATAACATACAATAACCCATAGCCACCACCTACACCACTACCCTCTACTCCACCACCTATACCCCCACTATCTACTCTAACCACCACTGAGGATATCTTAAGGATAGTAGCTCAAATAGGGAGGGGGTAGGAATGGGGTTAGTAGCAACACCACCACCACCGATCAGGATAGCAGCAATGCAAGACCGAACCCTAGACACCAAACTACTATCAAACCCTTGCATATCACAAAATTGATGTGTTGCAGAGCAAAGTAGGATAGCAGCAATGCAAAACCAAAACCTAGACACCAAACTACTATCAAACCCATGTAAATCAAAAAATTGAAGTCCAAGTTCAATGGGGCTAGATACCCCACTTGGAAGTGTTTGATCAGATGTATGCTGCACATGTAGTGCTTGATACCCTTGTTTGGGTAAGTTCCTTTGGCTTTACCATGGAAGGAAAGTTGGGTTAGTGGTTCTGATCACCAAAACCATAAGACAAGGCTGACTTCAACTCCCCCTAAAGTATACTTTCACAATTGACCAGCAAAATTGATAGAACCCAATCGATCAACTTTACTATGTCAAAAAGTAAGAGAAAGAATCAATCAGAGACTACATCAATAGAGTGTTGGATACCTTTACATTATTGATGCTTCTTAGATAATGATAAATTCTCTGAAGAATAGTTAACTGGGAGATTCCTGGAAGGAACCTTAATTCAACCTTACGTAATGCCTTATACTCAGAGAAGCATAAAAACTTTGAGCCATGTTGTAGAAGTGCCATAGACTTTGACGATAACTTCATGGGAACTTTGTCAGCAAGGAATCTCCCTAAAGGAACCCCTTTTGAAGCATAGACTTTGATGATAAATTCATGGGAACTTTGTCAACAAGGAATCTCCCTAAAGGAACCCCTTTTGAAGCATAGACTTTGATGATAACTTCATGGGAACTTTGTCAACAAGGAATCTCCCTAAAGGAACCCCTTTTGAAGCATCCTTTGGCATAGTATCTGCAAAGGTTAGCATCAAAGAGAAAGAACCATGGGCTACACCAGCCATAGAAGACCTAGCGTGCTCATGTAGAAAATGACTAAGTAGTGGAATGTCAAGGTAAGAAAAGATAACATAGGCCACATATGTAAACGTGAGTTGGCTTGGTATTTAATATACCATGCCAACCACAGAAGCATAGAATGCCCCCACCTAAGACCAATACAAGGAGGAATCTAGTGTGTATAATGCATGAGGATGGGAAACCATGACACTATCCATTTCTCTATAAGAGTCAACCTCAGAGGTAGTCACTAGTCACACTAATTGCACCTACCTAGCACCTAGCCTTCTCGGCTCCACTAGCAAGACCCATGCTTGCCAATGCACCTCACCCCTTAGGTAGTATGTTCCCCAAAGAGGAGTTATAAGAGTTCTAAAACTACCATTGCTACCTCCGGTGTATTGCCACAACAACCAAGATTCCCAAAGTGACCCCTATGAACTAATTGACCCTAATGGAAATCCTTGAGGGGGAGGAAGAAGGAAGAGAAGGGGAAACTAACTACCTTGAAACACTAGAGACTCAAAGTCCCCCAAGTCAAATCCTAAGCCACTATGTTCAAGGTGGTAATAGTGTCTACCCTATATATATATAGTTGCAGTGCAATTGAATAGTGTAATTGAAAAGGGGGAGGGACATCCGAATGCCTTAGGATCCTATACGCCACTATAGTGCTATCATTGCAAGGGACCTCACCAGTTGTGGTAGAGTGTCCCATCATGAAGGTAAGGCAGCCATACTAACCAACCCATAGCCTTTTGTGCCACTTTGCATAGGTTGTGATATCGACCACATGTATAAGGATTTCCCATTAAGATCATCCACTCTAGGTCCAGGCCAAGAGAAAAACCTAAGTACAAGTCTTAATTTGCTAAGAGTTAAGGATGGGTTGTTACAAGTAGATCCTCTCAATGTCATAAGTAGAATGCACAATAGGAGAGTTGTTGTGCTCACAAAATGGGATAGGCTTCAGATTCCCATACTCTCAAAGGGCATGTAAGCTAGCCCGAATCCTACTAAGCAACAAAGTGTTGAAACAGGCTAGAGTTACCCCTAAAACCAAAAGACAAAGAACCAAGACGAATAGGACAAGGGGAAGGCCACGTGACAATTCAAGAGGGATTAGGTGAGGACTCAATTTCCAACATCTCTTCATCCTCTTTGGAGGAAGAATTGAATCCCCAACCCACTAGAAACTTGGAGGAGCTAGTCATAGACCCTAGCAACTTGGAGGAGCTAGTCATAGACCCTAGCAACCTACCTAAGAAGCTAGCAAAGTATCCCAATACTATTGAGGAAAAAAGAAAACTCAAAGTAACCCAGAGAATTGATAAGATCGTGCTAAGCCCAAATGGAGGCTGAACCTCTAGTGGTCCCCACCATTGGAGAGGATCAATGCAGAGACCGATTTCACCTTACATAGAGAAGACCAAGGAAGGAGCCAATTTGTCCCATGACTTGAGAAAACTTAGAATAAGGATTAGGGGATGAAGACAAAATATTTAAGGCCATGGCCTCCAAACTCTTGGGTGAAGACCAAAGAGTACCACATTTAAAGGAGGGGTCTATACACATCTCATACACCATTTTGGACACCAAAAGCTATGTGAGTAATAATGGACAAATGCCTAGAGACATAGCTAGACTCACCGTCTTCCTTTCCTCCCAAGTGCAAATTTCTCTTGGAAGTCTAAGCCCATAAGGACTTAAAGGATTGGATGGATGGTAAGTTAAAAATGAGAATGGAAGAATAATCAATTCAAGACTCCTCAAATGAGTCAAAGAATGATGAACCCACTAAGGAAGAGGCAGTTCACCAAGCTTTTCCAAAGGTACCGATGAATAAGCTAGGCCACTACTTTGAAAGTGACACCATAAATGTTGTCCTCCTTACCAAATACAAGGACAGCTAAGTAACTGCCATCTTAGATGGAGGGGTTGGGGTCAGCATCATTACCAAGCGTGCCATTGGGAAAAGTGGGGGAAATCATCATTTGACACTACCAGCATTAACTTGCAAATAGAGCCATAGAAAAACCCATGTGTCTATTGAGAAATCTGAGAATTAAAGCCTTTGGCCTAAGTTTTTGCCACTAGGAAAAGTGGGGGAAACCATCATTTGACACTACCAGCATTAAGCTTGCAAATAGAGACATAGAAAAACCCATGGGTCTATTGAGAAATCTGAGAATTAAAGCCTTTGGCCTAAGTTTCTACCACTCAGTTGTGGTGATGAACTTCTCTCAATAGCCTAACTCCTATGATTGTATCCTAGGCCCGCATCCTAGGCCAACCCTTCATGAGAGGCCTAAATGGTCCATGATTGGGACACATACTAAATCTACATTCAAAAAAGGAATGAAACCCTTAAATTAGACATAATAAGCCACCCTATGAGTGGTGGACATTTTGTCGAAGACTCCATATAACAACCCCAATAACACCACTAAGCTAAACATGTGCCAAACTTGTCCACAAAACATTGGATGAGGAATGCAAAAGCTTGAAGTTTGCCTCACTTTTTGAGCAAGAAGACTCAAAAAATTGGATGCACATTCTTGCAACTATGGAAATCCTCCCAACAAGAATAGGCACAAGATATGCCAACAGCAAATGGCAAGGAAATCGCTTCCATATATATGTTGAGAACTATAACAATGCAATGTGCACCAAAATTCAAAAGTGATATCCATGATCAAAGGTGGTAACTTGGGGCCTAAAAAGAAAAAAGGGATGACCCATATATTTTCTAGGGAGGAAAAGAGGACCATTGGCCTTCCACACATTAAATCCATAGACTCCCATGTGGACTTTTGCCACATCAAAGGTAGAAGGAGCTCAATATTTCTAAAGTTTTGATCAGGTTAATGGCCACAAAGAGGGATGAACCTACAGGAGCAAACAAGTCTATAAAACTCTCTCACTCCACACAAGACGAATAGAAGCTAAAAAAGAAGCTAAGCACACCCTGTAGAGTGCCTATGTTGAGGACCTTAGTAGACAGGCGATGGAGCATTTCAAAATGTACAATGTGGGTGATTTCTTTGTACACTTTGAGAAATTAAAGATAACCCTTGATGAGAAGCATTGAAAATCTTATGATGGATTAGCTAAGGTTAAAGAGGTCAACCTAGTAGGTTTTAATGAGGATCCCAACCTATATACATTGGGAAGAACCTATCTCTAGCAAAAGAAAAAGACCTCATTGACCTACTCACAGACTTCCAAGACTACTTTGCTTGGAAATATACTGACACAAGAAGGGCATACCCTTGGAGGTGGTCAAGCACATGATTCCCATTATGTGTGGAAGGATCATGGCCCCCATGAAGGCATAGGACCTACCAAATGAGTCCAAAGTACACTAGAATGGTCAAGGGGACGAGATTGAAAAACTCATCAATGCTGGATTCATTTACAAGATAGAGCACACAGAATGGTTATCCCCAATAGTCATAGTAGTAACTAAGAAAAATGGGAAGATCCAGGTTTGTGTTAACCTTAAAAAGGTTATACAGCCATGATGAATGACCGTTACTAGTTGCCATTCATGAGCATATGTTGGAAATGAGTAGCAAGCAAGGAGACTTATACATACAAAGTTATGCCATTCTTCCTGGTGGTGGAGACCCTTTGGAAGGACTTCCTCTCCTAGCTAGAATCTTTGGCCACACCCAAGCCTGGGAGGCCCTTGATTTCAAATCATGAGATGGATTTTCAGAGAGATGTGGGCATGAGTTTTTAGCCTAGCAGTGGAGGATAGATTTGCAGCTAGTCCCTTGCTTGCTTGCCGGAGGAGTCTCAGCCCTTTCTTCTCACAAGCCCTTTATCTAAGAGCAGTATTTCAAGGCACCACATCAACTCTGGATCGATCCCACCTATTTGCCATCCGTCGACGTTGGGCTTGGTACCTCTTCCATAAAGAGAAAGTCGAGAACCCAAAACTTTGCTACAACTTCCCATGGTTCACGCCATCGACAACCCAAAACCCTTGTACTAAGGCCACCATGTTCAAGAAGATCCAAGCCTTAATCGCAAGACAGATATGATCACGTGCCCGATCTCGTAATAGTGGTGACCATTTACTCTTCTTGAAGCGTTCCCAGAATGGTACCACTACCACCACGAGGGCCGCTAAGGCCTCGCCTTCAACCTCAACAAAGGCCCTACACTGAAGCAATTATTTGGCTACTATGAGCGCATCCAATGGATGCCCACTTGGCGCCTGGCAGACATTTGAAGACATGATGGAGACCCTTTTTGGAAGAGCTACAAGGTCTTCCATCGATCCCCCCACATCTTGGTCACACGCCAACTTCATCTGCACCTACTCCATCTACTACTGCTAAGTCCTCTTGCTTGCCAACTCCAAGGATGGATCTGGATTAGGAAGGCGGTATGTTAACCACACTGGCTAACATCATTTTTAAGCGTGGTTATGCTTCTTGTAAATCCATTGTTATGTAACCGCGCTAAGCACTTAATAATGAAAAAGATACATGGGATGACCGAGCTTACAACTTATGTAATGCTAGTCACAGCAGGAATGAGCCTAGACATACATAGAACTAGGAAGTTAGTTTTGGGCCCGCCAATTGTAAATGGGTGGTCGGCCATTGTAAAAAGTTAGCTCATGTATATAAGTGATTCATGAAACACGAAAAGGAACAATCCCATTCTCACAATTGAGTCTTGCCTTCTCACTCTCTTGTGGCTATGGTGTGGTAAGCTTGTATTAGTGAATGCTTTCTTACTTGATTGTAGTGTGTGCATGGAGTGGATGATTCTTGTCTTGTCTTCTCTTCTCCCTCTTCTTTTTTCCTTCTCAAGATCCTTCTTACATGCACATTGGCATTGAGTTGAGGTAGAGCTCTCCATAGCTCCCTTCCTATTTTCTCACTACCTAGCTTGCGAGGCTCCATTTGAGTGACACAAGTGGAGGTGGATTGAGCCCCTAGTGGCATCACATCGAGGAGTTAATCCTTATTAGGGTTGGCTAAATGCTAGTCTCTAAATCGACTCTTGAACAGCATCTTTCTCTTCTTCTCTCCCTCTCTTGTGCAAGGTAGTATGTTTTTGGCTAACACTTTTCTCGTGGGAAGCTCGAGGGTAGCTGTGATGTCAGCTGATTTGAGTGTACATGGGGCATTCTTGACCCAGCTCCCTTGTAAGATCCCTGTCCCCACCGCGCAACGGATTCGGGTGCTAGCAGCGAAAGTAGCACATCTTGCGTAGGGCAAGGTCCCACACTCGGGGCCTCGCCCACGGATATCCGGACAGGTGACTAATTCCTCGATTCTGCCAAACCGAACTCGGAAAAACTTCTCTTGTCCGGAAAGCACGGGGGATTCCACCAGGATAACTTGTCCCTAACATAGTCAAAAGCCTTAACTAACTGAACTGATCTAACCAAACTCGTAAGTTCTATAGTCAGATCAAGGGACAAATTGCACTTGGATCATAGAGACCAACGCTTTTTTCCTCATCGAGAGGCATAGCCGTTGATTCTTTTTCCATAGAATAATTTTTGTCCGGGATTTACTTCATCTATCGAACTAGACAGAAATTGAGTTTCGATTTACGGATCCATCAGTCCAGCCTAACCCCATCCAGTCCCATGGGTTAGCCAACCGCCCAACCACTGTAGTGATGGGATCCAGATTTTGGTTAGGTTTTGTCCCGGGTACCACGGAAAAGAGTTCCCAGGCCCTCTAGCCGGATGTTCATGCAAACATAAACTAGTCACACCACTTACACACCCAATATGAAATTGCCTTTTTCTCAGCATCAGCTATCTTTAAAACAATCCTTTAATGAAACCATTGTGTCACTGATCACAATCCTCCAAAATATCCGGTTGAATCTTAATTTCCAATCATTCCTTCATCGGAGTATCTATGGCATCTTTGGCAACCAGAACGCTCACCACCTGTCCACTCATCAGGGGCCTTTTCAATAGTTCCTAGCTCATAGTACCCGGCAATATAATCACTTTAAAAAAAATTTCAAGATGGAATCTCCGTTGAAGATCAACAAGATCAACCAACAGATCCATATAAAAGAGCCATGGACTCATACGTTGAGGACCTACAAGGTCAATCAACCAGATCCATGCCTGGTTTCAGAAAACAACTCTTACTCCTTGTTCCAATATCTTCCACGATGCACGTGTGGGTATCTTCGGCGACCCAGAGCCCGAGCACCGTATGGTCAGCACCCTCTAGGATCCTTCGCAAGTCACCTAGCGCTTCACTCATAGGCCGCTTCCTTGGTCCCTCATGCATCGTACCGGAAGCTCACCATTTAAATCGAACCGAGGCTGGTCAAGACCTCGGCCGACCTTGCTACGCGAGACGTCCTCCGTTGACTCTCCGTCAGCTGTTGTGCAGGTAGGTCTCCACGACCACATACTCAAGACAGTCAAAATGCTTCCCCAGCATTCTTGACATAAAACAGTCATTTACAAACAGTTCACAAATACAGTTTCAATAATGAACTCACATCTTTCCAGATTGTTCCACATCAATCCATATTACTTAATCCAAATCCAAATCATATGTGTATCCATTCTTGACCAGATACATCATTTTCCATCCCATCACATCACATTCATTCACTTCGCATAACATCCATTCCTATCTTTCTTAATTTACATTACCATTACGTCTCATCACTTCCATTTCTCATTACATCTCATTCGTTCAGATCTTATATTATTCATTCACATTCTGATTCACATGACATCTTATCTCATCCATTCACTCATATCGACTTCATATCCACTCACATTCATATTTGCATTCATTATTCCACATACACATCCACATTTGTACATCTACATCCATACATCCATTTTCACATCCACATTCATACATCCACATTCACATTCATACATCCACATCCACATCTACATTCATACATCCATTTTCACATCCACATTCATACATTCACATCCACATTCACATTCATACATCCATTTTCACATCCACATCCATACATCTATTTTCACATTCATACATCTATTTTCACATTCATACATCCATACATCTATTTTCACATCCATACATCTATTTTCACATCCACATTCATACATTCACATCCACATTCATACATTCACATCCACATCCACATTCACATTCACATTCACATACATCCACATCCACATTCCATATCTATATTAATACATCCACATTCACATTCACATCCATACATCCTTATCCACATTTCACATCCTCATTCACATTCACATACATCCACATCCACATTCCATATCTACATCCATATCTACATTCACACATCCACATTCACATTCACATACATCCACATTCTTACATCCATATCCACATTCTTACATCCACATCCACATCCATTTTTACATCCACATCCATACATCCATTTTCACATCCACATTCATACATCCATTTCCACATCCACATCCATATATCCATTTTCACATCCACATTCATACATTCACATCCACATTCACATTCATACATCCATTTCCACATCCACATCCATACATCCATTTTCACATCCACATTCATACATTCACATCCACATTCACATTCATACATTCACATTCACACATCCACATTCACATTCACATACATCCACATCCACATTCCACATTCCATATCTATATTAATACATCCACATTCACATACATCCACATCCACATTCCATATCTATATTAATACATCCACATTCACATTCACATCCACATCCATACATCCTTATCCACATTTCACATCCTCATTCACATTCACATACATCCACATCCACATTCCATATCTACATCCATATCTACATTCACACATCCACATTCACATTCACATACATCCACATTCTTACATCCATATCCACATTCTTACATCCTTATCCACATCCATATCCACATTCACACATCCACATTCACATTCACATACATCTACATCCACATTCCATATCTTACATCCATACATTCATTTTCACATACATCGTTCACATACAAACTCTACATCATTTCTTTCACATACATATAACTATATCCATTCTTTCACATACATACATCTCCATCTATTCCTCGTTCATTTTCATCTATCTGATTCGTTTTACATCCTCATATCTATTTATAGAATACAAGAGAATTCTTATTTTTGATATAAGATTTCTTTACGCATCTATTTATGCATAAATTCCTTTTTAAGGAGAATAACACTTTTGAAATCAATCTTTTATGCATCTTCTTATACATAAATTCATTTAAAATGAGAATGACACTTTTGAATTAAAAATCAATCTTTTATGCATCTTTCTATGCATAAAATCAAAATTGACGAAAATAACTCTTTTGAACTAAAAATAGATTTCTTTAAGCATCTTTCTATGCATAAAATTAAAATTGATGAGAATAACACTTTTGGATTAAAATAAATTCTTTATGTATCTTTCCATACATAAATCCAATTTAGTAGGAATTACACTTTTAGAATAAAAGAATTTCTCTTATGCATCTAATTTATGCATAAAATCATTTATGATGAAAATCACACTTTTAATATAAAAAAATCTTTTATGCATACAAATCATTTATGTGATGAAAATCACACTTTTAATATAAAAAAATATCTTTTATGCACCCATTTATGCATAAAAAATCAAATATGATAAAAGTAATATTTTTACAATAAAATAATAATCTTTTATGCATACCACTATGCATGAAAATCAAATATGATAAAAGTAACACTTTTATAATAAAATAATAATCTTTTATGCATACCACTATGCATGAAAATCAAATATGATAAAAGTAACACTTTTACAATAAAATAATAATCTTTTATGCATACTTTTATGCATGAAAATCAAATATGATAAAAGTAACACTTTTATAATAAAATAATAATCTTTTATGCATACTTTTATGCATAAAAATCAAATATGATAAAAGTAACACTTCTACAATAAAATAATAATCTTTTATGCATACCACTATGCATGAAAATCAAATATGATAAAAGTAACACTTTTATAATAAAATAATAATCTTTTATGCATAAAAATTAAATATGATAAAAGTAACACTTTTACAATAAAATAATAATCTTTTATGCATACCACTATGCATGAAAATCAAATATGATAAAAGTAACACTTTTACAATAAAATAATAATCTTTTATGCATACCACTATGCATGAAAATCAAATATTATAAAAGTAACACTTTTATAATAAAATAATAATCTTTTATGCATACCACTGTGCATGAAAATTAAATATGATAAAAGTAACACTTTTACAATAAAATAATAATCTTTTATGCATACCTCTATGCATGGAAATAATAATCTTTTATGCATACCTCTATGCATGAAAATCAAATATAATGAAAGTAATACTTATATAATAAAACTAAATTTCTTTTATACAATTAATCAAAATGCATCTTCTATGCATGAAAATGACACTTTAGAATATAGAAATCATAAGGATTACTCTTTTAGAATAATGAAAGATAATACTTATTTCCAAATTTTTAAAAAATTTTGCCATAACCTCCTTTGTATGGCTGACCATTTTTTAATTTTAAGCCTTTAAAATTAATTAGAATTGCATCAAGAGTATTTAAATCACTCTAAAGTAACATTTTTCTACTTAATTTAAGAGAAACATTATTAATCATTCACCTAGGATAAAGAATGGTTGGATTTACTAGAGAAGAGAGGGGAATGCCTTTTGTAATGAGGCATAACATCATTTAGAGAAGACAAAAATCATAAAAACCATAAAAAACCATAAAAACCATAAAAGAATGGAAAAGAGAAGAATCTCCAACTTAAATTGATAATTTAAGAGCTTTCCTTTGGCTTGATGGTTTGAGGGTTTTACTCTTGTTTGGAAACAAGAGTGGCCACCAATCTTTTGGAAGAGGGAAGGTCAAAAACTAATGAATTATGAGTAAAATTCATTGTTTTTGGCACTTGGGAGAGGCAGGGTAATAGTGCAAAAACACTATTAAGTTTCAACAAAGGGGAGGGCTTCTATTTATAGAAAAAAGTGAGCCTCTAACCAAGCAAAGTAATTCTAGAATTTTTCAGATCAGTTTGGTCAATTTTTGACCATTTTTAGGTCAATTTTGCTCACTTTTTGGATCTAGTTGAAACAGGAGAGAGGAGAGATGAAAATATCTCATTATTTGGGAGTTTAAAACTCATTCAAGCATGTGAAATAGGCGCCCTCTTCATGAGGGGAATTCCCCCATGCAGAGGTATCAAAAATGCTTCACCTAAATATCTCTCTTTTTTAACTATTAACCTTGGCCTTAGTCAACTCTTCATCTTATGTGAGTATTTACTCATTTTTGGGGGATTTTTCTTTTATTCTTCTATTTATCTCCTCCCTACATTTGGATGAATCTTATTGGTCCATAGGAACCTTAATTTAAAATTTCAAAAAAATCTTCACCCCCAGGATAATGCCTCTTGAACAGATTATACTTAATTTCTATTTCTAATGCACCTTCTGAAAATCTTTTTGAACTTCTATTTCAGGGAAATTTATTTTAATAAGATGAGGTATTTTTCTATCCAAAAATATTTAAAATTTGAATATTCTCTTTCTAGAACATTTTCTCTCTCTAAGCCAAAACTGGAAGAAACAAGATCTTTTATATTTCTGAAGAGGGATTTGATTACAGGGGAATATACTAGACATCCTGAGAGGCTGGGGGAGGAATCTTACATTCTACCCTACTTAAAAAATGTGAGATGTCCTCATCTCGCAGAGGTGGAGTATGATCTCTTTCATCTTCTTCTTCTTCTTCAATCACTTCCAGCGTTGCTGCCTTGGAAGTGGACGGCCGATTTGGGAACAACTCTCTTTAACTTTCCCTATTCCGAGTTGGAGGTCTTGCATTACTTTGGATTGAAATTGCAGGTTGGATAGAGGGTCTACCTCTAGGATTTCCCTGATTTTGGCGGATAGAACCCTGATTACTCTGGAAGGAAGGGGCTGGAGTCTGGAATCTTGACCCCTGATTTTCTTACCCTAAAAACCTTGATCCAAAAGAAGTTGGGCAATCCATGCTGCGATGTCCAAACCCTTGACAGTTCAAGGGTGGAACTTCTGAAGTTGAAATCCACGGACTTAAGTTTTGGGAAAAGGACATTTCTTCCATTCTGGAACTTCTCATATCCTGGGTTTGACCCTGATATCTCTTAGGCAGAGGAAGGTTGGAATCACCTTCTGGGAATAAAAACCTTTTGAAAAGTGATGGTGCTGGCTTTGGCGGGACTTTGACATCAAAGGCTTTGGCGAAATCCTTCGCCATTCTTACTGCTTCGGCCATTGAGATAGGTTTTGCATTCTTGACTAAAGTATCCAATGGCTCGTTCATTCCCCGAATAAACCTGGCCATCAGCTGCTCTTCATCCAATTGAGGGGAATATTTAAGGAGAAAGGCAAAAGCCTGATGATACTCTTCAATTGTCTGGTTTTCCTGCTTTAGTTCTAAGAACTCATTCATCTTAGTTTCAAGAAAGCCTGGGGGACAAAACCTCTTTTTGAGGTAAGCCTTGAGATCCGTCCAGGTTTGGGTATTTCGGTTGAGACGGTTTGTCTCGCAGTGATTTCTCCACACCACTCTAGCTGTCTCCACTATCTTCAGCCTTGCAAGAGCCATTTTGCTCTTCTCATTGTAACCGGTGACATCGAAGTATTCTTCCATTGATTCGATCCACTTCTCCACAGTCTTGCCCAAGTTTTCCCCTTCACCCTTGAAAGGTCTAGGTTGCAAACTATGAAGAGTTTTACGAACATCCAGGTCGAGCTCTTCTTCATTGAGTTGGGGGTTAACATTTCTACCACAACGACCTCGGTCCATGTTCCTATCAATACGAAAATTCTTGTTAAGTCACTTTATTTATGATTCAATCCGATTTTTGATTCAACTGATTCTAGGGTTCTCTAAATAGGTCGGCTCCCCACAGAATCAAGGGATAAAGATACTCATATAGAACGCATTATCATTTAACAATTTATTTAGAATTATCTCATTCATATCTTTTACACAATAATGGTCCATCAGACTGAATTCTTCTATCTAAACAATCCTCCATGGGGATTTCAATTTTTCAGATTTTTAATTTATCATCCCTTAACTTGATCCACTGATCAAAAGTTAACAGTAGCAATCTGCCACCAGCACAATCCACTAATCTCATAGTGATTGGCTGAAGTCATTAACATTATTCCAGTTAAGAACATCATCACAAGGACTCGTCATTAACATTATTCCAGTTAAGAACATCATCACAAGGACTCGTCCCATTCATCCTCATTACGATTTCGCTCAGCTTATTACATTTCAACCAAATTTCAGGGATCATCATTTTTCAATTAGAATCCAAATCAACTCATCAGTTCTCAACCAGAATTTAAAAATCATATCAACCACATTCGAATTCATTATCTGGATAGCATTAATGCTTATAATTTCAAGTCTTAGATTTACTCGTATATACTGCCAGTAAAGAGCTGCAGTTATACCCTCGGTATATACGGGTAGTCATGGTTCTTGGAACTATAAGGTAAATACCATCATGTGTCTAGGCCTCAAGCAAGTCAAGGATTCCATATAATTGCGGTACTTCTATCTGAAGACCCAGTTACCAATTTACAAATTTCAGTTTGAATATCGAATTGTATGAATTTTATCACACAATTACAACCTTCTTTTAGTGCTTCTTGATAAATTTTTGACATATTTGGCTTCTCGGTTGAACCTCATTAGCCAAATTGGCTGTGATACTAACTGTAAGATCCCTGTCCCCACCGCGCAACGGATTCGGGTGCTAGCAGCAAAAGTAGCACATCTTGTGCGGGGCAGGGTTCCACACTCGAGGCCTCGCCCACGGATATCCGGACAGGTGACTAATTCCTCGATTCTGCCAAACCGAACTCGAAAAAACTTCTCTTGTTCAGAAAGCACGGGCGATTCCACCAGGATAACTTTTCCTAACGTAGTCAAAAGCCTTAACTAACTGAACTAATCTGACCGAACTTGTAAGTTCTATAGTCAGATCAAGGGACAGATTGCACTTGGATCATAGAGACCGACGCTTTTTTCCTCATCATCGAGATGCACAGCCGTTGATTCTTTTTCCATAGAACAATTTTTGTCCGGGATTTACTTCATCTATCGAACTAGACAGAAATTGAGTTTCGATTTATGGATCCATCAGTCCAGCCTACTAACCCCATCTAGTCCCATGGGTTAGCCAACCGCCCAACCACTGTAGTGATGGGATCCAGATTTTGGTTAGGTTTTGTCCCGGGTACCACGGAAAAGAGTTCCCAGGCCCCCTAGCCGGATGTTCATGCAAACATAAACTAGTCACACCACTTACACAGCCAATATGAAATTGCCTTTTTCTCAGCATCAGCTATCTTTAAAACAATCCTTTAATGAAACCATTGTGTCACTGATCACAATCCTCCAAAATATCCGGTTGAATCTTAATTTCCAATCATTCCTTCATTGGAGTAGGCATCTTTGGCAACCAGAATGCTCACCACCTATCCACTCTCAGGGGCCTTTTCAATAGTTCCTAGCTCATAGTACCCGGCAATATAATCACTTTAAAAAAAATTTCAAGATGGAATCTCCGTTGAAAATGAGCAAGATCAACCAACAGATCCATATAAAAGAGCCATGGACTCATCCGTTAAGGACCAACAAGGTCAATCAACCAGATCCATGACCGGTTTCAGAAAACAACTCTTACTCCTTGTTCCAATATCTTCCATGACGCACGTGTGGGTATCTTCGGCGACCCAGAGCCCGAGCACCGTATGGTCAGCACCCTCTAGGATCCTTCGCAGGTCACCTAGCGCTTCACTCATAGGCCGGAAGCTCACCATTTAAATCGAACCGAGGCTAGTCAAAGACCTCGGCCGACCTTGCTATGCAAGACGTCCTCTGTTGACTCTCCATCAGCTATTGCAACTTTATCGACCACATACTCAAGACAGTCAAAATGCTTCCCCAGCATTCTTGACATAAAACAGTCATTTACAAACAGTTCACAAATACAGTTTCAATAATGAACTCACATCTTTCCAGATTGTTCCACATCAATCCATATTACTTAATCCAAATCCAAATCATATGTGTATCCATTCTTGACCAGATACATCATTTTCCATCCCATCACATCAGATTCATTCACTTCGCATCACATCCATTCCTATCTTTCTTAATTTACATTACGTCTCATCACTTCCATTTCTCATTACATCTCATTCGTTCAGATCTTATATTATTCATTCACATTCTGATTCACATGACATCTCATCTCATCCATTCGCTCATATCGACTTCATATCCATTCACATTCATATTTGCATTCATTATTCCACATACACATCCACATTCGTATATCTACATTCACATCTACATCCATACATCCATTTTCACATCCACATTCATACATCCACATCCATATTCTTACATCCATATCCACATTCACACATCCACATTCACATTCACATACATCTACATCCACATTCCATATCTTACATCCATACATTCATTTTCACATACATCGTTCCTTTCACATACATACATCTACATCATTTCTTTCACATACATATAACTACATCCATTCTTTCACATACATACATCTCCATCTATTCCTCGTTCATTTTCATCTATCTGATTCGTTTCACATCCTCATATCTATTTATAGAATACAAGAGAATTCTTATTTTTGATATAAGATTTCTTTACGAATCTATTTATGCATAAATTCCTTTTTAAGGAGAATAACACTTTTGAAATCAATCTTTTATGCATCTTCCTATGTATAAAATCAAAATTGACGAAAATAACTCTATTAAACTAAAAATAGATTTCTTTAAGCATCTTTCTATGCATAAAATTAAAATTGATGAGAATAACACTTTTGGATTAAAATAAATTCTTTATGTATCTTTCCATACATAAATCCGATTTAGTAGGAATTACACTTTTAGAATAAAAGAATTTCTCTTATGCATCTAATTTATGCATAAAATCATTTATGAAATTGCATCATTTCACCTAAATATCTCTCTTTTTTAACTATTAACCTTGGCCTCAGTCAACTCTTCATCTTATGTGAGTATTTACTCATTTTTGGGAGATTTTTCTTTTATTCTTCTATTTATCTCCTCCCTACATTTGGATGAATCTTATTGGTCCATAGGAACCTTAATTTAAAATTTTGAAAAAATCTTCACTCCCAGGATAATGTCTCTTGAACAGATTATACTTAATTTCTAATGCACCTTCTGAAAATCTTTTTGAACTTCTGTTTCAGGGGAATTTATTTTAATAAGATGAGGTATTTTTCTATCCAAAAATATTTAAAATTTGAATATTCTCTTTCTAGAATATTTTCTCTCTCTAGGCCAAAACTGGAAGAAACAAGATCTTTTATATTTCTGAAGAGGGATTTGATTACAGGGGAATATACTAGACATCCTGAGAGGCTGGGGGAGGAATCTTACATCCCTCCAAGGATGACTGCTTCTTTAGTCTCACCTATGGGAACACATAAAACTTACAAGATAATGGATTAGAGACAGTATGTACCATTTGTGTAAAAAACCCAAGGCTTCGTATATCCATTTTTTGCTAGGCAGCTGAATTTTTTGTATGAGCACTATGAAGAGATGGTTTGCCTAGGGAGACCCATGTTTCCCATGGCAAAAGAACCACCCCCCTAGATTGGGTTTTACGGTATCATCTAGGGGGTGGTTCTCCCCATTTTTCCCCACACTTTTGTGTGATGATGTTTATGCCAACACCCCCATCCTCTCGAGGATGGTCGTGACCTCATGTCCTTTGTAGGAAATAGGTAGGGCTACATTTGTGTCATCACTTTAAAAGTAGTGACCTAGCACATTTACTCCAATTGTCGGTGCACCTTTGGGTTGTGGGATATTCTCATGAAGTAATTCAGGACTGTGGCTCAAATTCATCTGAGGAATCTGAGATGTCCACCTCATCTATGGGAGCTTGTAGTTTTTGTTCCATCCAATACCTAAGGTCATTCCATAAATTCGGATTCCCTTGTAAACAAGGTTCAAATGGGCATTTGGATTTGGGAGGAAAGAAAGGATGATAGGTCGGCAAGGTCTTGTTTTGATGAGGAGATTCTTTATTTTCAAAGCTTGGTTCATAGGTTGGACTGGTAATGGTTTATGGAAGTTCAATTTGGTCCTTGTTTGATGGGGTTTGTTGAGGTTGAGACTTGGCTGCCGTAGGAGGGTAAAATACTTCAGAAAATTTTGTGTGGGCACCTTGTGAGTCTTTGTTGGACTCTCTCTCACTATCCTTATCGAGTTCTTTGACGTGAACGTGGGATTTGGTCTTGGCCTCCAGTGGAATAGGAAATGGAGGGTTAGGAGGCACAGGTGGGGCAAGATCTTCATTTGTCAACGTCAGGTTGGTGTGAGCAGATCTTCCTCGTCCTCAAGTTAAAGCTCCGCGGCTCCTTCCTTACCTTCTCTGTGTGTGAAAGTTAAGGTTCTTTTCTTGGACATCGAGTAAATAGATCTATGGGGTGGTGTGTGTCCTTGGGTGTTCTTGCATAGGATAGTGGTAATGGCTCTTCTTTGAAGTGGGCTTGGTAGTCTCGTACCAGTGCTTGGGCTGTTTTGAAGATGGTGGTTCTCTATGATGGGGTTGGGATATTCGACCAGCTGCTTTGGTATTTTAGCTTGATTCTTTAGGGCTACTTGGGGGAGTGGCATTTTGGCATGATCATCGCTTCTTGAGGAGGAGAATGTGGTCTTTTTTGAGACATTCACATTTGCAAATGTTCTTGGAGCATTGTTTCTTTTTGGATGCAGCACATTTGGTAGCTAAGTTGTTGAATTGCTTTGGTTCTTTGAGCTTCTTGGGTTTGGCCTACAAACCATGTAATTACATTCAATGGGACAGTGGAGATCTGTCCATGTTGAATGCTCAACACGTTGAGGGATGGCATGCCTTCGACCCCGTGGAGTTAGAAACTGGTTGCAAAGGGCAATCCTTGACGTAATGGTCGATCCCACAACCATGACATTATGGTGTCAATGGCAGGCTTTTCTCTTGAGGGCATTCAACCACTCTATGCGGTCCATGGCAAAGGAAATAATGAAGAGGTGGTCTCCCTGCCTACGGGGCAGGCGCACCTATGGTGGTGTGCACCATTGGTTTGGGGTCCATGTGAGGCACATGAAAATGAAGATGATGTGTTATGTGTGACTCAGGGGTTGTAAGATTCCTCCCCAGCCTCTCAAAATGTCCAGCATATTCCCTGTAATCAATCCCTCTTTAGAAATATAAAGACCTTGTTTCTAACTATTTTAACCTAGAGAGAGAAAATATTCTAGAGAGAGAATATTCAGATTTTGAATATTTTTGGATAGAAAAATATCTCACCTTATTAAAATGAATTCCCCTGAAACAGAAATTCAGAAAGAATTTTCCAATGTGCAATTGGAATTAATTGGAAATAGGTATAAAGAACCTTAGTCTAAGGGTCTAGATTTTCAGAAATTTTTGGATTATGGTCCAATTAAGGTTCCTATGGGCCAATAGCATCAATCCATGTGTAGGGAGGAGATAAATCCTATTTGTAAAAGAAGATACCCAAAAATGAGTAAATGCTCACATAAGATGAAGAGTTGAAAATGTACAAGGTTTATTAGTAAAAAACTATGAGTAATATCAAAAAAATGAGATAAATTGAGTATCCAAAAATGAGTAAATGCTCACATAAGATGAAGAGTTGAAAATGTACAAGGTTTATTAGTAAAAAACTAATATCAAAAAAATGAGATAAATTGAGTATCCAAAAATAAGTAAATGCTCACATAAGATGAAGAGTTGAAAATGTACAAGGTTTATTAGTAAAAAACTATGAGCAATATTAAAAATATGAGATATTTTGGGTATAATCATTCCATTTTGACACATATGTAAGGAAGGGGAGTTCTTTAAAGGAGGTGCATATTTCACATGCTTGAATGAGTTTTAAACTCAAAAATAATGTGATATTTTGATCTCTCCTCTCTCTTGAACCAAACGAAATCAAAATGGAACCAAACCGAATCAAAAAGTAACCAAACTAGGTTCAAATCTAGTCCAAATTCAACCAAACTGAATTTGGAAAATTCTAGAATCAGTTCGTTTGGTTAGGAGCTCAATTTTTCCTATAAATAGAAGCCTCCCCTTGTTGAAAAAAAATATAGTGTTTACACATTGTTACTCTACTCCACCTAAGCCAAGAACTGTGAATTCTTTAATAATTCACTAGTTTTTGACACTTCTCTCTTTCTTCAATTCCCATTGGTGGCTCCATCAACATACTAAACCAATTGATTGGTTGGGGGCCTCTACCGTGAATAAAGAATCAAGCAAATTGTAAGGTAAGTATGGTGAATTTTGATCTTTTCTATAATTTCTCAATGTTTCTCTCTTCTCAACCCCTCTCAAGCTTGAGAAGCTTAATTGGTATGGTTTTTGAATGCTATTGAAGTTAATTGATTAATGATAGTAAAGAATTACATAAATTTTCATTTATGTTTAATTATAATGGTTTTTTCTCTCTCTCACTTAAGAAATGGTCATACTCATGACCCATTCTTAATCCAAATGAAGCTTTTCATAAAGCTTTTTCTTAATCTAAGATTAATCTATGCTTAAGAACAAATTAATGGTTTTTTTATCTATACTTTTAGTTTATGTATTCCATGATTATTTTTGATTCAATCCATTTTAAAGGGTTGATGATCCAATTAGGGATCATTCTAATCATTCCCTTAAAGATAACCTATCTTTTAAAATAATTGAGATTTATTAGTTATAGTAGCAGAGCTATGGCAAAATTTTATAAAAATTTACACATAAAATAATTTCATTCAAAGCATGAAAAGAGGATTTCCTACCATATTCTAGGAATTATCATCCTAGATTAATTGAAAGATATACATTGTAATCCTAGAGAAATTGATTTTTATATTATGCATAATTGATTTTCATGCATAGAGGTATGCATAGAAGATGATTAATTTATTATAAAAGAGTTACTTTTAGCGTAATTGAATTTCATGCATAGAGGTATGCATAAGAGATGAATGTTTTATTATAAAAGAGTTACTTTTAGCATAATTGAAGTTCATGCATAGAGGTATGCATAAGAGATGAATATTTTATTATAAAAGAGTTACTTTTAGAATAATTGAATTTCATGCATAGAGGTATGCATAAGAGATGAGTTAGGATGTGATAAGATGAGTTAAGAAGTGATAGGATGTGTATGGGATGAGGTAAGAAGTGTATGTGATAGGATAAGATGTATATGGGTTGTGATAGAGTGAGAATATGGATGTAAATGTGGATGTGTATGTATGGATGTATGCATGTAGATGTGAGTGTTAATGTGGATGTATGGATGTAAATGAGGATGTCGATGTAGATGCATGGATGGGATGTGGATGTATGCATGTAGATGTAAATGTAAGCATATAGATGTGGATGTATGGATGTGAATGTGCATGTGCATGTAGATGTGGATGTATGGATGAGGATGCATGAATGTGCATGTAGATGTAGATGTGAAAATAGATGCATGGATGTAGATGTGGATGTATGGATGTGGATGTGGATATATGTATGGATGTGGATGTATGGATGTGGATGTGGATATATGTATGGATGTGAATATATGATATGTGATGTGAAGGAATCTGAAGTGATGAGATGGAAAATGATGTGATGGGATGAGTACACATATAATTGGAATGTGGAATAAGCAATGTGGATTGATGAGGGATAATGTGGAAAAATGAGAGTTAATATAGAAACTGTATTTTGAGACTGTTTGTAAATGCTGTTTGTAAATGACTGTTTTATGTCAAGAATGCTGGGAAAGCATTTTGACCATCTTGTGATTAAGGTCGTGGAGACCTAACTGATAAAGTTGCAACTGCTAACGGAGAGTCAATGGAGGACGTCTCCCGTAGCAAGGTCGGCCGAGGTCTTGACCAGCCTCGGTGCGATTAAAATGGTGAGCTTCCGGTACGGTGGATGAGGGGCCAAGGAAGCGGCCTATGAGTGAAGCGCTAGGTCACCTGCGAAGGATCCTAGAGGGTGCTGATCATATGGTGCTTGGGCTCTGGGTCGCCCAGGATACCCACGCGTGCGTCGAGGAAGATATTGGAACAAGGAGTAAGAGTTGTTTTCTGAAACCGGGCATGGATCTGTTTGACTGACCTTGCTGGTCCTCAACGAGTCCATGGCTCTTTTTTATATGGATCTGTTGGTTGATCTTGCTGATCTTCAACGAGAGTCCATCTTGATAAGTGATTATATTGCCGAGTATTATGGGCTAGGAACTATAGAAATGGCCCCTGAGTGGATAGGTGGTGAGCGTTCTAGTTGCCAATGATGCCATAGATACTCTGATGAAGGAATGATGGAAAATAAAGAATCAATCGGATAAATTGGAAGATGGTGATCAGTGATACTATGGTTTTATTAAAGGATTGTTTTAAAACTGGTTGAATCTGTGAAAAGGCAATTTTATATTGGGTGTGTAAGTGGTGTGACTAGTTTTATTTTTGCATGAACTTCCGGCTAGGGGGCCTTGGAACTCTTTTCCTTGGTACCCGGGACAAAACCTAACCAAATTCTTAACTGGATCCCATCACTACAGTGGTTGGGCGGTTGGCTAACCCATGGGACTGGATGGGGTTAGGCTGGACTGATGGATCCGCCGTAAATCGAGACTCAGTTTCTGTTATTACGATAGATAAAGTAAATCCTGGATAGTAATTGTTCTATGGATAAGAATCAATGGCTGTGCCTCTTTGATGGGGAAAAAAGCGTAGATCCCAATGATCTAAGTGTAAGTTTCTTCCTTGATCTGACTGAGTATCTTTATAGGTACAATCGGATCAGCTTGATTAGTAATGGTCTTGACTACGTTAGAGAAAAAAGCTATCCTGCTGGAATCGCCCGTGCTTTCCGGGTAAGAGAAGTTTTTCCGAGTCCAATTTTTGGAAAAATCGACGGATTAGTCTCTTGTCCAGATATTCGTGGGGACGAGGCCCGAATGTGGGACCCCTGTCCCACGCGAGAAGTGCTACTTCCACTGCTAGTACCCCGAATCTATTGCTCGATGGGAACAAGGATCTTACAGGGGTGCTAAAGCGCATGGGATCCATGGGCTTTGCAATGGACTAGGTTTTGATCTTTCCATGATCAATGGGGTTTGGTTGGAATGGAAAGATGGGCGTTGTATACGGTCATGGTGGCTCTATGTACGAGTGGGGGATTGGGAGCGGTGCCACCATTAATGCATGGTGCCCAAGAGGAGATGAGGGCAATGTTACAAATGGGATTTGGGTTGTCATTGGCTTGGTGTCCAATTGCGTGGAATCTCTTTCTCGCATGTTGTCATCGAGCAAGATCGCCCAGTTGTTGTTGCAGGCTTGATTAAAGGTTAAGGGGTCCTTCACTAATAACCCAAGGGGAAATGGTCCATTAATTACTTTTCACTCAATCTTTCTCTTTCTTCGCAACGCAAATCAAGGTACTTAAGGTATGCAATGTAGTCATGTAAGGTCTTCTTTGGCTTTTGTTCAGCTAGAACAATTGGATAAAGGGGCTCCATTTGGGCTCATATGGTGCAAATCCAATAGTGAAGGCCTCTCTTCATGCTTTGAAAGTGCCTTTGTGCCAAGGGTCCAAGGATTGAAACCATCCAAAGATATGGACCTTTGTTGCATCATCTAAATCTTAAAACGCTTGATAGATTTGGTTGAAGACCTTAAGGTGGGATATGGGGCTCCAACATCGTGGAATTTTGGCATGAGTTTGAAGATTTCCACCCGCATTGGTCACGTATGTGATGTCAGTGGGTGCAATTGTCGTCGCACTCCCCTTCCTATAGCTTGTGCTAAGCTTAAAATGTTAATTTGGGTGGGGGGGTGAGAATAGGCCCCTGGTTATAGAAGGAAGCACGTGTGTGTGATTGGGACATCTATTCATGTCTTGGTGTATGTACAGAGGTGCACCTCTAGATGAGGGCTCTTCATAAATCATTTCACCCTCATGGCCAAATGTGCTTGGCATGTCAACCACCACATGTGAATGTACAATGGTCCAGCACTGCCCAACGGAATGGGGATAGTCGGGGCATGCAACCATGACCGAAAGGTGTCCATGGTATGTGTCGAGGCTTAGAAAATCTTCAAAAAGTGCGCACGCGAATAAAAAAAATATAAGTTTTTGCTCTCTTTTTCTTTGTGCGTGAACGCCTCCTTAAGGTGAAATAAGGTCTTTTTAGGTGTTTTGTGTGTGTAAAAACCACCTTGATGGGCCGGGGAGGTAGACCTTAAGTACCTCTAAATATTTAAAGATTTAAAAAAAAAGATTTGGATTTTTTTTGGGATAGGTACGGCCGTACGCTTCGGTAGGTGCATCTATATGCTTAAGTAGCTAGGTACGTACTTTTTGAGTATACATTTTTTTTCGAGATTATTTTTTTGGAGGATTTCTTATCTCGGGGTGAGTACATTCATGTGCTTAGGTAGGTATGGCCGTATCCCTTCGACTGAACGATTGTGGCTTAGGGAGTGAACGGTCGTGGCTTTGTGAGTGCATGGCCGTGGCTTTTGGGAGCGAACGGCCATGGCTTCGTGAGTGAACAGCCGTGGCTCTAGGTGTGAACTTTTAAAAAAAAATCAATGGAAGGTACATCCGTACGCTTAGGTAGGTACGGTAGGTAGGTATGGCTGTACGCTTTTACGAGTGAGTTTTTTTTTAGCTTTTTTGGGAGGTACGTTTGTACTTTTTTTGGAGCTTTTTTGGGAGGTACGTTTGTACGTTTATGTAGGTACGGCCATATGCTTATGTAGGTATGGCTGTACGCTTGCTACGATTTGAATTTGGAGGGTGGGTGGGAATTTGAATTTTTGAGTGGGGGACAACTAAGATTCCCTCTTAATGACAAGTCTGTGGGAAGAGGCTACAGTTAGAGGTAAACTCCAAATTAATGGTTTTCAACTAATCTAGAGATTCTCTAACTTGACTAAAACTTAATCCACCCTAATCTCACTGTTAATCACTCTTTAACCATCTTTCTTTGCTCTCTAATTACTCCTTAATAGTAGTAAGGAGTTTTAAGATGGAGATTTGATACATGGATTAGCAATGTTAAGGCTAATTTAATGATGTTATTATCCCCAATTATCCCTTCTAATTATGCCTCCAATCAACCCACTCAAAAGAGGGAAAATTAGATAAATGAGGCCCAATTAGTGCTAACTCTCAATAATTATAACCTAATGGGAGTGGTCTAAGCATGGATTTAGGTCAAGGCAAGTGTTTAGAACACTAATGCCACTCCAATTGCAAGAAATTAGGCTCATTTTTTTGGTTTTTTACTCTCTTTAAGCTCACTAATCATGCTAACCAATAGATTAGTGATAATTAGTAAAAATTAAAAAGATTATTTGTGATGTTTTTTTATTTTTTTAATTAATTAAGGTTCTATCTTACATTCCTAAGCTACTTATGTACACAAATCTAACAAAAAACACGATTGGAAGCTAAAAATTAGCATAAAATACTCTAGGTTTAAGCAAAAACCCTCTCTTTTAAGCTCTCTAATTACTAAAATCTCTAGATTTTTAGCTTAAACACTTACTAATCCTACTTCAAACTATAAGCTATGCACAAAATCAAAACAAAAACAACAAAACAACCAAAATAATCAACAAAACAAATCAAATAATCCAAAACCGAATGCCATAGATACTTGACACCGGGTAATGGAGACTTCATCGGATTTGGCTTTGATAAGAAGCGGATTGGCGCTCCCTAGACAGTGCCAAAGATGTTAACCTAACCAAAAGTCATGGGAGGTTGCTGATCCGCCAAGCTCGAGCTATTCTTAAGAGCTCCATCATCGTCGTGTGTGGATATCCGCTTGTCATCGCTCGCGATCCTCCTCCCACACTGGTTGTCACACCGAGGTGGTTCCTAATCCTATGGGTGGTGCAACCACTCTGGTAAAGATCGTGTGGGATATCTATGGAAGCCAATCGTGGTGATAGCCTAATCACTCCAGTAAGAGGGAGAGAAGAAGCATGAGAGTGAGAGATTAGCACTAATCACACCCAAACCCTAACCCCAAGCATACCACATATGCTAGATTAGAGTTGCAAGAGAGAGGGAGAGATAACACTCCAATTCTATTGCATAAATGGGAGAATCAGTTACAAATAGGAGAAATCAGGTTTTATAGTTCCAAGCCTTTTCCCACTAGGCCGCCCAGGAGTAAGTGACATGAGGTACCCATAACATAGTTACAAGGCTTTTCTTCATGGTTTGGCCAATTAGCCGAGATCCTCTTGTCTTTCCTTTGAAGCTCAAGACTTGGGAGCATCTTTAGGGAATTTTCCTCATCAAATGATGGGATTTACAATATAGTACATGCGCTCATACATAAGTGTGTGAACATAGTTGTCATAGAAACATGTTAAACACATGTGGTTAACACTCACCCTCTACAAGGTGCATCCCTTGAAGTTCTCTAAGGGGTTCTCTACTCTCTCCATTCTACCATGAAGCCCAATAGAGAAGGTGGGTATGGTAGAGCTCTCATCCATGCCATCATGAACTACCTGTGTGCCTGGTGATGAACACTCCTAGGCATTGTGGGGGAGGAGGGTTGAGTATCAGGGCCAACCACTTCAAAGGGATGGAGGAGTTGATGTCGAGGCTAAGTCTATCTCTACCCTGGCCTCTCTTGTGAGCCTTTGGGGGTAGCTATTTGAATGTAAACCAATCTCTAAGTGACCTAGTGGGGGCCGTGCTCAAAGATTCCCCCACGATACATGCAGACGAGCCCCGAGCATGTGACCACTAGGTAGATGGACCATGGGATTCCAAATCAGAGGCTGTTGGAGCCAGTCCTCACATGGAGGCTACTAGAGCTGACTATGTTAAAGGGTCAACCTAAGATGATCCTAAGCATTGGTAGCCACCACGTTGATGAGGGGGGTCATTGGTAGCCACCACGTTAATGAGGGGGTTGTTGGCGCTTCCGTGTGCCGTGTTTGGCTTGGTAGGGATGTCCATGCAGCCGGTCACCTTGGTGATGGGGGCTTCTTGGAGTTATTGATCGAGCAGGATATTAATTGCCTACTTGAACTCCATGCAATCTAAGGGATCGCACCAGTTGAGGGGGTTAAGGGGTGGATCCACCTCTTCCTTCTCTTGCGGTTGGGGTGGGGGGATTTCACCTTCCTCCAGAGAGGTGTGGGGGAAGGGATGTCGAGGTGAGGTTGTGATGAGGGGGAAGGGGCTATCAACAGAGAGGGTACCATGGTGAGGTTTGTGGTGAGGAGAGGTGGGGGCCTTGTCGATGTCGAAGGTATGTCCTTTAAGTGAAGGGGGAGGCCCAAATGGACCATCATGGTGGGGGGTGAAGGGGGTGTGTGTGATAGAGGCGGAGTGGGGATGTGAGGGGGTGTAGCGGATGCTAAGGGGGGAAGGGAGAGAGTGTAGTGGTTCTGGGTGGTGGTGGGGGTGGTGTAGAGGAAAGATGAGGCTGGGGTTGACACCTGTGATATAGAATGAGGAGGCCTTCAGGGGTGTAAGGGGGAGGTGCATAGTGAAGGAGGGCCCTGTAGGCAGCGTAGACGATGTTCTATCCCCAATGGTGGAGGATGCAAAGGATTTCTACAGTGCAGGGAGAGGAGTAAGGATAGGGACAAAGCCCGCCGTCTGGGACAACACGGTCGATGGTTTCATTAGTGCTTCATGGCCGCACCTGAGAAGATGTGCCCAATTGACGAGGGTGGCATAAAGGGGGTGGGTGTGGGGAGATCAAAGAGGGTGTGTGGGGTTGGGTGAAGGAGATTTGGACTTAGAAGAAAAGGGTGGCTAGAAGGCATGGTGAGGATGTATGAGAAGGTGGCGGGAAGATGGGTTCATTGAGAAAAATGTTGTGCTAGAGGAGGTTAAGGTGGATGGCACGGAAGTTGAGTTCAAGGGTTTGGGTAGGGTTTTAGGGAGGGATGGAGAAGGTGGGGAGCAAGGGGTGGGGAGCAAGGGGTGGGTGAAGATTGGGCAGCGCAGGCCTTGGCGGCTTTGAGCTAAGAGTCTTTGTGGTGGTAGAGGGCTTCCTTGGAGACTTCTCTGTACTGCTAGAAGGCGAGACGGCTGGTGTGGTGGTCCTCCTTAGCTTGGGCTGCTCTCTTTTGAAGGTCATGGGCTACGGCTTGGGCGAGAGAGAGAGTATGGGTATTGCATCTTGGGAAACCTAGAGCTGGTGTGAACCTCTATGAGGGAAGCCAATGTGTTGGTGAGATCACTCTCACAATCCTACAGGGCCACTCGGAGGTTATGGTTGGCCTTTGTGGCCTTGTGGAGGGCCTCCTAGCTCTGTTGATGGGCCTTTGCTACTAGGAGTATCTATTGCTACACCGCTGTGACTTTGGATAAGGAAATGGCCGTGTCTTCAAGATGTAATTCCATTGAAATGTGGGTAACTTTGGGATGATCGGGGTATGAATAGTGTACCTTGGTTGTCGGGTGACCCAAATTTGCTAATTGCCTACATAGAAATTTTGAGCTTGGAATAGAGGCTTTGGGATCCACCTGTAATTGGTCGTTGGGAAAGGCCGAGGCTTTGGTCGATAATGGTTTAGCCTTGGGAAGCATTTTTGTCGGTGGTTTTCCTATACCTTGTGGGCTTGTGGTTGTCGAATGGGTGGCCACAGAGATACGAGGAGCTAGTTTTGCCAGTGTGTGTGTGAGTTTGGGAAGTGGATCGGTGGGGGATCCATAGAGTTTTAGTAGCTTCATAATGTCCTTGGGCTGTGAGGAGCTTCTTGGGTTCCCATGGGTGAGAGATTCAGCCTTGTGTGCGTCAAGGCTAAAGGTGTTCCTAGGGTGGGTTAGGCTTATTAGCAGGGTTAGTCTTATGAACAAGGTTAGCAACCGTGGTGGCATTTTTGAGGCAGGTTTGGGGAGCTACCAAGTTGGGTGTTGATGAGGGTGTGCGAGGCAATTGGCTATTCACAGGGGGGAGGCCTCTTCTTAAGCGGCATGGTTCTATATTGGTCGGAGGGCGAAGTGATAGTGGGTAGAGGAGTGGGGTTATCAACTTGGGGTGGATTATCGGAGGGCAAGGGTTCTTCATTTGTCATGAGGAGAGTAACTTGGCCGGAGGCCAGTTTGCAGTGTGGAAATCCTTGCATCCCAATCGATTTAGCAACGGTTGTGTCCCATCCATCCACGCCCTAGAAGAATTTGTTCACTCATGGTTCCTATAGGCATCACTTAAAACTTTCCTTCCAAGGGTTTATTGCCAATGTGGAACAAAGTTGTGCCTAAACAGTTAATTGATTGCAAGGCCATTATGGTAAAACTGATTGGGGTGTTTGACATTAAGTTGTGATTAGCTCCTATATCAACACAAGAGCCAATTTTTGGGTGAAACTTGTGGGGGTGATCATTCCTAGCCACAACTGAGTGGGTTTCACTTCCCGGTCTTCTTCTTCAAGGTCTACTACTTGGGCCATGTTGACCATGATGTTTTTACCCTGAAGTTTTACTTTCCTCTCTTTGGCTTCCTATCGGGCTATTTCTTTCATCTCTTCATGCTATTTTTTTTGTTGTTTTTGGGCATGAATGGCCCTCATGGGTGAGTGGGCCATAGTAGCATTTTAGTTTGCTACCATTGAAGTATCCTGCCATTCGACGCTGTCGAAGAGCATTTTGATGCGCACTACACCTTGTGGAGTTATCTCAGTGACTAGGAAAGGTCCCAAGCCTCTGAATTTTAGTTTCTTTTTATGGTTCTTTGTCATGTAGAGGAGGACCATGTCACCCTTGTTCATTTGTTTATCTGTGAGTTGGTCGTCAAACCACTATTTATGCCTCAATTTTTCTACAATCATGTTGTATACAACAAGGAGGCGTGTTTTGTCGAGCTTTTCTAGCTTGAATAGGCAACAACCGAGTACATTGCCTGTGAGGTTTTCCTCTACTGTGATTCTCAAACTGGGTACTACGAATTCCAGAGACATGACCACTTCAGTACCATAGGTTAGACTAAAGTGTTTTACGTTTGTGGCTACCCCGTAGGATGTGCAATATGCCCAAAAAGCAGCGGCGACGGAGCACGTAATTTCTATTTTCCCAATCATTGCAGCTAGCCTCAATGGTTTTGGTCAGGATAGACTTTATTTGTGCTCTCGGCTTGGCCATTAGCTTGGGGGTAGTAAGGGGAAGACTTTCTGTGTGGGTGACTAGAATTTTTTATAACAAGAATTGTATCACTTGATTCTCAAAGTGTGTGCCATTGTCACTCATGATCTCAAGAGGGCATCCAAAGTGAGTGAGTTACTGATTTATAAGAAACTTCGCAATGGATCTCATATCAACCTTGCGGGTGGCCCTAGCTACAACCCATTTAGTGTAATAGTCCGTGGTGGTGGCTGTTATAATTTATCGAGCTTGGGTGTATCGAGCCGCTGGATTAATGGGTCTGATGAAACCAATGCCCCATTTTTTTAATGGTTGTAAGGACATGACAAGAGTCAAGGGCATACAGTCCTTAAAGCATGGGATTTCTCCTCGTTGGCATTCATCCACGCAGCGTTTGACATATTTTGCTGCATGTGCCCTCCTCAAGGTGGGCCACCATAGCCCTACTACCGGTGAGGACTTTGCGAGCAATGATGTCTTCTGTTGCAAACTATCCTCCTGCACATGCGGAGTGGGCCTGTTCTAAAAGGAAGACATAATCATCTTTGCAGAGATAGCATCTTACAATTATGTCATTCCCCTTCTTGTAGAGTTGTCTTGCAATCAATTAATAGGGGGCCACCTTTTAATGAGGCGCCTTGCTCGATCTTTGTTGGGAGTGGGTCAACGAGTAGGCCATTGGCAAGAAAGTGTGTGACCTTCTCTCCCCATTCAGGAATTAAGCACAGTTGGAACAAAGCAACATCTAGCAAGTCGTTCATTGACTCCCACGAGGAAACTCTCCATCATTGGCATATCTATTATCAAAAATCCACTACACTCAAGGTCAAATAAACATTACTTCCCATCATGTAGTTGGGTTTCACATCTTGGGAACTAAGAGAACTCGCCTTTGACCATTGTATTTCATAATTGACCTTAAATTGCCTTTCTTGACTTTGACATGGAATTCCTTTGGAGCCTTTTTGCACCACCGTGTGGTAACGGTGAAGTCAAACTCAAGTAAGATTAGCAACCATCTAGTGATCCTACCGGTCGTGCAGGGTTTGTTCACAAGATAAAGGAGGACTTGGTGGTCAATAAAGAAGATGAATTGAGTTTCCAGAAGATCATGGCAAGACTTTTAGACTATGTAAACCATTGCTAACCCTTCCCTTTCCAGTGGTGGTATAGTTGCGTTCTGCCTCATTGAGTTGTCATTGGGAAAGCTAATAGGGAAATCCCTATTATGTTGACCGGGTTGAGCCAACACACACCCAATTGCAAAGACAGAGGCATCAATGTGGACATGAAATATGATGTCCCAATTGGGGGACCTCAAGATGGGAACACTTGCCAAGGCTTTCTTTAGGGCATTATACACATGTTGGCATTCCTCTGTCCAATCAAAGATGACTAGAAGTCCATAAATGGGGAGAACAATGTCAGTGTACATGAAAATGAAATGTCAATAGTACCCAACATGTCCCATGAAGCACTGGACTCCATTAAAATTGATCAGTGGTGGGGCAGCTCAAGGATGAGCTTCGCCTTGCTACCATCTGTGGAGATTCCTTGTTTTGAGACAATGTGTCCCAAGATGACTCCATGCCAAACTTAGAATTGGCATTTGAGAGGGTTCAGGCCTCGTCGTCGTTCGTGAGACAATTACCCTTAACTCTACATCCTTGAGCATCCACGTCGTAAGCACCACGACCTCTTACCAATATCATGACAATCAATGGTGGGTTCCCAAGAAAAGAAAGAGAGAAAAAAAAAGAAAAGAAAAATAAAAATAAAAGTAAGCGTCTATAGGTGATTAGGTATGTCTAGGTGATTAGGACCATGGGCACACCTTTTGTCCTTGCCATGTACGGCACCAACAATTCTCACTAGGCTCTATCATTTATGCACAATCTCCAATGATGATAGCAAGGTGTGAGCTTCCACTAGCCACTAAAGTTAAAGGTGTCCAACATTTCATGGAACATGTCAGATACTATAGAAGATTTATAATCCTATATATTGACATAGCAAGATCCTTGTACATGTTACTTGTCATCTTTGAGTGGATAGATAAGTGTCAAAAGGCCTATAACACTCTCAAGAAAGCCCTAGCAAGTGCACCAATTTTAAGATCTCCCAATTGGGATATTATATTCCATGTGCACTATTGTGGCAGGTGACCGCTACCCGATCAACCTACTGAGTGTCTCTAGTTATGTGCACAACAATACACCAGTATGATATGGAACATGCACAAGAAGACGCAGAAACAACATATCAGTTTACAAGCGATTGTGCAATGAAAACAGTTATACAAGACTGATCGGCTCATGCGTGTGATTTGGATATTGCACATGAAAAAACCAAAACACTTAAAAGACGGATTCAAAGAAATAATAGACAAGATGAATATACATAAAAAATGATAGATACAACAAATATACAAAGATGATATAGAATGATCCCCTTTGATTAACCAAACACCTGGCTCAAAGAAAAGAAGCCTGTGTATAGAGTTCTGATTACATCGCAGTTATAGAGTGGTACAAAAATACCCTCGTGCTTTGAGCCATGACTGATTTACAGACATAATGACCTAATTAACTAGCTAGGCTATGGTGTTGAGTGTACCGGCTCTAAAGTTCCAGTGGAATTTTAGCTTGGTGGTTGTCTGGTCTCTGCAGTTATCTAGCCCGAGTCCAACACTTGGCATGCCTGGTGGGTCGGATTCCCAATCCGATGACTCAAATCCTCAGTCTTCTAGTCTTCCTTGATGTTGTTGGTATAGTGGAGTCAATCACCCAAAGATAGGGACCATGTTAGATTATTCTTTCCATCCTCCTCAGCCTAAGGGACATTCCTAATTCCAAACTACAGATAGGCATACCGTTTAATTCTCCTCTACAATCTTAGTGCCCAGGCTCCTGAACCTAGGTGACAAGCACATCTGCAACAACAGTGACATAGGAGTACAAATCCTCATTGGCATCTTCCTTCACATTGTTATTTTAGTTTTGTGAGGATACTCCACTCATTGATCATCAACCATATTCAAATCAATCTCACCATAACCTCCATTTTAGACGTAAATTGGCCTCCACACTGTGCTTTCGAGCAATCCTAACCATGACACGCTTGGGCGCATTCATGATCCCCCCTCAGGTCCGGAAGCTTTAGTCTTTGACTCCGCCCATCTCATCATCATCATTGCTAGGAGCAAGTGGGTTCGTATTGTTCTAGCCAGGTGGATCGAGGGTGAGGTTGGGGAGGGGCTTTGAGTTCAAGGAATGATGCTGTAGAAAGGTGTCCATCCTCCTCCAGGCTCGGGGTTTGGGTAGGTTGGCTACCACAATGGTCCTCTGAGGATCTACACGTAGTAACAAGCATGGTGGATTGTTTGGGGGTGAGGTCACCCTGCTGCTAAATTGCTTCTTGCTATAGCTCTGTGATCTCTATTTGGGAAGAGGCGAGTTCGGCGGCAAGGAGGGTCACATTCTTGACAAGCTCGTCGTAGTTATTTTGGAGGGCGCGCATGGTCTTTCAGGAGGGTCCTTGTTGGAAGTGGCTCCCCTGGAGTATGGCACCATCGCCAATTGTTGCACGTTCCACATGTCAATTGGCTCCTCCGAGTTCACAACTCGATCGGTTCCTAGATAGGCTTCTTGCCCAGGGTAGTAAGTTTGGCATTCTGCTCTTTGTAGAGTGGGCGAGCTCTTGTTCCAGCTGGTCCATCTTTAGGAGGAGGTCATCATGAGCTATGGGGTAGAGGTTGATGCTCTCGCGAGAGCAGGGACCGATCGGGGTTCTTCGTACAATCGACTGCTATGGAGCGAGCGTTCAGCTTAGCACTTCGAATTAAGTGTCCCCTTCTTCATCCAAGTTAGTGTCCTCCTTTGGCCGGATTACCAGCTACCTGCATTAGACAGTGAGGATTAGTAGAGTCATCCATGAGCTCGTCCTAGAGACAGCTCAGGTCATCCTATAGAGTGTTGGAGAGCTCGGCCAAGACTTCAGTGTCAATTTGGATGGTACTAGAAGAGGGTCTAGTGTGGGCCTTGAGCTGGGCATCCATGAAGCTGATTTGGGTTTTATCTTTGAGGGCTTGTTCTTTGAGGGCTTGTTCTTTGAGGGCTTGTTCTTTGAGTGAGTCAAGGAAGCTAATGGCATGGGCGGTGGCTTGGCTTTTGGCTTCCCTCACCACGGTCAGCTCTCTCTGGGCATCCACCACCTAGTCTCTTAGGGTTTTGTTCTCCTACTAGAGTTGAATTGATAGTAACTTGTAGGTGGAGCGTCTGGGCCTCAGCTTGGTGGGTGCCAAACGGATCTTCTCCCTGGAAGCACTGGGCTAGGTACTCGACATATGCAATTCCTCCTTGACCCGTTTTGAATAGTTGGGATTCGTCCGGTATCTTTGTTATCGGATGGGGAGTGCATCTTCCCTCAAATTGATCCGATGCTAGTAGAAGCGGGGGCCAATCCCTTTCATCTTGGTGTAGCTCCATGCAAAAGCATCCTTGAAGTATGTGAGAAATACCTGAGTCTCTTTTCAGAATGCAGCATCCAGTTTGGCACTAACTCTGACCATCTTTGGGTCGGCATCTGTACCTAGATTCATCCTTGAAGGATGTGAGCAATACCCAAATCTCTTCTTGGAATGCAGCGTCCAGTTTGGCGCTGACTCTAATCATCTTTGGGTCGGCATCTGTACCTAGATTCATCTTCCTTGACCCATTTGGATTGTTTCAAGTCCCTTTTAAAGGCTTTCTCTACCACAATGATTTGCTGGAGACTCGGTACACTACCATCATCAACTAAGGCTTCATAAAAATCTTCAGCCTCATCAAAAAAATTCCCTTCATTCAGCTGATTGTGCTAATCCATGGTAGCTTCATTCTTGTGTGATGAGGGGGTTGGTCGGTACCTCTCCCTGATATGGACCACATCAACCTCAACCAAGCTGGTCACATTTGGAGATATTCCTCCTCTTCATCAAGGTCCAATCCTTCCTGCTTGTTTAATCCTTTAGCTACTTTCGACTGAGAAGGATTCTCCACTTTCCTATGGCTAGCTACTAAAAGCCTCACTTTTCCTCTTTCATCTCTGGATGGTAATTCTATCCGCATCCCAATCTTGTTTAATCCTTGCGTGCTTGAGCCATGGTCTTCCCAATAACATCGGGTAGGCACCTTTTATGTCCTCCATGTAGAGCGCATGACTATTGCAATCTAGAATGTGAATCTAGAGACTTCTAGTGTGAGCTCGCGGATTAATCTGAATGGCTGTACTTGTTACCATATTATAGTAGTGATGTGTGTGAACACACTTAGGACCGCCGGGGCACTTTTTCCCTCACTAGGAGGTTTTTTCCCCCGTGCATTGTATATACGCCCATTATCTTCTAGGGCTTGTTATCTTTCATTTTTGGCACTCATAATACACTACTGTGTTGTGCTCAAGCTTCCTCATCTTCTTGAAGTTGTGTGTGCATTCCTGCAACCCTAATTCCAACAATTGGTAAGCAGTGTGATGGAGGTATTGCTTTGTGTCAGACAAAGTATATTGAAACATTGTTGCGGAGATTTGGCCTTGAAGACTGCAAGCCTATTGCTACTCCAATGGAGACAGGTTTGAAGTTGAGTCTTCATGATGCTGGAGATCACTTTGATGTCACACTCTATCAGACAGCTGTTGGTTGCCTCATTTATGTATGCATTACGAGGCCAGACATTCAGTTTGCAGTCTCACAGGTGAGCAGATTTATGCATAGCCCAGGCATTAAGCATTGGCAGGCAGTGAAGCGTATCTTTCGCTATTTAAGTGGTACTCGGCATCTTGGGTTGTTTTATCCCAAGGGGGGATCATTGCCGCCAGATTTACATGCTTTTTCAGATTCTGACTGGGCTGGTTGTTATGACACACGCGTGTCCACGAGTGGTTTTTGCTTCATGCTTGGAAGCTCATGCATATCATGGTTGAGCAAGAAGCAGCCTACTGTGGCCACTTCTAGTTGTGAAGCTGAGTACAGGGCAGCTTTCACAGCTACGGTTGAGTGTGTGTGGCTCAGACGCCTTATGGCTGATTTGGGTGTTGGGCAGCCATCTGCCACCACCATCTTCACTGACAGTCAGAGCGCATTGGCAGTTGCGCGGAACCCAGTGTTCCATGCTCGTACGAAGCACATTGAGGTGCACTACCATTATGTCAGGGAGAGACTCTCTGCAGGAGAGATCAGTTTGGCTTATGTGCCAACACAGGATAACCTTGCAGACCTTTTCACAAAGGCTCTGCCTCGTGAGAAGTTCGAAGCTTTTCGCAAAGCTTTGGGCTTACTCCCTTTTGTGGATTCGTCCACATAGCTAGACACTTCCCTATACATGAGTGCTAGCTCTTGTTCACCGCATCACTCCAGGGGGGATTTGTTACCATATTATAGTAGTGATGTGTGTGAACACACTTAGGACCGCCGGGGCACTTTTTCCCTCACTAGGAGGTTTTTTCCCCCGTGCATTGTATATACGCCCATTATCTTCTAGGGCTTGTTATCTTTCATTTTTGGCACTCATAATACACTACTGTGTTGTGCTCAAGCTTCCTCATCTTCTTGAAGTTGTGTGTGCATTCCTGCAACCCTAATTCCAACAGTACTCTCTACTAATTTGCCATTTTTACTGCGAACGAGGTTGGATCCTAGCTACTCAATCCAAGCATTCAACATGTTGTATTTGACAAAATGTTGACTCCTAATCTGCCATCCAGCAATACTTCTGCTATGTCCACTCTGACCAGCTTGACCTGGATCATCGAGATGGCTTCATCATAAATCGAGGCTTTCTTCAGTAGAGTTTCTATCCTCTCAATGTGCATAGCTTCCAGGGTCTGCGAGGGTGTCGTCTGAGCCTACTTCGGCTTTCCTCTTGCTTGAGTGCCTCCACACCTTTCTTCGGTTATGGTGTCTTCGCACCTTTGTCTTCGCACCTTTCTCCGGCCTCAGTGTCTCCACACCTTTCTCTGGCCTCGATGTCTCCGTACCTTGCTCTAGCCTTCCTCTTGGGTAATGGCGAGGGCACTTTGCCTACCTGATCTAGGGTTTGTTGGATTGGGTTCATCGGCTGTATGGTGACTTTGGCATCTTGCCGCTACTAATAGCTTGGCATGGGCCTTTCTAGATCCTTCTTCCACAACACCTCTCGGGCCTGCTGCTTTTCCACCCAATCAGACACCTCCATCCATAACTTGTTCTACTCCTACTAGGTGACAACTTTCTGCTTCCCCCTCTCATCCAAGGTTGGTTCTTTCCATGCCTCTAGAGTCTGGGGTTGCATGGATCTGGTCACTACCATGGTTGATGATTCCGTTGCCTCTATGGTTGCATGGATCTGGTCACTACCATGGTTGATGATTCCATTGCCTCTATGGTTGCCCTGATTCCTTCTTTCTCGTCGTCCAGAGCTTGGATTTCCACAACATTCACAGCTGGCGAGCATGATATCGATGATCTTGGGCATGGCAATAGAAGCATGTGAAAGCGGGTCATTGAGCACCAGTCATATCCCTAGGAGGAAAATTCCCACGTGGGTAGAATGGTAGCCTTCAGTATGGATCTGACAAAGCCATCAGTGGGGCGGGTTGAACTACCACCACCACCACCACTGGGGCTGGGATCGCAAGTTGTTGAGGCGCTCTCCTCCCATTGTATCTGTGTGCCTCTATTCTATGTGTAGCCTGTTATGCACACTAGAGCACATTTAAGCCGCATTCTTTGGCTCCATGTTCGTGATTCTGACACCTCGAGCACCAAGTGCCCTGACCAAAATTTGGGAGGGGACTTTGCTTCTTCACTGGTCAATTGAACCATGGCTCTAGCCAACTCCTTGGCTGTTTTTCATGCCTTCTTGCTCTTTGATCTTGTCTTACAATCTTCCTCATCCTTCTCTAATTCATCACTTGCAGTTGAGTGATCAAAATCATCCTCATTCTCCTCTAAAGAGTCGAAAGTGGACCTTTTGGACTTCCTCTTGCTTTTAATCGTCTTTGCTCTTGGCATACCCTACCAACACACCCTCTGCTGCCCTGAGAGCTGATTCAACCAGCTGCTCCAGAGTCATTGTTGTAGCTACTATCCTTTTCAACTACTTGCTTAATCCCTTCATGAAATAGGAATTGAGAATCTCCTTCGTTGGCCAATCGGGGGTTGCATCTAGACTTTAGAGAAGCTTCCGAAACTTGGTGGCGTAGTCTTTGACCGCGTGAGGTTTTTCTGGTTCATTCGGGTAGAGCTTATCAAGCACATGCAGGGATGTTTTATCTTCCCAAAATCTTTGAAGAAAGGCGTCACTAATTTCATAGTATTTGGGAAGTGATCATACTCATACTAAGAAACCCACCAGAGAGCAGCGCTTTTTTGTAAAGTCGGGACAAAAGTTGCTTTCTTGAGGTTCGGATCCACCGGCTCGACGACATTCACACGCCAGGCACTATCAAAGAGAAGGATATAGGCGTCTGCATCCTCCAAGGATTTCCCATGTAATTTTGGATACTTCACCGTCGTGATAGCTAGTTCATTGAAGCATATTGTAGTGTAGAAGTCGGGGAGGTGGTGGTGGTGGTATGAACAGTGGTGGTTGTGGCGGAGTTACCAATTCTTCTTTGGTTTGTCTTCTAGTTCTTCTCCTTGTGATGATTCAGAGCCGGATCTAGCAAACTGAAGTTCCTGATCTTCGAGTTGCACTAGCATAGTTCATATGCTGACATGAAGGATTGATTCGAACACCAAGGAAATTGATTCGAACACAAAAGAAATCAAGCAACAAGTGAAACAGGCAGCAAGACGCATCGTGGTCGCCAGAGTGTTGGGACGAGTGACCGCTACTCAATCAACCTACTAAGTGTCTTTGGTGTAGCAATACACCAGTTTGATACGGAACATGCACAGGAAGACATAGAAACAGCATATCGGTTTATAAGCAATTGCGCAATGGAAATGGTTATACAAGACTGATCGGCTCATGCGTGTGATCCGGATTGCAACATGCAAAAAACAGAAGACTTAAAAGATGGATTCACAGAAATAATAGACAAGATAAATATACATAAAAAATGATAGACACAATGAATATATAAAGATGATACAGAATGATCCCCTTTGATTAACAAAACACCCTGCTCATCAAAGAAAAGCAACATGTGTACAAAGTTCTGATTACATCTTTATAATGCTTAATACGCAGTTATAGAGTGGTACAAAGATACCCTCATACTCTGAGCAGCACGACTGATGTACAAATATAATGACCTAATTAATTGCCTCGACTATAGTGTTAAGTACACCGGCTATGACATTCCAGTGACTTTCCGGCTCAGAGGTTATCCAGCCCGCAATCCAACATGCACATAGATGCCTCTGCCTTTCGTTACACTTTGAAAAGATTAAGGGAGGAGAGAGATCTTGAGCTGTTGCAAAGCATACACACACTCACACAACAATAGATAAGACACACACTAAGATGGAAGGCTGAAATCTTCTTCTTATTCTTGCTCTCAAAATAAGGCTACAAAAGATAAAATGAAAGCCCAACATAAGTACTAGAGTACTATGTACAAGCGGTCCATAATGTGAACACGCTAACTATGTGAGTTGTTGGCAAGATAAGTATGCCATAACTTGGTTGGACTAGATAGGTGTAATCCGGCTATAAAATCACTGGTGTAGATCTGTCATGGTTAGCTATACTAACAAACATGCCAGTGGTGTAAATGTGGAACTATCACCACCTAGGTGCATCAGGAGTGTCAGGTCGTGTTGATCTTGATATCTCAACACTCCCCCTCAAGCTCAACTCGATCTCTAAGACTCCAAGTATAGTGTAGAATCTATGAAGCTTCTTTGCTTCTAAGGCCTTGGTGAAAATGCCAACCACCTGCTCCTCTGTGTGCTGACATACATGAGATCAACATCTCCTTGCCAAGACCTTCTCTCTAATGAAGTGATAATGGACCTCTATGTGTTTGGTCCGTGCATGAAAATCAGCATCTTCCATATGAAATACAATGGTGATAAGATATTGTGTAATCTTATCATGCCATGCTCTCGGTGCCTACTTCAAGCCATACAAGTTTTTACGTAGCCTACACACATAATCTAGGTGACTCAAATCCTCATAACCCCAAGTGGTTGTTCCAAATATACTTCTTCTTGCAGCTCATGAAAGAACGCATTCTTTACATCCATTTGATGTAAAAACCAGCCTTTTGATGCAACCACTACAATAATAGCTCTCACGGTTGCCATCTTGGCAACACAGGACTGAATGTCTCCTCATAATCAATGATGTAGGGCTAAGCATAACCTTTGGTAACAATCTTGCTTTTTGCATACTAATTTTTCCATCAAACTTGTGCTTAACTTTGTAGATCTACTTATATCTAATAGTCTTTTTACCCTCACGCAAAGGCACCAATTCCTATGTCTTATTTACATCCAATGTAGCCATTTCTTCATCCATGTCTTTGTCCCAATGTACATACCCAACAACATCCTCCACAACATGTGGGTTTAGCCTCTTACACAACCTTTGCCATGTATGCATAATGGTGAGCTACATAACCATCATACATCAATCTTTGAAAAAGGTTTTTAACCCTATTTGACCTGCGTGGTCTTGGATCTATCCTTAGTGTCCTTGCGGCTACCTTAGCCTTTCTTGCACCAACTGTCCTGGTAGAGCTAGAATCCCAAACTCCTCATTAAGGCTCTGCTTTGAGCCACTAGACTCTCCATCAACATATGAATGCTCTACTAAAATGTGAGGCATACCAAGAGAATCATCAATCTTCTCTTTACCTTTATGTAATACACTTGTTATACCTATAGGACTGATTTTTTGACGCAACCTGCCACTCCATGGTCTATCAATAGACCCACTGCTAGAGGACTTTGTTGGTTCACTTAATGATTTGTGATTGTTGACCTGTATTCTACACAACCACCTACTTTTGTGAAATTACTCTAATCGAGTATTTTACATCATCATACCAACCCCTCATCTCATCAAAAACAATATCCCTACTCACCCTCATCTCTCGTGTGGACAGGGTTATAACATCTATACCCCTTTTGCTCAAAGGATTAACCGATGAACACACATTTATCGGCCTTTGGATCCAACTTACTGCGTAGCTCATCAGGAATGTGTATATATGCAATGCAACCAAACAGTTTCAAGTGTGACAAATATGATTTTATACTAGTATACTTCTCCTCTGGAGTCACACCATGCACTACCACTCCGCTTTTTATGTCACTCTACCTCATGTGACATTTTGCCTACAAAGTGACCTGGTTTGCTACAATAAAAGCAATCCTTTGAACCTGATTCCAATTTCTATCTTTGCCAATTACCTCTCGGTCTCTCTACCCCCCTGCCATGAGACTAGTATCTTTCACCTATGTGTGTTTGTTGCTATTGTGAATTATTGGACTGCTGATGTCCATAATTCTAATTTCCAAAATAGCAGCCATCTTGACCACGACCTCTACCTCTACCTGTACTAGAGTTTGAGTTGAAGGCATGTTATTATGAAGTGTCCTTATTTTGGGTAGAAGAGTCTTCACCCAAATACTTCTCTTCTACAATTAACATAGACACCAAATCCCAAAAGTTGGGAACATTCTCTCTTATAGAGAGCAATAGAGATCTTGAATGGCTTGTATTCTTTGCCAAGCCCATTGAAATAGATACTCACCCAACAAGTTATTGTCTTCCATTAAGATACTGATAGATCCAAGGGATTCAACAATTCCCTTGATATGTTCTTCTTCTCCACTATACGTAGCTCTTATGTTTTAGCTCTTTAATGAATAGACATGTTCTTCTTCTCCACTATACGTAGCTCTTATGTTTTAGCTGCAACTTCCTTGCCTTTGTGTTTATTTGGAAGATCTTTACCAGGTTTTCCCATGCAACTGGTGGAGTGTTGGCATCTTGCATATGCCCTATCATAGTGTCTATTACACTGATGACTGAAAGCCAATACGTGACTTTCCTTGCACCCTAGTTTCAGTCTTTGAATGCCTTTATCTTTGCTAAAGTTGCATTCTCGAGCCAATTTCATAGGCTCCTCATTATCTCCTTCAACATAGTCTGAAAATCTTTTCCATCAAGAAATTTGTTATTATGAACTTCCGTGCATGGAAGTTGTTCTTGTCAAGCTTCTCATTGATAATCTGGTTGAGATTGTTAGACATCTTTTCTTACAACAACCAAAAATCTACAAATAGACAATTTTTGTATGAAACTTGCAACACAAAAATATCTGATGTAGTTCCTATAGAGGTGGTGCTTCTACACAACCTGTATGTCACAGCTTGTGAGACCAAAGTACATGTACATACACCCATAATCAACAATACACATGCAATCTCTGTTTGGACACCCAAAATGCACTGCTGCGCTGCACAATAACTAGAGTTCAGACAGAAACAGTTCCAAACCAAAACTTCCTAGAAGTGCCCAAAAACACCTCGCAGTTGGTGGCTATGGATGCCAAAACGCACTTAAAATGTGAATCTAGCCAAAATTCACGACATACAAGAACCTCCATGCTTGTGAAGGTAGCTCCTCAATCAATGATGTCTAGCTCCCATAGCTACCGGGGGCTATCGAGTACCTAAACAAGAAGGAACAGAGATTATGATGCTCTTACCCATGTACCACTTCCTTTTCCTTTGTAGCTTCCTTTACTTGCCGCTCAGATCCTTAGCTTAAACCAAACTCTAATACCATGAAAATATTGGGGGAGGAAAGAGAGCTTGAGCTCTTACAAGTACACACAACAATAGATAAGACACACACTAAGATGGAAGGCTGAAATCTTCTTCTTTCTCTTGCTCTCAAAAGAAGGCTAGAAAAGATAAAATGAAAGCCCAACATAAGTACTAGAGTACTATGTACAAGCAATCCATAATGTGAACATGCTAAGTAGGTGAGATGGCAAGATAAGTATGCCATAACACGGTTGAACTAGGTAGGTTTAGTCTAGCTGTTGTAGAATCACTATCATGTTAGCTACCAAACATGCCAGTGGTGTAAATGTGGAGGAATGGTCACTCAAGCATATCATAAGTCTCATCTTGTGTTGAGCTTGACATCTCAACATTTGGCACAACTAGGAGAGCATAACATGAAATTTTCATGTTAGCTTATTAGCTGCCCAATCAAATGATGCTGAACAAAACTACCTCACCACTAAATGAGAAGGACTCTCAATGCTCTATGATGTAAAGAAATACCACCATTATCTATTAGTAAACAAATTTGTATTCTTTGTAGACCATTAGGCACTTCTCTAGTTGGTTAATAAGCCTTGCACCAGGGGAAGGATAACTTGATGGCTTTTAATCCTTCCAGATTTTAATTTCACAATCATGACCACACAAAAAGGCAAACATGTGCATGTTGACTTTTTGCACGTCCCCAATGGAGAACGATTGGTTGGAGTGGAGGATGAACTAAGGACTCTCTCTTCAAACTCTGTGTTGTTCTAGAATGGGTCAAAGAAAGCCCACTATTTGGCTAATGGTTTTTCCTAGGAGAGACCCCTCAATCACGATGACAAAGCACGATGCCCTATCAAAAACAACCTCTTACCAACTAATTACAGGGCAATTATATAAGTTAGGACAAGATGAGATCATGAGTATCCTTAATAATTTGAATATATTGATATCTTTGAGCAAGCCCACTTCAGCATAGCTACAGGACATTTCACTACCAAAATTTATACTCGTCGAGACGGCAAGCTTGCACTGGCCCACTTTATTTGGAGATACAGTTAGATTTGTAAAAGGCTATGATGAATGTGATTCACTAATATTCACAACTATGATAAAAATATCCCTACAGCCTATAGTGTCTCTTCAACCATTTGGGAAGTGGGGTATTGACTTTGTTGGACCGATTAGTCCAGCAGCTCGAACTCAAGTAGCACGATTTATCATTGCTATCATGGACTATTACCAAATGGGTTAAGGCCCGTGCGACTAGAAAGGCTTATGTAAGGGTTACAACCAAATTCTTTTACGAAAATATAATCACTAGATTTTGGTGTCCGCTCAAACTAGTAAGCAAGAGGGGAACCCACTTCATTAATGATGTAATCAAGTTCACGTTGAGTGAATTCATGGTTGTGCATTGTAAATCCTCACCCTACTACCCCCAAGCAAATGTTCAGGAAGAAAAGTCACTAATAAGATTATATGTGCTATCCTGACCAAGATTGTGGAAGCCTCACACAACAACTGTGAACAAAAGTTACCAGCTGCTCTTTGGGCTTATAAAACAACCTACAAAGTAGCCATCCACATGATACCTTCTTTTAACTTGACGTACATAACACATGCTATCATGCCCATGGAATTCTTAGTACCAAGCTTAATAATTGTCATCAAAGAAAGGTTAACAAGGAATGTACTGACCGACCAATTGTTTAAACTTGAACACTTGGATGAAGCCAGAGTACGCACCATCTACAGAATGATAGTTAAAAAGATATGGATCTCATGTACAACAAAAATAACCAAAAACACAAGCTAAGGCACCAAGAATGGTTCAATGAAAGGATCAAGGACAAAGATATCGAAGTCAAAGATATGGATCTCATGTACAATAAAAATAACCAAAAACACAAGCTAAGGCACCAAGAATGGTTCAATGAAAGGATCAAGGACAAAGATATCGAAGTCAAAGATATGGATCTCATGTACAACAAAAATAACCAAAAGCACAAGCTAAAGTATAAAGGGATGGAACAATTCCTTGTGTGAAAACTCACCCCACGCAAAGATCAACATGCATTGAAATGCTTAGCAGTGTTGAAATACAAGGATTCTTCAATGGTAGAAAACTTAGATACTAACTACGAATACCTTGAAGACCATTCATCTAAAAGAAGAAGATAAAATAAGAGAAGCCACACTAAAATAAGAGACCTAGCAAGAAGGTGAGGCTAGACAAGAAAAGTTGCATAACCACCACATTTCAGTTAACATGGCCCAAGTTGTTGGACTAGAAGAGGAGGACCAAGAGGTGAAGCCCACTAGACTCTAGGTGGGCATTACCACAAAAATTAGCCTAGAACACAAGCTCACACTTGTCGCGCAAACGCCTAGCCATAACCTCATGTCCCACATAACGGGGTGTGCTATAATAGCCATTTGTTGACACCCACAAATGCACGAGTTAAAGGAGGAGACACATTCAAAACCTCATGCATCAGATCATTCACTACTATGTTTACATTGGGAATAACCCCTTGGAAGGGAAGTTCTATGTTATGCTACCATGCATGAAGAAGTACTTCTCAGAAAAGGATGGATGGGGCACAATCGATGCCAAATAGATTGGGACTCATGAATTGCTACCTTGCCTAACCATTGCCAGACAAGTAACTATCCTAATGACAGATGAGGAGCCCATTCCTTGTTAAAATTCAACACTAGAGAAACATTATCCCATCAGAGAAGTACTTGTACCCATCAAACATCCAAAGTTACCCCATCAGAGAAGTACTTGTACCCATTATCCCATCAGAGAAGTACTTGTACCCATCAAACATCCAAAGTTACCCCACAGCTAAGTTAAGCCACTTAAAAAGAGGCCTATCCTATACTTAGTCGTAGGGGTGAGTAACCACACTCCAATAAAAACCTCACCTGATCAAGATCAACCTTTGCCATCAAGCACCCCCCCCAGACATAAGTGGACTCTCCAAAAGCTAACCCAACTTACATCAATACTACTGACATATCTAACCTTCTACAATCTAGACCACCCATCCTACAAGATCATATCAATAGGGCCAAGGAAGAGATGCCGGTTTTGGAAAAGGCTTTAATTTAAGATGAGGTTTCTATACAAAATTGCAAAGCTTAGATCATGGGATGCTAAGTAGCATTGGGTTTACTTGGCCCAAATGTACACTCAACTACCTTGGATGTAGGTGTGGCTTCATTGCAAGTTTGCTAAATTCAAACAACTAGACCTTTTTGTTAGCATTTTTGTTTATAGAGAAGTAAAAGTTATTTGAGCTACTCTAGATTGTTTGCCTCTAACAAAAGTTGTCTTGTGTTATCCGCAAGAACAACACATTTCTCTGTTGAGTCAAGGAAGCTGTTACGCAGTGTTACTTTGTGGATGACTTGCTCAAACAAGTAAAGAAGAGTCAACTTTCTACTTTGGCTCTCACACCTCCTAGAGCCCATATAAGTGTTTATAAGGGGAGCATTCTGATTGCAAATGAGTGTGCTGCTTGCAAATTATCTGCAAGAACAACACATTTCTCTGTTGACTGAAGTCGAGGAAGCGGTTACGCAGTGTTACTTTGTGGATGACTTGCTCAACAAACAAGTAAAGAAGAGTCAACTTTCTACTTTGGCTCTCACACCTCCTAGAGCCCATATAAGTGTTTATAAGGGGAGCATTCTGATTGCAAATGAGTGTGCTGCTTGCAAATTATCAATAGAGGATGAGGTAATGGGTGTCTACATGCTTCCATCTAGACATCCCTACCATCCTCTATGTTTTGCCAATGTGTGCCATGCAAAGGAAGATTGTGTGCAACTTGGATGCACATCGAGAATCCCTAATGATGCTGCAAAAATGATAGTACATCTCACTTACATTATGTGCTAGTGTGGTGTGCTTAGTAACATTGCATTGGTTGTTGCCTCATGTGGAGGCTTTAAATCAATTCAGACTTCTTAGAGATTAGTATAGGGTGCTTTGTAGCTAGTATAGAGAACGTGGAGTGTTATAGGGATTCCTCACATGGAGGCTTTAAATCACTCCAGACTGCTTTGACATTAGTATAGAGTGCTTTGAAGCTAGTATAGAGAACTTGTTGTAGACACTACTTATAAACCACTATAGTAGTAAAGCCTAAGAAGTAGTGATTGCCAGGTAGCATTGCCAGGCTTTACTACTTAAAAAGTAGTAAAGCCTAAGAAGTAGCAATTGCTAGGTAGCATTGCTAGGGCTAATAGTTTTGAATATTTTTCTAGTGCTAAGTATTGTAGTAGTGCCCCATTTTAGAGTGCTTAAAAGGTATCATATAGAGAACTTACAAAGTAGTGGAAATTGCGTAGAAAGCATTGCAAACTACTTAAAAAGCAGTACAAAACACGTAGTACTTGCTAAGGTAGTCCAAGAAGTGTAGAGGTGTCCCAAAATAAGTCCATATTGCTTAAAAATAGGAAGCACTTGCTATAGTCCAAGAAGTCTAGAGGTGCCACATTTGGATGGTTTAAATAAGTCCATACTACTTAAAAATATTATAGAGTGCAAAAAGGCAGTATATTCTTGCTATAAGCAATAGAGACCACTTTTAAAGCAATGTTTTCAACTTTTTCCTCTTGGAAGAACCAACTATGTACATAAGTACTAGGTCTCCTTCCTGCAGCTCTTTAGATTTTAGGTTTTGATCAAACCATTGTTTGTTCTTGAGCTTCTCCACTATCATCCCATGGAGAGAAATCACTCTAGTTTCATCAAGCTTTTCCAATTCAATCAACCTCTCAGCAACTAGAGAATTTTCCCTGGGACATTTCTTCACTGCTATCCTCAAGTTGGGCACTAAATATTCCATAGGAATCACTACCTCAATCTCATAGGTGCACTTCAACACTGCCCAACTGTGGCTTTTGTTGTTGGTTGAGATTCTACTCAATTTCATCTTTCCTTGGGTCCTTCTCTATCAAGCGCACTGTAATAGCTTCTTCCCATATTTCCCTTGCCTACAAAAGTCTATCGTACTTAGTCGCTTCTTGAGTTGTTTGAACCTATGTGACCAGTTGTGTTGATACCTGAGCCAGTGCCTCCTCCTTAGTTTGTAAAGCTACCATGGATTCTTAGAGGGCTGTGGTCAAATGAACTACCACTTGCTTTCAATGGTCAGGGCCAATTGTTCCTTACTCTTCTTCAGCTCTGCATTCTACAAGAGGATTGCTCATGCATGCTGCTTTTATTGAACTCTTCTCTTTCCTTCTTAAGATATTCTATTATTTGAACTCTTCTACAAGAGGATTGCTCATGCATGCTGCTTTTATTGAACTCTTCTCTTTCCTTCTTAAGATATTCTATTATTTGCCTTTTTACCTCTTCATCTTTGTGTAACTCCTAGATTCTCTCTTCTGCCATCTTTTTGCTTGCATTAAAGTCTTTCTATAGTTGTTGTAATTTGTCCTAGAATTCTAATTCCCTGCCTACCTTCTCGTGCATTTTCTTTCCATAATCGTCCCTCTCATTATATATCTCCTTCATGTGCTCAATGATGTGCTTGTAGGCGTTCGGACTCTTCTTCATGTGCCAAAAGGTCAGCCCACATTTTTGTCAAACTCAACTCTCGTGACGTCAATGTGATTGTTAATCTCGAATAAGGTAGTTTGATAAACATGTTTTCTCTTCAAGAGACCTTGTTCTAGTGCTTATCTTTTTGTGGCCTCTTCGAGTAATTCTCTCTTAGCTTTCTAGAGCTCTGCCTCATAGGTTTCTAGCCTCTATTTATGGAGTTGGTAGTTGGGGTCAAGATGTAACTTGTGAGCATATGGCAATCTACCACTAGATATTTTCTTTCCTTATCTTCCTATAGCTAACCAGTGTAAGAACCTGCATCCTTATACCAATCATCCAAACAATGCTCTAAAGCTGACATGTATCTTAGTAAACTCGGCTTTATTTGGCATGGAGACATAGACTGTGATATATTGAAACTTTATGGGGTAGATAACTAGAGTGTAAGGTCTCTCAATTGAACACTCCTGTGCACTTTGGTTTTCCTATGGTCTTCTTCATCTTTAGTTCTCTCATGCTTCTTCCTAGATGTGCTTCTAGGGGTGAGGCTTTATCGTGTTGTGGTACATGCATGGCTTTTGTTTACAACCTCTACTTCCTTGACCCATGAACCTTCAGCCTTTGCCTTCTTGTCCTCTGCCTCTAACAACTTCTCTTCTTCACTTGGGCACTTCTACTTCCAAGAAGGAATTATCGAGTGGCAGAGATACTTGTACCTCTTCTGCATGCACCTCTTCTTCTTGTCGGGGTTATGATGGCTCTTCTTATATTTCAATAGGATGGCTCTTCTGCATGCACCTCTTCTTCTTGTCGGGGTGATGGTTCTTCTTATATTTCTCCTAAACAGAGGTGACTTGAATTGGTTTTGGTTATTGCACACTTTGTGAAGGCCTATGAGATGATGGGGGTTTCTCTGTGAAGGAGACAAACTCTATCTCCTTTGTTGTAAACTCGGGCCCAATACCCATGATTGAAGATAGTGACTCCATCGAGTCTTCACATGTATCCTCTTGGGCTAGTGTGGGCTTCTCTTGGTCTTGGCTTCACTAGAGTTTATTTCATCCTTACCGCCCTTTTCTTCTCTGCATCCATACCTGCTAGGACTTCCTTGGTGTTTCCTATGAGCAAGTAAGCTTCCTCCAGATCCTCCAGGAGATCTTCTTGGGTGGCTTTTGAGGGTAGTGGTGGTGTACGTGTCATGTGTCTCAAAACCTTTGTAAGGAGATAAGGGTTTACCACCTGGTTGTAATGCTCTTTGTGGAGATAATATGCCCTATTGTCCTTCAAGTTCATATGGATTTTCTAAAGCCTGTGTAGGTCAATCCAATTGTATCTATCCATTCGCTTTGTCTACATAATCATTAAAATGGCCTTGCCTATCAGTTCATCTGCTTTGTTGTAGATGTTGTTGTACTCCACCTTGTTGTTGTTGTTGAAGACTAACTCTTTGAGCATAGTATCAAAACCACATCCTTCTTTTCCACGCAATGAGTGCCAGCAGTGTGACTGGGAAAAGCTACATGGCTTCTTTGATATCATCTTCATGGATCACTACCTATCTTGTGCTCCCATCTGGTAGGGTTAGCTCACATGTCTTTGCCCTTTTGTCATAAGTTTTAATAAATTTAGCATAAAGGGATCCATTGATCACCTTCAGGAGCTACGCGATATACTGATCAAGGTTAATGGCTTGTAGCTTCTCTCGGACCTCTAGTGTCTCTCCAAAGAAAAGTAGACACTCCAAAGTGGTACTAAAAAGTAACTTTTCCTTTTGTTGTGGTCACCTCCCGATTAATAAAGGTCCTGACCACATCTTGTAGGTTAGGCTTGAGGTGGGTAAGCTTTTGAGGCCAAGACACCTTCTTTTTTCCCTTCTTCTTGGTGGGTATAGCACTTGTCCCATACGAATCCTCCAGGTCAGAAGATGCATAGTCTGAATCTTCTACTTCTTTGGTAGGAGGAGCCATCCTATAATATTTGGTCAGTCGTGCCGCCGGCTAGGCTGACTTTTGGTAGGAAAAAAAACAATCTGGTTTTTCATGGCCGTGAATATCTAGAGATATTCATGCCTCAAGAATGGTAGCCTATAATAGAGAAATGAAACTAGTTGGATTCAAGAAGGATGAAATGCTTGGATACAAATTAAGAACTTTTGAATCGATTGGTTAAGCGTGAAAAACCAGACTAGTTTTTCACAACCCGTGAATATCAAGAGATATTCTTGCTAAAAAGTTATGAGGGTGTCAGAGATAAGTACCAAATATGCATGAGTTAGATTGGCAAACATGTAAGTAGTTGATATCATGGCAATTACGCACAAGTTTTCTGGCATAAAAAACCAAATGAGTTTTTCACGTGAATATTCAAAGATATTTACACTAAAAATTTAGGTCTTTTTCTTAAAAAGAAACTTAGGTTAATGATAATTAACATATTAATGAGAGGATGCTGTTAATAACAAATGCAAAGTGAGATGTTGTGAGGGCGTGAAAAACTAGAGTAGTTTTTCACACGTGATTTTGTAGAGAAAACCACGATCAAGAAATGTCATGTTTATGTGCCGATATGATGTTACTAAGAATGTGAAAGTAAATATAACCCTATTCTTCATAGATTTAGACCATGGTAGGTTGGCATGAAATGTCATCTTTATGTGCAGATATGATGTTAGTAAGAATGTTAAAGTAGTTAAAACCATGTTCTTCATAATCGGACCATGGTAGGTTGACATGAAAAATGAGTCATTGGTTTTTCACGGGCATTAAAATCAAATATTTTTGTCAAAAATTATGTAGTCAAGACCAAACCATCTTAGATCAAGACCGAACCATGCTGGATCAGGACCATACACTTTTTAGTCATCTCCTCCTACCTTTTTTTGAGGTAGGAATTGGTGACTAGTGAACATCCACCTTGTCTTTATTTATTTGTAAGGTTGGGAAATGTGTTAGCACATTTAATGATGCTACAATGTGTCATGGTTGTACACTAATCAAGCGGAGGCTTGTTGAAGTTGACACTCCCCACTTGCCTTGTATAGATGTCCGTAAAGATTGGTGGAAGTTGACCCTTTCCCACTTGCCTTGTATAGATAGTCCATAATTGGGACCTTAATCAAGTGGTCCACTCCACACTTTATATATGTAAATGCTGGAGCTATGATATCTTGTTGCAGAGCTTACTGCTCTACTTAGTAGAAGTACCCAGTTTGTGTGGGCACTCTGCTTTGAGGTCCTTGGCAATGAAAGCATTTTATCAGGGGCCTCTGAGTTGTTGTGTTTATGTCTCTCCCCTTCCATTGGATAGAGGTTTGAAAAACGGGCTTTGGCGTTGCTCCTTCTTGCATAACACAGAAGTCAAGCACAAAATCCGATGGCTCCCAATAATGGTCCTAATTAAGTTCGGACTCACGGATATTCACTTTCTTCTAGCGGTTCTTCAATAAAAACTTGATTGAACGGGGTAATATTTGGTGGAGGTGGTTGTGGTGGCAAGGCAAGTGGTGGTAAGGGTATGCCAAGTACCCTTATAAATTCCTCATGTGTACCCTTGTCCTAGCAAAGTACGTAAGATGGTGGTAAGGATATGTCAAGTACCCTATAAATTCCTCGTGTGTTCCCTTGTCCTGACAAAGCTGCAAGTCATGTATTACCATGTTGGGGAGTTGGTGGTGTTGGTAGAGCCACAGTTGGTCTAGCTACTGGCACTTGTGCTAGTCGGTTGAGCACGTCACATAATATTATGTTTCTAAGGGTATGAACACGGAATTTTCTTTTCTCAAAAGAGTAGATTAATGCTCCATTCTAGGTTGATTCTAAGTCTTAGAATTAATATGTTGCTCATCTAATTGAATTAATTAAATACAATAATCTTGATAAAGATCTAAGATTCTTGCAAGAAAGGACTTTACCCCTTCAATGTGTTGGATCACTTCCCCTCCTCCATCCCTCTCCCCTTCATGTCTCTATGTGCGTCTCAATTTTGCCTTGGATTTAGTTGGTATTGATAAATCACTAAAAAAAGGATGCATAGTGGTTGTTTGGCAATTTTTATGATAGGGTTTCACATGACAACCTACTCTTCGTTTGCACTGTGTGCTACACTTTTATTGTGCTCAACTTAGCTTCAATTCTTGTATTACAAAAGACCACTACCCAAGCACAACACTTTCGGCATCATAAACCTAGGGTCTCTCTCTCTCTCTCTCTCTCTCTACACACACAAAGAGAGAGTTGCATAGCTAATCACTAAGGCACCTCAAGCTTTCTGAGACATATATGTACAATTATGGTATGCAACTCACCTATAATGGACTAAGGTGCTTCCTAGCCAAAGTGTTCAGAATCTTAAAGGCAATAACTATAACATAGAGGCAAAAGATTACGGAACAAACGTTTCATCCAAAAATTGTTTTCAATGTAAAGCACATACCTTTAAAAGCTTCGAACTTTTAGAGAAAGATGTTGAATCTTGCAAATTGGCGTCCTCACGTGACAAAGCTTCAGAGTTATTTCTATGGCTTTTGTAAATAAGGACCCCTATGTGATCATGGTTTCATTAAAAGATCATGAACCCTACAAATGTTACAAAACCAAAAGATTTTTTAGTGGTGAGATCAAGTGACAGAGCCTATCATTGTTCTACTTGCATTGAATTTTAAATGTCTTCTTGGCTTCATAAATTTGTGTTGCTTCTTGAAACTAAAGATTCTCATCACCTACCAATTAAGTAGCAAGGCAATGCAAGCTAACATACACTTCAGTCATTGCTCAAAAATGCAATCCACATTCAAACTCATTGACTATAAGCAAGCATATTAAGGCATTGCTCTAACATGTAAGCCACAAATATTCTCACTTGCTATAAACAAGCAAAAGCCATTTTGAATTCCCTCAAAAGCAAAGAATGTTCCCATGGACAAACCTATAACTCACTAAAAGGATACGCAACAAGCACCATAGGAAAAGCCACAATTAGAGAGAAAACCAGGGGACGAGGAATGGGGGTTGGGAAACAAGTTTACATGGACAAGTCTACAAAGTTGAAAGTAGAAAAAACAGTTCACATGTCACATGCACACATTAATTCGATACCACGTAGACATGATTATTCTTTCCAACTACCTTAAAGACAAAGTTAGAGGTCATATATGAAAGTTTAGAGCCAATTTGGTGGCCCTATAGGTGCTCGAAGGTACCCAAGACATACACCAATGGTTGGGATATATTATGAACACAATAAGAACACATTTTAAGACATTTTTGATGACTTTTTATGGCCTCAAAAAAGAAAACCAACTTGATTACAACTTGCTATCACTTTCCTATATAAAAGAAGATCATGGGCCATTCATAATCATTCAGAGACAAAGATTGAAAAGCCAAAGTCCAAGAGCATGCAATGTAACAATTTGTATCACCCATGTACATCTCTAACTCAACAGTTTTCATTATCGCACAGTGGAGGACAATACGCATAAGTTCATTCATAACATTCATAGTCTAGATCTACATTGAATCTATGACAATCATTGTAATTACTCATTCATTCAAATAATATATAGTAGGAGTAGGTTAAGTAAAGAGTCTCTCTTTTCCTTCTCTCTACTTCTCTATGTCATAAACATGTGATTAACATTAATAATCGTTATTGCTTTGCATTAACCATCATTAAGCACACTTCCACATAGTAGTCATGTTACATCACATTATTCTCAAATAGAATCTCTTAGCTTCAACATTTAAGGCCTAGATAGGTTCAAAATGTTCCAACTCAAAAATTACTATAATCTCTACCTCTCCAAGACTGGCCAAAAAAGCTTGTCTAGCCACAACCTACCTTCACAAGATCAAACCTTATAAGTTGGTCCGGCTTCCATGCAAACCTTAATTTTGGCCTTACAAAAATATTAAATATAATCTTGTCCATGTTTAAGTTTGGCATACTGACAGACCATGGAATTGCTTCAAATGAAAACCTGTTGCTTCTAACACAAACGAGAAGTACTAAAAGCAGCTATGATAAATATTCACACCCGTTATCCCACGAGAAAAAGTGTGTGTGTGTGTGTTGGGGGGGGGGGGGGAGGGGGGGGGGGCGGGCGCAGGGGGGGTTTGAAAAGTTCTCTTGCTCTTCTAAATACACAATTCTGCATCCTGGATCAAGAAAAGGCAGTGCTTGCATCCCTTTTTTACCTCTACACCCAGTTGTGTACACATTTATTACTCTCCACTACACACCTCTGAAAAGAGGGACTACATCTCTAAGCATGAGAACTCCGCATTATCCCATGAATGTAACCACCTGACATGATCAGTGATACAAGAGAGACAACACCAGCTGGGAAAAGTTTCCCCGACTTCTTGAAACGAGTTCCCATCACTACCAAAAGAAGTGCTGAGACACCTGGAACAAAAGCAGAGTGTTCTTATATTACACATACCATATTTACAAGGACTTGCATCATCTCAGAAGGTAAAATGCAAAGAGTCCAAGATCAAAGCATAGTTGGAAGTACTTGGAAAGAGAAAAGCCATAAAGAAATTTTGGATGGGTTGAATGTGCTTCACCTAATCCAAGCGATGATGCAAACACTGGATTGCTTGGTAATTGCGTGTATACATAGTATAGCACCAAGCTAGAAAGAGCTCCTGAGATGAGTGACTTTGTGCTTTTGCTTTTTGCATATCCAATTACTCCACCCACTGCCCAAATCCGATAAGAGAACACTCACATGTTAATGGCATGACTCATGTGATCATCACTGTGTAGTTTGCCACTGCAGAACATCAACAAAATAACATAGCCAACATGAAAAATATAAAAGGCCTGCAACAGTGTTCATCTTTGGCATACCTGAAGAGTCAAAGCTTCTAGGCACATTTCCTGCAGGTACAAACAAAGTCACTTCTCTTGATTCCTTATTTAGACAAGCAGCCATGTATGGAGCACCATTTTGGGCATGATTAATCTCACATCTCCTCTGGATTCTGATAGGAAACCTATAGGTCATGATTGTCAACATCTATGATCTCACACAGCAAACACTCCATCCCATGCCGATTGTACCTTGTTGGTCTCATAGCCCATTATGCCTTCTGCAACCATTACAAAATATCTCTTTCTTAACTCTGATCCTTAGGTACTGACTGCCTTCCCCAGATGGCCCGCCTGCCCTTCTTCAATACACCTTGCTAGCTCTAGGGCAGGATGGGATCTAGATGATCCTTCTGTCAGGGATTCACGTGGACAGGGTGCTTCCTTTCCTAACAGTCTTTGGGCACCCACTCTTCATCTTGACAGCTTTTCAGTTACCACACTTAAATTGAGCCAATAAATCTTCCCACAAAAATGGACTTCCTTTTTTACATAAAAAGGCCTGGTTACCTGTTACATGCGGTAGCTCTAGGAGTCTTCTTTCGGCCCTAAACACATCCTGGAACATGCTGATGCAAAAACGCAAACAGAAGAGAGGAGAGAGAGAGAGAGAGAGAGAGCTGAGTATTCAGTATATCATATAGTACAAAAGGGTACAACTGTTCTTCAAGGGCTGCCTTCTTGAAAAGGGAGAAAACCCTAAATCTAAGCCTATCTAGACCCAGCCCATTGCTGAACTCAATGGTCACAATCGTTGAGCAATTATACCTTTTATAGGCTGGAAAAGTCCCCATGGACTGGCCGGCTGCTGGTCGGCCAGGCCCAGGACAATAAATATCGTTCATGTGTTCATGTGCTGGCCGACAGCTACACCACATTATCCAATGAGACAAATCCCTGCCAAAATGGAACCTCATGCTCCGAATCTTTGGTTCTGATCTGTCTTTGTCTGGTTGCTCTCCTCCAAGTCCAGCCAGTGCATGTCTTGCACATTGTCACATACGGGCACATGTATACGGAACCAATTCACTACCAAAACATACATACATCAACCATTCCTGGCATATACATGACTACCATCATTGTTAAACATTACATGAGCATATACATCCTGCAAACATAAACCAACTTGCACATGACACAGCACTAGGGACTGAAGTTGGGAGTCCACCACCCCCGCCCCCCACCCAGAGTCACACGGGGACGCGGGGACGGGCCGTAGGGACGCGGGACGCGGGGACGGGACGGCCGGGGACGGGTGGGACGCGCAGGGGACGCCGTGCAACACGGGGACGCATGAGGGCGTCCCGGGGACGCGTTCCCGAAACGCGGGACGGGCAGGGGACGCGGTGAGGGGACATCTCCAACGGCAAGAAACGGGCAGAAAACGGCCAGAAACGGGCAGAAAACGGGCAGAAACGGGCAGAATTCCAGCTATAAAAAAAGGCACACTCTCTATTGCACCCACACTCGTTTCTCAAGCCTCAAGCTTCCAAATCCAAACTTCAAAGTTCCAAGTTGTGCCAAGTTCCAACTTCCAAGCCATCTCTCTCTCTCTCTCTCTCTCTCTCTTGTTGGGGTAAAGGCGTTATGCCCACCCTTATAGTGTGTACAAGCCCATAAGTTATAGTACATAGTACACTTAGTACTTTTAATGTACTAAGTGCACTATGTGTACTAGTGCAATATACATGTGTGATAGGGGAGTCACACACTCATGCTTTTCATGAGTTGACTTATCCCCACAACTCTCTCTCTCTCTCCCTTGCTTCTCTGTGTATGTCTCCCATGAATGAACTCTAACCCTAATTCAGGTTTCTCCCCATCAACTGGTATCAGAGCAAGGTCTTCCCTCCCTCTTCCCTCTTCCTGTCTCTGTGTGAGCTGCTGGTCGTTTTTTTTTTTTTTCTTCTGTGTGAGCCTATCAGAGTCGCAGCAGGCAGCCAGAAGCTTGCAAGAGAACAGAGGAGAAGAAGTCGAATACAGGACTGTCGACTTCAGGCTAGGCGCACGTGGCACAAGGCATCATTCGCAGTCGGGCGGATAAACGCTACTAGGCGAAGGCAATAAGCGCTCAAGGCGCACGTGGCACAAGGCGTATTAACCACTTCAGCGTGGAGCGAAGAAGGCGCCAGGGCGAGCGTTGAGTGTTCGCAGCCAACGAAGGCTTTCATGCGTCAACGTGGAGCGAACACAAGGTGGCGCTCATAAGCGTGCGAATCACCTAGCGCCAGAACTCCACGCTTGTTCGCCTAGCTTCGCCTAGCGACACTCGCCTAGGCGGGTTTTAAACGTGCTATACGCTGGGCGGGATGCAGTCACTAAAGCTGCCCAGGCTGCCTAGCGCAGGTAGCAAATAGCCAACCAAGCGCAGCCAGGTGCCGCCAGTGGCTTACAGCAGCAGAGCAGCCAGGCGTATCCATACAATTGCATCAGCATCAACACAAACGTGTCCCCCCTTTTTCTCCTGCAACAACAAAAATTCAACCTGCAAATCAGAGAAATTCAGAAATTTAAGAGGTATTTGCCTTCAATATTTTGGGAATTTCTTATCAATTCAAGCAATTGAGCAGGTACAGGTGCCCAATTGCTCAATTTTTTGAGCAAAATTGGCAAAATTGGGTGACATTGGTCACAATCAGGATAAATTTGCAAGAAATTGGTCAAATCAGGATCAATTTGCAGGAAATTGGATGTCGAAATTTGGGGCTTTTGATGTAATTGTGCAATTAAGCACTCATACATGCTGTATGATGTGAAAAATCGCACATTTGGGCAAAATTGCAGCAAATTGCAGCAAATTGCAGTGCAAATCAAGGGGCTTTTGTGCCGATTTGGTTGATTTGCATGCAGGCGATCGCATTTGATGCTGTGGATAATGTGTTGATGCCTTACAAGCACTCAATGTGCCTGTAAATCAAGGGGCTTTCATGTATTTGATGTATATGTGGCCAGGGGGAAGCATCGTGAACACTCTGGATGCCTTCATGTGCGTCAATGTACCATGTATGATCAGAAATTGATCTTAAATCAAGGGGCTTTTCAAGTTTGTATGCTTGTTGAGCTTGGCAAAGCAGCAGGCAAGACATTTATGCCTTGAATCCTCAAAAATCAGCTTGCAGTCAAGGGGCTTTTGCCCAATTTCTGTTCGGGACTGTTGTATGCAGTGTTCGTGACTGTAAAAGTCTGATTTTCACTCATTTGGACAGCCACGAGAGCATTTATTGCTATTGTACCTGTTGGTACAGATTTGGCACAGCTTTGTGCATGTTTTGGCATGGCTGTACACTGTTTTGAGTGATCAAAAGGTTCAAATTCAGCTGCTGAAATTGCCGGTACAGGTTTGGTACATCATTGGTGAGCGCTTAGTACTGCTGTACAGTACTTTGGAAGGGCAAAAGAGCACATTCAAGGTGCTGTCCAAAATCTGCAGCAACCAGATTTTGGTGTTTTCATCACAAAAAGTGGGAGAAAAGTTGCATTCTTGCTTCCGCAGTGGGAGATAAAGCTTGGGAGAACATTTGTGAGCACTTTGTGTGCTTTGGGTGCAGTGTTTGCACATCTTGGGTGCAGTGTTTGCACATTTGCAGGGAGTCAGGCATTAAAGGTTGCATATTGCTATGGCAACCACAGGTGAGAGCTCTTCATTGCTTCACATCAAGAAGCTTGAAGGCTCGCATAACTATGACATTTGGCAAACCCAGTGCTACAATGTGTTGCTCCAGAAAAAGCAGCACAAGCCTATCAAAGAAAGGGGTGTGATGCCCGCTTCTCTTACAGCTGAAGAGTGGGAAGATATGGATGAGCTGGCAAGATCTACTATCATGTTGTCTGTGTCAGACTCATTACTTTTCAGCATTCGTGAAGAGAAGACAGCTTGGGGAATGTGGCAGAGATTGCAGGACTTGTATGCCCAACAAAGTGCCTCAAGCAAAGTGTATTGGTTGAAGAAACTCATAGGTCTTCAGATGAAGGAAGGAGCGTCTATGACAGCCCATTTAAATGAGTTTAATGGTATTGTCAGCCAGGTTATCAATCAAAAGTTGACAATGGACGATGAGTTCAAAGCCACTTTTTTGTTATGCACTTTGCCAGAGAGTTGGGACACATTCAGGACAGCCACTAGCAATTCGAATGCTATGTTGTCATATGCAGATGTTGAGGGTGCTCTTCTTCAAGAAGAGATGAACAGGAAAAACAACTCTGTTGGAAAGTCCAATGCAATGAATGCACGTGGGAGATCCCAGCAAAGGGGGAAAAGCCAAGAAAGGGGAAGGAGCAAGTCTCGCTCCAAAAAGGATTTGGAATGCCATTATTGTGGCAAGAAGGGACACATTAAAAAGCAATGCTACAAATGGAAAAATGATCAGAAAGAAAAGGAAAAAGGCAAAGACAAAGAGAAAGATGAAGCCAAAGATGCAAAGCCAAAGGGCAAAAGTGGAGTCAAGATCGAAGAAATCAATGTGTCACATGCAGGTGGCAGTGAGGATGAGGTCCTCTTTACGTCTTCACTTGATGCCCATTCACTTCTTACAGGTGGTCATGGTATGCACTCATGGATCATTGATTCAGGTGCCTCCTTTCATGTCACAGGTTGCAGAGACTTGTTTGTTAGGTACACTGCTGGCAATGAAGGAGTGGTTTATTTGGGTGATAACCATGCATGCAAGATACTTGGCAGAGGTGATGTAAGGCTTGTATTTTCAGATGGCTCACAGCTTATGCTCCATGATGTCAGGCATGTGCCTGAGATCAAGAAGAATCTGCTTTCTACTGGACAGCTTGATGATGCTGATTATGTTACCACATTTGGTAGTGGAAAGTGGAAAATTAGTAAGGGCTCACTGGTTGTTGCCAGAGGCTCTAAAGTGGACACTCTTTACTTTATGCATGCAGGTGTTTGTCACCATGCTAATGTAAATGCAACCGAGCTGCCGGAAATTTCTATGTGGCATAGCCGGTTGGGACACATGAGTGTCAAGGGAATGGAGCAATTGTCTCGTTTGGGTTACTTGCCTTCTCTAAAGTTTTCAAGTTTTCAGTTTTGTGAGCATTGTATTTATGGTAGGCAACTACAGTGCCCCCACAAGAAAGCTCTTGGACAGAAAGATGCTCAGTTAGAGCTTGTGCATACAGATGTATGTGAGATGCCTCAGCTTTCTTTGGGAGGGGCAAAATATTTTGTGTCATTTATAGATGATGCCACACGCAAGGTGTGGGTTTATCCTCTTCGTTTGAAGAGTGATACATTCTCAGTGTTTGAGAAGTTTGTTGCTCTTGTTGAGAATCAAACTGGCAAAACACTGAAGGCTTTGCGTTCCGACAATGGTGGAGAGTACATGTCCAAACAGTTTCAGGACTTTTGTGATGCTAAAGGCATCAAGAGGGAGCTCTCTACTCCTTATGATCCTCCACAAAACGGGACAGCAGAGAGGATGAACAGGACCATACAGGAGAAGGTCCGTTCTATGTTGTCGCATGCTGCATTACCTCATGGTTTTTGGGCTGAAGCTGTTATGACAGCCGTTCACCTTATAAACAGGTCACCTAACACGAGGCTTGGTGGGAAAGTGCCAGAAGAAGTATGGACAGGGAAGCCTCCGTCATACAAGCACTTGAGAGTGTTTGGTTGCGTTGCGTACGTGCACATACGCAGGGAAATGCGCACCAAACTTGATCCTAAGTCTCACAAATGCATATTCCTAGGATATGGTGACAGAGGTGAAATGGGGTATAGACTTTGGGATCCCATAAATAGAAAGATCATACGCAGCAATGATGTCATTTTTGATGAAACATGCATGTATAAAGAGCCTGCAAGGCAACAGGAGCCTGGCAGAGTCATCTTTGATGATGATGGACATCATGGACAACAACAAAGGGCTGTAAATCAGCCATTACAGCAGGAAAACCAGCCCTTAAATGGTGCTGAAAATGGTCCAAATGGACAGCCAGAGATGGCAAAAGATATCCCTATGGATATACCACAGTTAGAGGATATACCGGGCATGATTTTTCAGCCTTATGGCATGGAACAGGAGCCACCAATGGGTGATATGCAGGCTGGACAGCAACCTGCAAATGATGGTCATTGGGTACGGAGGTCCACTAGACCCTCCAGAGCCCCTGACAGGTTTGTTCCAGGGGTTGACTACTTGATGCTCACTGACTGTGGGGAGCCCTCATGTTACAAGGAGGCTTTACAGAGGGTAGACAAGGCTCTTTGGGAGCGTGCCATGAAGTCAGAGATGGATTCTCTGCATAAAAATGGAACATGGAAGTTGGTGCCTTTGCCTGCAGGCAAGAAGGTTTTGCCATGCAAGTGGGTATACAGGCTCAAAGTTGCATCAGATGCTAAGCCAAGATACAAAGCCAGGTTAGTGGCTAAGGGCTTCAAGCAGGAATATGGTGTGGACTTTGATGAGATCTTCTCTCCAGTGGTCAAAATGACCACACTTAGAGCTGTGTTGGCTTTGGTTGCGCATGATGATCTGGACTTGATTCAGATGGATGTGAAGACTGCTTTTCTTCACGGTGATCTCCATGAGGAGATATATATGCAGCAGCCAGAGGGTTATGCAGTAAGTGGAAAGGAGAAGCTTGTATGCAAGCTGAAAAAGAGTCTTTATGGGCTCAAACAGGCACCAAGAGAATGGTATCATAAATTTGATACATTCATGAAATCACAGAAATTCAAGAGAAGTGACATAGATCACTGCTTGTACACCAAGAAAGCTTTGGATGGCAGTCTATTGATTCTCATTTTGTATGTTGATGATATGTTAATTGCCGGGAAATCTCGTAAAGAGATGGATGCCTTGAAGAAGAGGCTGCATGAGACCTTTGATATGAAGGATCTGGGTGATGCAAATCACATCTTGGGTATGCGGATACTTCGGGACAGAAATCAGCATGTGTTGTATTTGTCTCAGAAGGAATACATTGGCAAAGTCTTGCAGAGGTTCAATATGGACGGGGGGAAGAAAGCTAGTACTCCTTTGCCTCCATATGTGAAACTCAGTGCTATGGACAGCCCACAGTCGGATAGTGACAGGGCTGATATGGCCAAGATTCCGTATGCTTCAGCTTGTGGCAGTCTCATGTATGCCATGGTTGCTACTAGGCCGGACATTGCATTTGCAGTGGGAGTGGTTTCTAGATACATGGCCAACCCTGGCAAGAAGCATTGGGAAGCAGTGAAAGGTGTCATGAGATACCTGAAGGGCACACAGGATTTGTGCATTTGCTTTGGCAAACAGGATGCATTAGTGCATGGTTACACGGATTCGGATTATGCCGGTCATCCAGATAACCGGAAGTCTACTACCGGTTATGTATTTACATTCACAAGAGGTGCTGTGTCATGGATATCCAGGATGCAGAAGTGCACAGCCTTATCTACTACAGAGGCCGAGTATATTGCAGCCACAGAGGCTTGCAAGGAGGCATTATGGCTATCTCGGTTAGTGGTTGATTTGGGCTATACAGGGGATATTCCATTGTTGCATTGTGACAGTCAGAGTGCCATCCAGTTGGCAAAGAACCCTGTCTTTCATGCAAAGACGAAGCATGTGGATGTGAAGTATCACTTCATCAGAGAGGTGATAGAGAACAAGCAAATTCAGCTTGTTAAGATTCACACGGATGACAACCCGGCTGATCTGTTGACGAAGAGTTTGCCTCCGGAGCGGTTTGCTCATTGCAGACACTTGATGGGCATTGGATGAGGCCATTTTCAGCCTTGATATGGCCTTGTATATTATCATGTACATGCTGATTTTTTCTTTTCCTTTACTTAAGGGCACTTTGCCTTTAAGTGGGAGGTTGTTGGGGTAAAGGCGTTATGCCCACCCTTATAGTGTGTACAAGCCCATAAGTTATAGTACATAGTACACTTAGTACTTTTAATGTACTAAGTGCACTATGTGTACTAGTGCAATATACATGTGTGATAGGGGAGTCACACACTCATGCTTTTCATGAGTTGACTTATCCCCACAACTCTCTCTCTCTCTCCCTTGCTTCTCTGTGTATGTCTCCCATGAATGAACTCTAACCCTAATTCAGGTTTCTCCCCATCAACTCTCTCTCTCTCCAAGCCATCTCTCTCTCTCTCTCTCTCTCTCTCTCTCTCTCTCTCTCTCCAACTTCCAAGCCATCTCTCTCTCTCTCTCTCTCTATTGCACCCTTCTTCCCTCTCTCTCACACTATCATCATTCATGGCATCTCAAGGTGAAGGCGCCGCCGCCACATTTTCCGTTGCGGGCTCTTCACGAAGGAGGCCGGCGGTGCACACAAGGTGAAGGCGCCAACAAAGTGCGAGCTCACTTTTTGCACGAGGCCGGTCATCAAGTGCAATTTTGCGCACGCGTTACTCCTGAGAAGCGAGCGGAGCTTCTTGAGAAGCTCAAGGTTTATGAGGTGGCCGAGGCGGCAAAGAGAGGGCGACATGTTGCCGTTGATCCTCATGATGTGGTGAGAGCACGAGAGCAACCGACGCGAATGGAGGTGGAGAGGAACCCAAATCTTGCTTCAAGCTCTCAACCATTCAAGTCCACTCCATCCACATCGGGTGCCTCCATTCCCATCCGCCGTCAATCCACTCTTAACGAGAATTGGAACCCAAAATTGAAGAATGAGGTGGATAGGTCGGTGGCTAGGTTCTTCTACCACGACCACATTGCGTTTCAAGCGGCACGGTGAGAGTCGAGACTCAATTCTCTTCACTCTTTTTTTTTTAATGTCTCATGCTTCAAAGCATTTGTCATATTGCCAAAAAAAGCTAACATGCTACATGGTTTTCCTTACTTGAAATAGGTCTCCTTACTTCCGTGAGATGGCCACAAAGATCGAGGAATATGGCCCCTCTTATGCGCCACCTTCATCGGAAAAGATTCGCACCACTTTGCTTGATAGGGAGAAGTTGGCCGTTGAGCAGGCGGCGGCGGATACAAAGGCAACATGGGAGACTAACGGAGTCTCTCTCATTGTAGACGGATGGAGTGACACGCGCAAGCGCTCCATCCATGGAGTGGTGGCCTACTCAAGGGGCAAAGTGTACTTCATCGAGTCACATGATGCGAGTGGCACTGGGAAGGCCGTGGATGTGCTTGCCGCGGAATGGGCGTCCACGATCGAGGTCATTGGGCCGGAGCTTGTGGTCGGCATGGTGGCGGATGGAGAGGCGTCAAATAGGGCAGCCGGGAGCATTATTGAGTCAATGTATCCATCCATCACAGTTTCTTTTTGCATGGCCCATTGTCTCAACAACCTCCTCAAAGACATAGGTGCCTTGCCATGGATTGCACCCACCATTGAGGAGGCTAACCAGCTTGTATCCTTTGTCCTCAACCACCAAAGGCTGCGACATGAGTTCTCTAAAAGGAGCACTCTTTCCCTCCTCAAGTATTCTGAGACAAGGTTTGCATACAACTTCCTCATGCTAGGCCGCTTGTCTACATGTGGCGCAGCCCTAAGAGGGCTTTTCCTTAGTGATGAATTTTCTGCCATGCCGCAGTCAAAATCGGCAACAAGGAGAACGTGCCGAGATCGCGCCGATGATGCCGCTTGGTGGGAGAAGGTGAAGACACTCGATGCCTTGGTCAAGCCTATTGTTCACCTTCTACGAGTCATTGACGGCCGTGAACCATGTATCGGCAAGGTCTATGAGGCCATGGATCGCATGATCGAGTCACTCCAGCAGCTTGTGCCAGACAGGGCCGAGTTTGAGGAGATCCACTCATTATGTGAGTCCAGGTGGAACTCCTACTACTCCCCTCTTCATGTGGCTGCCTTTGTGGGTTGATCCAGAGTTCCAGGGCAGAAAGCAAGAGGCCGACAAGGAAGTAAGCAGGGGATGGCGGATCATTTTGGAGCGCTTAGAGCCCGACCCTACCATCAGGCGGAAGATCAGAGACCAGCTATCTCAGTACAGGACGCGGCAGGGATCTTTTGGATGTTTAGATGCACAGCTTGACCGCCTCAAGATTGGGTCTCCTCTTTGGTGGGAGGATTACGGATCAGATGGGCCGGAGTTGCAGCGCTTGGCTATTCGCATCCTTAGCCAGGCTATGAGCTCTAGTTGCTTGGAGCAACTTTGGAGCGTTTACAGTCACATTGCCTCTAAGAAGAGGAACCGCCTTGAAGTGCAAAGGGCAAGTGATTTGGTTTTTGTGAGCGCTAACTTGCGCATGCTATGTGCGACAGCAACAGGGAAGGCGGATCCCTTCACCGAATGGGAGATGGCACAGCAGGATCCTGCAGCTCAGGAGCATCTTGAGGAGGTAGAGGAGGAGCTACAGCCTGAGGGGGAGGAGGAGGCTTCAAATGGCATCGACGACTTCGACTTCCAAGCCTCCCGTCAGGCTAGCACTTCAGGAGCTTGAGGCTTGACTCTTGAGCCTTGAGCCATCTCACCTTTTTTGTGCCCACTGCCAATGGCCATGATCTATTGTGATCTATCTAGTATCCCTATTTTGTACCCACTCTTTTTTGTAACCCTCACTGCCCATGAGGCATGTACTTATCTCTTTGTATCTATCAGACTATCAATCACATAATCAGTGTGCCATCGATGTTTTATTAGCGCATTTTGCTCAAAATGACTCTTGCTTTTTGTCTATTCGGTGTAAAATTTTGTTCAAAGTGTGTCTCTATATGTATGTCATGCATACAACTCCTAAATTGCTTTTAAAAAAGAGGTTTTTTTTTGCCGTTCCCGACCCCGTCCCCGGGACAGCACTTCCCCGTCCCCCTCCCCGTCCCCATGTGACTCTGCCCCCACCCCCCCCCCCCCGAGGTATCTTTATTACCAATAGAAGTATTTATATGTACAAGATGCGGGTGCCCAGAGAGTACACACTCATCCAACCGACACCAGATTTATCCAACTGTGAAAACATAGGTAAACACATTACCTGCAACTCCTCGGTCACCAACCACTCCTATTGCAACACTCTCGGTCACCAACCAAGGTTGAGTGGTCACCAACCGCTCCTGTAGAAATACCCTCGGTCACCAACCAGGGTAGAGTGATCACCAACCACTCCTATACTTTGATAGAGCGGTCACCAACCCTCTAACAAAGTGCTGTCCCAAACCTGCAAAACAGTAACCAGCCATGGTTTTGGCTCACTGGCCACCCACAAGCTCCACCAGATCACATCCCCAGGCCTAGTACTTGTCTAAGGACATGTTTGCTCAAGTTTCGTCGTGAGAAACCTCTTGCAAACCTGTAAAAACAGCCAATAATGGCCCTTATAACAGTCGGCCAGCTCCTGTTGAGGCTCTGTTCACTCCATCCAAGCCCTGTTCTCAGCAAAGAAGCACCAAAACAGTCCCATCAGCCATGCGCAAGCTTTTGGAACCAAATCTGATAGCCTGCAGCCTTGTAGATGCAGTCGGCCTGCCCTGTAGAGAGAGAAATAGCAGCTAGCCAACCTTGGGACTCTTGCTCTTGGCATGAACTCCACCTGTAGCTCATGCAAATGAGTAAACTTGCTGTTTTTCATGTCCAAACAGCTCCTAACAGCCCACGACTTCCTGATGAGTGCTCTACAAGTCGGGGCTTGCCCACTTTGGCCCTCCCACACCCAGAATAGCCTCGCGGAGCTATTTGGGAGTGCCCGGGTGCCCATCTCTCATAATTGGCCTTGGTTCATTAAAAATAGTCTAGCCTGATGTGAACTCACTTATAAAATTATAAGTGCGTCCGCCCACACTTTAAGTGAATGTGAACCCTGCACCCAATAAACCTTAGTAACATGAAATAATGAATAAATTGGGTTAAGTGTGCACACTTACCACTTGCAAAACACATAAGGAAACCATACGAGTCCCAAACAGGTGTGCACACGCGTATCCACGGGTTGTCCAAGCGTCCCCGGTGCCCATGGACATTCACAGGCAAAATACCAAGCAATGTCCAAGCATCAAAAACAAGTCATCCATGCACTCCACCTGTAGCTCATGCAAATGAGTAAACTTGCTGTTTTTCCTGTCCAAACAGCTCCTAACAGCCCACGACTTCCTGATGAGTGCTCTACAAGTCGGGGCTTGCCCACTTTGGCCCTCCCACACCCAGAATAGCCTCGCGGAGATATTTGGGAGTGCTCGGGTGCCCATCTCTCATAATTGGCCTTGGTTCATTAAAAATAGTCTAGCCTGATGTGAACTCACTTATAAAATTATAAGTGCGTCCGCCCACACTTTAAGTGAATGTGAACCCTGCACCCAATAAACCTTAGTAACATGAAATAATGAATAAATTGGGTTAAGTGTGCACACTTACCACTTGCAAAACACATAAGGAAACCATACGAGTCCCAAACAGGTGTGCACACGCGTATCCACGGGTTGTCCAAGCGTCCCCGGTGCCCATGGACATTCACAGGCAAAATACCAAGCAATGTCCAAGCATCAAAAACAAGTCATCCATGCATGTGCAACTCACATACATATGCTGGTGCACAAACATAGTGGATGAAATCTCCCAACTTACATCTTGTAGATCCAACTAGCCCGTTCACAGGCGTCGTCCACACAGGACCAAAAAGTATTCACCAGGGTAACCACCCTTCCATGAGTCCAAGGTCACTCACCAGGGTTATCACCCTTCCATAAGTTCATAAATCATGCCAGGAACTCACACCAGGATACCAATCCTTCCATGGAGCCCTTCCACATGTATTCAACCATGACATCATTCCAGACATCTGCCAGAGAAGTGGTGACACATGACATCCCCTATGATAGGATTCCAATCTGTATTCTTGGATGACTATCATCATCCCATTCTATTCCCGAAGTCTCTCTGTCATCCTTCCTATTCTAGCAACCTTTTCACTGAACACCCGGCCCAGTCTCCAAATCCACTCTAACTCTGATGAAGATCTATGCATCTGTTCAATCCAGACCCCATTCCGTTCCTGCCCTATCCCTGAACACTGTCTTTGGTCTTCTTTCCAGAGAAATGAGTTTTGGCACTCACTCCACCCCTTGGAGGATCAACCTCCCCTGGAACCGTTGCCTGAAAGCCTTTCCTGGTGTGCCCCAAGTGGCACTTGACTCACAAGACTACCATCCCCTTGGGCTTAGTGGGACACCACCAACCAACCTCCTGGGAATTCTTCCCTGTCTAGTGTTCCTTGCCTTGGGCCTCGTACCTGTGCACTTTCCTATGCCTTGGACCTGTGCACCTTCATCTAGGACTGAATCAATGTTTAGCCTTGCTGAGCCTGATGCTCTGATACCAATGTTACATGCGGTAGCTCTGGGAGTCTTCTTTCAGCCCTAAACACTGTGTGAAAACATCATTTTTCCCAGCCCCAAAAGGGGATTTGATTGGGATTTATTGGTTTTATTTGGGATTTTTTGTGTCTATGCTGCTGGCCAACAGCCTTTACGCTAGCCGACCAGCAGACCCACATACTATATATAGGTTAGCCTCATCATTCATCATCTTGTACCGCTTCTTGACCATATCAGGTACCATATGCTGTTGTTGCTGCTGCTGCCAGCGCATACACCATACTTGCTTTATCATCATCGCTTGTCAGCCCCAGCACATCAGCGCTTACTACTGGCCACACCTTGGGACAACAGCCCACTCTTTGCTACAGGCCACACCATGGGACAGCAGCCCTCTCTGCTATATTCAGTACATCAGCATTACATCTGTTCATGGGACAGCAGCAGCCCTCTTTGCCACATAGATCACATCAGCGTTACATATCTGTTCATGGGATAGCAGCTCTCTCTGCTACAGTAGAGCATATCAGCATTTTATCTTCAGCTCATGGGACAACAGCCGTCTCTGCTACATAGAGCACTTCAGCGTTTTTCCTCAGCTCACCCCATCAGGACAGCAGCCCACTCTCTGCTACAATACAGGGCATCACCGTTTTATCATCAGTACTCTCTAGGACAGCAGCCCACTCTCTGCTACATCACACCATCGGGACGGCAGCCCACTCTCTGCTTATCTTCACCATCTACACCACCTCGGGTACGCAGTCCGCTCTCTATTTATCGTCACCATCGACACCACCTCAAGTACGCAACACCCTTGTCACCAGAGCTTGCACCCTTCAAGTACGCAGCACCCTTGTCACCAGAGCTTGCACCCTTCGGGTCTTGCAAAACCCTTGTCACCAAAGCTTGCACCACTACACCACTCGGGATGGCAGCCCTCTCTGCTCTTCATCTACCACCTCAGGTACCACAGCACCCTTGTCACCAAAGCCTGCATCACCTCATCTTCCACTGCCACTACCACCTCGGAGTGCCTCTGCATTCACCGACGTGAGCTTTTGATGCCGACCACCTCTCGGAGTGCTTTGACTCACATTGACACAAGCCTTCATCATCGACCATGCTTCAGCTCTGACATCGTCTCTGCTTTTGCACTGGTCTTTCTACTCAAAGTCACCTCACATTAGAGGGCTCTTGTACATATGTTCACTCACCATTATATATAGACTCACTCACCTATTTCATGCTGTGTTTATTTTGCTCGGATCTCTCGTACATCTGGTCCTTTCGTCCTTTTGCCCTCACACACACATCCTGGAACATGCTAATGCAAAAACACAAACAGAAGAGAGGAGAGATAGCTTAGTATTCAGTATATCATATAGTACAAAAAGGTACAACTGTTCTTGCAGCCCTTGGCTGCCTTCTTGAAAAGGTAGAAAACCCTAAATCTAAGCCTAAGTCTAGACCCAGCCCATTGCTAAACTGAATAGTCACAATCGTTGAGCAATTATGCCTTTTATAGGCTGGAAAAGTCCCCATGGACTGGCCGACCGCTGGTCGGCCAGGTCCAAGACAATAAATCCCTTCATGTGCTTCAGCCGACAGGTTTCTATGCAGCCGACAGCAACACCACATTATCCAATGACACAAATCCCTACCAAAACAGCAACTCATTCTCCTAATCTCTGGTTCTAAACTATCTTTGTATGGTTGCTCTCCTCAGGATTAGCTCCGAGCTCAGGCAGTACATGTCTTGCACATGACATGGCATACATGCAAGTGTTTCCTAGAGCCTTCCGGCATAGCTTTCAACCAACTTGCAACGTGCACACCATGCTATATTAGGGTGCCCCATGGCCATTCTAGCTAGTCAGTACATTTAGGCCTCATTTTGTGATGGGCACTGTGCATTAAGCTGAAATGATGAACATAGTATCCCACGCATTTATTAGACCCTTGGTTGTTGGAAATGCATTTGCTCCATAGTCACAAGGGATGGAGGGGACATTTATTAGACCCCTGGTTGTTGGAAATGCATTTGCTCCATAGTCACAAGGGACCCTTGGAACAGGGGGGCACCGCCCTAGGAACACTTTGGGACGGGGATGGATGGGGACAGACGGACGTCCCAACTGGGCGTCCCTCACAAGGGACGGCGTTCCAGGGACCGATCCAGGAGGGGACGGCTGTGAGGGACGGCTACATGGGAACGCCCCAGGTCAATCTTTGGGCAACGGTCACATTTTTGACCCTTTTTTTCTGGCCGTTTGGGAGGGGGGGGCTTTTTGTGGGCCTTTAGCCTTGGCCCATAGGCCTTGAGCCTTTGAGGCTTTGGGCCTTGGCCTCTCTCTTGCCTCCCTCCCTATAAGAACACACACGCAACACACACACACTCCCTCTCACACTTCAAGCTTAAGCTTCACACACACACACACACTCTCTCCCTCATGCAGCAAGCCTCAAGGGCCAAGGTCTCAACTTTCAAGTTTCAAGCTCTCACACAAGCAAGCTCTAGCCTCTCAAGACACACTCTCTCCCTCACACACACTCTCTCAAGCTTCACACTCTGTCCCACACACACACACACACTCACAACCACCCACCCTCACACTCAAGTTCTCCCTCAACTTTCAAGGCTCAAGCCTCGCTCACTCTCTCTCTCTCTCTCTCTCAAGCTATCAAGCTATCAAGTGACAAGGAGGCAATGGGCATCCATCATCCATGGCATCCTCCTCACGTGGCGGCGGCACTTCAAGTTCCAACTTCCCATAGAAGCCGAAGGACAACAAGGACATGGTGGAATGAGGTCAATCACACCCCATCCCCTCATGGAGGCGGTGCACGGCCATGGGCATGCAAGCTTTGCTTGTATGGGCAAGTGGGTGGCGCCAACAAACTAATTTTTAAGTGTCGTTCCTACCCCCGTCCCCATTCCCTACATACGGCCATCCCCCGCCCCATTCCTATCCCCATCCCCCATTACCGTCCCCCGTCCCTTGTGACTATGATTTGCTCAATGCTCCACCCTCCTGTTGTTACCACGGATGACGGATGTGCTCTATTATGTAAGCCCCCCCCCCCCCCCAAAAAAATGAGGAGTAGCCGTTGTGGTGAGCACCCGGGCACCTGGCAATTCCCAGTTTAGACACTAGACGGTGGCCAAATGTGACCAAATGGTTAGGAGACGGCTTATGTAAACCGGGCACTCTGCCAAGTAGGATGCATTATTGTGCGAGCTATGTGACCGCATTAGTGAATGCTAGATAGCAAACAAAGGACACAGTTCCCAGGTTGCAGGGCCTGTTTGAGGGTCTCAAATGCCGTGGGAGCTGTGTCTAATATGGTTCTAGTCGGACGATATGTTCAGTTAATCATTTTGAACCAAGTCGTGGGTTAAATAAAATGGCCGACCTTCGTCCATGCCAACCTTGGGCACTATATATAGACTAGTTTATTAGCCTTTGTGCAATAAGCATAAGATCACCATAACCACAAAAGCTACAACTCTTAGCTATTAAGCCTTCCGACCCCTGACCCCCCCCCCTTCCTTTTTCTTTTCTTCCCCCTTCTACAGCTCATTCGAAACCCACTCAACGATGGAGACTACAGCGATGACCAGATATGAGCTGATGTGTAAACTGAATTGCTCATCTGGAATTCGCTGCCAGATTTTCTTTGTGGCTACCATGAAACTGCAGGGCTGACGCTTGCTAACAAGGAGTGGGGGAGTAACAGAAAAATGCTAGGTAGGCTTGCCTGTTTTGGGCTCCAAGATAGCAGATGATCGGTCTGTTGCTTGCAACCACCAAGCCTTCGGCTGACCCAAGCTTACCCACAATGCTATCGATAGATATCTTCCTGTCCCCATGCTCTTACGTCCAGTGTTCATGTTCACATCTGGGTTGATGCATATCCTTGCTTCACACAGTTAACTAATGTGTAGCCTATACAATCTATTTCTCTCTCATGATCATTTTTCCACCCTTTGGACCTACTAAACACATTTCAAATACTCAAAGCCAGAGTAAACCGCTTGTACATGTGCTAAAACATTGCAGAGATGGATATAACCGAGGATAGTAAAGGAAATAGACTGTGGTTCTCATCTGGTTTGATATGGAAGACATCGTGTACAAGTGGAAAAGGGATAAGACTGGTGACAGCATCAACCCAGGTGAGTGTTTTTTTTTCCTTCATGAGTAGATCCCTCTGTAGTCACATTTTTGGCAGGGACTTCCCCTCCCCAAGTCAGAAGCCCTCACCGTTGGGCTCTCGCTGGATGGCCCGGGCCCCCATGTGAATGCTTTCATGTAACAAAAATAACATCAGCATGATGTTCATCTAGAATATGATGCTTACCTCCTACAAGGGCAGCATAACCCAAGGTGAGTTTTTGAGAGGCAGACATTTTCTTGTTCTTGTCTTCTGATTCACCACTTGCACCGTCTCCCGCCCCGCCTCCTCCAGCGCCGTCACCCGACCTTCCGTCGCCCGCGCCGCCCCCTGAACTTCCGTCGCCGCCCCCACCCTCCTCCAACTGATCAACGGTAGCTGATGGTACCGATTCGCTCAGCTGACTCGCCACTTCCACCTTCGCGCTTAGCGATACCTGCGACTGTGCGAGGTCATCGCCTTCAAAATCCCCACCGCCGTAGAGAGAAGCCGGGATGTAGTCCTCCCCTGTAAGCCTCTCCGGATCGCCTAGGTCGGAGCTCGAGGCACAAATGGGGATGCAGAGAGAGCCGCGCTTCCAAGTGGTGAAGGCAAGAGAGGGCAGTCTCCGATGGAGAGCAGCAGGGCGAGGTGGGCTTGGATAATGGGCTCTCCAACGCTCGCATTGACCGTTCGCGGCGAAGGCGAAACGCGAGGTGCAGAAAATAGTCGCCATGGTCCTCTAGAAAATGAATTTCGTAGGCCGGTCCGCATTGGTTCTTTGTTGTGCTAGTGCATCCAAAGGGTTATGCAAGGAACATCCAAAGGCATACTTGTGCTAGAGCATCCGAAGGGTTATGCAAGGAACATCCAAAGGCATACTTGTGTTGATCTATGGACTTCCAAGTGTTGATTCGCATAGCCTACTCCAATGCCTTTGGAATCAGTTTTCCTCAATCCATCTTAACCATCCATCACGTTGTCCTTGTAAGATTCCCCTCCTCAGCCTTAATAATGAATAAGCTTTTATCTCCATCCCTTGTAATCATTTCCTATTTTTTAATACAATAAAATATTTTATTTTATTTTTTGCCTAGAGAGAAAAAAAATTCTAGAGAGAGGTAATTCAATATTGAGATATTTTTAGATATAAAAATTCTCTTAATATCTAAAACATATTTTCCTGAAACAGAAGTTCAAAATAAATTCTCCAATGTGCGTAGATTTAAGCTTAAGAATGGATCTTCTATCATATTTGCATTACAATGTTTTATTCTTTTAAGAAAAATTAAAAATTATTAGTAATAGCAGCGAAGCTATGGCAAAATTTTCATAAAATAATACATATCTTATTTTATGCATAATACTAAAAGAGGACTTCTTACTGGACATCCTATTATGTAAAAAGAATGATTTTCATCATATTCATAAGAAAAATAATAATATTTATGCATAAATATTTAATTAAAAGAAAAGAAAAATTTTTGGTAAATTTATTTTTTATGCGAAAAGAGGAATTCCCATGATAATTGAGATCCAAGTAATTAGCATATTTAAAATAATGGATATTTTTATTTAATTTAAAAAAATTAGATAAATTTATTTTATGCATAAAAAATTTTTAAATGATAAAAGAGGAATTCCCATGACATTTGAAATTTCATCATTTAAATGCAAAAAGAGAGATTTTAAGCATATTCAAAAAAATGGATATTTATATTTAATTTAAAAGAAGACTTTTTATGGTATTTTAAGTAGAGAAAGGTTTAAATTAAATTTTGGTGACAAAAGAGAAATTTTCACCATAATTCCACCTAGAAACTTAGGGTTGATAATTAAATTGGTAGAAAGAATATTCTTATATATTTTAGGTGGATAAATCATCAAATTGATATTTACCCAAAATTAGATTAATGGAAGAAGAGTATTTTTATGAAAACCCGATATTCTTATATAGAATCAAGTCTTAATCTATTATGGTTAAGAAGGAATGAAATTCATAAAGTTGGAATTTTCCTTACGGTGAAGTTCAGTAGATTTTTATCTGAAGAAAATCCTTAGGAATCAAAGTTAGAAGTAAACCGAATAATTTTGGTTAAACCACGACTGTGAGAGGGGCGGCCAGTAAACTACTTGCCCATCTCTCAAATTTGAATCAAGCAAAAACCTCGTGACCAATTCCAATTCTTGACACAAAGAATAGACTACCATTGAATTAGCATAGTTTTCCCTTAACCGAAATCACCAAGATTCTAGTTGAAAATTCAGTCAAATGATGGGTAGATTACCCTGATGAGAGATCAATGATTCTCATTAAGAAAATCTACATTAAGGGAAAAGGATTTTGTTGAACCAATCTCGAACCGGGAATTCTACTTGCATAGAATCTCTGTTTTCTTTTAAAGGATTGTTTTACGCCAGAATGCTGAAGGAAGCATTTGATATATGTTTAACTAAGAAGAGACTCGTTGCAACAGCTGGCGGAGTCGTCGAGGGACATCGCGCGGCAAAACCTGCCAAGGTCTTGACCAGCCTCAGTATGGTTAAAATGGTGCGCTTCTGGTACGATGGACAAAGACCGACAAAGCGGTCCTTGAGTGAAGTGCTAGGACACCTAAGTAGGATCCTAGAGGGTTCTGACCAGGCGATGCACGGGCTCGCGGTTGCTAGGACACCCGTGCGTACGTCGAGAAAGATACGGATGAACCGAAAAGAATGACTTTTGTGAATTAAATTTTGATATTGGATCTCGTTGGTTGACCAGCTGGTCTTCAACGAAGAGTCCGGATGATATATTTTGTAAAACAATGGACTCAATATTTTGGAGGATTATGATCAGTAATATTATGATTTCATTGAAAGATTGTTTAAAAGACAGCCAAATCTGTTAAAATGGCAATTTCATATTGGGTGTGTAAGTGGTATGACTACCTTGAATTTTGCTTGAAACGTCCCGGCTAGAGGGCCTGGGAACTCTTTTCTTCAGTACTCGGGCAAAATAGAACCAAATTTTTATAAAGGAATCCCACCAATACAGTGGTGGTTGGTGGGCGGTTGGCTAACCCATGGGCCGGTTGGGGTAGGCTGGATCAAGGGATTTCTACGATACAAATAGTTACGATTAAGTTACGTTAGTTAGAATAAGTCCTAGGAAGACCCTTGTTCTTTGGGAGGGAATCAACGGCTGTGCCTCGCTAAAGGAGGAAAAAAGCGGTGATTCTATGGACCAAGTGTAAGTCTCTTCCTTGATCTAACCATGTGACTTTCGAGTTCAATCGGATCAGTTTGGTTAGTTAAGACTTTGACTCGCTAGATCAATTCTCCCGTTAGATGATTTTCCTGGTGGAATCGCCCGTGCCTTCCGGGTGAGGGAAGTTTTTCCAGGTTTGGTTTCGGAGGAACCGTCGGGCTAGTCTCTTGTCCGGACATCCGCCGTGAGCGAGGCCCCGAGTGTGGATCCCTTCCTCGCGCGAGAGACTGACGCTGCTTCCGTCTCGCCAGCGCCCTCGGAGGGGGCGGGGGTCTCACAGTCCTCCAACCCACCTACTCAGTTTGAGAGAGAGAAGAGAGAGAAAGTCCTACAATCTTTGAGGTCATTTGATAAGTATTATTGGCCTGTAAAATGGGGGGTAGCAGTTGTCTCACTAGCCGACGTTCAATTACAACTCTAAGATTCCACTTGTCTCAGTCTTACTCTTTGAGGAGCCTCCACAATCTAAAAGGAGCCGTGAGTTCATTGGAGAGCTACCACATGTCATAACCTAAGGGGGTCTTTTTCTCGATTGTTGATCTTTGCCTACTTTTGGTAACTCACAATCCCCCTAAACAAGCCTTTTAAGGTAAGGGTGGAGATAGTGTAGAGATGCCTAAAATATCTCAAAAAGGTAAGGAATTGTTTTTTCTACATCAAAAACTAGCTTTTCAACATTAAGAAGCCTATATCTTGAAACCACATGTTGTGATAGATTAGAGAGTCCATCTACAATAGGTCTTCAACTTTAAGCATCAAGAGGTAGAAAACTTTCCTTGTGTGAAAAAATCAATATAAGTGACAATTTTCAAGGTCTTCTTCTACACCAAGCTCATAGAGTTTAGGACCTTAGACTGTTATGTTGAAAAGAGAAAGCTTTTAGCTCTTAATGAGAGCTACAAAAGAAAGAATTTTGCATTCGTTAAGGTAATTAAAATTACTAAAAGAATCATTTACCCAATTATAAGGCTAGCTCCCAAATGGTATCACTTGTAATCATTGTCTCAATTCAAGGAGCTAAAAAGGAAAAAAGGCATTGATGAAGGTCTATAGGTCTAGAATGAAATCTCTTAGAGATTATGGAAACAAAAAATTAAGACCGATAAATTATTGATGTGTTATGACAGTAAAAGAAAAAGATAGTTGCAAGCAAGGTCTACTTTAACATTGAGTAATTGTGTAATGTGAGAACAAGGACCTCCATGGTGGATGACTTTTGAGGGAATACGATCAAGTTTATTATTACATTACAGTTGATTCATGTTAACCACTTCGTAAGTTAACATGGTTCACACTGCTTTGCCATCTTACCCGTATCTAACGTAAGCTCAAATCTTGTAAGACGGTGCTAGAATTTATTAAGCAGCCTTATCTCGAGCTTAATATCAAATGGGGACTTCATGTATTTAGTTGCTTAAGACTAGAACTAGTGCTAGGGGACTATTTTTAAGTTTTGTTGACCTAGCATCAAAGTTAGTTTCTTTTATATAAGTTAATTTTGAAATTATGTAATACACGTTCATTCCCTTGTAATAGAATACTTATGAGCTCTCCCTCTTCTCTACTCCTTCTTACTTGTGGTATAGTATGCTAGATGGTTCACTTGTAGGCTTCTCCCTCTCATTAGCTTCTTCTCCATTCACATTTTGTGAGAGAGAACCACCACAAAGGCCATTCTCTTATTGCCTCCAATTAGGCAAAGGGATCTCTTTCGTTACCCCCATAGCCATGGAGTATTCCAAAGTGACAAACATGAGACGGATGTGGGCTAGCACAACACCCACATTGGGAAGTTGCATTTGTGGCTCAATGGTGGCAAGACCCAATGTTACTTGATTTAGCAAGGCTAAGGTAAGCTCTTGACTTGAATATATTTGGTGCCCCTTAGCTCCATTTTTCCATCCATTCCAAGGTATTGGGACCACCTGATATTGCTCGCGGTCGATGTTAATTAAGAGGTCAAACTCTAAAAAACATATGAATTTGGAGCTTTGGATGTGTGTGTTTTATTTTGTTTTGATGCTTTTTGCATTCTAGTTACGTACTTGGAATAGGAACCTCCTAATTTCTTTGATGACTTCCATGATTTTGAAGCCCACAAGGCTTTGATTTTGTTGCATTATTGAATCAAGAAATAGCTTAGTAATTATGATTAGGAGTGTAATCCACTCCAAAAAACATAAGCTTTGCGCTCCATTTGGTGTGAATTAGAGTGTTTTTATTCATGCATTTCATAACTTTTCATACATTTGGTTGGAATTAGTAGCTTAGAAGTATCTAAAATCAATCAAAAAGCAATAAATCACTTACATAAACACCACTTACTTTTTATTCATGCATTTTTATGACTTTCCATGCATTGTTGGAATTAGTAGCTTAAAAGTATTTAAAAAATCAACCAAAATCAATCAAAAAACAATCAATCACTTACATAAACACCACTTAATTTTTGCAACTTGGGGAAAAAACATCTCTGAATCCATTCAAACGCGTGTTTAACTTCATTCATAACTACTTTAGGAAGACTATTTCACCAGAGAGACACATGTTGATGCGAACTTAATATGCAATAATTGTTGGAAACAACAATCCAGTCGACTATAGTGTGTCAAACCATACCTCATACACTAATTATTGGAAACGACAATCCAATCGACTACAGTGTGTCAAACCATACCTCCTCAAACCCACCTAGTCTTTAGTTCCAACAAATGGATCAACACTCAATATAGTGTTTCCCAATTAAGAAGGCAAGACTCATTTGGATTTATCTTAAGTGAAGAGTTTTGGGATGAGATGAGTTAATCAAACATAGAAAGCCTTGCCTACTTTAGACTTTAGTAAGGCCTTATCTAGATCAAACCATGAAAACTTTAGCGCAAATTGACTAAAAATAGCCTTTGATCCGTATAACACATTGTCCAACATGGTCTAATGCATGGTTTAAGTCATAAGCAACTGCATGTCATGGTCTAATGCATGGTTTAAGTCATAAGCAATTGCATGTCATGGTTTAAGTCATAAGCAACTGCATGTCATGGTAATGTTGTGTGCCAAACCTTGCACCGTTTTGCCATGGTTAAGATACCCGAATTGCCTGGCTTAGAAATTGACAAGCATTTAAAGGTGTGGCTAACTATAAATAGCAATTGAATTGTGGAAAAGCCATTCCTATTGGTACAAGGTAAGCTCATATGCCTTGGCTATAAATAGCAGTTGAATTGTGGAAAAGCCATTCCTATTGGTACAAGGTAAGCTCATATGCCCTGGCTGTAAATAGCAGTTGAATTGTGGAAATGCGATCCCGATCAGTACAATGCAAGCTCATATGCCCCTTTATCCATGTGTAAACCCTAGTTTGAAGATTTGAGTGTTAGGTCCACTTTTTTCCCAAACCAAGAAATGTAGCTTTACCTTTGTGAAAGTACAGTTTGGGCCCTACTCACATCGAGGGTAGACATAACTAGACTTATCGGAATTGGACAAGAGTTGGTAGGCTTCAAGCACCACTGGAGCCTTATTACCAACTACTTCCAGATTTGAAATCAAGTAGAGTTATTACCAGGTGTGTAAATTTGGAACCTCTATAACCAAGCTTGCGAAGGTCATATCTTGAGTACTATAGCTCGAATCAGGATGTTTAAATAGTTAAAAGTTGTTAACAAAAAAAAAAAAACTTTCATTCTAGCATGGTTTACTTATTCTGCCCATCATAGTAAAACTTATTGCATTATTTGGAAAGTCAGCAAAATGTGCATGAAAATTGTGGAATTACCTTTAAACATACCTTTATTATTATGAATTTCCATAGGCCTACAAACTGACATCATCCTAGGTAGGACATTCATGAGATAGTTGATGATCCATGATGACTAGGGAACCAACAACATTTGAGAAAGAACGAGTAAATAATAAAGGTCAACTTGGCTACTAATCATAGTGCTCACCCAATCATTAGATCTCCCATTAATCTATAATTAAACATAACATTTGAGAAAGAACGAGTAAATAATAAAGGTCAACTTGGCTACTAATCATAGTGCTCACCCAATAATTAGATCTCCCATTAATCTAGAATCAAACAGAACATCTCATTCCAGAAAATCCATAGAGGCAAGTGTTTATCTAACGTGTAATGGTAAGATTTCAGATCCAGAAAATCCATAGAGGCAAGTGTTTATCTAACGTGTAATGGTAAGATTTCAGATCTTGAACATCAAATCTTTTCTGAGAAAGAGGACATTATAAATGAAGGCCTTAGGGTAGATCTTAAAAAGATCAAAACTAAAATGGATGAACAAAAAGGGAAATCGCATTAGTTCTAGATCCCATTTATTTTTGAGAATTGGATACAACTATTGACAACCCATGTAGTCCAACATAAAATGGAAACCAAATTTGTAAATTTCAAAGGTGAGGAAATTTATTTGTACATGTTGAATGCATCACATCTTGTGAAGTAGCTCCAACAAAAGAATGAAGAGAACTAAGTGAAGCTCACATAAAGCTCCCTACAACCTTGGAAATAGATCTTGTGTGAATGAATATGACTGAAGCCATTGCACTTGAGGATGATGAAAAAGAAACAAAACCTAGTTGCTTTGGCTACAAAAATGGGGGATTACACAAGCATCGGGGACTGGTAGACTTAGGATGAAACAGAAACTTAATGTCTTACAAAACTTAGCTAGCTCTCAACCATCCACCAAAGCTACAAGATGTTAACATAGAAATTAATTCGTGTGGTGGGCATGCATTTACTTCCCAAGAGGGTTTGACTATTATCACATTGGAAATAATCCCTTGGAAGGTAGTTTTTATGTGATGGGTAGTTTTTATGTGATGAATGTAGGTGAAATGACTGAAGAAGTGATCCTAAGCTAGAAATGGATGGCTCAAAACAAGTGCCATATTGATTGTTGGTGGAACCCCACTAGTAACTACTATGAAACTATCTGGCTTCCCTCATCAAACCATAGAGAAGGAGCAGATGTCCATTCAAAGATTAAGGGGAAGGAAGTCAAAACAGAGGTGTTATCAGAGGCAAAAATACAAATCTTTGTACCTTGATGACCTCATCAAGGTACTACCCTCAACTTCTAGTAAATAATTGACAAATAATACAATGAGATCGGATAAGAGCTAAACTTGCTTTCAGTAAATTGGGGCATCAAAACTTCATAAAAAGCAACTCAAACCTCCAGAACACCATTAATTTCAATGGAGTAAAGCCTCGCATGGGCTAAAAAAGCTGCATTGGTAATAAACTCTGAACAGCAAACTTTCGTAGGAGTGCCCAATTTCGTAAATTGTCTGCACAAATGGAAATCTAGTTTTTTGTAGATAATTTTGAACTGCCTCATCATGCCAATTGGAGTTGTGGATCAAACGTTATGGCTTTGGCAAGTTAGGGCTGTCCAAGGGATTCTTCACAAAAACTATTAAAAGTTGCTTTTTGCTTTCCACACCTAGTAAAAAGGACGAACAAATGAGCTCAACTCCAGACAAGGCCTTGCAAAAATGTTATCAATGGTATTTACTTCAAGAATATCAAATCTTATGCCCATTAGACAATGGTAACCATCTGTTGTTTCAGCATGCTAAAGTACCCTCTTGTGAGACAAAGGTTGCAAACTAGGATTTTTGACGTAAAAACAACTAAGAAATTACTTTCTCAAAAATCATGAGCTTGAGATGCCTATCAGTCCAAGCCTTTCTTCTTTGCTGCACTATCTCCGCCTTTAGAGAGCTGATTTGCCTTTCTTCCTCTAAGGCTAAGAGTTCTTGTATTCTGATCTCCCGAGATTCTTCCACTGGCAGCTTCTCTTGAATGGCCACTCTTAGATTAGGTACCACGAGTTCCATGGGCATAACTACTTCCAACCCATAGACTAGCTTGAATGGTGTTTGCCTAGTTGAGACTTTGTAGGATGTGCGGAATGCCCATAGGGCCGCATCTAGCTTCTGGTCCCAATCATTTTTGTTAGCACTTACAATTTTATTAAGAATCTCGATCATAACCTTGTTGGTTGATTCCGCCTGGCCATTGCACTATGGTTAATAGGGTGAGGACTTTTTGGTTTTCTAGGCATCTGCTTTAGGCGGCTTCTCTATTTCTTTGAGGATGTTTCATAGTCCTTCTCACATTAAGAGAAGTTGGATCTTAGTATACCATGTTGGGAAGTTTGCCCTAGTAAAAACGTCTTTAATGGACATGTTTCTCTTGAGTGCCTCCATGTTGTAGGAAGCGGGAAAGCCATCAACAAGTGGTGATATGGTTGATTTAGGAAGAAACAAACATGTTGGTTGGCTGCCTTTTGATGAAGAGATGATCCTATTAGGGAAGCATTTGTATATTGAGAAAACGCATGTGGGAGGTAGCAAGGGACAACCCACGATAAAGAGGCAACATGTATGGTTGTTTATAGTAGGGGCCATCCATGACGTTGAAGAGGTGGAAAAGAGAAGTGCTTAGTTGTGTATCGATAACCAATTAAAAATGCAAAGCTTCATCATGTGTGCATAAAAAAAACGCATCATGTTGTAGGTAGCAGCATAGAAAAATGCATCATGTGTAGTGGGCAGTATAGAAAAAAATGTAAAGTAGAATAATGCATGGCAAGTCATGTTGTAGGCACAGTAGCATAGAAAAATGCATCATGTGTAGTGGGCAGCATAGAAAAAAATGTAAAGTAGAATAATGCATGGCAAGTCATGCAAAGATCAATGCAACAAAGAGATTATATTAGCATCACAAAAATGCTAGGTTGAATGGCGGGTAGTAAAAAGTAAAACACATCATGCTAGTGATACCATGTAGGTGAAGATGGTTCCACCAAATGAGACAAAGAGAGAGTGTGGTTGGAAGGAGAGATAGAGAGGATAAGCCATGGTAATGTAGTGCATACATGGATGGGTGGAAGAGAGAGAGAGAGAGAGAGAGAGAGAGAGAGAGAGAGAGAGAGAGAGAGAGAGAGAGAGAGAGAGAGAGAGAGAGAGAGAGAGAGAGAGATTAGGTTTGTTGTGCTAACGTGATGGTTATGGTGGATTAAGTAGAGGATTCTCATGACACTAGTGAGAGCATAGACATAATTACATGTATTAAAGTGAATCATCATCTAATCATATAATAATATAGTCCATCAAGATGGAGATAACACTCACACGAGTTTTCATTGATAGAGAGCATCTTATAAAGAGTAGAGATACGTAGTTTCTTACATAGAGATACATCATTGATGAGGTTATTGAGCTCCCTCGTATAAGTCCATGAATCTAGGGATAAAGGTCAACATGGAGGCTACATTTAAGGCTAGAGAATCTCACCTATTCAAGTTGATGAAGGTGCCTAGAATCCAAGTAAGGTGAGTGGGTTTTACAATGCTTTTCAACCTTAGATATTGGCCCTTCTAACATATAGAAACTAGGGACATGTGGTGCATATTTCCAAAAAATCCCCCTTGAACACATGTCCCAATTTCTAGTGGTTAGTACCTAATCCTCACACCATGGAATTTTGGGCAGTCTCTATTGCCTCCTAGTACATTATGAACATTGTGAAGTCCCACACTATATGGAGTAGCCAATAGTGAGGGCCGTTGTCTTTAGCCTTTTAAAAAGCCCATTCATATGTAACAAAATTAGCCTTGTGTGAGGATTTTTTAAACCCCTTTCTCCTCTTCTTCATCTCCTATTATAAGGAGAGCTTGGACCTTGTTTTTCAAGAAGGAGTGTTCCTCCAGATGGTTGTTCTTTCCATAGAAACCACAAGACTTCTTATCCTTCATCTTTGTGTTAATGTAGCTATTCTTGGAAGATTTTATTTTGGTTGTTGATGTGATTATTCTCTGTGTATAAATCTTCTTCATCGTGTGGATGTGGAATGAGCTTGTGAGCGCTCCATCTTTCTTTTGTACTTTGCATCAGTTATGTGGTGAATATAAGTGTCACTCAATCCAAGTGCTATGATGGCAAATGATTTTTCATTGTCTATAGCCCATGTTGCCTCATTTGCCTTAATGGTTAATTTCTTCTCCTTGCCATTGCGAATGGTCCATAAACCCTTCTTCATTAAGAAAAAATGGGCTTTGGTTTGCCGTGTGTGAAACCCATTCCCATTATGCTTATAAATTGGTTCTTTGGACTTCATTATATGAGCAAGGCATTACTTAGAAGACTCTCATAAATAGTGTTTAATGCTTTTACAATAAGGATTTACACACTTAGTGCTCTAGAGCTTCCTCACCATACAAATTCATGTTATTGTATAGAAACTTTGAAAAGGCTAGTGCTTTAGCATAGCCATGATAATGAGGTTTAGATTTTCTAATAGGATTTTTTTTCTTAATTTTCTTCTTACTTTTTAGATTTTTGACACTTTATGATTAATAAGATGTAGGCATTTTATGCGAAATCTCTACTTCTCATACAAAATTCTCCTTTGTAGAAAATAGGTTTAGCTTGGAGCATTTAATCCTTGAAAATGGTATGCATTGATGTGAAGATAGGGCTACCAACTCGGGGGGGGGGGGGGGGGGTCACTATATATAAACCCTCTATATCACGTGTGTTCAAGGCCTATTTAAAAACCCCTTATTTGTGAATTTTTCATGAATACCCCCTTTAAATGGTATCCTTCTGTATGTAAAAAATGTGTAAAATAAGGATTTTAAAAATCCCTTTTGTTGAACCCATGTGCTACGCTTACATATTTATGAGTGAACCCCTTGAGGCTACCAATGATTAGACTTTAGTTAGAATAGTACAAACCAAGCTTAAATCACTTTACTTAGTGATTAAAATGTACTAATGTGACTGAGCAGACCTTCAAATATGGGTGCTGTCATCATTTTTTTGCAAGTTCAAGTTACAAGCATGTTAAGCAGGTGCCAAAACCCCTAGAGCTTGAAGTAATTGATCTTATTCGCACCATAGATGATGAACTAACTATATTCACCAAAAAACAATGTGCATATCATTAATCACAAAATGATGGTTGTGATGCATGATATAGAGCAATTGAGGCTATGGAGAACACCACATGTTCAACTTAGCCCAAGTGAAAGCTCAAGCTTAGATAACTTGTGGAGGAAGTATCAAGAGCTAAATGGAAAGAGGGTGTAAATAAAAATAGAGAATTGGGTTAACACTAAAGATGGATTAATTAATTATGTGGGGTAACACTTAATGAGGGCTTCTTAGCATAAGTGGCCTAGCTCTGATACCAAATGTGAGAAATAATGATTGGGTTTATTGCTAATGCGATGGATATGGTGGATTAAAGTAGAGGATTCTCATGACACTAGTCATTAGGAACTCAATGGAGTCTTTTTGGGCCCTTTAATTTGCCATGAGGTTATGGAAACGTTTAACTTTTTGACAAATAGGAGCCCGCTACATAAGCAAAAACCATGGGTGATTAAGAGAGGTGTAAGAGTGGTCAAAGGGTGCACTTCCCCCCCCAAAAAGGGGGGGGGACAATTTTACAATTTTCGGATCTCCATAACTTCTACATACAAGCTCCGATTTGAGCGAAGATTACAGATCCGTGATCTACGCTCAAGAGCTTTCCATAGATATGTTACATGATATGGTTTTATCCGCTAGATTTTAAATTCCATTTTCCCCCCAAAATTCAAATTCGAATAAAGTAGCCGTTTTGAAGCTTCAAATTAGAAAACGTTTCTTCTTAAGAGAAAAGGTTTGACTCCCTTAAACTGCCAAATAAAAGGGCCCAAGAAGACTCCATTGAGGTCCTAATGGAGAGCATAAGCATAAGCATAATTACATGTATTAGATTTAATCATCATCTAATCACATGATGATATAGGCTATCCAGTGGGGATAACAATTGTAAACAAGAGTTTTCATTCCTACAGATAACCTCTTATGTAGGCTAGAGATACCTAGTTGCTTACAGCATTGATGATGTTATTGAGCTCCCGAGCTCCCTCATATTCCTCCATGTATCTAGGGATAAAGGTTAACATAGAGGCTACATTGATGAAGGCTAGAGAATATCACCTATTCAAGTTGATGTGAAGGCACCTAGAATCCAAGTAAGATGAGTAAGTTTTACAATGTTTTTTAATCCTTAGACACCGACCCTTCTAGGGACGTGTCTATTTCCAACAACAAGAGAGGGAGACATGATAACAACACATACACATGATGTCTATATTTCCGATAAAAGAGAGATGTGATAACATCACACGAGAGAGAGAGAGAGAGAGAGAGAGAGAGAGAGAGAGAGAGAGAGAGAGAGAGAGAGTTGTTGCGTAGCACAACAATAATTGCTTCTTTTACAGAGAGAAAAATACTCCCTCTCTATAAAAGCAATGATTGTTGTGCTATGCAACAACTCTCTCTCTCTCTCTCTCTCTCTCTCTCTCTCAACCACCCTAATGTAACAAAACAAGAAACCTAATGAGATGAGATTTAATCCTAATGTAACAAAACAAGCAACCTAATGAGATGAGATTTAACTAAAGATTTTGTTTTGGACCTAATCCTATCATATTTAGAGTCAACAAAGTACTAATATTTCTAATCATGAGTGTTTTTTCACTCATGCTTAAGAAATCTAACTATTAATCCCTTTCCATGTAGCATAGCCTTGCTACTATGTATTCAATGCTCGCCTCTCAGCATGTATCTCACATTGATGTATGGTGCACATTTGTATGGCCCCCATTCACAAGCTAGGGCATCCAATGCTTGTGAGCATATATTCCCTATACTCTCAGTATGCCCTCCATCCAGAGTCTGTTTAGATCACCATCTAAGCTCTACACTAGAGTGTATGGGTGGACAGTACCATCATATTGTACCTATCTCTTGTTTGGTATAATAAAAATTTTCAAATTCTCTCCATTCTCTCTATTGCATTATCTAGTGTACTTTTCTCTTACTATATATCTTTCCACTGTGCCATATTCTTACATGGTATCAGAGGTATAGGTGCTCTCAGCAACAATAGTACACAAAAGTCTAGTCTTTCTTTGCATAGAAGTAGCTTGGAGTGATGTCTGCTTCAGGGTTTGGTGGTGGTGGTGCTACTCTTCCAGTGCATCCGCCCACCTGCCTTCAATGAAGTGCTGCGCATCCGCCCACCTGCATTCAATGATGAAGGCAAGTTAGATGGGACAAACTACACTCTTTAGAAGTTCAAAATCAATGTCATCCTTGTTTCTTATGAGCTGTTGGAGACCGTTCTTGGAATGGATGAAGAACTGGGGGAAACCATTGACCCTAGCGATAACACAAGAATGATTCCACCAGACGCTGCTCTTCTTTGGGCATGGAAGTGGTGCAATGCAGATGCACTTTGCACCATTGTTACTAGTGTAAGTGATTCTATCCTTACTTCGATTCAACACACAACCAAGGCATCAGTGGCTTGGACCATACTGAGAAATCAATATGAGACCCGAAATCACATTAGGATTCAAAACCTGGAGAATCAGCTTGCTGCTAAAAAGTTTGTTGAAGGAGAGGCTGCAGAAGCGTTTATCTCTTAGATCAAAAACCTACGAGACCAGATGGCTACTGCTGTGGGAATCATGAAGACCAGTGAAGAGTTGGCTCGGAGATGCCTCAGAGATGCATCTGAAGTCTACCCCGTAGAAGTATGATGGCTTGGTTATGGCACTAAACACCCAGGTTAGATTACCTCGTAGAAGTATAGCTTGGTTAGGACACTAAACACCTAGGTTAGAGTACCACCTCTTTCGTTTAAAGAATTTAGTGCCATGCTGTTTGAGGAGGAGATGTGGCTAAAGACCCGTGATGGTGGTGACACCGCATTTATACGGGGCTAATGTAAAAGGCAAAGGCGGGGCTACTTCTGAAGATAAGAAGAAGAAGTTTTCTAGTACATGCTACTACTGTGACAAGAAGGGTTATGCCGTCGTAAGACTATAGAAAGAAGCAAGTTGATGAGAACAACGGCACCATGAAGACTTCATGGAAGGGAAAGGAGTCAGCCCCAACAACGTCCAAGTTGAGCTAGAACTCTGGGTCACCATAGAAGAGGTATGCTCATCCGCTCAGGCTCCAGTTGTTGTTAATTGTTCATGGATTTTGGATAGTGGGGCATCCTAACATATGACCAGAAAAAAGAACTGGTATAGTTTCTAACAACCTTTACAGGAATCCATCAATGTTATTATCAAGAATAATGCTAAATGTCTAGCCGAAGGGTCTAGAACCATCTCATTTGTGGCAATTATTTACAGGTGAAGAAAAGAAGCTGTCTTTGATACGCTCTATGTGCCTCAAATAAAGAGAAACCTGCTCTCAGCCACTGCAATAACAGATCGTGGCCTTGAAGCATGCTTCAAAAAAATAGGAGCAGAGGTTTTAGATCTTAAATGAGAAGACAGTTTGGCAAAGCTATGAGATAAAAATTTGTACGGGTTGAGTGCTCTTACAACTGTTGTAGACAAGGGCATAAGCAAACTTTGGCATGATCGATTTGGTCACATTGGATTTGTTGTGTGTGATGAAAGGGAAAGGATTACTAGACTCTTTTTGGGCTGAAGCAATTAACACTGTAGTTTACATTCTCAACAGATCCTACACAAAGGCGCTCAAAGGAATCACACCATATGAGCTCTATTCGAGAAGCCTTCATGTTCTCACTTTTGAACATTCGGTTATGAATGTTACATACAAGGGTGATCCACAAGGGACCACCTACCATTGCAGTCAATGCTTTCGAGTTCTTGATCTTTCCATGATCTTGGCTCATCAAGTGCTGCGGGAAAAAATAAAGGCAATTGAGCCACGAGGAGTGAGCTTGGTGGACCGACGAGGACTGTCCAAGGGAGTATCATCATGAGGAAGCATGCCAGATTCAGGCATGGTCTACTGGTACCAGCGGAGTAAAGGGTCCCTGAGTGGCTGTCGTGTGAGGAGGAAGGCTCCTCAAGAGGTAGAGTAATGGTTGACTGATTGGGTTTGTGTGGCACAATTGGAGATTCTTGTTGGGGTGGTGGTATGGGCAGCGGAAGATGAAGTAAATCCCACCATCAAAGACAATATCTTGACGAACGATGACTTTGTTTGATCTAGGATCAAAGACTTTGTAAGCCTTTGATTCAGAAGAGTAGCCCACAAAAATGAGCAACTCACTCCTTGGCTTAAGCTTGCCCCTTATGTCATTCAGAGTATGTGTGTATGCATGACGCCCATCAATTTTTGGCCACAAAATACCTCGAACGGGGTCCTGTGAGGGACAATAGCTATGGGGCAATGGTTCACAAGGTATGCAGAAGTGTTAACTGATTTTGACCAAAGGCGTTCGGGCAGCTCTGCTGCAAAGAGCATGGAGCGTGCCATCTCCATAATGGCGCGGTTCTTGCACTCAACCACTCCATTTTGTGAGGGGGAGTTGATGGAGGTGAGTTGGCGTTGAATGCCCTGCTCTTGCAAGAACTCGGTAAATTGATGGGAGATAAACTTACCACCATTGTCACTCTGTGAGAAATCCCAATTGAGACACCCATTTGGTTAGTGACTAACCAAACCCACATGGAAAAACATTGGAAGGCATTTGATTTATGCTTCAAGAAATACACCCACATGTACCTCGAATAGTCATTTAATCAGCATGTAGTAGAGAGACCCATTCAAGGAGGGAGTTAGAGAATGCCCACTCAAATTGAAATGAATCAACTTGAGTATACTTTGAGTAGGATGAGTAGCATTGTGGGAATGGTGTATGATACTGCCTACCCATTTGACATGGCTGGCAGACATCCTTTGTCAGTTTGAGGCGTGTTATGCCTTCAACCAGTTGTGGTCTCTAGAAAACTCGTAGAGCATGTCATAGGGAAGATGGCCATAGCAATAGTGCCATAGTCGTTCAGTGTGTCTGAAGGAGCTTGAGTCATATAAGCACGGACGTGATGAAACTCAGAACCCTTGGAGGATGGTTCAGATAAAAAATTAGACATCTGGTATAAGCCATCCTTCTAAGCTTGACCTCTGGTAACAACAAGACTAGTAGTCTCATCAATTACCTCGATAACTCGATTGTTGAAGTAAACTCCACGATCGAGTTGGGTCAGCTAAGATACAAAAAGTAAGTTGAGGCCCAAGTTAGGGACAAGTTAAACATTATCCACAGTTTCCTAGTTGGGGCCTGTATTACTGTCAAATAAGATGGTGCCAACAGATTTGGTGGGCATCAGTGTGTTGTTGCCACATCAAACTTCACCCTTACTAGGACATTGCGAGATGAAAATGTGTGTCAGCATTGCATGCCATATGGTGTGTAGCTCCACTTAGCTCCACTGTCAACTACCCAAGTGACCAGATGGCCACATGGAAGAGTTCGGTGGGCTTTGATGATGGGCATAGGAGGATTATCACGTAACTGATAGATATGAAGGAAGGCAGATGCTGTCACACGTTGAGAGCTTCGTCAAAGTCTTTGTTTCTTCTTCCTTCGGGGAAGAGCGGCCACAACGTCAACCTCATATGTGACCTGAGCAACATTGGCCGAGGGGCCGAGATGTGGTGTAAGTGATGACTAATCAGACATCTCTTTCAGGGTGGCAAAAGAGATTAATTGGGAGGGGGGGCCTTGAGCGACTTGACCAGTGGGTCACCACAGAGAGGATCTAGGCTAATTCATACCAGTACCTTGTTGCTGGTTCCTTGGTGGGGAACCCTACAGAGTAGGTACTGGATTATTACCCCCCCTTGATTGCCAATTTAGGGCATTGCTGCTACCTTGGTTGTTTTGGTGATTCAAGTTAGTGGTGTTAGGGTTGTTACCTATATTTTCCTTGGCTTTAATGCCACACTCATCAATCAACATGTCCAGGTTGTGTTTGGCAATGAGTGCATAATCTATTCTTTTTGGGAATATTTTGTCGGTGGGGAGTGGGTGTTGAGAAAGTGTTTTTGGGATAAGTATTTTTGCCTTGAGGTTTTTCTTGATTACCTAAGTTGCCATTCCCCTTCCCTTGTTGCCCTTTTTGAGTAGAGGTGGTATTGGACATAAGTGAGTAGAGGAGGAAGAAGGGGACTTCTTGGGATAAAACTGGTCATGCAATCGAGCAAAGCGCAAGAGTTGGCACTCACATTCATATAGGTTAGGCATAAGTTCTAAACTAATGGTATGTGTGACAAAAGTAAAGAAGCTAGGCGGCAACTTGTTCAATAAAGTGATAACTTGGTCTTCTAGCGACTTAGCAGAACCAGTGGTGGTGTATTCCACGTTAAGGCACCGTTATTCAGCAACCTTGATAGCTAGCTCATCCCCCTCTTTGATAGAGAAAAATTTGGATTTGATGCTCGAGATCAATGCGACACGTGCAATCACGTGCGACATATCTCTCTGTAAGGTGTGCCCATCTGTCGGAGACATAGGGGAACTGCTGGAGTTGTGAATGAAACTCCGACAGAAGGCCATGCATGAGCTCCACTATGGCAGTGACATTTCTAGCTTCCCAATAGCGGATAACTTCAAGAGATGCTAGGGAGGAGGGGTGGGGTTTTGGTTCAAATCCCTTTACCAGGTTCCAGGAACCTTGGGAGGTAAAAACTTGTTCCATAAGATTTGCCCAGGTAGTGTAGTTAGACCCATTAAAAAACGAGTCCTTTTTGTGAAAGCATTTTTGGACATGGAGACATAAAAGGAAGGAGGTGGGGGGTCCAGGATGGTTGGTACCCATATCCGAAGTGCAGAGGGCTAGGAGGAACTCCAAACAATCCACTAATACCCAGCCCAAGGGTAGCATCGGCGGGGGAGAGTACTCCATAAGATGAAATATAAGGTTGGGAACTCTGCACAGGTGGAGTAGCTGGCTGAGGCACAAAACCTTGAGGAGGCACATATATAGGAATAGAGGTAGTGCACTTGAGATGGGTTGGTAAACTATTTGATACCTCGATATGCTGGGTGGAAACACAGTACCAGAAGGCAAAGTGCCAAGAGGTCCCTCGGTGCGGGTAAAACCCATACGCAGGTCCTTGTGGGGGTGCGGTCGGTAATGGCTACATGCTAATACCGTAGGAAAAAACATGGGTTGCATGGGAGGGTTTTGTGAATGAGAAGTATTCCAAAATGCATTAGGAGCAGGAATAGAAGGTAGACCAGAAGAGAAAACAATGTTACCTCCTTGAACACCAGTAAACTGGGAGCGAACTGTGCTCCTAGACCCTCCTCTATTCAGGTTCACATAATTCCAAGGATCGAGAGTAGTTGATGGTACCATATGCTGAACCTGTGTTATAGAAGAAGAAACCCATGTAGAATTATGAACATAAGCACTCAAAGGTACATACGAACCTGACGCGGCCTCTAGAAAAGTTGATGACAATGGAACTCCGGACGACCATGATAGTACCTGTCCTCCCTGAGAGAATATCTTATATCAAAGTCCAGGCTGTCGACTAGATTGAGTAGCAGGATTCTCCAGATGAGTTTGAATGCTAGGGTCCAGTATTGGCACACTGGTAGTAGAGATGTATCCCCCTCTGGAAGGAAAATTTGGCAAGCTTGGAGAAGAAGGATGAGATTCTAGCAGTGTAGAGGGTTAGTAGGTATAAATAGGACAGTTATCTCCCCAATGAAAGACCACGAATGGGGCTCTCCAAGGAAATCCCATCCTTCGTGTGGTCTAAATTAGAATACAGAGAATCAACAGGTTGATCCTCTAGAATTGAGGGTAGATGATCCATGCTAAAAAGCTCTCAAGATCTTGACTCCATTTGCTCACGATAGCTCTGATACCATATGAGGGCAAAAAGATGAAAAGATCGGATGTATGAGAGATCGGAGCAAAGCAATACAACATGGAGTAGATGAGTGAGTATATGTATACTAAGAAATGAAATCCATTACAAAGACCCTCTGATGTGAGGTGAGGCACGGCCGGTATCGAATGAGAAGAGAGGGATGCCTTCCCAACAATGTGTAGCAGAGAGGGCTGCTATCCCTGTGATGTGTAGTAGTAGCAGAGAGGGCTGCTATCCCAAATCAGAGATGTAGATGTAAAACGATGAAGTACTACAGACGTATGCTGCTATAGATGTGAGGTACTGCTCTAGAGAATGAGAAGCACACATGTTGCAGATCTAGAGGAGTAGGCTAATGATAGCTGTAGGTAGAGAGTGTTGCATTTACAGACACACCAACAAGCAGCAGAGTAAAAACGATGAGAAACTTGTAGAAGTAGATGCACTGGTAGCAGCATACATAGAATAATGCTGAACTGTGAGGTTATGTTGATGTGCCGGCAGTAGCAGAAAAGCAATGATCTTCAAATGTTTTCTCGTGAATAATGAGGCTTTATATATATATATATATATATATATATATATATATATATACATACATATATATACAGCATACGCATATGTATATATGCATATCACTTTGGTGCACATATCCTATATTTTGCCATAGGATATTTGGATAACCTTTAGCTCATTGTATATCTTTGTGTGGACTTGCCTATGCTCGCCATGTGACATGTGTATATGGGATGATCGTATATTTTATTATTTATAGAAAGCATGGGTGAGGTAGATCTCATTCCCCTCTAGCCCAAGTTATGGATTCTATCCTTGTTTTCCTTCTTAGATTAGTGAGTTGAATAAGTTTACCTCCTCTGTGTTCTCTTAGGAGTTGAGCTTAGGATGTGGTGTGTTTGGACATGGCTTGTTCACTCTTGAGCACTCCCCATATGTGAAAGGCTTGTGGTTGAGAGCTTGTGTGTGGATTGTCATCTTCTCGTTACTGTGTGCTTGTCATTTGTGTCATTTGCTTGAACTTATGAGTGAGACGTGACTATGGAGTGAGAGTGCATAGTGATGGTGTGAGTGTTTTGTTACTTTCTTTTCCTTTTAGTTAGGTTCATTTTTTTAAAATTATCTTCTTATTAGATTAGTCTATTCATCTAGATATTACAAACAAAGAATAGCACATTCTTTCATTCGTTATTCTTTGCTTGAGAGCTTGGGTGAGAGACAAGCTCTTAGCACCTCCCATGGTGTTCCAACCCCCCTCACAGACGCCAGGATTAGAGAGTTTTTCATGGGTAGCCTAACAATGGTTCCATTGCCGATGCAAGTTCCAATCATCATCAAAAGTGGTCACTCTACCATTTGAAGATCGTCCGGGGCAGCCATGAAGAATCCCGATCAAGTACCAGCATAAAGTAGGAGCCTGGGACAGTCGAAGCAACAGAAGAAAGGAGGCAGCTCTATCCATCTTGGCAAACAAACAAGGTGGAGCTGGCAAGCGAGGTGGCGAGTAGCGCACGCAAAGGAGGCAGTGCCGGTCTTCGCGGCTCACCAAGGAGAGGGAGGAGGGCTAACCAAAGAGAGGAGCTGTCGTGGCTCTTAAGCAAGGAGACTGTGGCGTAGCAGAGCAGCGTGGAGGATGCAAGCAAGCAAAGAAGGTGGCTCTGTAGAAGAAGCAGCGGAGGCAGCGAGGAAGAAGGTGGAGGCGCGTAAGCAAAGGCAGGGAGGCAAAGGGAGCCGAGCAGCCGCAGAGTAGTTTGCTTATTATTATTATTGATGATTTAAAAAATCTTCTTCTTCCCTTACATTTTATTTTCTCTTACCCCATTTAATACACCCTTATCCCCTCTTACACCTTCGTTTATTTTCTAAATTCACATAAATGTTTCCTTATGTTTTTAACTAACCTCTCTTTTTGTTTTCAAAATTATAAACAAAGATATTTTCTCTCTTAAACTAACGCCCTTTTCCTTTTCACCCAAAAACATTGATGTTCTTTTTTGCAAAACTAAGCCCCCTCCTTTTTTTAAAAAAGCAAAAAAAAATCAAAACTCTAAAAGAAGGAAAAGGGGACTTTTATTTTTCAAGCACATGCACCTCAATTTTTATGTGTATTTATGCCTTGATTTACTCCATGTGCATCTTTTCGAATCATGGCGCATCATTTAGCAATGTGATCTCGACACCATCCCGCCACCATCCAAACGTTGCCACACCATGAGCTTCATGCACACATCCTTAGGTGGTACGAGGATTGGTGGGGTGCTTTTCCATTTCTCAAGGACATTTAGGAGGACTTTGCTAATGTCATGATGGGCAAGCCATGTTCATGTCATTATGAGATGATGTAACGATATGTATTGCACTTTATGGCATTCCATGGCTCCTGGATATTTTTTAATTGCTCTAGGGTGGTCACATGGATTTTTTCCAAGCACATCTTCACCTAGACATACTTTATTTTGACCCTTGGATTGCTCTATCACCTAAGGTCATGTAAGTTTTATCAGTGTCACACATTTGTTACTCGCATCACTTAGACCACATCATGGTGCATCACGAGGAGCTCAACATGCCTTCCATGGCCTCGCCATCGAGCTTCGCATCGCCACAGCTTGAGCCTTTGGATAACCACCCCAAGAACCCTCTTTCTCTTATGGAGGAGGATCTTTACCCTACCACTGATACATATTTTTTGGGGACACCTGCCACTCTCATGTTGTATGGTTCTCACTCATCACTTGCATTTGCAAGAGCACCTTCTCTTAGCACCTACATTTGGGATGTAGGATCCTCAGGTGTGCAAATACTCTTCCCTTGCCATTAACTTTTGAGGAGGTTCCCACCTCTACCCTTCTTATGACTTTCGACGGGGAGTCTCTTCATCCCTTCCATTGCACATTTGGAGACCTTAGCTCTACCTTATAACATAGGCCTTACTTCCTCTCTAGCCCAAGTTGTGGATTTTATCTGGCTTATAGCTGTGATTGTTGTATGTCTTTTTCATACTTAATAGAAGTCTCTTTCTGAAAAAAAAAAGAGTTGTGGATTCTATCCTTATGTGCCTTCTTAGATTAGTAAGTTGAGTGAGTTTATCTCCTCCTTGTTCTCTTAGTTTATCTCCTCCTTGTTCTCTTAGGAGTTGAGCTTAAGCTGTGGTGTGTTTGGGCATGGATTGCTCACTCTTGAGCACTCTCCACATTGTGTGAGAAACTTAAGATGTGGTGTGTTTGGGCATGGCTTGCTCACTCTTGAGCACTCTCCAAGTGTGAGAAGCTTTTGGTTGAGAGCTTGTGTGTGGTTTGCCATTTTCTCATCGCCATGTGCTTGTCATTTGCTTGACCTTAGGCTTGTGAATAAGAGGTGAGTATGGAGTGAGAGTGTGTAGTGATGGTGTGCGTGTCGTGTTGCTTTCCTTTTGCTTTTAGTTTGGTGCGTTTCTTTTCTTACCCTTTTCTTCTTATTCCCATTAGATTAGCCTATTCATCTAGATTATAAATAGAGATTGACACATTCTTTCATTCAAGCTAAAAACCTTATTATTAGACGTCTCACACATACCAAAACCCCTACTAGTGGTTAAAGTGTTCACATGAGTCTCACACACATATGGCCTTTACACACATTGGTGTTAAGAGGCAACTTCTTTGGGAGCTCTGCCCAAGCGTATGTGATGCTCAAAATAAATGAAACCCTTACACATCCCTCCTATACGTGTAAGAAGAATGGTGTATAGGCTATTTTTTTTGGCAAGAATGTGTGCAAGATGTTAATAGCATAAATCTGAATGTTTTGTTCAATAATAATTCCTCATTGGTGTTATTGGTGTTAAGACGTGACTTTTTTTGGGTGCTCTCCCAAGTGTGCGATGCTCAAAATGAATGAAACCCTTACACATCCCTACTATATGTGTAAGGAGAATCTAGTAGGGTATAGGCTGATTTTTTTGGCAATAATGTGTGCAAGATGTCAATAGCAAGAGCGTGCTATGGGTCTCCTTAATCTCGAGGACATGGTGATACAAGTTCTTGAGCCGTGTGATAGAGCATGCCAAGAATATTCCATACAACTCGAGTGGCCATTATAGAAATTGTTTTTTGGAACCCTCCAATTTTTCAGTGAGGGAAAATTGTTAAAATTTGGATTTGATTGGCAATGCCAAATTGTATAGTGTGGGAGTAAGGTTGATTGCCCAAAAGTTAGTGTTGGTGATACTGTAAAAGGACGGAGTGACTTGTAGAGATTTTATGGAATGAATCATGGAAGATCATTAATGACTCTAGATGTTCCGCCAGAGTCTATGTCCAATAATTAGCATAAACAAAAATCTAATCTTTTGAAGAGTCCACTCCACTCAAAATTATGAGCTTGGACTAACATTTTTATCGCTCTATAAGAGCATCTTGATCCACTAATTTATCTCCATGAGTATCTCTACTAAATACCCCACAGATGACTCACTAGAATTTCTTAATCCAAGCTTAATTCTCTTTATAAGCCCATGCGGCCCTATGATATCACATAAATAATATCTCTTACATAATTTAGAATCTAACTTTTCCACCTTTTAATTTTATAAATTTTGAAAAAAAAAACCTTTGAACTTCAGTCTTTCAACACACACCACAAAAATGATATTTGTTAGATGTTCACACGTGCACACAAATAAGAAGGCTCATCCACTCCGCCTCAACAAATATACATCATCCATTAATATAATTTATAACTCTCTTCTTTAGTGATGGATTCCCCGTGCACTCGTGGGTGCCTTCCCTTATACTTCAGATTGCATCATAGCTTGAGTAGACTAGGTAGGTAAACTCGAGTTTGAATCCAAAGTAACTCTCTACACTTATCATAATTGCACATGATTTAACCATTTATGACTCATGGTCAGGGAAAACCTTCATCTAAAAATTGTGAAATTATTTATAAAGGAAAATCTTGAAATGTGAAGGTTTTTGTTCTACAACTTCTCAAATTATGGAGGTATTTGTACCTTCAAGTTTAAATTTCAAGGTATTTTTGAAAATATGTAGTTGCAAACTACACTAAACTCAGGTTTCTTTTGTGTGGGTATTTTAGTGTAATTTGTGAGGGTATTTTAAAATTTTGCAAGTATTTTGTAAAATTTTATTATTTTTGTAAGCAACAACACTGGCCTTAATTGTTTGGTAACAAAAAGAGAATTGGAAAAACTTAATGCCCACATGGCTTGGTTAAGTGCAACGTATGTCTTTTAAAGTTTAGATTTCAACTCTAAACTGTTGGTGCTCATGCTTGTAAATGGAGTAGGGCCATTTGGAAGTGGAGCATTTGCTCTTTAATTGCTAATCTTTTCCTAATCTAAACTTATATTCTAATAACAACTTGAAATTCATGAGAATTAGGGTGGTTCATAGTCACGATTAGAACCTATTTAGACCAAAACAATAACACTTCATTTGAGCACAACGATGAGCATATACAAGAGTAATTTCATTACAAAGTCCACTCAAAATGAGCTCAAGATTGCATCAATATATACCCCTATGAGAGCATCCAAATCCACTAATTTATCTCCATGATTATCTTCATCGAATCTCTCAAATCACTCCCTGGAATCTCTCAATCAAGTCTAAGTTCTCTCAAATGACCCATGACTCTCTTAATCATCCGATGTGATCCTATCACATTACACAAATTACACCATCTCTTTAAATCTACCTTTTAATTTTACCAATCCAACAAAATAATGTCTATCCAACAAAATAATGTCTATGCTTCAACCTTTTGCCCATACCATGTAATTGATATTTATCCAAGGTGGCTCTTTAGACTTTAACACATGCACACAAATAACAAGGCTCATTTCTCCCCATGATACCACACATGTGCACACAAATAACAAGGCTCATCTCAAATACACACTGTCCATCACTATAATATCCAACATTATTAAAATCAAGTGAAGAAAATGAAAGATCCAACCTCTCCACCCATGATAGATATTCAACACCACAAGGAACACCACCACAATAGGTGGATTTCACGGCCCTATACTCCAAATAGGACATGAGAATTTTGTTTATGCTTACTTCATTGTACACACACAAACCTACATATAGTAGGTAGGCCCTACTCTTTTTTTCATGACATTGTCTTGAGATCAAGTTTACATATAGATTACATGCAACACCTTTTTTTTAATCTCATAGACCCTCCAAATCTTTAGTAGTCATTAATATGATCTCTTTCTCTTTCTCTTTCTCTTGCCTCTAGGCACCCACACTACACAAACTATGCACGACACCCAACAAAGGAGGCCTCTTATCAATACCTCTATTAGAAATCATGATCAATGCTAAATATGGCTAACAGGATAGAGAACCTCATAGGATTACTAGAGTAGATAGTTCAATGATAATGTAACATAAGCACGAGATACCAATATGATTCTATTTTTTTCTTTCTACTTTTCTTTTCATGCCTTATCATCTTCCACCATTTTACATTAGATGTCATTTTTTCCTATTTTTTCATCATTTTCTTACTACTTTTCTTTTTATGATTAAGAGATGCCTGAATCATCTTCCACCATTTCATATTAGGTATCATTTTTTCTCATGGCTCATAGTTTATTTATAAATTTTTGAAATGAAAATTCCCAAAAAATAATACATACAATCACTCAGTAAAATTTACTACCATGCGTCAAATATATATATATATATGTGTATATATATATATATATATATATATATATATATATATATATATATGTGTATATATATATATATATATATATATATATATATATACACACCCAACAAAATTTCTATTTTCAAAAATAATATAGCAATTATGTTTAAATAACTTTTATATTGTATTTATAGAATGCCTAACATTTTATTTACGGTGGTTATGCAGTAAACTAAAAAAGAGCAAAAGGTGCCTAAATGACTTATGAATTTTTGGTTAAGCCCTCACTAGTTTTGGTTAAGCCCTCACTGTGCAAGCGGTGGCACGCATGGGTGTGGTGTGTTGTACTTTCTAATTCCAGCCAACTCAAAAAAAAAGAGATGAATTTTCTAAAAAACCCTCTAAAACCCACAAAAATCGTATTTTTCAATGGTAAGTGAGGGATGGAATTCGAGTCGTCGTAAAGTCAACACAAATGTGGTCCTGCCTTTTAGTTTAAAAATGTAGTGATTTCAAACTGAAGGACCCTGTTGATGTGACATTGGGTGACTGGGTGAGACTGAAAAGGTGGAGCTAAGCATGATATAGACTAGAAACAAGAGACTAGAATGTGATAGTGAGGAAATTAAACGTATTGATATAACAGACGATGTGCCATTTGCCATACAGGCTGAGTTTAATCAGGATGGATCACCTTGGGCCTCTCTATGGAGAAAATATGCCCTGGAGAGGGCGTCCCAAAATGCTGGAATGGCCTTTTGCTCCTCTACATCTTTGAATGTTGGGAAGAAGTTCACATCTACTATAACATGATCATTAGTGTTCAACTGGACCTGTCCACAAAAATATGGAGGAAAGTTACACAATAATTGTAATACTTTAAAGCACAACTCTCTGCTGATTGACTAGCATTATTTGACTGGTGCACTTGCACCTTTATAAACAACCTAGGAGTGCTACCGAGGCGAGTTCAGAGAATGGCACCAGACAAAAAGGTTCAGGCTATGAAAACCTCCAGAAACAGCCAAACCTAGTAAGAAGGTCCCACTCATGAGCCACCTCATGCTGAGAAACCATCCATAGAATCCCCTTTCCACTCAGCACCGGTCCTCCACCCCAAGCAAACCACAGCAAAGAGGACTCCTGCTTAGTACAAATAAGGACCTTGCACACAGGGATTCGGTTCCCAAAAGGCCAAAGAGGAGCCCATTGTTGAGGCTGTCTCTAAAGAGGAGACATTAAAATCACCAATTGGAGAACTTTCAGAAGCAGACAGAACAAAGTTTTAGCTCCTGCTCAGGTGCTGAATTCAACCACCCATCCACCATTGGAGCCCTCAAAATGCAACACACAAGAAAACGCCACTCTTCCTCTCTTCCTGCCATCAAACTCCCATAAACCTTTGAACAGCCAGCTGCGAAAAGTCCTCTGCTTAGAAATGGATCCATCTTCATACGTGGATTAAAGTGAAGGTGACCAGGTAGATTCGTTGAGGCTCTGCCTTGGATGCAATCAATGTGACCACAGTTCATCAAAGAACTGTGGACCAGACACACTACGGCATCTCGTCCTTTCTCACCCTTGCAAGCTTCATTGGAAAGCAGCACTCTTACCATGTCTCATCCTATCTTCTAAGAACTATGTTACAGAATCTGTGCATTAGCACACAAAAAAATGGAGTCCAAGTATGAGGTAGCTTACAACAACATCAAATCCAAAAATTGTGAGCTTGAGCCTCTCTCTTAACCATGTAGCAGCTGCATGTACCAACTGCAAATCGAGCTCGCCTGTGTCGTTGAAGGACAACGAGGAGCTGCTTGGATCATCCTTTACAAAGTGCACTGGAAGTGACCTCAAGCTGTATGAAAAACATTCCAAGATGGGCAACATCAAATTCTGTTTAAGCCACAGTTGCATGGATCGGGGAATGGGAGCAGGAACGGGACTGTAGAATGGAATGGGAATGGGAATGGGAATGAGTAGGATTGACTAGGGAATGAATAGAGAATGGGAACGTGTACAGAATGGTGTAATGCCAGAATACAAACACAATCATGAGAAAATATGATTGGGAACGGGGGGGAATGGAAATGGAAACGACATAGAATAAGAAACGTTCCATAGGAACAGCCGTTTCTTGTCACTATGGTTTAAGCTCAACAAAACTACTAAAACAGGAGCAATAACAATGTTTAGCAATGCATCAGATGATTATGAGACTGTTTACCTGTCAAAGACAATAGCAGCAGGTATATTTGCATCACTGGCAGACTTAGCTAGCTTTGATGCATTAGGAGTTGATTTTCGAGTGGAGTAGAAGACCTTATCTCCAATAACATAAAACTTGTATAGCCTAGACCCATGATCGATATACTCCTGATGCATCGATAATCGTCAGAAACAGTTTGACACCCTTATGTATGGTCTTCTATGAAAGAGAGGTTACTACTCCTCACATGACAAGCCTTGAATGCAAAAGTGTGCTTTTTTTTTGGTAGCAAGATAAGGGGAATGATACAGCAAAAGAAAAGGCCTTTAAAGAAGACAGAGACTTGAACTGTAGAGGGAGTGGGCACTGCAAGGTTGAGAAAGCCTTCAAGCTTGAAAACCACTGCCTGCACACCATGTGAACAAAGAGTCAAATGTCAAATAGTTTTGAGGGGAAGGATTAAGTACTTAAATATATCATTGGAAAAAGTAATCAACCAGCAGTAAAAAGCTCAACCACATCAACTAGAAGGCCAAAAAATAACAGATACAAGTACTAAGCCTCTCTTCTTATGGGCTCTCATGTGCCCTTTTGAGAAACTATGGAGCAGCTTTAATCCAATAGGCACATGCATACCAGTATCACCACTTGCATCATGTGAGTGCTTAAATGGACTGTAAGAATACACAACAGCGGAAGCTGGATCAACACAATACAAAGAAGTGGAGAGTAGATAATATTACTGCTTGTAAAAACTTGATTTCGAACTGATGGTGTCCACTCACCCGTGTGCTCTGGGTTAGGAGCTTTGATGATGATCTAGAGAGACTCTGGACGAAGGATATCTTGCTTACAAGAGTGCTTGAACACATTGAACTCAATGATAACTAAAGATGCCAAACTAGTCTATATATAGTACCCAAGGTTGGCATGGACGCAGGTCGGCCACATTGGCCCACAACTTTGTTCAAAATGACCAACCGACCACATCATCCGATTAGGACCATATTAGAGTATAACAAAGCCTCATAGGGACAAGGCGTAGCTCCCACGGCCATTTGAGACTGTTTGGACCCTCAACCGAGAACCGCAACCCGAGAACAGTGTATCCTCGGTTTGTTGTCCAACACTCACTAATGCGGTCACATAGCTTGCACAAGCATGCATTCTACTTGGCAGAGTGCCAAGTAGGATGCACAAGCAAGTCTACATAAGCCGTCTCCTAACCGTCTCACCACACTTGGCTACCATCCCAGTGTCTAAATTAGGAACTACTGGGCGCACGGGTTCCCACTACAACGGCTCATAAAGGGGGCCTTACAAAAATAGAGCACATCCGTCATCCACAGAAACAACACGAGGGTGGAGTATTGAGCAAATGCTTTTCCAACATGGACATGGCAACCAAGCATAAAGCATATGTTCACAGGACATTAGGCATTGTATCAGACACTTCTCTCCTTAATGCCTCATAAATCGACACACAATAGCACCATCAATAACACGAACTCTCATCAAAACTGCAAGGGACTTATCCTGAAGAATCACCTAATTCACACGCATGAAGAAGATTAGTACAAACAAAGAAGGGTGGAAGCAAGCTCACCACCCAACTATAGGTTCGTATCTGCAAACCGTTCATTGGCCATCCGTTTGGGGATGATAAGCTGATGAAAACTCAAGTTTAGTGCCCATGTTATCAAATAAAGCCCTCCAGAGAAGAGGCTCGTAGTCCTGGGATCTCTATCCCCAACAATGGACTTAGGCATACCATGATGCTTGAAGATGTTAGCAAGAAAAAGCTTCACCATATGATCAATAGTTATCCTTCATAAGATAACCCTCTTTGATCACATAAGAGACATGTGAGTGACCAGCCATCAAATCAATCCATATATGGCAAAAATCAGCATCCCAATGATACAAATCTTGCATGGCAGATAAGTCCCCATGAGAGGCCACTAAAACTGCAGCCACATAAGGCCTCTTGGATAATGCATCTGCCACTATATTTTTTCTTCCCAGAGTATGCACAATCTGAAAATGAAACATGGAAAGAAAGTTTGCCATTCTCATCTGCTTCTCCATGTTATCAAATAAAGCCCTCCAGAGAAGAGGCTCGTAGTCCTGGGATCTCTATCCCCAACAATGGACTTAGGCATACCATGATGCTTGAAGATGTTAGCAAGAAAAAGCTTCACCATATGATCAACAGTTATCCTTCATAAGATAACCCTCTTTGATCACATAAGAGACATGTGAGTGACCAGCCATCAAATCAATCCATATATGGCAAAAATCAGCATCCCAATGATACAAATCTTGCATGGCAGATAAGTCCCCATGAGAGGCCACTGAAACTGCAGCCACATAAGGCCTCCTGGATAATGCATCTGCTACTATATTTTTCTTTCCCAGAGTATGCACAATCTGAAAAATGAAACATGGAAAGAAAGTTTGCCATTCTCATCTGCTTCTCCAAAAGCTTTGTTTGAGATAGAAAGTATCTCAAGCTTTGATGATCTGCCTTGACTACAAATTCAACCCCAATATGATAATGTTTCCATATCTTTAAGGCATGAATTACAACCAAGAGCTCTTTCTCATAGATATCCATATGAAGCTCGGCGCATCATGCAATCGACGGCTCTCATATGCAACTGCATGACCTTCTTGATTTAGGACAGCCCCTATACAATCGCCACAAGCTCTTTTGGGGTCCATTTAAAAGTGGCTTTCTTCTTCGTGAGATCATGTAGAGGGGTGGCAATCATAGCAAAATGCTTATGAAGCGCTTGTAATATGAACATAACCCCAACGTACTTGATGTACATTTTGCACCTCTGGCCAATTGCGAATGGTTTCTATCTTGGCAGGATTCATTCTTACGCCATCCTTGGATACAATGTGACCCAAATAGTGTATCTCTGAAAGGAAGAACTCACTTTTCTTGGCATTAATGAAGAGTTTATGCTTCCGCAACTCTTGAAACATCTGTGGCCAAATGAGTCCTATGCTCCTGCTCATTCTTGGAGAAAACCAAGATGTCATCAAAGAATACACCTGTAAATTTTCGATGGGGTCGAAATATCCCATCCATCATACGATTGAATGTGGTTGGGGCATTGGTGAGACCAAAAGACATCACCTAAAATTCATACATACCAAAAGCTGTTCTGAATGCAGTTTTGTGGACATCCCGTGGCACCACTCTTCAAATCAATACGGCTGAAACAAGCCGAGCCATCAAGCTTATCCAGAATGTCATCAATATGTGGGATTGGAAATCTATTCTTGATGGTGAGCTTATTTAGAGCTCTATAATCCACACACATGTGGAATGATCCATCTTTCTTTTGAACAAGAAGCACGGGAGAGTAATAAGGTGAGGAACTTGGCTGAACCAAACCTTTCTCCAAAAGCTCATTAACCTGCTTCATGATCTCTTCTTGTTGTGCGGCACTCACACGATATGCATGTTTGTTAGGTGGAGAACTACCTGGCACAAGATCTATGCGATGATCCTCGGGCCTTTGAGGAGGTAGGTCACTAGGCAATGCATCAGCAAAACAATCTTTGTATGCATGAAGAAAATTCAGCCTATCCTGAGTCAAAACATCCACATTTTAATGACTTGGTTCAATGCTATCACAAACAAAAACCAAGTACGCAGAAAGACTCTTTTTCATTGCTTTATTAATCTGGATATGAGATACAAGTGAGATAGAATCCCCTTCCTTGCCAGCATCAATAACATGCATGCGGCCTCTATGATAAAGGAAATCCTGTTTGTCTTGTACTCTTTGCGGGGCTCAAGCCTATGATGCCATGGCTTGCCAAGCAATACATCGCATCCATTAAGTGGTGCAACCAAGAAATGCTCATGATCAAGGTAACCCTGGATATGTATGCGCAACTTCCCAATAACTGGGGTAACCTGCACCTCTTTACCAACAAAGGTAGCTTCTGCTTCAATTTGAGGCCCCATGTCCTCAACCTCAATACCCAAGGCAGCTACCATTTGAATAGAGATGAAGTTACCTGTTGCATAATCATCAAACATAAATAGAGCGGGCGATCCTTGATTTGACCCCATGCTTTGTATACCATCCTCTCTTTTCCATCATGCTTTGTGTTTTCCTGCACATCGGGAACTGCATGCACATTTGCCTTTGGTTGCTTGTCCTCATGCTTTGGTTTGCGGTTGGGGCATTGTCTAAACATATGCTCTTTGCTCCCACAAGAAAAGCATTTCCCCTCCTCTGCATATTGCTCCTTTTGCTCGGGGGTCAAGCCAAATTTGTTCTTCTTTAGCCCATGATCCTTGGATGGGGTATTTTCAGCTTTACCACCCTTCTGGGGACATCCCGGAAGCTCTTTTTAGGTGGCTGTCCACCTTTTTGCAGGTTTGGGACAGCCTTCTCTTTGCCCTTAGAACCCCCTTGATCTTGCTTAATTTTGAGCACCAATTGCTTCGTAGCAAGAGCAGAGGCTATAAGCTGTTGCAGAAAGTGTTTCGGGTGCAATTCAATGCCCGAACGATAAGCTGGTTGCAATCTGGAGCGAAACTTCCTCTTTCTTTCATCTTCGGAGAGTTGCATAAAGGGAGTTACCTCAAGCAACACTTTCCAAAACTTATTGACATACTGCTGCACACTTTCATTATCTTTTTGCTCAAGTCTATCCAACTTTTGGGTGAGAGTTTGCCCCGCATTAGGAGGCAAGAATTGCGCATAAAGTCTGTCCTTAAACTCTTTCCAAGTGCAAATGGGATCTTTGGTGGTCTTTTCAGTGATCCACCAATGGGCAGCTCTTCCCTTCAAGAACATGCTTGCATGACGAATTTTGGACTTCTCAGTGAAGTCCTCATCTCACTAAAAGCAATATCAAACTGGGCCACAAAAGCTAGCACCTTAGAGGCATCATACTCTCCATGAAAGGCATCAAATTTCACGGACTTGTCCCCGGCTTTGAACTCCTTGAGCTTCTTGGGATGTGGTACATGTTCTTCTCTTTTTCTCTTCCCCTTATCCAATGGAGCAGCTCTCTCTACGCAGGAGCTTCATGGACAATGATAGGTGTTCCACTAGCCAAAGTGACATGGGTCTTTGATTCTTGTGGCCCCATTGCATGTGACATCGCTAAAAGATGCCTTGTCTCGCCACGAGACAACTCAATAGGGAAGGTCTTTTGGCTTGCATGCCGATCACTATCCCCATGATGTACATACTTAGAATCCAAATTGCCTTGAGCATGCATAAATCAGTTTCCTCTGTGCCCTGAGGAGTGGATGCATGGCAAGAGGTGACCGAAACTTCTTCTTTATGCAAGTATGATCTCAACCTTCGAGAGGCTGGGTCTCCATGTTGCAAACGGGGTGGATTCTTGAACATAAGTTGTCCATCCTCTCCCTCTTTAAGGTCACCCTTGCGGATAAGATAAGAGAGTGCCAACTCCCTTGGCTTCTTACCCACTTCTCGAGCCATAGACTCAAAAGTTATGTCCACCATAGCATCAGCTTTCTTGGCTTCTATGACACTTTGTACATGAGCGTCTTCATGCAAGATTTTCAGCTCTTGCTCTTTTGCCTGCGAGAGCCTCTTCATGTGCTCCAACTCAGCCCTCAATGCATTGGGCTCTTCCTCGTGCATGGGTTCTTTACCACGTGATGGCTGCCCCATGTATGTATGCACTGTTATAGACTCTCTCAACAGACTTATGCCTTCCCATGCAATGCATCGGAATTCTGTGAAGCACTTGATTGGCACCTCAAATTCGGCACTTCCAATGGGTTGCCCTGGCTGTCCATTGAATTAAGTGTTCGTGCTTGCTTCCGATCTCAAAACTCCATGTCTCCTGGGCTCTGATACCAATGTGACCGCTCCCTCCAGGAGTTCAGCAAGCAGGTATAGTCAGGTACAATAGGGACAGCAAGTACATCAAGTACTACAAGCGGATACAACTGGGACAGCAAGTACATCAAGTACTATAGGCGGGTACAACTGAGGCAACAAGAATCTGCCGGCTTTTCCTAATCCCAAGGCTCCCCTAATCCTACTAGATTAGCCCCTAACCCCAAGGGTTAGTGCTAGGCACTTTACAATAACCCATTGCAAGGCTTGAAAAACCATCATAGGTGTGCACCCACAACACCATGTGCATCCCTAATCCCCATTATCACTCAGGACCTCTATCCCTTCAAAGCAGAAGAGTTCACAAATGGCCAACATTCTACTAAACTCACACTCCCTAGTAGTCATGACATGTGTATCTTTGTCCGGAGATGAAGGACGAGACCTTTTCAAGGCCACAAAAGAATTTGTTGGCCCCAAGAGATTGCAACATACCGAAGCTAGGCCAAGGCTTGCTCCTCCGAGAATATACAAAGATCAAAGATTACCCAAAAAAAAAACTCCCTTCACAACCCAACACTACAACATCAACTCGCTAGCTCGAATGCCAAAGTTTAGACAAGCGCCACCAAAGTCGATAGCGGTGTGGTCTCGAAGCTTTCGTCATGGATGGGCAAGCAATTCTTTATCCTTGCTGGCCTGATAAGCATGCATGATTTGCCACGAACCTTAAATGCTTGTTGTATATATGTAACGTAACGCCCCCGCTCAAGTGTACAATCGCCTTTAGCAGTAATGGTTAAAAATGCAAAAACCAAAAACATAACTAGAAACATTAAAAAACAACTAAAAATACGCACCACGTGTGACCGCTTCCTACAGGACCCTACAGGAGGGCTCCAGATTGGAAGACAATATACACATATTTAGAACACTTAATTTAACTGTTATTAAACCATGGAAACAACATCAACAACACAAATACTGGAAATACAAATGACACTAGCACTAGGGACAGAAGGGGCCGCCCCCCCCCCCCCCCCCCCCCCTCAATACTTTTTGTATTTCTTGGAGTATTTATATTTGTACAAGTGTCACGGGCCTGACAGGCCAGATTTCTCCACAAGGGAGTAAAAACAACCAAATAAAACAGGTTCAAGTCGATGAAGAGGTGTTGGTCGGAATAGCCCCAAATCACAGGCTCATTCTCACCTTCACTGAGTGGACGCCTGCCTTTCACTGGTCTTCCGGGACCGTGCACCAACAGGCACGCCTGTACTAACGCAGGCCAAGGAGTACACCGCGGAGGGAACGTGGCCTGGTTCTCCCCAATGAGCTTTGCTCCCAAATTCCCTGGTGAGTCTAACCTTCACTGGCTCTCAAAAGCTCTGAGAGCGTGGTAAACAACACCACATAGGGAAATATACTAGCTACACCAGGAAGAATTTCCTGAACATGGTCAACATATACATGCCATGCTCCTGCACTACACAACTTAAAGCAATCTCTGAATTTAAATTAGCAAATTTCAGATTTATACAAATGAGAAAAATATGAGAGCAATTAGCAAATTTCAGATTTATACAAATGAGAAAAGCAATCAAGCATCTCAGGAACTTCACATGTGTGCGGTACAGCTAGCCAATTAGTATTCGGGTTCTGTACTTTGCAGCAGATACACCAAGTACATTAAATGCTTCACACGTCAGGTACAGTTTGTACAGCTGGTACAGTGGGTTCAATAGGCAGGTACAATCACGTACAATAGGGACAGCAAGCACATCAAGTACAACCGGCGGGTACAGCTGGGGCAGCAAGTACATCAAGTACTACAGGCGGGTATAGCTGGGGCAGCAAGTACATCAAGTACTACAGGCGGGTACAACATGGCTGTAAGGCAGGTACAACAGGGCTGTAAGGTAGGTACAACAGGGCTGTGTGGCGGGTACAGTACGGTTGTAAGGCGGGTACAATTCAGCAAGCCTTAGGCGGGTACAGTAGGGCTGCAAGGCGGGTACAGCAGGTACAGGTACGAAGTAGCCGGCCAGTACCAGGAGTGAAGGACAACCTCACACGTGGACAATTTCCAAAAATAGTCCATGCAAAAGCCTTTATTTTTAAAGGTTATAAAACCTTAGATCCAATTTAATACTATGGGCACCATCAAAAGAAAATGTCCAGCCCCTTTTTTTAAATGTGTGTTAACACATTAGCTTATAAACATTATAGTTAACCATAGTTTATGGATTTTACCTTTTAAAAAGGGCAAAATGAAAATACTTACCACTTGTTTACACGCCACACCACCAAGTCAGCAAACAACATTGCACAATACACTGGGGGCATCCCCGACCAGTGTACTGGCACAACATAACAGGTAGACACACGCAAACAAGTCATGCAAAAACAAATTTATGCATGCAGGCATAAATGCATGTGCACAAATAATGGACGAAATCTCCCTTTCATGAAACTTGTACAAGATGTTCCTGTCGAGCACAAAACTGGCGCGACAAATATAAATAAAAATGTCCTGGTCTTCCTATGGAGTGACAGTCCCATAGGTAAGACACCATCCTGGCCATACACGCATGGCACCAACAGGCTCTTGTCCATACAGCACGAAGCAAATCACACACGGGTGACACGAAACTGGTTCCCGTCCATGTGACGCAGCACTGGTCGCACACGGGTGGCACTGATCTGGCTCCCGTCCATGTGACACCATAAAACTGGCCCTTTCACATAGGACACTGGCTTCGCCCCATGTGAACATGGCACAAATCTCCCGCTCTATGGAGTGACAGTCCCATAGAGGTGGCTCCAGAAATGGAGATGGACCAAATGGTGACACCACGCACTTGCACACACACGTGCACACCACACGCCCGTGCATACGCATGTGTACACACACTCACACACGCACAACGTGCACCCCCATGCACATGCGCCCACCCCCGCACGCACACACACACACACCACCCTCACGTCCTAACTGATTATGCTAACAATCATATCGTAATACAAGGGGAATCATTTCATTTCAGTGAATGAACCACTTTTTTCCCAAGATGATACCAAATCTCTATTTGTCATACTTAGTAGCCCTCTCCTTTATTTAGCAAAAATATTGTCTTCAAGAAGCTACAAAACTGCATCTATGAATCTAATCAAACCCAATGTTAGTAGCCACCTACGACCTTAAGCTACCGTGTACTTTTCAAAGATTTGTGTGAGATGCATACAAAAAAGATAAATCATCATATTCAAGTGACAAAGTAGACAACCTAAATTGAAACGCAGGCAACCATTTTTACCATTTTATGAGCATCTGGGACACCACAAGCCATTTGAGGTTTTACAATTGCAGGAAGAGGGAATTCGCCATCCTTCAACACTTTTGAAAGACCATGAATGTCAGATTTTGCAACCTGAAAAGAATGGTCATTGATAATGAGATTTACAAAGTTCCATACATCCCTTGGATTATCCCCTTAATGCAACACCTACAACTTTATCCAACAAAAAACACAAGAAGACAAAGAATAGAAGATCCTTCTATTCGTCGAGAAAAAATACATCATCTTTTTTAACACTCCAGCCATAGCCTCTCATTGACAGTGACACCCTTGTTATCAGTATGATGGATAAACTGGATGATGTGTAGCCTATTATAAAAAAGGAAGAGTTTTTGTGTACCTAATCCTGCTTATCCGGCCATTGTGCATGTGATGGATAAACTGGATGATATATGGCATATCTTATATTATAATTTCTCAATGGACAAAATTGCAGAGTTTTTGTGTACCTAATCCTGCTTATCCGGCCATTGTGCATGTGATGGATAAACTGGATGATATATGGCATATCTTATATTATAATTTCTCAATGGACAAAATTGCAGAGTACATAATGCGCCTATTCCTGATAGTACTTTCCATACTCGTACGGTGCATGCACCTCCAACAAAAGCAGTGTATAGATATATCTACAGGAACATAAGGTCAGACTTTCTGCTGTGATGCATAGCATTCTTCATGCATAGCTCTTTTTTCATTCTGTGTGTATGCATGTTATTTAACTTTTGACGTGGTTTGACTGTTGTGGTTCGTCCCCCCACCTACCCACGCAGTCAACCCCTCAAGAGTAGATCCTTGTACTAGTTGAAAAATGCGTCTGCATGAAACAGACTACAACCCTCATCAAGTAGGTCAAGAAAGGAAGAAGAAAGAAATATATATTAACATGTACAAAAGACCCAAAGGGCCTACGAGACCATTAATAGTACAATGATACCATGGGTATAAAGTGCCATGGAAAAACTAAAAAAGAAGATGAAAACTGAAAACTGAAACATGACTCTATAAGCCTCCTGATGGCAGAGGTGGCTATGGTGAGGGCATGTTATATCGTCGGAGAATCTCATGGATCTGTCTCTATGTGGTGGAAATCCTCAGTGCTCTAGGTTGGGGGCCTATGCTCTGCTGGAAAGCTGATGTGGAAGAAGATGAAAAGGTAGGCCACCCGTGCTCCACATCACACGAGCCACCTGGCTCTCTGTAACTAGAGCTATTGAGGCCAGGCTTGGCTGATGGCCTCTGTGAGAGGCAAAGGTTTTATTTATTTATTTATTTATTTTTTTTGGGGGGGGGGGGGTGGGGGGGGGGGGAGCTTTGTTCTCTAAGGCAGGAAAGGGGGGCCCATGGAATGGCTGTGGTGAAAAGCAGCCCAGGTGAGTTTGGATGCCTAGGGGAAAAAGGTTGCAGGCTCTACTCGAGTCCTTCTCGGTTTGTGAGGTTTTTGGAGCTAGTTTGGACAGGGATAGTGGCAGTCCGTCTGGATGAGGAAGTGCTCAAGGTGGGAGTGAATGGGCAACTCAAGTAAGACAACTGCCAACTACCAACTGTACAATGATCACCCTTGCAGTATAGATACCTTAAAGGCCTGTGCGCTGCTACAGAGCTGATGTGGAAGAAAAAAGGAGTAGGCCACCCGCGCCTCCACATCATGTAAGCCATTTGGCTGGAGCAGTGCTGCTGGCCAGCAGGCTTGGCTGATGGCATCCGTGAGGCGAAGGTCGCCAATGCTGTGGGAAAGGTTGATAGTGGTTACGTATTGAAGGATGGCCAAGTCACATTCAATCCGGATGTAGTCGTTATGTGGCACTGAATTTTTGACGGAGCACCCCTGCTGGCCGACAACAGTGCCTTGTCAGAGGTCTCTAATCTGACCCCGGGCTGGTCTGCTACCAGCGAACCTGCAGACCAAGGTCGTGGCTTCCAATGAAGCCTGCGCTGGAGAGGGGCATGAGATCCGCTTCCGAAAGAAGATAGTTGAAGGCGGCCCCGGTGATGGAATGGCTGCCATAGAGTCGAAGGAAAAAAACCACAAGTGGCCAACCAACAGCTGAAGAAGAACACAAAGCTAACCAAGAGAAGCTGAAGCGGGGAGAAATGGACAGAAGAGAAATGCCAAACAAGAAAGCTAGTAAAAGCAAAAATACAGGTGGAAAACGGAGGCAGTGTGGGCAGCCTGAAAACTGAAGGCAGAAAAAAAGAAAGAAAGTTATATTTACGTCTTACAAAAGAACCGATGGGCCTATGAGTCAAAAGATGCTTACAAGCATGATAGTATCCATGGAATATCATTGTCATGGAAAACTGAAAGAAGACTGAAACTGGAAGCCTAGTAACTGAAGCCAAGTGCTAGGGAAATGCACAAAACAAATAGGGGAGCATGCTATAAAGTATACAAGAATGATCATAATGCACTCTATCCTGAATCTATGGAGGGGAGAAGTCCATGGAGGAGATCCATCATCAGGCAGGAGAGGGTGGCTGCAAGATCTGAAGTAGTGAAGAGAGGATGAGAAGAAGAGGCCTCCATCGTGCATTGGTGACATGTAGGATCACATCGATCTGGGCCTAATGGACTGGTGGTAGTCGTGGTCCAAGGGGCCGAGGTCGTCTCGCAGCTCAGAGCACTGTGGCTCACGGTAGAGTGACCTCTATGCTCCTGGATACTGTCTTGGTTTGATGAAGTGCCGGATCTACTGGTGGAGTAGGTAGAGCATGCTGGGGCTGAAAGAACTTGGTGATCTTGAGCTAGGTTGAACAAGCTCGTGAGGTTTGTGCTTTGAGGAAGCTCTCTTTGTGTCGTCAGAGCTTCAACAAGAACAAGCCTAGACATTTTTTTTTTTCCAGAAAGATACTTCTATTAAGTATGAAAAAGACATACAACAATCACAGCTATAAGCCGGAAAAGAATAGAATCACCCCAATATGTAAGGTGATTTCAACCACTGATGAGGAGCATCATGATGCCATGTAAGACCAGTAGTACTAGAGGAAAAGAAGATGCCATGGTCCCACTCCCACATAAATATCACATGCTTTGCCTGTGTAGAACGAGAGGGTCCCTGAATATGAGCCCAAGTAGCCATAAGAGTATGGATGATATCACCCCATATAGTACTAATGCACTGAGACAAAAAAATCTGGACACTCTCAATAGCCTCCGTGCATCTAGCTCTCCAGATCTACCATGCTGTAATACTAGCAACAATCTCCCGACTGGTGTCAATCCTCTCTCTGGGGGGTGTAGAATCAGAGCGAGGGAAATCCTGCAATAAACCATACTGGGCAATACCTCTACGAATGAAAATAGCAGAATCTGTACCACTACCCTCATAAAAAAGCTGCAGACCGGACTGGGAGAGCCCCCCAAGTCACATGCATGGCTCAGCCACTCAATTTGCCCATAAGTTGGGCTACAGAACCCCAAATCTGCTGTGCAATGCTGCATCCCCATAAACAATGTTGTATAGTCTCAGAATCTACCACACCTAGGACAGGAAGGTGCTACACCAAAAACCGATCTCCATTGATTGGTGGGGAGACCACCATGTAAAAATAACCAAAAGAAATGAGAGATCTGGCTCCTTCTATATGAGTTGCAAAGTCTATGCCAATATCTGCGCTGTATCACTGGAGAAATATCATAGCTCTCCTAATGAGGCCTGAGAGTAGGGATTCTATGCATCTTTAAAGTGACGAGAAGCCTGGCATTTCGGATGGTGAAACTGAAAAAAGGAAGGCTTTTTAAAGGATCGAAGGCATCGATCCACTCCCAATCTCTTGGATCCCATTGAAGATATCAGATAGGACTGCCACAACCACAAACACCAAGAGCCATGAGTCACTATCTGAGGAGAAGGTTCAATGAACCAATGCGAGCCTACTATCTGGGATGAACTCCTCCATACTACATCTCCTCAATCTCCCTCTAGGCATGATAGAGTAAATGATGCAATCTGTAGCCTCCTGGCCTGGGGGAGCAATGACCTGCAGAGGTATGCCTATCCTCGAAAAAACTCCTAGCCAACTCGGATGATAGTCTCCATGAAAGGTCCCAGAGAGCCACTCATGCGGAATAGCTGCATCAATCTGATCAATACGAATGTGAGAGCCCCTAAGATGCTGAATGGATGCAGCTCGCCGATCCTCCGGAAGACTCTTAAAGGTCTTCCAAGTAAGAACTGTGTATGCACATCTCTCCCATCTTGACCACTGCATATAACGAGATGCACTAAGTGGCCGACTGGCCTCATCCCTGATGAGCTCATTCCGCATAATAGGTTGTCGGTTAGCCTCATCCAAAGACCTAGGAAGCCTTTGTGTTCTCCATGCCTTGACAATGGCTGCAATAAGAGGGGAAGATGGTGCCCTGATATCAGCCTCTGTGAACAAAAATCGTGTGCTGGGCATCCAGTCTCTCCCGACCTGGGGTGTACATCCGGAAATCTGAGACAAGAAAAAATCCTTCCAAAGCTCAGTGTCTGGTAGGAAACCTCTGATCACAAGTTTGTAGAGCAACGCCCTCCACTGAACATCTGGATCGATAATATTCAAGCCCCCCTCTCGTTTGGGCTGAATAACTGTGAGCCAAGCTACCGTGGCATGAGTGTCTGAGGTGCCATCCAAACCTGACCAAAGAAAATTACGGATCAATCTCCGCAATCGACCAATGCACGCACGAGAGAAGCACCAACAAGAGGCAATAGACCAAGTTGAGCCAAGCAATAACTGATTAGCCACCAAAGCTGTCACCAAGAGGTGAAACTTTTTGCAGTTGTTTTCTTTATTTACATTTCTTTATAAATATATATTTTTCTTTTCTTTCTCTTTGGTTGCTGTTGTTTTCCCCCGGGATCTCTTGGAAGGGCTTGGGCCATTGCAATGTCAGAATGGGTCAGCCAGTGGGACTTTGGACCAGTGGTTGGCTAAGCCTGAGAACTGCACTGAAAGATGAAGGACAGTGTCCAGGACATGGGCACTGAAAGATGAATGACAGTGTCCAGGACATGGCCACTGAATGAGGGTATAGGCCGGTTTACACTAGTAAGTGGCCGCCACCGAAATGTGAATGTATCTTGAATTCTAAGCAAATTCTGAAGTGACCATAGTGGTCAAAGATGGTCAGGAGACCAGAAGGAATGCAGATGACATCATCCCTAAAATCTAGGAAACTGCTATTTTTGGCAGTGTCGGAATTGAAAAGTGTTCGCGTCAGTTTGTGCGGAATGTCAAGGGGACCAAAAGTTGACAAAGGACTGTTGTGAGAATGTGAACCAGTCAGGAGATTTTTAGCCTGGAAGATTGCATGTGGAAAAGGCTTAAAAATGTGCCAAGTGTCAAATTTTGGTGCATTTTCCTCAAAGAGAAGAGGGAAGCGTGGGAATTTGGGAAGAGGAGACTCATTTGTAGCCATCGTGTGTAGTTTTGTTGCAGGAAAACCAACATTTGTGGTGCACTCCCTTGCCCTACAACTCATGAATTGAGGGTTGAGCTTGCTCCCCACAGCCTCTCTCTCTCTTTCTCTCTCTTGCAGACTATGGAAATGCTCTCATCAGATAAAATCAGGTACAGTTGTGTGAATTTCATGCTTATATGCAAAGGTTAGTTGCCTCCTTGAACAGGAACAGGTGTAGTTGGTTCCTACACCAAAGCAGGGACGGAAGAGGGTGATAACCTCTTCAATACAATGTTGTTTCAGCACTGTTTAGGTGCTGTTTTTGGGCTGTTATGTTGCCCGGTTGATGCCAAAATGTAGTAGGACCTTGCTTTAGTCCTCCAGGACAGTACAAGGGTTATTTTGGGCTGAAAACAGAGCTGAAAACAGGTCTGTGCAGAAAATTACAGCAAGCTGAATTGTGATGTTTTGGACTCCATTGGGTAGCTTGATGCCTATGGAAGTGAGCCTGTCAGTTGGGACTCATTTTGAGATGTTATGGAACAGTTTTAGTGAAGTTATGCTGGCAAATTTCTCCCAGAATTTGTAAAACTCAGTTGATGTAAGTAGAGTGCTTTGTTGCACTTGTGCTTTGTAATTTCCAACCTTTTAACAATAAAGAAATACCGCAAGGGGCACCGGACTTCGGGGCCAATGTGTTGTTGAGCGAGGGAGCGAGGATTATGTGATTGTGTGTCTGAGTAAGTCCAGGTTATTTGTGAATGAATTACCGCTTTATGTGTCCATAGACCGGTTTCATGGTTCCGTTGCCGGGACAGGGTCCTCTTTTCTGCAAGAGCCCGGACACGGATTGGATTTGGTGAACAAGAGACACACATAGTGAGGTGCAACTGATTACAGGTGAGAAAGAGTACGGTCTCTTTCTTTGGATACAGGTTCTCTTAAACTTTCAGTTGATAGTATGACAGACAAAGGGAAAGGCAAGCTCCCTGCCGAAGAGAGTTCCTCTTCTACTCGCAGACAGCGTATAGAGGTGACAGGTGCTCAGGTGTCAGCCTCTGCTCGGACGGAGCCAGTAGTACAACCAGCCTTGTTAGAGGCAAAACAGGAACAGGAGGATTTATTTCAGGCACAGCTTCTTAGCATGCTTGGAACTTTTCAGCAGCTAGTTAAGAATCCCAGAATGAAGAAATTTTTGCAGTCACGTACAGGGGATTCCCAGGTTGAAGCATCTCAGCATGCAGTTGAGAGGGCATAGGAACAAATGCCAAGGATGCCATAGCATGTAGAGCACACACCAGCAGTGGCAGCTGATCCAGTGCAGCATGTTACACAGGCACAGGTACATGCATTTAATGGCCACGAAAGTAATGTGCAAAGGGTCATGCCGACCATTCCTCCATTCGTTGCTTTCCAGCCTGGCTATTTTGGTGGTGGATCTGTTTTCCAGGCCATGGCTAGGCCGCCCACAGTTTTGCCAGGATTAATGTCAAGGGGGTCACCAGGAATGATGCCTATGGAAGCTGTGAACCCTCTTTATGCTAATATAGGTGTGCAACCCGGATTTCAAACTTATTTTAGTCCAGCTTTGGGGCCCGCAGCACCTCTCAGTGTGGCTGAATTTTCTCAACCTAGTGGACAAAGAGCAGTAAGGACTGATGCAGAAAAGGTGCAAAAGGATTACAAAGAAGGAGGTCAAGCAGTAAAGTTTGAGACTTTCAGTGGGATGCAGGACAAATTGAAAGCGCTGACTTTCATTCAGCAGTTTGATGCAGCATACACTGGGGGTAACTTTACAAAGTCTTCTAAGGTGCGGAAGGCTGCTACTTTCTTGAAAGGTAATGCATTGCAGTGGTGGACCTCACTGTTGATGCAAGGATAGGCACCTACTACATGGGTCCAATTCAAGCAGCAGTTCTCTTTTGCATGGCTGACAAACACCTTCGAAGTGGATGTGATGACAGCATGGCACAAACTGGATGCAGCTAATTGTGCAAATCTGGAAGAGTACAATAAGAAGTTTTGGGATGCACTCTTGCTTCTTACAGGACAGTGCCATTGTCAGAGCAAATAGAGAAGTATTGCTGTGGTTTGCCCAAAGAAATCAGGGATTATTGCATTAAGACCAATGTTTCTAATATGACTCAGCTCATTGAGAATGCAAACATGGCTAATGCATTGCTACAGGGAGGTTCACGTGGCTTTAAGAGCACAGTGAAGAAGGAACCTCAAGACAAAGGACAGAAGAGGCCACTATATGGCAAGTCATTTGAAGAGAGAAAGGCATTGATGCAAGCTGGGAAATGTTTCATCTGTGAACAGAAAGGGCATATGGTTGCAAAATGTCCACAACAGCCAGCAAAAGATGCGGAGGATAAACAAGGGCCACCCAAGAAGAAGACAATGCTGAGTGCAGGATTGATACCTGACATGGTTGGTGACCAGCCATGTGATGATGCGACAGAATTGTGCAGAGCATGGGGTAAAATCAGAGATGCTACAGTGCTGATTTTCTTTGACCCTGGTGCTCGAGCCAACTTTATTTCACCGGCATTGGCAGCCAAGTTGGGAATTCGTGCTGAAGAGATGGGACCAGTTGGACAGGCTGATTTGGCATGCCCTGGGCATTCAATTCCTGTCACTCCTATACTTGGCAAACTTCGCATGCATATACAGAGTTATGTCGACACAGAGGAGTTTCTTATCATGCCCTTGGAAGCATGTGATGTCCTGTTAGGAATTCCATGGTGTCATAGGAAACATGCAGTGTTGGATGCTTTCAACAGGAAAATCACAATTGTACATAGGGACAAGACTCATGTTCTGGATGTGAAACTGAAAGGAGAGTCTGTCCCAGTTATTTCTGCTTTTTGAACCTGAATTCTGAATGACCTGTACATTTGTATTATATGTTTGGCAATGTACAGTTTTAACGTTTGTTGTCAATGACTTAATCAATGAATGAACTTTCAGTGCTTTGAAGTTGTATCTGTTACGCTTCAAAAGAATGATTTACATGTTGTGACACTAATAGTATAAGATATATGCTATCGCCCTCTGTTGCATCCGGAAACATGTATTTGAAAGGCTTGAACCTGCAATGGCACAAATGGTAGTGGGGAATCCCTATCATCGCCCCGTGTCATCCGTTGGCAGGAGATACATGCGATGACACTAATCACCTGCGGAATCTTGTGATCGTCCTGTGTCATCCGTTTGCATGTGGACTTGCAATCGAGGTCGCTTGCTTCTTTCAAGAGGGGGGTATGTCACCAAGAGGTGAAACTTTTTGCAGTTGTTTTCTTTATTTACATTTCTTTATAAATATATATTTTTCTTTTCTTTCTCTTTGATTGCTGTTGTTTTTCCCCGGGATCTCTTGGAAGGGCTTGGGCCATTGCAATGTCAGAATGGGTCAGCCAGTGGGACTTTGGACCAGTGGTTGGCTAAGCCTGAGAACTGCACTGAAAGATGAAGGACAGTGTCCAAGACATGGGCACTGAAAGATGAATGACAGTGTCCAGGACATGGCCACTGAATGAGGGTATAGGCCGGTTTACACTAGCAAGTGGCCGCCACCGAAATGTGAATGTATCTTGAATTCTAAGCAAATTCTGAAGTGACCATAGTGGTCAAAGATGGTCAGGAGACCAGAAGGAATGCAGATGACATCATCCCTAAAATCTAGGAAACTGCTATTTTTGGCAGTGTCGGAATTGAAAAGTGTTCGCGTCAGTTTGTGCGGAATGTCAAGGGGACCAAAAGTTGACAAAGGACTGTTGTGAGAATGTGAACCAGTCAGGAGATTTTTAGCCTGGAAGATTGCATGTGGAAAAGGCTTAAAAATGTGCCAAGTGTCAAATTTTGGTGCATTTTCCTCATAGAGAAGAGGGAAGCGTGGGAATTTGGGAAGAGGAGACTCATTTGCAGCCATCGTGTAGTTTTGTTGCAGGAAAACCAACATTTGTGGTGCACTCCCTTGCCCTACAACTCATGAATTGAGGGTTGAGCTTGCTCCCCACAGCCTCTCTCTCTCTTTCTCTCTCTTGCAGACTATGGAAATGCTCTCATCAGATAAAATCAGGTACAGTTGTGTGAATTTCATGCTTATATGCAAAGGTTAGTGGCCTCCTTGAACAGGAACAGGTGTAGTTGGTTCCTACACCAAAGCAGGGACGGAAGAGGGTGATAACCTCTTCAATACAATGCTGTTTCAGCACTGTTTAGGTGCTGTTTTTGGGCTGTTATGTTGCCCGGTTGATGCCAAAATGTAGTAGGACCTTGCTTTAGTCCTCCAGGACAGTACAAGGGTTATTTTGGGCTGAAAACAGAGCTGAAAACAGGTCTGTGCAGAAAATTACAGCAAGCTGAATTGTGATGTTTTGGACTCCATTGGGTAGCTTGATGCCTATGGAAGTAAGCCTGTCAGTTGGGACTCATTCTGAGATGTTATGGAACAGTTTTAGTGCAGTTATGCTGGCAAATTTCTCCCAGAATTTGTAAAACTCAGCTGATGTAAGTAGAGTGCTTTGTTGCACTTGTGCTTTGTAATTTCCAACCTTTTAACAATAAAGAAATACCGCAAGGGGCGCCGGACTTCGGTGCCAATGTGTTGTTGAGCGAGGGAGCGAGGATTATGTGATTGTGTGTCTGAGTAAGTCCAGGTTATTTGTGAATGAATTACCGCTTTATGTGTCCATAGACAGCTCTGGAAGCTAAATCTAATCTCGTGGAGCTCCAATGGAGGAGCTTCTTCCGGATACTCATAAATACCGGAGTAAATTGTTGTGCAGCTATGCAGGAGAAATATCAATGCCAATCTAGCATCCCAAATATCTAGTAGTGCATCCTCTGCTGATCCAAGTAAAACCAAGCTCTGCACCCCAAACAACTCTCAGTGAATCACTAACCCAAAAACCAATAGATTTGTGCCAATTAACGAGTGCCCCCACTGCCAAACTCCTCTAGTGCTACCCGGAAGGAGCACAAGCCCAGACATCTTTGATCTGAATAATCCATGATATGGCTAATAGGACCGAACTCCTCTCTGAAAAGGCAATAGTTATCTCCCTCTGATCACATAGTAGACTGAGCAACGGCATACATAATGCATCTAGTCTAGGTATTAACCCATCCTCAATTAGCCTAAGGGAGTAATCCCGATAATACTGCATTGATGGGCAAGGGCCACGCAAGGGTAATTCAAGCGTCTCTCATGTGTGCCTGAAACAAATCGTATCAGAGCACCCACTTACGGTCCACATGGGAAAGCTTGAGGTATGGTGAGTCTGAGTCATATTGGTAAGGAGGGAGTTGGTCAATCTGAAGCCCATGTGTCGTAAATCATGTGATGACAGAGCCATACCAAGATGCATGTTTGCCTCTCGCAGCACTTGTTTGTGAAGACTCCAGGGCTAGGCGAGGGACTTGTGTGGGGTCCATCTCTCTCTCTATTATAGTAAAGGGTACACAGGCAAAAGTCTCCTATATGGACAACAATGAGAAAATAGCAGTGATGAAGCAAACAAGGTCTCTCCAAGGGACAAAGGTATGGATAGCTGATGAACTCACCCTGCTACAACTCAAGAACAAATCGGCAGAGCTGAATAAAGTTAAAGAAGCAAGAAAGAATGGCAAATGGGCAATATACAGAGGAGGACAAGCAATCATTAAAGAATTCCGTACCCCACCCTCCTCAAGAGCAAATCCACCCATGGATGAAATATAGCTATTTTTATTTTGAACCTCAATTTCGAACTAGATGCCATTGTAACTTAAACTCTTAAGAGTCTTAAGAGTTCATTTTGAGTTATTTTTTTTCCAGTTTTATGCCTCTTTGGCATCGATACCCAGAGTGGAATGTAAATGGATGTACCTGATCTGTCCCATAGGTCGGATTCGGCCTCCCGTGGACGTTAATATAACTTTCTTTCTTCTTTCTCTCTCTCTCTCTCTCTCTTCACCCCCTTTCTCTTCGCTTCTCTCTCTCTCTGCCTGCATTTTGCCTGCCTGCACCCTTGGCGCCGTTTCCCCACCCACCCTTGCTCAGGCCCCCAAGGCAGCAACACAACTCTCCCCTGCACCTGTAGCTGAGCATCTTGTAGGTCGCATTTTCTGAGTCTCCCCCAAAGGGAAGAGGGTACCCTTGAGGGGAGACTCGTTCCACCAACAGCCCTCTCCATTATCAGCAGCAACACATGGAAAGTAAGAAGTCTTTTGCCTCAGTCACCGCTTCACGATTACTGCCCATTCCTCCACCCGTGAGCAAGCCGACACCATGGGAAGCCTACCTCATGCAAGAACTGAAGAAACTCCAGGGAGAATTAGCAGCACTGAAACACGAGACTATCAAGAAAGATGAACAAATCAACGAACTGAAAGTGCAAGTGCAAGCCATGAAGACGAAGCAAGAGGAAGCACGAGAAGGACCCATACCTACAACACTACAAACAGAAACGACAAACCATGTTTCAAAGGTAAATTCAGTTAACACACAAGAATTTGTTAAAGAAGTCATATCAGCGGTCAAAGAAAAGGAACGAATGGAAAGTAACAAAAAGGTAATCAGAGTCGGTGGTCTTCCTCAAGGCTGGGATAGGGCAGACATAGCTCAAGAGCTTCGAGAAGACTACATATTAGATACACATGTACTTACAGCACAACTGAGCAAAGTAGTCCCCTTCGTGGACTTAGGAGACCCTATCTCTATTATAGTAAAGGGTACACAGGCAAAAGTCTCCTATATGGACAACAATGAGAAAATAGCAATGATGAAGCAAACAAGGTCTCTCCAAGGGACAAAGGTATGGATAGCTGATGAACTCACCTCGCTACAACTCAAGAACAGATCGGCAGAGCTGAATAAAGTTAAAGAAGCAAGAAAGAATGGCAAATGGGCAATATACAAAGGAGGACAAGCAATCATTAAAGAATTCCGTACCCCACCCCCCTCAAGAGCAAATCCATCCATGGATGAAATATAGCTATTTTTATTTTGAACCTCAATTTCGAACTAGATGCAATAGAACCCATTGTAATTTAAACTCTTAAGAGTCTTAAGAGTTCATTTTGAGTTATTTTTTTTCAGTTTTATGCCTCTTTGGCATCGATACCCAAAGTGGAATGTAAATGGATGTATCTGATCTGTCCCATAGGTCGGATTCGGCCTGCCGTGGACGTTAATATAACTTTCTTTCTCTCTCTCTCTCTCTCTCTCTCTCTCTCTCATCTCCATAGCGTAGTCCCCCCTCACTATATTCACACCCTATAAGGCTTTCTGTTTACCTTCCAGTTCCAGTTTCATTTTCTAGGTGAAGTAGTATCATCTTTATTTTTCTTTTCCATTTTCTGGTTTTTTATCCAGACATTGTATTAGATCCACCATGATGTAACTTTTTGGTCTCATAGGTCATCATGGCCTTTTGAAGACGTTAATATAACATTTCATTTCTCTCTCTCTCTGGACTCCAGGGCTAGGCGAGGGACTTGTGTGGACTTGTTTAACCTTGGTAAGACCAAGGTTATGGTGTTTAATACTACAGCTCAGTGGGTTTGGAGATTAGCGCCTATTTCACATATGGACGCAGGAGACAGTAAAGTATGTTGACTCATACACATATCTTGGAGTGGTGTTCACTGGGCCCACATTTTCCATGAGGGGGGCAGCAGAGGCCAGATTGACTCATAGTTTCCTGGAACGTCGGAACGCCGTTCCGGGCGAAGGCACGTTCCCGGAACTCCCGAAACGTTCTGGGAAAAAAAAAAAAAGTTTTGCTTGCAGAAATGTATGTTCATGTCTTGGGGGAGCAAATATTATGAAGCATATTTGGCTATCCGTATACAAAAAGTTACATTTTTCTGTGTCATATGACGCGGCATTCCGCGACGTTCCCGATCCGCTCCCGTTCCCGCTCCCGCTCCCGTTCTAGCATCCGACGTTCCCAGAACGTTCCCGTTCCGCGGTAACTATGGATTGACTAGAGGATATGCAGCACTAGGAGGTCTAGAGAGGATGTGCTCACAGGTACAGTTTCAGGAGCCACGCACTAAGCTGTGGCTTTTTGACACGCTGGTCACATCGGCTATGCTATATGGAGTACAAATCTGGGGGCCTAGCCTAAATCGTCACAGTCGATCAGGACGCACATACGATGGATGGAGATCGATGGAGAGACCACTTGTGTCCATGATCTCCAAGATGATTCGGGCTAAGGCCTCGGTACCCCATGAGATTATCAGAGCTGAGATGGGAGCACCACCGATCGTAGTCGAGGCTCTTGCCAGATCAGTGTCCTTCATTCATAGCACCTGGGAGCTTCCCCGACACCGGTACGCACGACTTGCTTTAGAGTCCTCTCATCAGCTAGCCATGGAGGGAGACACTTCATGTTGGTATGCGCAGATAGCATCCTGGTTTGAGCTCCATGGGTTCAGTTTAGCAGACTTCCACCCTTCCAGTACTCTCTAGAGGCACCCTCTCTCACCTTGACACATTCTGAGATTAGTAGTCATCAGACAGGACCTCATTCAGTTGGACACTAGGAGGACATGGCTAGAGCCCTCACAGGAGTTGGGGACGAAGATGGCTTTCTATAGAGACCATCTTCTCCGCACCATTGAGGATGGCCTTATACTTAGACCGAGCTACATGGATACCCATCTGTCTCATGGATTGAGGTGCGCCATTGGGTAGATCTGCACCTCTTCACATCAGTTAGAGATAGACAGGCAGATTTAGAGGCATACCTCTAGGGGACAGGATTTGTCAGATTTGTTGGATAGAGCTAGAGACGGAAGAGCACTACATCTGTCGTCGCTGCACAGCATATTATGAGATTCGAGGGCGCTACCATTGCCTTTTCAGAGAGAGATGTGGACCACTGGCTAGAGTTATGGACTATTGTAATCAGCGATGCTTGGGTTTTTATCTCCTGGAGATCCGCAGGCTCAGAGAGTCCATTATTAGGAGCAGACGCCCGACTGGCAGGGAGTCCACACAGAGACAGATTACTGACTTCTTTAGAGGGACTACCCGGGAGGACACATAGAGGGACTACCCGGGAGGGGACACAGCCGACAACCCAGCAGTGGGCACCCCGTGGGACTTTAGTTGAGAGAGCTATCCAGTTGGGCAGATCTAGACGCCCAAGGGTTCGCGGATCCTCACATCAGACATGGTGCCTACACCGGAGGATCCAGAGCATCATTGCGAGGCATGGGGCTCCTCCGACCAGGCATCTCACTATGGTAGATATCCAGGCCATCCGACAGAGACCCATGCTAGAACTCCTAGGATGATTACCACTCTAGCCATATACTGTTGTACTCACTTTCACTTTTGTACTCCCCCATATTCATGTATTCATGTATCCATGTACTCATGTACCCCATTTTGACTAGTAGCATTAGCTTCCCACTCTCCCTAGTTGCTGCTTCCGGATGCTCCCTACTGATGTATTGTAGGGCTAGATACTTACCTTCAGTTCTTTCTTTTCTTTTCAAGACAGTGTATCAGATGTCACATGGTTGTAACTTTGGTCTCGTAGGTCACTTTGGCCTTTTGAAGACGTTAATATAACATTTCATTTCATTTCATTTCTCTCTCTATATATATAGGTAATTGTCTGGAAGAGTGCCTCTATAACCATGGGGGATGTAACGAGCGCGGGCATCTGGATAAAACACTCCAATACTAGTATGAATACATGTGTAAAAACCATGAGAAAACTTCACACTAAATGAAAACTATCCTCACTCAACACATCATTGGGGCCGAAACGGGCCACCCCCCCCCCCCCCCCCCCCTTCCTTGGGAACAACTTCATTCCAAGGAGTATTTTTTGAGTACTAAGTATGAGGGTGCAGTACGAAGTATGAGGGTGCTTTGCACCAGTTTCCAACATATGCAACCATGAAAACAAAGAGATAAACCTCCGAGGCAAGGGGAGCTTCCAGCTTCTCAAGCCCCTTGGTGGAGCTCACAAGGTCTAGGCCCTGTCGCTCACAAGCCCCGCAAAATATCTCTATTAGGGTCTCTTTTCACATGCTTTAAGCCTGTAAAATATCAAAAATACGTTAGCAAACAAGAGTATTCACTGTGGATAAGTAGCTTGCAGTACCAGGCATCCCCGATACTACCTATCCAAGTAGATTGGACAAAAACTCGTCATTCCCTAGCAAAAATCTTCTAATGCGTTCACATGCATCCATGATTTGTGCACTTGCATATGCAATGGAGATCTCCCGTTCACGGTACTTGTACTTTTTGGGCTCTCTAGAATTTCTCAGTCCTTTCTCATAGGAACATGTCCAGTATGGTGACATCTTTTCGGCCTTTTAAACAATTGACCGCAATTGCGATAGCTCCCTTGCAGAAAAGCTAGTTTGTTCGCATCCAACACGATGAGCCAGGATCTAGTCATACTAGAGTCCAGCCATAAACAGTGACTATATACCAGTTAGGGACATCTATCACACTCTGCAGAGAAAGTGCTGGGCTCAAGTCACATGTCATAGTTATTGATCATATCAGTACTCACTGATCACATCAGTTAAGGATAACGTGGGTTGTGGAGTCGCTCAGAATATTACCTAGTCTCATGTAAGCCTTGCTTGAGTGGAACTCTCGAGTTAATATCCAGTCTCACAACCATTTCCCAAGCCACTTCGCAAGGGAACAAATATCATAGATATAGCGAAGGTATGAGAAAGATAACTGATTTAAAATCAATCAATTGTGTAAAACAACTTCTCTTCACCATATAGAAAATCCTATATACTTGGATACGACATTCTTTGCATAAAACGATGGATAACATCTTGAATAATACTTTAATACTCGGTTTTTCAATCCTGTATAAACATGGTACAAGGAGAATAGCCAAAGATATTATTCATTATTTTACTGGTCACACCAGTTGTTTATCCATAGTAAACAAACCCTCAAGAGCTACCAAGCCCTTCCTGAGGAAAATTTGGGGGTCCTTTATAGTCCTCGTCATCATGAGGTTGGAATGGTTGCAAGGAAGGAGCATGTCCAGCAATCATCTTCTCTTGCATAGCTCTTCGAAAGGCTGACTTGTTGCTTGTTCTCTTTGCTTTTCCCTTAGATGCTACTATGCCATCAAAAGCATCTACTTCCTCAGAGTCACTAGTACTTATGAAAGTCCTTTTCTTCTTCTTTGAAACATTTACTGGTTGATTTACCTCTATGTGCACTTGATAGTCGGTGGGGGCTTGAAACTTGATAAGTGAATCATGTTTATCATTTGGTTCTTCAATAAATATTCCTGATAAAGTACGAGATAGCCGATAACCCTCTTCTAATAAGAAGGCAATGGCCACTTCTCTTGGATTTAATCCTTCTTGCCTGGCCCAATCTCTCAGCTTGTCATGTAGATTTGTGGCCGATCAATCCTTTCTCTAGTTGTCCTGAAGCTCTTCAATCAGGCTATCTTTTTGGAATAACTCCTCTTTTAACTCGTCAATCTATTGTATGTAGATAAAAGTCCTCTTGGTGCTTGGTCTCTTGTTGGGATTTCTCTTCCATAGCTTCAACTTCTTGTGGAGAGTTCCCCATGGATTACAAAAGCAGTACAAGAGAGATGGGGGAATGCCTTTGCTTCAAATTTGATGTTGAAACCCTTGTTCTGATACCACTGTAATGAGCGCGGGCATCTAGATAAAACACTCCAATCCTAGTATGAATACATGTGCAAAAACCATGAGAAAACTTCACACTGAATGAAAACTATCCTCACTCAACACATCATTGGGGCCGGAACGGGCCGCCTCCCCCTTAGGAACAACTTCATTCCAAGGAGTATTTTTTGAGTACAAGTATGAGGGTGCTTTGCACCAGATTTCCAACATATGCAACAATGAAAACAAAGAGATAAACCTCCGCCCAAGCCCAAGGCAAAGGGAAAACTATCCTCACTCAACACATCATTGGGGCTGGAACGGGCCACCCCCCCCTTAGGAACAACTTCATTCCAAGGAGTATTTTTTGAGTACAAGTATGAGGGTACTTTGCACCAGATTTCCAACATATGCAACAATGAAAACAAAGAGATAAACCTCCGCCCAAGCCCAAGGCAAGGGGAGCTTCCAGCTTCTCAAGCCCCTTGGTGGAGCTCTCAAGGTCTAGGCCTTCTCTCTCACAAGTCCCCCGCAAGTGAGGATCTACCTTGGGCCTCTGAACTTGCTGCCAATGCTCATCCAATAAATATGCCCCCCAAAAAACTGCTACATCAAGGCTGGTGTGAGGAGGGTGTCAAAAAGCCAACCCTTCGTCTTGGGCTCCTGGAAATGTGACTGGAAGCACTGCCGCTCAAGTAAGCTCAAGGCTGCATATCTCCATGTCACTCTGGCATGTGCTAAGGGAAGCATGGTGAAGCAAGGGCCACTGAAAGTGACGCCAAGGTAGACATAGGATGAGACAATCGCCACAGGATCTTCTCGATATGTGAAGCTCAATCTGGATATGAAGGGGCGAGAAGTGTTGAAGGCCATTACCTTGGTTTTTTTTTTCCAGAAAGAGACTTCTATTAAGTATGAAAAAAACATACAACAATCACAGCTATAAGCCGGAAAAGAATAGAATCACCCCAATATTTAAGGTGATTTCAACCACTGAGGAGCATCATGATGCCATGTAAGACCTGTGGTACTAGAGGAAAAGAAGATGCCATGGTCTCACTCCCGCATAAATATCACGCGCTTTGCCTGCGCAGAACGAGAGGGCCCCTAAATGCGAACCCAAGTAGCCATAAGAGTATGGATGATATCACCCCATATAGTACTAATGCACTCAGACTCAAAAATCTAGACACCCTCCATAGCGTCCGTGCATCTAGCTCTCCAGATCTGCCATGTTGTAATACTGGCAACAATCTCCCAACTGGTGTCAATCCTCTGTCTGGGGGGTGTATAATCAGAGTGAGGGACATCTTGCAATAAACCATGCTGGGCAATACCTCTACGAATGAAAATAGCAGAATCTGTACCACTGCCCTCATAAAAAAGTTGTGGACCGGGACCGAGAGAGCCCCCAAAGTCACATGCATGGCTCAACCACTCAATTTGTCCATAAGTTGCGCTACAGAACCCCAATACTGTTGTGCAGTGCTGCATCCCCATAAACAATGTTTTACAATCTCAGAATCTGCCGCACACCTAGGATAGGAAGGTGCTACATCAAAAACCGATCTCCACTGATTGGTGGGGAGACCATCATGTAAGAATAACCAAAAGAAATGAGAGATCTAGCTCCTTTTGTATGAGTGCCAAAGTCTATGCCAATATCTGCGCTGTATCACTAGAGAAATATCATAGCTCTCCCAATGAGGCCTGAGAGTACGAATCTTATGCATCTTTCAAGTGACGAGAAGCCTGGCATTCCGGACCGTGAAACTGAAAAAAGGAAGGCTTTTCAAAGGATCGAAGGCATCCATCCACTCCCACTCTCTTGGATCCCATTGAAGATATCTGATAGGACTGCCACTATATAACCACAAACACCAAGAGACATGAGTCACCATCTGAGGAGAAGGGTCAATGAACCAATGCTTCCCCGAACGACCAACAATCCTCACTCGACTAAGCCTAGTATCTGGGATGATCTCCTCCATACTACATCTCCTCAATCTCCCTCCAGGCAAGATAGAGTAAATGATGCAACCTATAGCCTCTTGGCCCGGGAGAGCAATGACCTGCAGAGGTATGCCTATCCTCAAAAAAACTCCAAGCCAACTCGGATGATAGTCTCCATGAAAGGTCTCAGAGAGAGCCACTCATGCAGAATAGCTGCATCAATCTGATCAATACGAATGCGAGAGACCCTAAGATGCTGAATGGATGCAGCTCTCAGATCCTCCGGAAGACTCTTGAAGTTCTTGCAAGCAAGCACTCCCATCCTGACGAGTGCATATAACGAGATGCACCAAGTGGCCGACCAGCCTCATCCCTGATGAGCTCGTTCCACATAATAAGTTGTCGGTCAACCTCATCCAAAGACCTAGGAAGCCTTTGTCGCAAAAAAGATCTCATGCTTCTCCATGCTCTGACAATGGCTACAATAAGAGGGGAAGATGGTGCCTTGATATCAACCTCTGTGAACAAATATCGTGTGCTGGGCATCCACTCTCTCCCAACCCTGGGTGTACATCTGCTGGAAATCTTAGACGAGAAAAAATCCTTCCAAGGTTTGGTGCTTGGTAGGAAACCTTTGACCACAAGTTTGCAAAGCAACGCCTTGCACTGAACATCCGGATCGATAATATTCAAGGCCCCCTCTCATTTGGGCTGAATAACTGTGAGCCAAGCTACCCTGGCACGAGTGTCTAAGGTGCCATCCAAACCCGACCAGAGAAATTGCGGAGATTGCACGAGTGTCTAAGGTGACCCGACCAGAGAAATTGCGGATCAATCTCCGCAATTGGCCAATGCACGCACGAGAGAAGCACCAACAAGAGGTAGTAAACCAAGCTGAGGCAAGCAATACCTGATTAGCCACCAAAGCTCTGAAAGCTAAATCTAATCTCCTGGAGCTCCAATGGAGGAGCTTCTTCTGGATACTCGTAAGTACCGATCTAGCAGTACATCCTCTGCTGATCCAAGTAAAACCAAGCTGTGCACCCCAAGCGATTCTCGGTGAATCACTAACCCAAAAACCAACAGATTTGTGCCAATTAATAAGTGCCCCTGCTGCCAAACAGAACTCCTCTAGTGCTACCCGGAAGGAACATAAGCATATATGTGAAGCCTCCAAGAACATGGAGGGCCAGAGTTGCTTGTTGGGAAACCATTATCAGGCCTAAGCAGGAAGGGGGATTGAATATCATTGACCCTGAGGTGCAATGTAAAGCTTTGTTAGGGGCTTTCTTCCAGACACTGAGCCGTGGAAGGACTTTCTCATGCAGCAGATCACGAAGTGTGTCCCTGTTCGCGGAGGTGACTGGACTCTCAGCTCACGCTTTATTTTTTCGGATGCAATTCACCGCTACCCTTCGTCCCTCCTGGTTAGGTCCCTCCTACGGGCCTGGGACTGCCCGAGGAGTTTTTTGGTACACATCTCCCCGCGTTCAGCGGAGGAAGCTAACCTGTAGCCCATTCTGTGGAATTATTTGATCTTAGATGTGCATGGTAGGCCTCTTGGGGTAGCTATGCATATTCTTTGGGCTGGCTGGGAGACCCTATGCCCCACAGTGTTGGCTTGGAAAAGGCTTCAGAGCCTCACCAAGGTGCAGAGATTGGATTTCATGCAGCATTTGAGAGGCTCTAGCCGGAGGATTGCACAGATTGATGCAGCCATTCCCAACCATTGGATTACTGGATCTTTTTTGGAAGGTCGTCATCATTCTTGGTTTGGGGTTTTTTTTGGGACAGGTGTTCCTCTTCAGGTCATTGGTCTCTCCTTGCCTAGGGAGGATGATGTACTGGTCTTTTTTTCTGTACAGGATGGATGGCAGCTGGAGAGATGTGATGTGCAGGACCTTATCGAGGGCCCCCAGATTCGTCCAGTCAGAGTTGTTGGCAAGTTAGGGAAGCACGTCTTTGTTGACCCCCCCCCCCCCCCCCCCCCCCCTCCCCAGGGATGATCACAGAGAGTGTTAGCCTTTGGTTGTATGGTGGCCGCCCTATCAGACATTTGCATTGGGACCCCGGTGAGTGGGAGTGGAAGGATGCTTGTAACCCTTTGAAAAGCATGCCTTTTTTCAATTATACGGTGTGGAATGCCAGACATCTTATCTTGGGACACATCCAGAGTGTCCCTACTCTTTTGATTGGCATTCAGAGGGTATTTTGGTGGAGATTGGGGCATTCTTGTAGGAAGCCACAGGTTTTCTCCTTTATCTGGGTTTCCCTTCATGGTGGTCTGGCCACCAATCAATGGAGGTCTGTTATTGGTGCTTGCCCAACATGCCCTAGATGTGCAGGAGTTTCGGCAGTTTACCATTGTTTATGGGAATGCAGGGAAGCACAGAGGGTTTGGTCTGCGATTGCACACCTCTTTGGTAGGATTAAGAGGAATGCTTTCCATTTCCATCAAGCCCTGACCAAAGAAAGTTCCGAATAAGGCGACGAAGCTGGCCAATGCAGCCCTTATGAAAAATCCAACACGAAGCAATAAACCAAGCCGTGGCTAGCAAAACTTGGTTAACCACCAAAGCTCTAGAGGCCAAGTCGAGCTTCCTCCTACTCCAGTGATGAAGTTTGCTTTTAATGCTTAAGAGCACTCGAGCAAACTGTTGTGCAGGGGAGATGTCAACGCCCACCTGACAACCAAGGTATTAGGTAGAGCATCCTCTCTCAATCCAAGTAAAACCAACATCTGTTCCCCAATCTGCAAGAGGAGAATCACTGATCCAAAAAACCAATTGATTTATGCCAATTGACAGTAGCTCCTGCTGCCAAACAGAAGGCCTCCAAGGCGCTGAAGCTTTCGCCCCCCCTGCTCGCGCTGCCGCCTGCTCGCACTCCCCCCTCCCCGCCCTCGCGACTGCTCCCCCCGCCTGCCCTGTCCTCTCCGCCCTCGCGACTGCTCCCCCCCCTGGGTTTTCTCGCGCCCCCGCCCCTTCTCTTTCGCGCCCGCCGCCCCCTGCCCGCCTGCCACGCCTACTTCGCGGTCCCCTGCTCTCTCCCCCTCCTCCGTGACCCGCCCTCTCCCCCCCCCCCCCTTTCGCGTTACCTCCGCCCCCCCTGCCTTTCGCCGCCTCAACCTTTCGCCCCTCCCCCTCAAAAATTTTATTTTTTTTTTCCGCCCCCCTCTGTTTTCAGCACCTTCCCCTCTGTCTCCCCCCTCCCCATCTGTCTTCCGCCTTCCTCTTCCGTCCCTCCCTGCTCCGCCTTTTGTGCAGCTCGGTTCTTGCAAGACACTCCGTTTTCGCTTCGCCTTCGACTAAGCTTCAAACACTGATGGAGGTTCCTCCCGCCCCACTTCAGAGGGACTCTTCCGCAGCCCCCTCGCCCGCCCTTGAGGATACCCCCATCAGGCTTTCTCTTTCGCCAGAAGAGGAAGCTCGAGCACCGCAGAGGAGACCTACCATGCCGATTCGGGCTTCATGGATATCCTCTATCTGCAGTCGGCTGAGTAGTCTCGACACTAGACAGCGCTCGGAGGCTTTTGACTACTCCTTCACACGGCTTTTTGGAGCGGAGGGCCCCCATGAGCCCTCCGGCCCGAGGGGAGGAGGCACTTGATTCAGCGGTGGCCTTCTCCTTTCCTCTCTAGATGTACATAAAGCTAGGAAGCCAATTTTGGGCCTCCGATTGTAAATGGGCGGCCAGCCATTGTAAAAAGTAAGCTCACATATATAAATGATTTTATGGAATATTGAAAGAGAAAATCCCATTTGTCACAATTGACTCTCTCTCTCAAGCCACTTCAAAAAGCAAGCTTGAGGATGGAGAATTTCAGCCCTCCTTTATTGAAGAGCTGAATACCATCAAGGAACAAATGAGGATCATTCGAGAGGAGGAGGAGCAACATAAAGAGAAGACATCTTCATGGGTGGAGGTGATCACAAAGACACAAAAGAAGATGGACGAGGCCGAGAAATGGATCGAGGTCGCCAAGAAAGGGAAAGGTAAAGAATCGCCACCCATCCCCACTCCCACCATCATCAACAGGACCCTTGAAGAGGAGCAAAGGAGGAAGACCCGGGCCTTACATGTAAGAGTGTCCGGTCTAAAAGACCGTGATGATGCGGAAGGGGAAACCAAGGAGCTCTTCTCTATGATGGGCATTGAAGCCATGCACACAAAGGCATGGAGAGTGGGAAAGAAGAGAGACGGTAGTGGCGAATCTTCTAAGGAGAGAGCACTTATCATTCGTTTCCCCTCCATGGAAGCGAAGGACTTCTTGAAGAGACGTCCTACACTCAAGAAGACGGGAATATTTCTTGGAGATGACCTCACACTCTCGCAACTTGCCCACATGAAAGAAGTTATGCCCGAGATAAGGGCAGCCCGAGAGAAAGGGAAAGTGGCCTTCTATAGAGATGGTAGAGTGGTGATTATGGAGAGGCGCTCTTCATGACGGCGCGAGACCTATGGGACTACACTCAAAGTTGCTACTTGGAATTGTAATGGATCTCTACGCCTTGATGTAGGGGCTTTTGAGGATAGTTTCACTGGGAGGGACATCATCTTCTACTGTGAGACGCATTAGGCTCCTGGACAGTCCATGCCACATGTTAGTGGATACCGATGGGAGACAGCTTGTAGACAAGAGACTCGTTCAGAGCATAGAGGACGGGGCTCAGGAGAAGTGGCAGTACTGTTTAGAGAGGAGCTCCAGCCACTGCTACATATAGTCCGCAGAGATGAGCAGGCTAGGTACATGTGGGTTAGACTGAGGGCAGAGACGGGTAGATATCTCTACATTGCTATATAGCTATTTTGTTCCGAGTACATCAGTGTATGCATCACCTAGCGGGCAGTCTCCCTTTTCTATTTTGGATGATGACATTTGGGAGTTCTCCAGGGATGGTGACATCATTCTCTTGGGGGACTTCAATGCCAGGACCGCCCATAACCAGACAGTATTTTATGATTCCTCAGAGGAGATGTTGAGGGAGCTTGATGTTAGGGATATGGGCCTATCTAGACTCTCACAGGATGAGGAACATACAGTGTATGGGCGGTATTTGCTAGACATGGGGACTGCACATGGATTGGTCATCCTGAATGGCCTACAGAGATTCCCGACATCGGGCGGTTTCACTAGCTTTCCACATCGGCATGGTACTAGTACAGTGGACTATGTTATGGCTCAGCCCAGTCTCATTCCCTCTTTTCAGGATTTTATGGTAGGCACTAGGCCGGTTGGAATAGCAGTGGATCATGCTATCTTGTCCTTCACTCTCACATTTCAGTTCAGCACCGCTCTTTACGAGGGAGACTGACACCGTGTACACGGATGAGATATACAGACGCTTATGTGCCGAGGAGCCGGGACGGCCATTAGATGAGCTCACTCAGATATTGATAGAGACGCTTCATGCTGCAGCATCAGAGGCATATCCCCATAGTCAGCCTACACGGAGACGATTTGGGAACATGCCCCACAACAGTTGGTATGATGAGGAGTGCAGAGAGATGAGGATCAGATTACAGAGAGAGGTGCTCATGGGTGTTACCAGTCACAGACAGTCACGGATTACCTTCCGGCACCTAGTGCGACGGAAGAAGAGGGCTTATCTTGCTCAGTTAGAGAGGGATTTGTACCAGTTATTTGAGTCAGGACTCAGGCGAGGCATGGAGACTATTCCATGAGCATTCACCATCACCAGCCATTACCTCCACAGAGATTTGGGGTGAGTATGCAGCATCCCTGTACACAGCACCAGGACAGCCGCCCCTGCCAGACCCATCGGAGCCATGCCCAGAGACATGTGCTCTCTTTACTGCTGAGATGGTAAGGAAAGCTATTGACAGGATGAGGACTGGGAGAGCATATGATCATGATGGTTTGGTAGCAGAGCACTTTATTCATGCCAGAGATATGCTTGCAAAGCTTATTGCTATGATGTTTAACCGAGACATGTGTGAGGGTTTTCCTAAGACTTGGAATATGTCCACGATTGTGCCTATCTTCAAGTCAGGGGATCCCATGCTTCCTCGGAATTATCGTACCATCATGATTGGTCACACATTGGCTAGATTATATGCATCTATTCTTGAGCGCGAGTTGAGTAGATGGGCAGAGAGAGAGGGCATACGTGCATCAGGGCAGGCAGGGGTCAGGAGAGGTTTCTCCACTCTTGACCATATCTTGACACTCATAGCTATTATTGAGGAGGGCAGATTATATGGCAGGAGGATTTATTGTTGCTTTGTGGATTTCCGCAAAGCTTTTGACACAGTACCGAGAGCCAGACTGATGCGCAGACTACAGGAGATGGGAGTGCCCACAGAGCTGATTTGGGGAATCATGGCTTTATACAGGACAGTTGTGGGGCAGGTACGGATGCATTGCACACGTTTGCAGAGGACAGTGGATTGTCTGTTAACCTTGGTAAAACCAAGGTGATGGTGTTGAACACCACAGCACAGTGGGTTAGGAGGTCAATACCCACCTTTACATATGGTCAGGAGACAGTGGAGTATACAGATGCATATACTTACCTTGGTGTGGTTTTTAGTGGCCCACTATTTTCCTTGAGGAGAGCAGCGGAGACCAGATTGACCAGAGCTTATGCAGCATGGGGGAGACTAGAGAGGATGTGTTCGCAGGTTCAGTTTCAGGAACCTCGAACAAAGCTCTGGCTCTTTGACACTTTGGTCACTTCAGCCATGCTGTATGGAGTGGAGATATGGGGACCCTCAGTGGATCACCACAGCCGAGCTGGTAGCACCGATGGATGGAGACGTATGGAGAGGTCCTTGGTTTCTATGATTTCCCGGATGATTAGGGCCAAGGCCTCCGTACCACATGATATTATCCATGCAGAGATGGCTGCCCCCCATTGGTAGTAAAGGCACTCACTCGATCAGTCTCCTTTATACATAGCACTTGGGCTCTCCCTAGAGACAGATATGCTCGCTTAGCCCTGGAGTCTTCACGACAGTTGGCATCACAGGGAGACGGATCATGTTGGTATGCACAGATGACAGCTTGGTTCCAGCTACATGGCTTTAGTATGGACAGGCTACCTCCATTTCAGTACTCCCTAGATGCACCCTCCCTCTCTCTCACACGGGTAGAGATTACCAGACTTATCAGGCAGGACTTGACTCAGCTGGACACTAGGAGGACATGGACACAGCCGACACACGAGCTTGGTACGAAGATGGCTTTCTATAGAGATCATCTTCTCCAGCTCACGGAGGATGGGTTTGTGATTAGACCCAGCTACATGGATACTCATCTTTCTCATGGGGTCCGGTGTGCTATTGGTCAGATGCGCACATCCTCACACCAGCTAGAGATTGAGATTGGCAGATTCAAAGGAGTACCAGCTGAGGCCAGGATTTGTCAGCTGTGCCAGATGGAGCCAGAGACAGAGTTACATTACATATGTCACTGTCCAGTATATTATGAGATACGAGGCCGCTTTCACTGCCTATTCAGAGAGGGCTTCGGACCACTTTCTAGAGTCATGAGATACCAGGATCAGAGATGCCTCGGATTGTACTTGCTGGAGCTGCGTAGACATAGAGAGGGTCTCCTGAGAGGGAGGGGATCAGAGAGGGAGAGACACCTACAGAGGCAGATTACAGACTTCTTTCGACCAGAGATTGAGCAGTCAGGCCAGCAGGCATTGCAGCTAGCCCCAGAGTACAGCCGCACCAGAGGTACACTGATTGATCAGGCTATAGAGCTGGGGCGGTCCAGGCGCCCCAACCATCTCGACACCGGCGGAGACTACAACAGAGGATCAGGACCATACTAGCACGGCATGGGAGACGTCCAGTCAGAGTACTCACCATGGAGGACATTGAGGATATCCGCCATCGACCGATGAGAGATATCTTTGGATAGTGATGTGTATGATGCTTACCTTTGTTGTTGGAGTTTTCCTCCCAGATGTTATCCATTAGGAGCTCCTAGTACCGTACTTTTCCTCATAGTTGTTTCAGTTTCAGTTAGTTATTTAGTTGTTTTTAGCTTTCCTTACACAGACATTGTATCAGATCCACCAATTGTTGTAACCTTTTTGGTCTCATAGGTCATTTTGGCCTTCTGAAGACATTAATATATCATTTCATTTCTCTCTCTCTCTCTCTCTATCTCTCTCTCGTGCTTATGGTTGCATGCTTGTGTTTGTGAATGCTTTCTTGCTTGATTGTTGTGTATGGGTGGAGTGGATGGTGTTAGTCTAGCTTCTCTTCTCTTTTCCCTTCTCTTTTCTTTCTATCAAGATCAAGATGCACAAGGCATCTTCAAAATCATGCTCATTAGCATTGAGTGGAGGTAGAGCTTTCCATAGCTCTCTTCCTCCTTGCTCATTACCTTGCTTGTGGATCTCCACTTGGGTGACACAAGTGGTGGAGTGAGCCCCCAGCGGCCTCACATAGGAAAGTTAACCCTCATTATGTTTTGGCTAACATGTAACAAATCTTGATGATCCATAAAGAATACAAACTTATTAGCCAATAGATAATGTCTATACTTTTTAACTGCATATACCATGGCTAACCCTTCTTTCTCTATTGTGGTGTACTTTATCTCAACTTCACTGATGAGCTGTCGACTTGCAAAGTAGATTGGATACTTTAATTTATGCTCTCCTAGTTATACAGTACACCCAATTGAAAAGTTTGAGGCATCAATATGCACATGGAACATGAGGTCCTAATTTGGTGGTCTCAAGATAGGTGCATTGGCTAATTCCCTCTTAAATTCATCGTAAGCCTATTGACATTTCTCAGACCATTCGAAGACTTGGCTATAACAGCATAGGACACAATGAATCTCTGGTAATAGACTATGTGGCCCATAAACTATTACATCCCTTTATAATTAGTATGTGGTGGCAACTCTTGTGGCACTAGTGACCGGGAGTGGACTCTAGATCTCGCTCTTAGCATTTTGAAGACTCAGGCAGTTGAGTTTTCTCACCATGTGAGCGATCTGGGGATGACAAATGGCGGCAGGCCATTGTGGATCGCGGGGTCATTGTGCCTGGTAGAGCACAGTATTTATTCTGAGGATGCACGATGAGCTCTTTGGCGTGCTCAATGTCTATGCGCCCAACCATGCTAGTGCCAGAGCAGAGTTCTGGACCCTTGTTACAGATGCATTGCCCGAGGCCGCACATTGGTGTGTCGGGGGAGACTTCAACATGCTTGAGGACCCGGCCGATAGGGTGGGAGGCAGTCATGTTACAGTGCACGGCACGGAGCTTGCAGCTTGGGAGCGATTTTTCATGACACTGCGGATCACTGATGCATGGCAGCATGAGGCTTTCTCCCGCTCTCAGGACAGTCTTAGTTTTCCTCGGTCGGATCGCCGGCAGGGAGGGACTAATCTATCACGGATTGATCGCTTCTATGTGGGCGACAGGTTCGGGGAGCGTGGAGGCTCCGTTGGCATCTCGCTGGCACCTCTTTTTCAAACCATGCGCCAGTTATTTTGACACTTGAGGAGAGGACACAGGAGACCAGCTTGCAGTTGAGGATCCCAGAGAGGATACTTACAGATCCCAGTCTTTCTGAGGACATTGAGAGGATATAGCATGATAGCCAGAGCTCTGACCTGGATGCAGCAGGCTAGTGTGCCCAGGGACTCATCGAGCTCAGCTCTTTTTTGCACGCTGTAGCCTTGACACGGCTGGGAGAGACACGAGAGCGGGAGCGTCGCTTGAGACGTAGCCTTGCTTCGCTCCAGTGCCTTCAGGAGCAGCAACCTACATGTGAGTGGGTGGCGTCCCAGCTGAGCCAGGCACGCCAGGAGGTTAGAGAGGCAGAGGAGCAGAGACATGAGTTCTACTATCATCGCCAAGCCTCTCAGTGGACGCAGCTTGGTGATAGAGTGACTGGGGAGTTCTTTGAGATTACCGGACCCCGCCATGCTCGAGCAAGAGTACGCCAGCTCAGGAGGCAGGACGGATTGACGCCTGCCTTCTTTATGCGCTATTGGGACCTTTTGGGGCCAGGCCTCCGCAGGGGCTTTCAGTAGGTTTTGGACACTGGGGTGATGCCACAGAGCTTTTAAGAGGGCTTGATCTTTCTTATCCCCAAGGGGGAGGGAGTGTTAGATGATATTCGGCATTGGAGACCTATTACGATCCTGAATACCGTCTACAAGGTCCTGGCAAAGACCTTGAGTTTGAGGATCCAGCCCTTCCTTGGGGAGCTTATTCATGCTACCCAGACAGGATTCGTCAAGGAGCGTAGTATCCTTGACAACATTTTCACCTTCTGGGAGGCGACGGCCGGAGCTAGATTTCTCGGTGAGGACCTGGTCGTGATGCTTCTCAATTTTGAGAAGGCATACGATAGAGTCGATTGGGGTTTCTTAGAGGGCACTATGCTTCGCCTGGGTTTTGAGCCAGTCTGGATTCAAGGAGTGGCGGCTTTATATTCCACAGCTCGTAGCCAGGTGCTAATGGCAGGAGGACGGGGGCCGAGTTTTGAGTTGACCAGATCAGTCCGTCAGGAGTGCCCTCTCGCCCCGTTTCTTTTTCTCTTCTTTGCTGAGGCTATGAGCATGTATCTGACAGCAGAGGTGGTTGATTTGAGAGGACTCCAGCTCCCAGTCCGGGGTGAGGACCTGCGCGATTCTGAGTTTGCTGATGACACGGGATTGTTTTTGCATGGCCAGGAGGCCAATCTTCAGAGGGCAGAGCAGTCGCTACAGGTTTTTGGTGCAGCTTCGGGAGCATTGATCAATTGGCGCAAGACAGTGGCCTTTTGGATCAGTAGCGCTCCCACTCCAGCATGGAGCCCAGACCCGGGTTTTAGATGGATTCCTCCTGGCACAGCAGTGCGGTATTTGGGATGCCAGATTGGACTTGATTTGCCACCTGAGCAGCAGATCGCCCCTCTTCTTCTGAGCATTCGTAAAAAGCTTTTGTATTGGAGTACAACTCGGCTATCCTTGGCTGGGAGGGTGGTGGTGACAAATCAGGTGCTTTTAGCGACTATGTGATACATCACGTCTTGCTGGATCTTCTCGATTTCTTGCATCAGCCACGTACAGAGGCTGATCAGGAACTTTCTTTGGTCTGGGCGGGATGGTCAGCCGGCTCGGGCTAAGGTTGCTTGGGCAGTTATTACTCTTCCGTTGGCCCAGGGAGGCTTGGGCATTATAGATCCAGTTGATCAGAGTAGAGCCTTATTGGGGAAGCTTATTGTTCGGGGGCTGCTTCCAGGCGCTGAGCCTTGGAAGGAGCTTCTTTTTCAGCGACTGCAGTCTAGGGCTCCCCCAACAAGGGGCACTTGGGCACCAGAGATACAATGGATCTTCATAGAGATGAGGAGGACAGGCCTCAGTAGAGGATGGGAGGACAGATTTGCCTTGAGCATCCTGCGAGCTTGGGAGCTGCTGAGACCGGGGCTTTCTCACAGACCTCCTACTTGTGATGAGGAGCGGGCCAGCAACCGCTCATCTGGATCCCCGCGGTACGCACAGAGCAAGGTCATATGCTGGGTTCTCGGCCTCGTCCAGCCTGGGGACCATTGGTGGCAAGCCCAGTACGCAGTTTTGGAGACTGGCAGGCCTTCTGCAGATCCAAGTGGAGAGGCTGAGTCACTTCAGAGGGGGGCTGATTATGAGGGATGACATTCAGGAGGCACTCACTGAGGAGTGGTTCATGCCTTTTGAGCCAACAGCCACACGATGGATGGGAGCCTTTACACAGTTGGAGATCCTGATTGCTGTCAGAGCTTGCACTGAGGATGGTAGATGCCTCTACTATGAGATCCAGGATGAGGGCAGACTTCTTCAGAGAGTGGAGGCGGAGTCGCCTTTGGTTGCAGAGTGCATCTTTCAGAGGATACGTGTAGTGGCAGCCGCTTCCCGGAAGTGGCATATTGATCCAGACCCTGCAGATGTGGACTCTGATTGGCGCATATGGGCATGCTGCCCGGCCCTTGGCCCGGCTCCAGTGGGACCCTCGCGAGTACGAGTGGCCCCCGAGGCCACAGAGATCACCTTTTTCCAGTACACTGTTCGGTTGGGGAGGCATATTTTGTCTGCGAGGAGGATGGTCTCTCCAGTTACATCGGAGCATTGGCGGCTACAGGGACTCTCACAGGAGTTCATTGAGGATTTTTGGACCAGGCTCTGGGCTAGCCGACAGGCACACAGGATCTCGACTTTCCAGTGGCTGGTTGCCCACAGGGGCTCTGCAGTTGGCACCTGGCTTGTCTACAGTGGTCTTTCGGCGGCCTGCGTCCGATGCGGCCACCCATTGGAGACACAGAGACACTGCCTATGGGACTGTCCACAGGCGCAGTAGATTTGGCTGAGGATGCTGCGCATTTTGGCCCCCCTCTCTCCAGAGAGCATGTATACGTGGGGTGCCGCTGCTTGGTCGACTTCGTTAGGGCCTGCTCTGGGATACGAGACGGAGCAGGACAACCAGGCCATCAGATTCATTAGGGGCCAGGTTGGACACAGGAGAGGGATCTACGATCGGGGCTCCTCAGCAGCCTCACCATATGGTTCACCTGGAGAGCCCGGTGTTTCAGGGCCTTTGAGGGGAGACTGGAGCCACCAACAGAGACTGTTCGGGGGATTTGGCAGGAGTTGATCCACACCCTGCGAGGACAGTATGACCGCATCCGGGGCGACTCAGATGCGGCGATCTTGCGGCGCCAGGCCTTTCACACCACTTGGCACAGCGGCCCCTTCTATACCCTACACGCGGGTACCCCCGCTGGCATTACACGCCACCTGTTTGGCTTTTCCCCCCTCCTATTTTATGATATAGCCTCTCAGTTATTTGTACTGATATTTGTACTTTTTTGCACCTAGGGAGAGTCTCCCTAGCTGCCTTGATTGGATCTCTGCTCTGCCTTCTTATGAGCAGGAGAGTTTTTGTAGCCCAGCGGGCGTTTTTTATAACTAATGAAAGGATCTTTTCTCGGAAAAAAAAAGAAAAAGAAAAAGAAAAGGCCTCCAAGGCTGTCCGGAAAGCACATAAACAAGCATGTGAAGCCTCAAGGAACAATGTCGTATCATTTGCTAACTCAGAGTCCAAAAACTCTTCCTCAATGCATAAAGGCAACTTGAGACCCACAACACCAGGGGCAGCCCTAAGTAACCTGCTCATAGCCTCAGCTACAATGAGGTACAGTAAAGGGGTAAGGAGACAGCCCTGCCTCACCGAACGGGAAATCTGAAAAAGCTCACCGTGCCCCCCACAAGCTAAAACAGTGCTATGAGCCTCCCTGTATAGGCAGGGCACCCCTTTGATCTAGTTTTGGGAAAACCCCATGTGTGCTATAGTGCCCTCCAAAAAATCCCAATCCACTATGCATACGCTTTTTCAAAATCAAGCAAAAGAATGGCAAGAGGTTGCTAACTAGACTTTGCGCACTCGACAGCTTCCCAGAAAGAAAAGATGTTATCAAATATACTCCTTCCTTGGAGGAACCCATTCTGTGTATCATGGATAGTCCTTTGGAGAATCGGCTGAAACCTTATACTCAAGGCTTTAACTAAGATCTTATATGCAGATCCAAGGAGAGTGATGGGCCTCCATTGCTTGATGTCAGTCTTGTCCCCACTCTTGGGGATAAGGTGAATCAGCCCCTCCGTGAGGTATGGCGGCATCATACCCGACAGCCACATTTCCTGAAGGGCAACAGTGATAGCATCTCCAATATGATCCCAAAAAAGAATAAAGAAGGCGGGAGAAAGACCATCATCCCCTGGGCATGAACCACTGGAAAGAGCATGCAGTGTGTGAAGGAATTCATCCTTCGAGAAAGGGGCATCCAAGGAAGAACACATAGCATCTGTAATGAGCCTGGGCATGCACTCCCAAACTTTCGGCCGTGCCACATCTCCTGGAGGAGAGGGCACCTCTGCAGTCAACAAAGACAGATAAAAATCTGAAGCAATACCCCTTACCTTATCAGGCTCAATCTGAACCTCACCTTGTGAATCTTGCAAGTACCTCACAGAATCCCTGCTATGGGAAGGCCTGTGTGCTGAAATAAACTCTTTGTTGCATCTGCCACCCATCCGAGTCCAAAAAGCCTCGTTCGCATGAAACGTGAACTCAGCCCTCCTATCCATGGCCAGCTGTAGCTCTGCTTTAACTATGGTCAAGAGGTCTGTAATCCAAGACGCATGTGGATGCTTTTCATGTTCCCTCTAAAAAGCAGCAATCCTACGCCTAATAGCTCTCTCCTCGTCCAAAGCCTCCTTCTTCTTGGACAAGATAACGCAATGATAATGATGGATGATCCTCTCAAGAGCCAACGCAATATTATGAGGAGGATCAAGACCGTCACAAGATCTCCATATCTCTTTGATCTCAAGGGAGATGTTAGCATCTAGATAAAGAGAGCCAGGGATAGGTGGCAGGCATAATAGCAATGGTGCCTCCACTGTCCAGGGACCAATCATCCACAGAAAATCTGTCTAGGCATGCAAAGATGCTCTCATCCCCACTCCTGCGGTTATGCCAAGAGAAAGATAAGGAGTTTGGCCTTCTCTGGAAGTCATCCTCAGTCCAGCAATCCCTGCCAAAAAAAGAAAGCGTGAACCTCTCCCATGAGGTTCTCTCCAAGGGTGTAAACCCCCTTCGCGTCCACCCTTCTTGTTAGAAGGTTGCTCAACCATATTGAAGTCTCCTCCCACTATCCAATGATCAACTTGGGGAATGACATTTGTAATGGTGTCCCAAAAGGCAACCCTTTCACCTCTCACGTTAGGTGCATAGATATTCAAGATTCCCAATTTCTGACCCTCATGCATGATCAAGATCCACTGCGCTGTAGCAGGGATGATAACACCGTGCCCAATAACATGAGGCATAACAGATGCTGCCATTGAAATGCAAACACCCCCTCTAGTCCCAACAGTCGAGGACCAGAAGGTGTGGCCAGAAAGCATCTTACCGGTTTTGCCACACTGAGATCTATCCAATTTGTGTTCCTGCAACAAAAGTATATCCATAGACCCTCCTGTAACAGGAGGGTGAAGCTGGTCCTTCAGAAGGCGCTTCCTACCACAGGTGGGAAGCCCTCCAAGGCCTTGAACATTCCATGAGACGATTCTCATGGAAGAGAAGAGGGTTTGACCCCCGATCTAAGAAGACGATGGGCAGCCTGAGGACGCCTCTCATAATGCTGGAGGACGGGATACTCCACGGGGCAAAGTCCACTGAGAGATGCCCATATGGCTAAAAGTACCCTCAGGGAAGTCCCAATCCACTCTATCATAGGCCTTCTCAAAATAAAAGAGCAGAATGGCTAAGGGCTGATCGCTTTAGCCCATTCGACGGCGTCCCAACGATGCTCTTGCCGTGTAAGAATCCATTCTGAGTATCATGAATGACATCCTGCAAAATTGGCCGCAATTTGATGCTCACTGCCTTAGCAAGAATCTTATATGCAGTCCCAAGTAAGGTGATAGGTCTCCACTGGCCAATCAATGTCTTATCCTCACTCTTAGGAATAAGATAAATAAGCCCCTCAGTGAGAGAAGAAGGCATAGAACCTATGTCCCACATCTCCTGCAGAGCCGATGTGATCTCAGCCCCAATCTCATCCCAAAAAGTAATGAAAAAAACAGGGGAGAGGCCATCCTCCCCTGGACACTTACCATGAGGTAAGGCATGAAGAGCATGACTGAACTCCTGCATAGAAAAAGGGGCATCCAAAGCAGCACACATCTCCTCAGTGATCAAATGTGGCAATGCATTCCAAACCTTCCTCTGTGCCTTGTGTCTCAAATCAAAGTGCGGCTCAAGGTTAACATCCATTACCTTGGTTTAACCAAGGTTAACAGAGAGGTCCTGCTGAGTGCACTAGTCCTGTAAGGCTCCAACTATCTCTGAAGCTCCTCAATTGAATCTGAGAGGAGGAGGATGTCATCTGCATAAAGTAGTATGGGGATCAATATGCCTGCTAGTGTGGGACCAGCCTCGCCTAATCCGTCATGTCTTGTGATGTACCTCCTAGGGCTCTCACTCGTCCGGTGACGGACTCATAGAGGGTGATGATGCTCCAAGCATAATGCCCTAATCCATAATCCACACAACACACAATGAGTTGTGTCCACACTCTACTAACCCTAGCTAATGTCCACACACTATGACCAGCTGGACACGCGGTCATTTATGTCTCACACATGTTCCTACCTAATCTGCCAGCACATAGCATAGCTGGCTCACACTGACATCGAGCTTGAATCTCAACAGCCCCTCTCAAGCTCATGATGTACTGCCGATGAAGATGTAGATGAGCTTGGGATATCAAGACTCTCAACACTCCCCCTCAAGCTCATCCCATGTACTCCCAACATAGTCCGGAAGTACTCAAACTTCTCCCTACTAAGTGGCTTCGTAAAGATGTCTGCCACCTGCTCATCAGTCTTCACATAGTGAAGATCAACTGTACCATCCAGCACCTTTTCTCTGACAAAGTGATAATGGACCAATCATGATCGTCCTGTAACTATTAGGATCAAGTGGATCTTCGGCTTTGAGGATGGGGGTGACGGTGTTGGTGGACCAAGAGGGTGGAAATCCTTCACAAAGGGCTCTATTGAACATGTAGGCTAGTAGGGGCGCCAGGGTATCATCGGCATGCGAGATGTACTTGGCCTTGAGTCCCTCATGATCTTGGGCTCACCCATTACGTAGTCTACAAATGGCCTTGAGGACCATGCCCATTGTGAAGAAGGTGGTGGTGGTGGGGGTAGGGGTGGCTGATGGGGGATATGATAGAGGGAGTGTGCATAGGAGTGCCATGTGTCCAGGTAGGTGATAGGTAAGGGGAGGCGACGTTCTTGGAGTTTCCTCCAGACCTCTTTGCGGTTCAGCCCTAAGAAAAGTCGGTATAACTCATCCTCTTTCCGAGCATATAACTCCCATTTCTTGCGTTGGGTGAGCTGTTGAGAAATCCATTGCACTTGGCACTTTGTGATTTGCCCAATCCATACCTCATGCTTAAGACGAGAGCACGTGGCTCGACATTCATCATCATACAAACAGTTATGGAGCATGGAACCGCAAGGTGGCTTGGCGGTAGACCAACGCGCAATGAAAGAAGTGGTGACGGATGTGTGGAGTATGGTGGTGAAAAGCTGTGATGTGAGGGTGGGTAGGGGGACAATAGGTTCCACATCCTAGAGTTGGCGGTAGATGTGGTTGGAGTAAACAAGGTCAAGCTCGTGATAAGAAAGGACCTAGGTGTAATGTGAGATGGGGGGTGGTGGCGGAGGGATGGGTGGTGTGCAAGTAAGAGTGAAAGAGAGGTAGACATGGTCAGCTTCAAAGAGGGGTGGGATGGAGAAGTTGGGGAGGGGTGCCAAAGCCAAAGATCCCATAAGGTAGTCCACGGTGCTAGTACCTCCTGAGCGAGGGAAGGAGGTGAGGGCATCAGAGGAGGGCCATCGGGACATCGCGTTATAGATAACGAGACCATGTGCAACTCCGTGCTCTAAGAAATATCTCCCATACACCATGACCTCCTAACGGTCCTGTGACGATCTCTACAGCCCCATGTCAGTGATGTCCAGATCGAGTAGTGGGACTTGCTGACTTCCCGTCTTGGCGTTGAAGTCCCCAAGCAGGAGGACTTCCCCCAGCTGAGAGAACTCCATAATATCCCCATATAATGAAAAGTACGGTGACAGGCCATGCCGTGCGGCGTTAAGGGGAGTGGCGTGGTGCAGAATAACACACAACAATGTGGATGACACTGTCACTGCTAAGTTGTAGCTGCACCCAAAGATACTGTGCATCCTCGTCCTTCCGGACGATACTGAGAATTATCTATCAGCGATGGGATCTAAAAAGGACAGCTATCCCTCCAGAGCCACGTACTCCTCCTGATGTGCGGGTCTCGCCTCGGAAAGCTGACTCCCACTCATACCCGGCTATGTATGGTAAGCCCCTCTCACGGTTCTGATGAGTCTCTGTATAGAAAATAGCATCCTTGCCTGTGAGAATCTCGCTCAAACCTCCTGGATTTGACCACAGCATGGCATTGTAGTTCCATACTGCTAACCTCAAGTGTTTGGTCTCATAGACCCTACGTCCCTATTTGGGATGGCGCTCAATGATAATGACCCTTCCACCTCTGTAGATAGCCCACTTGCCTGCTCTACGGGCCTCATGAACTGTCACCATCGCCTCACACCGGTGTGCCACCTGTGCTGGGGTGAGATCATCTCCCATGTACACCTGTATGCCCTTGAGGGCAGCCCATTTGTCTAAGAAGGCTTGTCAGGGCAGAACAGGGAGGCAGAGGGGTCAGCCTAGTAGCACGGCAAGGTGCGCAGTGCAGAACAGGGAGGCGGAGAGGGTCAGCACAGCAGCGTAGAACAGGGAGGCGGAGAGGGTCAGCGCAGCACAACAACGCTAAAGGGGCACAGCAAGGGCCACCAATGCGCAGCACGAACAAAGGAAGGGGGGGAGCTGGCATATCCTGTCCTCTGGTGCGGCCGCCCTAGGCCCATATCTGGCAATCTCCACTCTCAACTGGTGGGACGAGGTGCGGATCTGGCCGATCGCACATCTCACCCCAAAGGATAGGTGTGTGTCCATGTAGCGTGGGTGGCTGATGAACCCATCCTCTGTGAGGCATAGGAGGTGATCTCTGTAGAAGGCCATCTTCGTCCCAAGTGGACGACTAGGTGAACTCCATGTCCTCTAAGTATCCATTCTGACAATGTCCTTCCTGATAACCATGTTCCGCTTTGTGCAGCTATTGACAGGGCCTCTATGCTGGTACTGGAACGGGAGGAGTGCCTCCATCTGCATACCGTGCATGCCAAACCAAGTGCTTATCTGTGCATACCAGCACTTTGTATCTCCCTCAAGTGTCAACTGCCTTGAGAGGACTCCAGGGCTAGCCGGGGGTATCTATCAAGTGGAAGCTCCCATAGCCTGTGCCAGTATGTCGCTGTCTGGAATAGAGCCTCTGTCACTATTGGTGCAGCCCCCATCTCTGCCCGCACAATCTCATGTGGCATTGATGACTTACCCCTAATCATGCGTGAGATCATCGCCACTAGGGGCCTCTCCATCGGCTTCCACCCATCATATACCTCCTCTGTATTTGTCTCAGCCGGCTCTCCTCTGTCTCCTCCTGTGGTATAAGCTAGGACCCTAGATGGGGGCACCATACAGTACTGCAGGTGTAACCAGAGTATCAAATAGCCAAAGCTTCGTCCTCAGCTCCTGAAACTGTATCTGTGAGCATTGCCTCTCTAGCGAGCCAAGGGCTGCATATCCCCTCATCAATCTAGCTTCGGCCACCTTCCGCATCGAGAATTGAGGTCCAGCAAAAGTGATCCCAAGGTATATACATGAGGTAACATACTCCCACAGGCTCTCCATTGTATGTAAACTGTACTGCAGATCTACTTATCCACTGTGAGGAGGTGTTAAAGATCATGACCTTGGTCTTTCCAAGGTTCACAGTGAGGTCCCGGTCCTCGTAAAAGGCCCGTAATGCATCCAAATGCCTCTGCAGCCCCTCTGGTGAATCAAAAATAAGAACAATATCATCTGCATACAAGAGGATCGGTATCAGGACTCCTGCCAAATGTGCTCCTGGTCCTCCCTGTCTGTCTATGTAATCCGAGATCTCGTCAATATATAGACCAAATAGAGTAGGAGACAAGGGGCAGAGAGCATAATGATCCCCCAAAGCATCTCTGCTGGCACTCCCATATCCTGCAATCTCCTCATTAGTCTAGTCCGTGGGACGGTATCAAAAGCTTTGCGGAAATCCACAAAGCAGCAGTATATCCGATGCCCGGGAGCTCTCCCCTCCTCAATGATCCCCCGTAGTGTAAAGATATGATCTAGTGTGGAGTGCCCTCTCCTAAAGCCTGCCTGCCCCGGTGCTCTGAGTCTCTGCTCCTCGGACCATCTACTAAGCTCATGCTCCAAAATCGAACCATAAATCTTGGCCAACGTGTGACCAATCATGATAGTCCTGTAGTTGTTGGGGTCCATGGGGTCACTTGCTTTCAAGATAGGTACAATAGTATTCGATGACCAGCTGACAGGGAAGCCCTCACATAAAGCCCTGTTAAACATGTGAACCAGTATAGGGGCTAGGGTGTCCCTGGCATGGGAGAAATGCTCGGTGAGAAGTCCATCATGATCCTCTGCTCTCCCAGTCTGCATCCTGTGAGAGAGAGGAGGGGGGGGGGGCATGCACAGCAGTGCAGAGAACAAGGCGCAGCAGGCAGCGCAAACAGGGTGCACAGCAGCTTTGCAAATAGGGCAGGCTGAACAGAGGCAAAAACGGTGAGGGGGAGGCTGAAGTAAAAACGGGGGGTGCAAAAGAGAGAACAGAGACAGATAGAGAAGGGACCCACGCGGGAATTGGAGGGGGGGGAGGGATGGGGGCATGTTGGAGGGGAGGGTTTTGCAGATGTGGGCAGGACAAGAGAGTGAGAGGCTGGAAGGGGTAGGCAGCAGGAAAGAGGGGGTGATGGGAGAAGAACGGAGGGCAGGAGGGGCTCGCGCACAGAGGGAGGGTGCCCAGGGACTAGGTGAGGAGCTACTACTGGGTAGCAAGAGCTTCATCTCCTATCAGTGTTTTATGTTAACAACAATTATTACCTCTTTATGAAGGTTGTAATCTAATAGTGCTGAAAAAGGATAAAGTGTGTGTGATTGTGAAATGTAAATGGTCAATGGATCCTTTGGTCATGCCCGTCTGCAAGGATCTCGTCTGGGTCATGTAGCATGCTCTCTCCTGATTTCAGCAACATGTCTCTCCCTCTTAGTCAGTGGGCATGTGGTCCTGGGTCAAGGTCAATCACCCAGGTGGGGACTGGAAACCATGAAAAAGTCTCCAGAGGGGGCCTGAAAAGTATCCTGTGACGCTCTTGAGGAAACTCACTGATCCATAGAAGAGTCTACCATATTCCTCTTCCTGTTATCTCTGTTTTAATTGGCAACCTAGAAAAAAAAGTGATGAGAATCTGTCTGGTCTTAAAACAAAGCTCACAAACGTGACTAATCCCAAGGAGAAACAAACCCAAGTATCTCTGATCAAGGCAGCGGGAAAGGGGTCCAAAGCCCTCTTTTAAAAGGCAGTGGTATCAACTTCTGATCTCAAAGTAGACTGGGCCTCTGATCCTCTAACCCGACCTTCCCCACATAACAGAGTTGACAGATGCAATATGTTGCTTCTGGTTGTGGATTTCCATAGGGCCTTATCTCAAATCTCGGACAGTGGCAATTCTCATGACAGAGTGACAAATGTCTCCGGAGTTAGCCAGGTTCCTGTACAAAGCCATCAGGAGAAATTTGATGTGCTGAAGTACATTCTCAAAGAAGGTGCCAGAAGCCAACATCATTACCGAGTCCTACCAAGAGATAATGGAGACAGTTTAAGCAAGGATTGCAAAGGCTCAAGACATACACCGGGGCAAGCCAGTAAGTATAAGGTTAAAATGGAGTACAAACAAGAAGATTGGGTGTAACTCTGGATCATGAAGCTCATGCTGGGTAAGACCTTCCCATGGCTTTCTTTTCGCAGGTTTGAACCCACCTTGGTTGTCGAGTGATCATCAATAATGTTAGTATGAAGCTCCAGTTGCCTCCCAGATGGACAATGCATGACGTGTTCCATGTCAATTGGCTGAAGCCATACAAGGGACCAGCATTGAATTCTATTTCAAACAAAGATTAGTGATCAGCCACCACCATGGCCAAGATATGCACGATTGCAGGCAGTTTTGATGAATATCTTGACCAATAAACGATTTGATGGCAATCTTGCTTGAATTGAGGAATGCAACGCTTTGCTACTGGTAAAACTTAAACAGACAATAAGGTGATAGCTGTTTGTCTACGACCAGGTCGTCTTGGGTTCAAAACCTCACATGGTGTTTCCTCAGCGGCATCACCTACAGGCGGTGATTAGGTGGTAAAAAATAGTAAATATGGGAGGATCTTGGGCCTAAGGCCAGTCGGACAAAAAAAAAAAAAAGAACTTCAACAGACACGAGTGAAAAAATTATCTACCAGCAAGATAGAGGCGATATGATTGGATTTTGGAACTCAAAAAGTGTCTTCCAGCAAGATTAAGTGATAAATCTTTTCTGAAAACTCATTTTATTTGTGCATAAAAGCTTCAAATCATAATAAAATTTGTAGTGTTTAAGAAAAGCACCCTTAGAAACCGAGGTGCACGGATTCTTGTATGTTTCGGTGCTTCCAAGTCTGAAAGGCCCTGGAGAATTTCTTGGGTCAATGCGCGATCTAAAAGAGGAAGAATTCTCCCGATAGGATCGACGACACATATGTGTGGATGATGACTGAGATACCTGGGAACATCACAAACTCATGTTCAAACTCCCTGAAATAAAACTTGCCCTAACATGTAAATTTACACAACACTTCCATTGTTGTCTTCCATAATCTATCAAGTCCAAGTTCTTTCAGCATGCACGAATGCACGTGCGGATATTACACACACACACACACTTAAGAGTGTCACGACCCTGTTCACTCGGGCTCGAGAATGACCTCACAAGAAGAGATAGGTCCTTGGAGTGAGCCCCTCATGCTCATGTTTATGGGACTTTAGACAGGTCATGATTATTTGGGCTTCCATTTCTTTATTGCTTGGTAGATTGTCCGCACCATTGGTTACATGACTTTGGGATTTGTTGCATGCTCGACACACACACTTAGGATAGCTACTACTCAGATATCAGAAACAATGGAAAAACACTTCCAGCTGTTGAGGGGAAAGATCTCCAAGGTTAAAAGAATCTCAAAGTGAAAGATAAAGAGACCTCCTAAAAAAAGGAAGCATATGATCATCTCATGGCAGAAAATCAACTGATTTCATGCATGATAGATCGTCCACAAAGCCCAATATCTAGCCGAGGAAAGGAAAACCATGTAATTTGGCAAAGGCAAAGAAAATCCAGAAGAATTTCCCGAAGTTGTTGTTGGGAAATCGCACTCTCAAGTGCTCCGACAGTCTGTCCAGGAGAGCACGAGAAGTGGGGCATCCCCATAACAAATAAATAATTGTCTCTTGGCGATGAGAACACCTGCCTGCAAGAGGCGGGTGCAATGTTTCTCTTAGCTAAGAAGGTGTCAACCGGGAGTGCACCCACAATGCATCTCCACAAGAAAAGTCGTCATTTGAGAGACAATTTGCTCTTCCAAACTCTAGTCAAAGAGGCCTTCCACCAACAAAGAGGTTTGTTTACATGCCACCACTTATTTGCATGTGTTTGTATCCAAGGTGGAGGGAGAAAAAATTTATAAGCTCTAGCTGCCATGAGGTGATGGAAAGAGAACACACAGACACACACACAAGTGTCAACCCTGTTCACTCAGGCTCGTGAACGACCTCACAAGTGGAGACCCAACCTCACAGGTGCACATAGGTCCTTGGAGTGAGCCCCTCATGCCCATGTTTATGGCAATTTAGACAGGTCACGATTGTTTGGGCTTCCATTTCTTTCTTGCTTGGTAGATTTTCCGCACCATTCGTTACATGACTTTGGGATTTGTTGCCTTCTTCCATAATCAGTCCGTTATTTCAGCATGCATGAATGCATGTGTGGACATACACACACACAAATATGGATAACACGCGCACACACACACATACATACATACATACTTTTTTTGTGTAAAACCATTGTTCTATTACTTTATTGTATAGAGAAAAGGACCCCCCCTGGAGATTCATAGTGCGACCTAGAGAGCCCCACAACCCCCCCCCCCCCCCCCCCCCCCCCCCCCCCATTTATCTTCCTACGCTCCTTCGCCTCCTTCTGCACCCCCTTTCTTCTGCCTCGTGCCTTCCTTTCAGCCCCCGCTGCTCTTGGTCCCCTTGGTTTCTTCACTCTCTCTCCCTTCTGCGCGGCTGCGCTTGCCTCTGCCTCGCCCTCCTACTGTGCTTGCTTTCCCCGCCCCCTCTCTCTGCCAGTGCGCCGCCCCCCCTTCCCCGTCTCTGCCAGCACACACCCCCCCTCCCCTCTCCACCTGGCACCTGCCTTTCCCCCCTCCACCTTCGCCTCTCCAACACTTCTGTGTTTTTCATCTCTCAGTTTTCTATCTCATTTCCGCTGCACATTCTGACATGGTATCAGAGCCCCAGGTGGCTTGAAGCTTTGGAGACAGTGAGAGCTTGTGGGCTTGCTGTTTTTTGGTGCTGATTGGAGAGTATTTGGGCTGTTTGGGATGTGGAGAAGCAGGTAGAAGGCGGGCGTCATTGCTGGACAGCTACCTTGCAAGAAAACGCAGCCTCCTCCTGCCCACCCTCCCTTCACAAGACCATGTGAACCCCCGACATGGCAGATTTGCTCGAGATGGCGGAGAAACCTGTGAAGATCCCCATCCTCCTAACATTCCCGGTGGACCGAAAGTTGGATGGGAACAACTATGGCATCTAGACGGTGACGATGGAGTCTATTTTGGAGTGTTATGATTTGGTTGATTTCATCATGGTTGGAGTTCCAAGGCCAGATTCGAAGGAGGAGGAACTTTCACTTTCAACTAAGAAAGAGGGGGAGGCCCACGCATAGTTGTGGGATCGTGTCAATGCCTGTGTGCATTCTTTCATCTTCCTCAACTGCACACCCCAAGTGATCAATCATATCAAATATATGACACTGGCTCGAGGGATTTGGTAGCACTTGGCCTCTCTGTACAATCGGATATCACCCATGAAGAGAGTTTCCTTGGAAGTGCAGATATGAGTGATGAATCCTGCAAAGACTTCGATGATGCGGGAGCACATCAACAAACTCTAGGCTCTTCAACAGGAGGTTCTTCAAGCTGGGAAGGAGATATCATCAGAGGACATGGCCATCACCCTGTTGTCTCATCTGTCCTCTCAATACTCAACTTTCTATTCTTCTTTGATCACTAGTGGCAGGCTTAGCACCATTACTTGGGAGGAGCTTGTGCCGATGATATTGGAATAGGAGGAGCGGTTTCTGAACCCTCCATAGGGCGGAGGTTCTGAGGCTTTGACTGGCCAACGGTCGAAAGGCCACAGAACAACAACAAGGGCAAAGGGAAGCCTTCACAAACAAAGTCTTCTCAGGAGGAGCCCGACTCGGATCGTGGCCAAGTGGACCTGTAACCATTGTGGCCAGAAGGGTCACTATTGAAGGAAATGTCCTCAGCGGAGCACCGAGAAAGGTGCAAAATTTCTTAGCTGCAGCCGTAAAGACTCTAGCTTTTGCGTACTTGGAGATTATGGACACCGGAGCTTCATCCTCTTCAAGCAGGGAGGCGGTTGGCGTTGGGGGTACTCGGGAGTGGATTTTGGACAGTGGTGCTTCTAGGCACACGACTCCTTCCTGAGAGTTGTTATAGGATCTTCGAAGGCAAACATGTCACATCTTTATTGGTGATAAATCCACTATCCTGATTCACAATGAGGGCACGTTGGAGATCGTTCTTGATGGCAGAGGGGGGAAGCATTCCTCCCGAGTTCTTTACGTCCCATCTCTTAGCTTTTATCTTTTGTCCGTGCATGAGGTTTGCAAGACTGGCATGCGGGTGGAGTTTGAGGAGCATTTAGTTGCTATTCAAGACAAAGCAATAAGCCAGGTTGTTTGGGAAGGCGGAGTGGAGAATGGGATTTATAGACACTCAGCACTCTCTTCTCTTATAGGTACTCAGATCGGTGATTTGTGACATCTTCATTTTGGCCACTTGAATGTGGACTGCGGAGGGCTTTCTGAGACTAGATGGTGGATGGCTTGCCAAATGTTGGCAACATGCAAGGACATTGCAATTCTTGCATTCGTGACAAAAGTCAGACAGAGGAGCATTTACAGGTGAACTATGCATTGATGTCTCGTATCAAGAGCCTACTTCAGTTAAGGAAGCTCTTTCCCAGGAGACTTGGAAGAAAGCCATGTGAATGGAACTTGAAGCCATCGAGAAGAATGGAACTTAGGATTTGGTACCAAGGTTGTCAAAACGGTCAGTCATTGGTATCAAGTGGGTCTACAAGACCAAGTATACGTCCGATGGGTCCATGGACAAGCACAAGGCAAGACTTGTGGCTAAGGGCTATGCTCAGCGGCCAGGTATCGACTATGAGGACACTTTTGCACCGATAGCTAGGATGACCATGATTCGGACACTTCTTGCCCTTGCCTCTTCTCAGCAGTGGCTGTCATGGCCCTGTGAAAATGGAACAGTACAAGTGTGGGCATGGTGGTTGCAGAGTCAGAATATTTTATGATTCACATGGGGGGTGCCCGGACAGAGTTTAAGATGTGTGGACATCCCTAGGTGTGAAGGGGGGAACTAGAAACATTAAGCTTTAATGTTTATTAAAGTTTGCCCCTAGGCCTTAGTGGCCCTAGGAACTTATTAAAGTTTGGGGCCCTAGGGATTAATTTGGGGGAGAGTCACTCCACTTTTGGAGTTTTCTCTCTCTTCTCTCTCTCTCTCTTCCCTTTTTGGGAGTCGTGGAGCAAAAGAGAGAATTGAAGCGTGGAAAAGCAAAGAAGCTCCAAGCGGCTGCTGAAGACCAGTTTTGCTGCTGTTTTCTGTTGGCTGTGAGCTGTAACAGGCCGTACAGTGGCCGTACAGTGCTGTACGACTGCTGGTTTTGCTGTGGACAGAGGAGCGCAGGGCTGTGGGACTTTTTCACTGCTGGACTGGCTGCGCAGAGGACCTGTACAGGCTGTACAGTCAGTTTTTCAGCAAGTACACATTGTACAGCTGCCGTACAGTGTACGGGCAGCAAGGTACAGCAAGTACAGTTGCTGCAGGAGTGCAGATAGGTGCTGGACAGGTGCTGGACAGGCCTGGTTACTCAAATTCAGGCGACCAGAATCAGGACAGCCGACTGTTTGTTCAAGTACAACTCCTGGCACGTACCCCGAGGCGGTACAGACGGGTACAGTGCTGATTTTCAGATCTGTATTTTTCAAGGACAGCATAAGAGTGGACATCAGGAGGAGGATACAGGCAAGTACAAGCACACGTGTGAAGCAGGGTTGTGGATACAAGTGCCTGCAAGTACAGATTGGTGCTGTTGCTTCCTCCAGTGTTGTTTCACGAGCTGAACTTGGTAAGCTCTGTTTCTGTTCATCTATCTCTCTTTCTACTGCTTGATGTCTGTTGCAGATATGTGTTATCTGGCCCCTTGTGAGAGGAGGGGTATGGCAGATTGACAAGGGTTGAGACAGAGATTGGACAGCACATGTATGTTTGAGCTGAGAAGATGTATCATGCACTTGAGTTATGCCAGATGTATGCCCATGGCTGGCCTGCTTAGTGATCTTGGCTGATCAGAGGGAGGCACAGTGTGTTATTGTGGAACACAGATCTGTGTGCATAGATCCTCTGTGCTGAGAAGGATTTGTGGGCCGTCAGATTGGACTTACAGGTGTAAACTCTTGGCTGATCTTTGTGTTGTACTCAGCCATTCATTTTATTATAATTGAATAAAGAAATACCGCAAGGGGCGCCAAGCTTTGGGGCCAACAGGTGTCGCTGTGTTTTCAGATTTGGGCACTCTAGCTCCAATCTGTGTTTTGTTTCTCATCTAGACTACAAGTGGACGGGTGATTGCTTCTACCGCACTCTGGTTTTCTATCAGAGGCCGGTTTCAAGGTTCCGTTGCCGGGACCAATCATCAACTTTCTGAAGGGGGTGAGCTCGTGGTTGCTTTGAAGAAAGCCATCGCTGAAAATTCAGCAACCATGTCTGATACAGAGGATGAGTACTTCTATCATGAAGAAGAAGAGCAAGAGACTTCTCCTGAAAGAGATGTATCTGAGGATATTTTTGCAGGAGAACAGGCTGCAGATGTTGAGCCTTATGAGGATGTAACACAGCCAGAAGATGTGCATGGTAAAGAGGATGATGATGCTCGGTTCAAAGATCGCTTGGCTAGTGTTATGGATACTTTTATGCAGCTCACTCAGAGCGAGAGATTTGCTGAATTTTTGAGATCTCGCACAGAGCCCCGCACAGAGCCCCAGAAAAAGAAGAAGAAGGTTCGTTCGAAGAATCTTCCTCAGGGTCATAGTGGTGCCATCCCACAGGAACCATCTTTTGGCCAGTTTCCGAATATGCAGCATGCTTATGGTGCAAACTCTCAGAGTTCCTTCTATGGACAGCCACCTATTCCTCAGCAGAATATGCATCCAGGTTATCTTGGTGGTGGCTCGGTGTTCCAATCCATGACTGGGGGTTACCCTCAGGGAGGCATGGGTATGTATGGGCCTTTTGGAGCCAATTTTCAGCCTGGCATGCAAGGGAATATGTATGGTGGTATGCAGTCCGGTATGGCTGGAAATATGTTTGCAGGCATGCAACCTGGGATGCAAGGCAATATGTTTGGTGGCATGCAGCCAGGTATGCATAATGGAATGTATGGAAACATGGCTGGAATGTATGGTATGCCTGGCATGGGAATGGGAAATGTTGACCCAATGATGGGTATGAATGTTGGGGGTAGCAATCTCACGAAACCACTTCCATATGATAATCTAACGCCTATGGGAAAGGCGAAGGATTACAAGGAAGGGGGAGCTGCAGTGAAGTTTGACACTTTCAGTGGGGCCAAGGATAAATTGAAGGCACTTACCTTTTTACAGCAGTTTGATGCTGCTTTTTCTGGTGGGAATTACACAGAGTCCTCAAAGGTGAGGAAAGCTGCCACTTTTCTCAAGGGCAATGCTTTGCAGTGGTGGTCTACTCTTCTTTTGCAGGGCATAGCACCCACCACGTGGGTCCAATTCAAACAGGTTTTCTCTTCCGTATGGCTCACATCTACATTTGAGGTGGATGTTATAACCGCATGGCACAAGCTGGATGCTTCAAAGTGTGATAGTTTGGAGGATTATAACAAGAAGTTTTGGGAAGCTCTACTCCCAGTGACTTCTTATCGTGCTGTGCCATTATCTGAGCAGGTAGAGAAGTATTGTTGTGGGCTGCCCAAGGAGGTACGAGATTATTGTATAAAGACAAGAGTAACGAACATGTCACAGATGATTGAAAATGCTATGACAGCTAATGCGTTACTCACAGGTGGTTCATCTAGGTTTAAAGGCAGTAAGAAATTGGGCAAGAAAGCTGAAAAATTTGGGCATGCTTCTCGTGATACTAAAGGGTCTTCAGAGACAAAGTATAAGAAGTTGCCAATGCCCAAGAGGACTTCTGAGGAAAGACAGGCTTTGAGAGATGCTCAAAAGTGTTTTTACTGTACTGAAGAGGGGCATATGTCATTCAATTGTCCCAAAAGAACGTCCAAAAAGGACCCTGACAATAAAGGAGAGCCCAAGCCAAAGAAACCAAAGCCTTCTGCAGGCTTAGTTCCTGATCTTGTGGGGGAGCAGCTAGGCTGTGAAGCTACAGAGTTGTGCAGGGCATGGGGCAAAGTGAGAGATCAGAATGCTTTGATCTTCTTTGACACAGGTGCTAGAGCCAACTTCATTTCACCAGATCTGGCTGGCCGATTGGGGATTCGCGCAGAGGAGATGGGGCCGTTACATGAGGCAAATATGGCTTGTCCAGGGTATGCAGAACCCGTTACTCCTATTATTGGGAAGCTTCGGCTTCATTTGCAGGGTTATGTGGACAGCGAGGAGTTCTTCATCATGCCTTTGGATGGCTGTGATGTTTTGTTGGGGATGCCATGGTGCCACAGGGTACATGCGGTGGTGGATACTTACAATAGGAAAATTACTCTGACTCATAGAGGGAAAGAGCATGTATTGGATGTAAAACTCAAAGGGGAATCTGTTCCTATTGTATCCGCTTCGGCGATTTCATCAGTAATGAAAAAGCATCTTTCCGCGTACTTGATTTATGTAAAGGATGCACAGGATGATGAGTCTAAGTCTAATTTGTCAATGTTAGATAAGGACAGGGCTGATTTCTTAAGTGGGTTTCAAGACTGTTTTTCCGAGTCATTGCCAGGAGAATTACCTCCTGAGAGGCCAGAAGATCATGCCATAGATCTGATTCCTGGTAGTACTCCACCGAATAGACCGCCGTACCGTGTTAGTGCAGCCCAACAGGAAGAGATTATGAGTCAGGTGCAGGAGCTTTTGAATAAAGGGTTGATACAGCCTAGCTCATCACCCTTTTGCTCACCTGTGCTCTTAGTGCAGAAGAAGGATGGTTCTTGGCGCATGTGTATTGATTACAGGGCACTGAATAAGAATACCATCAAGAATCGATTCCCCATACCGAGGATCGATGACATCCTGGACCGCTTACAGGGCTCCACAGTTTTTAGTCGTATTGACTTGAAAAGCGGGTATCATCAACAGATACACATTAGACCCGAGGATGTGCATAAGACAGCATTCCGAACCACGTTTGGGTTGTATGAGTTCTTGGTTATGCCCTTTGGTTTGACGAATGCGCCTGCCACATTTAACAGAATGATGGACAGGATTTTCAGGCCTCATAGAGAGTTTGTGGGCACATTCTTTGATGATATGATTGTGCATTCACAAACTGAGGAAGAGCATAGAAGGCATTTGGCCATTGTGTTTGCAGAACTCAGAAACCATAGGTTGGTGGTTAATGGCAAGAAGAGTGAGTTTTTCTTGCAGGAGATACATTTCTTGGGGCATATTGTGTCTGGTCATGGAGTCCGTATGGATCCAGCAAAGGTGGAAGCAATACTTAATTGGCCAGCTTTGAGGACCGTGCATGATGTACGCAGTTTTCTAGGATTGTGTTCCTATTACAGGCGGTACATACGGCACTTTGCTGAAATTGCTTCGCCTCTTCATGCTTTGATGAAGAAAGCAACTCCGTTTAGATGGGCTGATCGAGAAATTACAGCATTCAAAAAGCTCAAAGAAAAGCTTACTTCGGACCCAGTATTGGTGTTACCGGACCTCCGAAAGGCTTTTGTTGTCCAGTGTGATGCATGTGGAAGTAGCATTGGTGCAGTTCTCATGCAAGAGGGACATGTGATAGCCTATGAGAGTAGAGTTTTGCAAGATGCTGAGAAGCATTTACAGGTGTATGAGAAAGAGATGTTGGCTGTAATTCACGCTCTTTCTACATGGAAACACTACTTGCTTGGGGCTGATTTCACTGTACAGACAGATCATCAGACCTTGCGTTACTTCCTCACGCAGACTAAGCTTTCAGAGAAGCATATGCGTTGGGCAAACTTTTTGTCAATGTTTCACTTCCAGATTGTGCATGTGGAAGGCAAAAAGAATGTAGTGGCAGATGCTTTGTCACGCAAGCCACAGGTCTCGGCAGTTTCACTTGCTTATCATCATGAGCTTGATGAAATGAAAGAGCAGTATGCCCATGATGAGGATTTTGAAAGGTTGTATGATCAGATGTTTGAGGGTCAGCGGCATGAGCATTACACTCTCAGAGATGGGTTTTTATTGATGCATGGCAGACTGTGTGTTACCAGGCCATTGCGACTCAAGGTTATGATTGAAAGTCATGCTCCACCGTATGCAGGTCATAGAGGTATTGACGCCACGGTAAAAGCAGTGGAGACTTTCTTTTATTGGCCAACCTTGAGAAGAGATGTTGATGCCTTTGTGAGGCAATGCATCGTATGTCAGAAGGTAAAGTTTGACCGTCAGAAGACACCAGGGTTATTACAGCCTTTACCTATTCCGGATAGACCTTGGGAGAGCATTGCCATGGATTTTGTATTTGATCTTCCACGGACACAAACGGGAAATGATGGCATCTGGACTATCATATGCAGGTTCAGTAAGCAGGCTCATTTCATTCCCGTGCGGAAGACAATTAAAGTGGATCATATGGTGAAGTTGTTCATGGCGAACATCTTCAAGTATCATGGCTTGCCTACGTCTATCATTAGTGACCGTGATCCACGGATGACGAGTTTGTTTTGGAGAGGGTTGTTTGACAACATGGGTACAACTCTCAAGTTTTCATCGTCATTTCATCCACAGACAGATGGTCAGTCAGAAGAGGCTAACTCTACAGTGTTGGATCTTCTCAAGTGTTATGTGTCAGAGCACAAGCAACAATGGGAAAAGTATCTTCCTTTGGTGGAGTTTGCATATAACAACACTGTACATAGCTCGACAGGCAAGGCGCCTTTTGAGATTGTAGAAGGAGGGAAGAAGGTACCGCCCATTTTGCATACAAAGGATAAGATATTTGAGGCTGATCAGTATGTGGAGAGCTTGGATGAAGCTTATCGGAGAGTTAAGTTGGCCCTCCAGAAAACTCGGCAGAAGCAAAAGAAAGCCGCAGACCGTCATAGACGTGATTTACAGTTTGCATTGGGTGATTGGGTTCTTTTGCGCTTTGAAAAGGCTAGACTCAAGAAGATGAAGGGTAAAGAGCGCTTATTCCCTAAGTTGAGCATGCGATATTATGGGCCTTTTCAGGTTTTGGAAAAGATTGGTGAGGTAACCTATCGATTGAAGTTACCAGATCACTGGAGGATTCACAATGCTTTTCACGTGAGTCTTCTTAGACCTTTCCGTGGGGATGTGCCTGAGGATGTATCAGATGAGGCTCAGCCGGAAGTTGAGGAACTTGATGAGGTTCTGATTCCAGAGCAGATACTGGCACATAAAGAAGGAAGGTACGAGGTAAAGTTTCCCGTCGCTATCTTGTGAAGTTCAAGAACTATTCACCGATGGATGCGAAGTGGATGGAGGAAGGTGACTTAACAGATTCACCTCAGGTTTTGCAGCTTTATCTCGATGCTTTTGAGTTAGAGCCGACTCTTATTGTGGCTCATTCAGGTTCAGCAGAGCATGGGTCTGGAGCATTACCTGATGCTCAAGAGGGGGGTAGCACCTCCACTCCCTTGATACAGACAGGCTCAGATGACATCTAGAGGTCGCTTGGTGCAGTTTTTATCTCACCCGAAGGTACTGAGGCTGACAGTACATCTGTTTATGGGACTTCTATGATATATGTGTACTAGTCACATGGAGATTTTTGTGGATATGTATGGTTCACAGTGGTATACAACTTGGACTATTACTATGCCATTGGTTTGCAGTGAATGTTGATACATGTGTATGGCTCAGAGAGATTGGGACGCTGATCTTGCCATATTGTATATTTCACTTTGGATATTTTGATGCATCACCAGAATGCAATCGAGGACGCTTGCCATTTTTCAAGAGGGGGGTATGTCATGGCCCTGTGAAAATGGAACAGTACAAGTGTGGGCATGGTGGTTGCAGAGTCAGAATATTTTATGATTCACATGGGGGGTGCCCGGACAGAGTTTAAGATGTGTGGACATCCCTAGGTGTGAAGGGGGGAACTAGAAACATTAAGCTTTAATGTTTATTAAAGTTTGCCCCTAGGCCTTAGTGGCCCTAGGAACTTATTAAAGTTTGGGGCCCTAGGGATTAATTTGGGGGAGAGTCACTCCACTTTTGGAGTTTTCTCTCTCTTCTCTCTCTCTCTCTTCCCTTTTTGGGAGTCGTGGAGCAAAAGAGAGAATTGAAGCGTGGAAAAGCAAAGAAGCTCCAGGCGGCTGCTGAAGACCAGTTTTGCTGCTGTTTTCTGTTGGCTGTGAGCTGTAACAGGCCGTACAGTGCTGTACGACTGCTGGTTTTGCTGTGGACAGAGGAGTGCAGGGCTGTGGGACTTTTTCACTGCTGGACTGGCTGCGCAGAGGACCTGTACAGGCTGTACAGTCAGTTTTTCAGCAAGTACACATTGTACAGCTGCCGTACAGTGTACGGGCAGCAAGGTACAGCAAGTACAGTTGCTGCAGGAGTGCAGATAGGTGCTGGACAGGTGCTGGACAGGCCTGGTTACTCAAATTCAGGCGACCAGAATCAGGACAGCCGACTGTTTGTTCAAGTACAACTCCTGGCACGTATCCCGAGGCGGTGCAGACGGGTACAGTGCTGATTTTCAGATCTGTATTTTTCAAGGACAGCATAAGAGTGGACATCAGGAGGAGGATACAGGCAAGTACAAGCACACGTGTGAAGCAGGGTTGTGGATACAAGTGCCTGCAAGTACAGATTGGTGCTGTTGCTTCCTCCAGTGTTGTTTCACGAGCTGAACTTGGTAAGCTCTGTTTCTGTTCATCTATCTCTCTTTCTACTGCTTGATGTCTGTTGCAGATATGTGTTATCTGGCCCCTTGTGAGAGGAGGGGTATGGCAGATTGACAAGGGTTGAGACAGAGATTGGACAGCACATGTATGTTTGAGCTGAGAAGATGTATCATGCACTTGAGTTATGCCAGATGTATGCCCATGGCTGGCCTGCTTAGTGATCTTGGCTGATCAGAGGGAGGCACAGTGTGTTATTGTGGAACACAGATCTGTGTGCATAGATCCTCTGTGCTGAGAAGGATTTGTGGGCCGTCAGATTGGACTTACAGGTGTAAACTCTTGGCTGATCTTTGTGTTGTACTCAGCCATTCATTTTATTATAATTGAATAAAGAAATACCGCAAGGGGCGCCAAGCTTTGGGGCCAACAGGTGTCGCTGTGTTTTCAGATTTGGGCACTCTAGCTCCAATCTGTGTTTTGTTTCTCATCTAGACTACAAGTGGACGGGTGATTGCTTCTACCGCACTCTGGTTTTCTATCAGAGGCCGGTTTCAGTGGCCGGTGTATCAGATGGTTGTTAAAACTGCGTTCTTGAATGGTGACTTGCAGAGCAGGAGGTGTATGTTGAGCAACCTCCGGGCTTTGAGGTTCCGGGATCAAAAGGTATGCTTTACAGGCCGCGGAAGGCCTTGTTAGGTCTTAAACAGGCTCCCAAGATTGGAAGCAGGAGATTGATTCTTTCTTTCTAAGAAAGGGTTTTTGGAGATCCGAACTTGTATCTCTTTCGGGAACGCGGTATGGTCACATTGATTCTTCTCTATGTGGATGATCTTATTCTCACTGGCAGTCATTTGGAGCACATAGTTGTGACGAAGGCTACCTTGTCAGAGGAGTTTGAGATAACGGATTTAGGCTTCATTTCTTTTTGGGACTGGAGATTTGGTAGGCCCAAAGGGGGTTCTTTGTTTCTCAACAATGGTATGTTCATGAGTTGTTGGAGGCCTATGTTCATGAGTTGTTGGAGGCCTTTGGGATGGAAAACTGCAAGCCTATTTCATCTCCGATGGACCCGAATACCAAACTTACTGTACATGATCCTTGTGAGCAGGTTGATGCCTCTTTGTATCGGAAACTTGTCGGTTCATTGATTTGGTTGTTGAACACCAGATTGAACTTGAGTTTTCCAGTCCAAGAATATGATAACTGTCCAATAGACCCACCAATAATTGACCATTACAAGGATGGGCTGTTTTAGAACATCCCGAAATGCGTGAAAGAACAACACCATACGCCCATCCCATCATGGGGACTTCCATTTACCCAAATTTTTAAGAGCATCATCGAGTTCTTCCTCGGTAAAAGATGCATCCATACTAGCTGCCTCATATGGTGTGACTATAGGCTGAACATACTGCAAGAGTTCATGACGTGCATGGCATACTTCCTCAAAAGGGGGCTGAGGGGGGGGGGCAACAAAAATGCCTACAAAATAGTGATGACAAACATCAACAAGTTGTGCTTTGTTACATGTCCAAGTTCCATTAAATAGTTTCACTCTTGCAATAAAGTGTTGTTGTCTAGATGTGTGCAAATTTTTAAAAAAGGATTTGGAAGAACAACCTTTGTCAAGAAGCAACTTTTGTCAAGCTCGCGTTTCTTGTTCAACTTGCGAGCTACATTTTGGTAAAGACAATGGTTGGTCTATGTCAAAGGTTTCAATTGCCTAATTTCAATGTATTCTTGCAAGGCTGATTTCGCATCCTAGCATAAGAGGATGGGCAGTGGCATGTACCATTTGTATAAAGTGGGCATGCGATAGATAACTGTTATTTACCATCAATACCTTCTGTCATGCAAAGCACGGTCATGGGTCGACATACCAAAATGAAGGCCAAACAATACAGGGGGCATGATCCAAAAGCCTCAATGTATGATCAATCCACATTTTGCAGGTATATGCATCATATTGGGTAGCATGCAGAAGATACCATCTATCCAAACGTGCCGAGTAGCCTATAAGTACATTATGATGGAAAGTAAAGCCCGGTTGCTGAGGCATGAGATGTGTCCACAAATTGCATGCATCCAAAAGAGTCAGGGTTTGATCCCACACTTGTTTCTCAATGCGCATCATATGAGAACGATGAGACGAACTGTCAGCGTATGCACACGAATTGTTAAAGTCCCCTATATTAAAAGCATTTCATAGCTATAGATATGTTTGAAAAGACTGCCACATTGCAGCCCTTCTCATTGAAGTTTGTGAGGCATAGACACTCGCAAATTCATTCAGCTCACCATCAATCATACATTGCACAACAATCCATCTGCCATTGGGATCATTGTATGCCAATTGAGGTTGAAGTTCATGTCTAACCATGATAAGAGTACCAGAGAAAGCTTGCTTTCTTACATAGAAGATGTGATAACTAGAGAAAACCTCATGTCTACCAGCAAAAGCATGTTGGTTATGCTCTTGCAAACAAACTATATGTGCCTGCATTACATAGGACCAAAGGAGCCTCCATTTATTTGCATCACAGAGGCCCTTGCACATTATATGTAAAGCATTTGATTGGTATATACATATTTACACCACGTGTAAGAAAAACATGCTACCCTTCAACTTGCATGTCTGCCTGGCTCCCTGTATCACTATGCAATGTATAATCTGGAATATCATCATGAACGTTACTCGCATGTAAAAGATTGGTAGTGCCAGTAGATACATGAGGATTAGTCGGAGTGTGTGCAAACAAGGAGTCACCCCTCACAACTGTAGCCCACATTCTACCCACACCTCTTAACATTACCCGAGATATCAAGCACCCCATAAGTTTGCCCCACTATAGAGATTCCAACTATCCGATTACGAGACATGATAGGTCCCCATCTAAGAGGGACAATTTTCTTAGGTGTTTGTCATGCATTTGCCTCTTGTTTGGACTTTTCTCTTCCTTTTACAACAACAGGAGGGCTTGCCTTGCCAACTTTTGCTTTTCCCTTATCTAAGGTGACATTTGGGGCTTGCGCCACATTTTTCCCCTTTTGCTACTGCATGGGCACAACAGGAACAACCTCAGGAGGTGACATTGCCGCAACTAGTAGCTACAAGAGTACCAATGGACATTCTGATGCCATGTGTCTAAACTTTTTGTATGTGAAACAAGAGCCGGCAAAATTCCCCCATTCGAGCTTAAGAAAGCTTCCTGTGTCGGATATTTTGGCAGTGACACTCTTCAAGAAGGTTTTGCTGAGATCAAGAAAGCATGGGACAAGCTTGTCCCTGGTTTCAATTGTGGGTTCCTGATCAAGTATTAGTAGACCTTGTGATGAAACTTTCAAGGAGAGATGTGATCCTTTTTTTTCCTTGCGAAGATGCCTGCAGAACGGCTGCTATCAGGTTCTACTTACTTTTTTTGGACAATAGATGGTGCATGTGTACCCATGGGTGCCTGCGAATGATTATCAAAGCTTCGTCAAACAGATATGCCCTATGTGCATGCAAGTTGCGGAGCTTCCTATTTATATGCGCCATGCTTTACCTTTCTTAGCGGAGTCACTTGGCAAAGTGGTTTTCCCTCCTAGGTCTTCTAGGAGTGTCAATAGATTTTGCATCTTTTGGGATACTGATAAGCCAACTCCTTCCCAAGTGGCCATAAATGTTGAACTACCAGGATATCTCACACAAGAAGCTTTAGCAAATGGGGGAATTTTGCAGGCTCTTGTTTCACATGCAAAAAGTTTGGACACATGGCATCAGAATGTCCATTGGTTGCGAGTAATGTTCATGATGATATTCCAAGTTAAACATTGCATAGTGATACAAGGTGCCAAGTCGCCATGCAAGTTGAAGGGTAGACTATTTTGCATAAACATGCTATAAATATGTATATATTAATCAAATGCTTTACATATAATGTGCAGAGCCTCTGTGATACAACTAAATGAAGGCTTCTTTGGTCTTATGTAAATACTATGCAACCACATAGAGTTTGTTTGCAAGAGCATAACCAGCACGCTTTTGCTGGTAGACATGGGTTTTTCTCTGGTTATAACATCTTCTATGCAAAAAAGCACGCTTTTTCTGGTACTCTTATCATGATTAGACATGAACTTCAACCTCAATTGGCATACAGTGATCCCAATGGCAGCTGGATTGTTTTGCAATGTATGGTTGGTGAGCTGTATAAATTTGCAATGGTCTATGCCTCGCAAAATTCAGCGAGCAAGGCTACAATGTGGCAGTCTTTTAAACATATCCATGACTATCAAATGCTTTTATTATAGGGGATTTTAGCAATTCACCTACTTATGCTGACAATTCGTCTCATCGTTCTCATATGATGCGCATTGAGAAACAGGTGTGGGATCAAACCCTGACTCTTTTGGATGTATGTGATTTGTGGACACATCTCATGCCTCAACAACCAGGCTTTACTTTCCATCATAATGCAATTATAGACTACTGGGCACGTTTGAACAGATGGTATCTTTTGCATATGATGCATATACCTGCAAAATGTGGATTGATCATACATCGAGCCTTTCGGATCGTGAGCTTGTATGGCTTGGGTTATATTTTTGGTATGTCGATCCATGACTATGCTTTACATGACAAAAGGGAAGGTTGTTGATGGTAAATAACAGTTATCTATCGCATGCTCACTTTATACATATGGTACATGCCTATCCTCTTATGCTTCACATGAGAGAGGATTTGGATGTTGCTTAGGTATGGTTTTGTGATGTGCATGCAGGCTGTCATTCAAGATTATGGTGGATGGTATATGGGGGAAACTAGGATGCGGGTGGCTTATGCAAAAATCAGCCCTACAAGAATACACTAAAATTAGCCAATTGCGACCTTTGACAGTTGATAAGCAGCAGAATATGGCACATGCCAAACATGTCTTGACCAAAATGATGCTGGCAAGTTGAACAAGTGGCAAACTCAAGCTTAACAAAAGCCGCTTCTTGACAAAGGTGTTATACCAAATCCTTTTTTTAAAAATTATACACATCTAGACAAAAGCACTCTATTGCAAGAGTGAAACTATCTAATGAAACTTGGACATGTAACAAAGCACAACTTGTTCATGTTCGTCATTACTAAATTGCAGACATGTTTTCTGTCACTCAGCCACCTTCTAGGGAAGTACTCTTGCACATCATGAACTAACAGTATGTTCAGCCTATAGTTGCACTCCATGAGGCAACTAGTATGGATGCATATTTTATTGAGGAAGAACAGGATGAGAAAAGCAAAAGCTCAAGTTGCTTTTGTGGAAGATTATATAAACCCCTTAAGTGGGCTTCTTGCCACACATCTCTCAAGTTTTCAAGCTCTCAACCTCTCAAGCTCTCAAGCTCTTTCTTGTGCAAGATCGAATTTTCTCTCAACTTGCCCTCTTCACGATGTCGACCCAAGAATCCGAGTTAGAGCCCCTTATCGAACGCGAAAGCTTGCCGGCACGGAAGATACTGATGCCGATCTTTTTGACGATTATGTGTCCAAATCAAATTTCCAAGAGTTCAAAGTTGCTCTCGAAGCTGCTTCTTCGGAACGTCAGGCACAAATCGCCGCGCAGATGCAAGCTTTGCAGAACTCCATCTCTCTTTTGACCACTACCCTATCTACTCTTTCGGGTATGGATACCTTGGCCTCTGCTTTAGGCCCCAACATTACTCCGGCACAGTTCGGGGGCGAGCAAAAGCAGTGTACCAAGGAGATCGTGGACACTTGGCTACATAAGTGACAAGTCCATTTTCAGTTTCATCCATATGATGATGGGAAAAAGATCGAGTTAGCAACAGATTTCCTCTAAGGCAAAGCTTTGCTTTGGTGGAAGGAACTCAACCCTAAGCCAATGACTTGGGCACAATTCGAAGAGGTCTTCAAGAAGGAATTCCTCAAGAAAGAGGATGATTATGATGTTGTTGCCCGGTTTACAGCTTTGACCATGACCTCGCAGCACCTCACGTATGAGGTCTGCCTCCAGAAGTTTAGGGACTTGCAGATGAAAGCTACAAAGATGGATTCCACAACTCTTTTGGAGTTCTTCGTAGCCGGTTTACCAGACTCATATCGTTTACAGGTTAAAAATAACAAATGCAAAACTTTGGACGAGGCCATTCATTCAGCTCGTATCTATGATGATACAATGGTCTCTTCCAAGTCTAAACCCGTTACCGAGCAGGGAAACAAGCACAAAAGAAAGTTCTCCGCACCAATGGCCAACACGACTGAAGGAAAGTCTTCGGACCAACCTTCGAAGAATTCAAGTTCGACACCAGCGAAGAAGAAACGACTCCTTAAGGCTTTGAAGCTCAAGAAGAAGGGACATTGTTTCATCTGCGAAGAAAATGGACACATGCGTAGCGAGTGCCCGAAGCAAAAGGGTGCAAAGACCAACGCAGGACCCAAGCCAAAGGCAGCTAATCAATTGTCTTTGACAAATACGTCAGTTTTACTGTACTCTCGCCCTAGTACATGTTCTGATTGTCTGTTCAACTCTAAAGTTTTTGGCTTGCATGATCTTCTCCGAGTTTATGGAGAAGTGAACGGCCATAGAATCCACATTCTTCTAGACCCTGGCAGCTCACATAACTTTGTTAACTACAAACTTGTGCAGAAATTGAGTCTTGATACGTCACCCAGCAATCATAACTATGAGGTATGCCTACTTACGGGTCGGCAAGTATGGGATCGAAAGGTGGAAATGCTACCAATCCAGATTCAGGACTACAAAGATACTCTGGAATGCTATATTATGCACCTAGAACATGTAGACTTGTTATTAGGGATTGAGTGGTTTAAGACTCTTCAAGTCCAGATAGATTAGTCTAGTCATATTTTTTTCTTTTCAACTTAGGAACACCCAATATAGTATTTTAGGTGATTGTATACATCCCTCTCGGGGACCTCTTGTAAATACAGTTGATTTTGGAAATATAATGGATTCTTCTTTGTATACTGCTTTCCATTGTGTATTGATTCCACTTTCTTCATTTCTCATACCTTCTATGGATGTCAATGAATTAAGTGTATTTGAAAGCAAAGAATTACAGAAGATACTTGATTTGTTTCAAGATGTATTTCCTAAGGAACTGCCATCGGCGGGCTTACCTCCTAAAAAGGCAGTAGATCATCGTATTGACTTGATCCCTGGTGCGCATCCTGTTAGTATTCCACCTTACAAGATGAGCCAAGCTGAGGAAGATGAGTTGGCTAAACAACTCGAAGCTTATCTGAGGATGGGACAGATCCGTCCAAGTAAATCACCTTGGGGTACACCTGTGTTGCTTAGGAGAAAGAAGGACGACTCCTGGAGAATGTGTATAGATTACAAGAGATTGAACAAGCTGACAATTAAGAACGGTTATCCTCTCCCTAGATCAAATGACCTGATTGACCGGTTAGCAGGAGCGAAATATTTCACGAAAATAGATTTACATACTGGCTATCACCAGATACGTATTCATGAAAGGCATGTCGAACGAACCGCCTTTCGGACTAGGAATGGCCATTACGAGTTTCTCGTATTACCTTTTGGGTTAACCAATGTTCCAGCCCCTTTCCAACAAATGATGAACGATCCTTTTCGTGAACATTTAGGGAAATTTGTGGTGGTTTTCTTAGATGATATTTTGATATATAGTCGTACTCTTGAGGATCATGTTAGACACCTCACGATTGTCTTATCTATTTTACGACAGAATCGACTATATGCTAAGTTAAGTAAATGTGAGTTTTTTATGACAGACATCATTTACTTGGGACACAAGATCACTAGAGATGGATTGAGCATTGACTATGATCGAGTTCACAAGGTTCTGGACTGGCCTATACTAAGAACAGTGAAACAACTTCGTTCTTTTCTCGGTTCTGTTGTTTTTCTTTGGGAATCTGTGCAAGAGTACTCTCAGCTCACACTACCGATGATGTGACTGACGTGTTGAAAGGTCGTGGACGTAAGTCAAATCAGCCTATCACTTGGAATAACGATTTGGATATGGCCTTCAGACTTTTGAAAGATAAACTCAAGGAAGCACCTATCTTAGCATTACCTGATCCTAGTCGGCTTATGTTCTTGAAACTGAAGCCAGTGACTATGCCATCGGGGCTGCTCTATTTCAAGATGGTAGACCTCTTGCTTTTGAAAGTAAAAAGCTAGACGACACTCAATCTCGTTGGCTAATCCTTGAGAAGGAGCTTTATGCTGTGATTCATGCTCTCAAGGTCTGGAAACATTATTTATATGGCTCCAAGTTTGTGGTATTGATTGATCATCAGTCAATCAAGTATGTGTGTGATGCGGATGATTTGAGAGGAAGGAAAGTTCGAGGGCTGAGTTAATGCAAGATTTTGATTTTAGATTCGTTATCGAAAAGGGTCCATGAATAGTGTTGCAGATGCGCTTAGTCGAATTAGAAAGGTGAATACTTTGTCATTCACCGAGATTTCTACTGACTTATTTCAGTTATTGAGAGGGCTTTGCAGGACTGATAGTTATTTTGGTCCATTTTGGCAGAAGATCCAAGACGGGAGCTCACTGATTGACCAAGACTCAATGACTGAACAGCCTACCGTTCAGGCTGCAGGTGGCCAGTGGATGATTCGGAATGGTTTACTATTCCGTAATGACAAAATTTGTGTACCACAGACCTCGGACATTAGGTCCAAGATTCTTAAGGAGTGTCACGATACCCCTTCTGTTGGACACCCTGGGGTACACAGGACGCTATCGTTAGTGAAACACACTTTTTAATGGCCAAAGATGAAAGGGTATGTAGAAGATTATGTTCTCAAGTGTTAAGTTTGTCAAGCAAATAAAGCTGAACGCTTTAGACAGGCTGGGTTGTTGCATCCTTTGTTGCAAATCCCAGGTAATAAATGGAAAAGTATTTCCATGGATTTTATTACCGGATTGCCAAGAACACATCAAGGCCACGATTCTATTTGGGTTGTGGTAGATCGCTTGACAAAAATGGCTAGATTCTTACCGACCCGGAAGACTATTACAGCTATGCAATTAGCAAGGCCGTTTATCAAGCAATTGTTTAGACTGTACGGGTTACCGCAAGACATAGTCAGTGATAGGGACTCTAAGTTTACGAGTGATTTTTGAAAACTTGTTTTTGAGAAGTTGGAAACAACTTTGAATTTGAGTTCCTCAGATCATCCTCAATCTGATGGCCAGACTGAAAGAGTGAATCAGATTTTGGAGGATATGCTTCGAGCATATGTATCCAAAAGACAGAGTTCATGGGAGGATTATCTTCCTATGTTAGAATTTGCATATAGCAGTACTAAGCATACGAGTACAGGTTTTTGTCCTTTCATACTTATGTATGGTTTTCAACCTAGATCACTTGTTACAGTAGGATTCTCAGGACTTCAGCATGATGAAGCACGTAATTTTTTGCAAGATATGCAAGAAATGTTACAAGTTGCAAAAAGGAATCTATTAGAAGTGCTCAAGACAGAGACGGATTTAATTCTAATAGACATCGTTCACCCAGAGAGTTCTCTAAAGGAACGATGGTGTATTTGCGAGTTCCGAAAGATTCCGAGACTTTACACACAGGTCGATCTCCGAAATTATCCCCTAGTAGATGTTGTGGACCATTTCGTATTACACGACAGATTGATTCAGTTGCATATGAACTGGATTTGCCTTCTCATGTGAAAGTTCATCCTGTATTTCATCTAAGTAGACTTAAGGAAGTATTGGGTGGAACAGACCAGTTAGTTACTCCTCAAGAAATCATAGATGTTGAAGACATGACATTTGTTCCACACGAACCTAAAAAGATTCTTGGATTTCGTGAAAGAAGATTGCGTAATAGGCTTATCACGGAAAACAAGATCAAGTGGAAGGATCCTGTTGAGGAGGACGCTACATGGGACACATTGACTACTCTTCAGAGAGATTACCCTGGCTTTTTAGTGAGCTCAGGAGTGAGCTCTTAGAGGAAGGGGAGTATGCCATGTGCACAGTGTGTATCTACCGTGTGCTACACGCACGCAAGACTAGCTTCGAGGTTTGGGGAAGCTTGGAGCTAGGCAGGCGTCTAACGGGCGGGCGTCCAAGTGTGGACACCCGATGTACGGCCAAGAGCCTATAAAAGGGTGGCCAAGGTTAGTCATTAGTCATATAGAGTCTCGCGTGATTTGTGAGAGCTCTACGGTCTGGAGCCTGGATCTAGTGCAAACGTGCACCTGCTTCATGCAGCCGAGGCCGAAGGCCCGCGAGGGTAGCTTCGTGGCGGTACAAGACGTCGCAAGGTAGAGATTGGTCGGTACGTCCATCTAGTTAGCTCAGCTTGTGGCTCGGTGGGGACAGCCAAGTCTGTGGGCTTGCCCACAGCTGTCATGGTTGGGAGGTGAGTCAGGCCTGCACCCCCGTCTTGTTTGTTTGTTTATTTGCAGGTTTCGAGTCTCGTACCAGGAGCGTTCTACGAGGTGATCCTATGGGGATTTGACAATGTGGCTCAGTGGATAGTCTCCGTCCTAGAAAAAACATGCTATGCAAGGAGTTTTCTTTGGTGCTCGCGGATTTTATGAGGTCTTGCTTTCGGACAATGATGCAAAAAATTAGTTGTTGTAAATGTCTCCTGTTATGTTCAACACACAGATGGTGCATGTGTTGCCTTGGTTGCTCACGAGGGATTTCCAAAGTTTGATGAGACATAAATGCCCGATATGGGACAAGGTTGTCGACTTTCCCCACACGTGGAGACACTTGCTTCCTGGAATTGCGGGAGGATTGGGGAAAGTAGTTTTGCCCCCCCAAAATAAATGGAAACATGAATTGATTTTGCATCTTGTGGGATACTGACAAACCCACCCTTCCAGGTATTGTCATTGACTCAGGAGACCCTGTGATAGGAGAAAGGCCTTTCAAATTAAAATGGGGAAAATTTGCAGGCGCATGTTTCCAATGTGGGAAATTTGGACATATGCAGTGAGAATGTCCCGAACCGCAATTGCAACCCCCTCCCTTGGCTATCCCTAAAGAGCTAGATCTTGTTACAGCAAGGCACAATATCCAACAGAAGGCTAAATCGCCGAATGTTACACAAACTCAGACTAAGGAAAATGAAAAAGGCAAAGGAAACCAAGTCTCGATATCTCAGCCAGTAGCTCTAGCGTCTACCTTGAAACATAAGGGCAAAATGCAAGTTTCAAAGGCTTTGGAGGGTTGGACCTTGCCAAAAAAGCCTCTTAAAGCAACGCGACCAATAATTCAAAGAAACTATATGGTTCCTATGTCTGACGGCAAGCAACAAAATGTCTATGTGAATAAGGGAGATGATGGTACAACCATTGTTGATGCTTGGGCAAAAATTGCAAAAGACACAGATAAGGATGTCCTCACAGTTTCAGGACAGCATTCGTATCTTGGGGAGCATTCTGATGCTTATTTCCAAGATGATCTCGGTAATGATGTTTTGGATCCGGGTGATGTTCCCATGAACACCACCTGATGTCCTATAATTATAGTTTCATGGCCTTGTACATACACTGCATTGTATATACATGACTGCAACAATCAAATGCATGACACATAATGTCCGTGGGTTGTGCAAACCTGAAAAATGGCGACTTTTATGGTCTTATATTGCTAGCATGAAGCCACATGTGATATCTTTGCAAGAGCACAATCAACATGAATTTACTGGTCAATTGGGTTACTTTGCAGGATATGGTATATTTTATGCAGGGGATTACTCCGGTGTGCTTATCATGGTCCAAAATGAATTACACCCAACTCTTGCATTCAATGATCCAACTGGACGCTGGTTGGTTGTAAAATGTTTGTTACATGGGGAAATTTTTGAGTTTGCTACTACAGTCTATGCACACACAGCGTCAGCCAAGGCTGAAATTAGAGCTTATCCATGGTTGCATAATGCCTTTATCTATGGTGATTTCAATAATGCACCCTCGTTGGGAGAGAATTCCTCGGGGCACTCACATATGTTGGCTTTGGAAAAGGTTGCTTGGGCAAACATGGTTGGTGAAATACATGCACTAGATTTATGGCCACATGTCAAACGAAGGATGCCTGGCTACACTTTCTCACATTCGGGCATATTTTCTTACCGTGCTAGGTTGGACAGATGGTACTTGTTAAATGCAAATCAATATGATGAATTGTTTGCAAAATGTAGATTGACCATGCATTGCAACTATCAAATCATGCTCTGCTATGAATGGGTCTCTATTTTGGATTGCCAATAGATGATATGCCCTTGTATAACAAATGCCTGTTGCAAATAACAATAGCTATCTCTTACATGACCGCTTCCAACAAATGGTGAAGAATATCATACCTCCGCTAGCCGCTCAGATGTTTCAAAATCTAGATGTTGCATGGCATAGATTTGTGATCCGTATGCAAGCTGCTATTCAAGATTATGGCAAAAGCTTTTTGTATGAACAAAGGCAAACGGTAAGAGAAGCCAAAGTCAAATGTCAAGTCTTGCAAGAACTAGCTGATGCACGCCCATTACAACCTGCTGAGGAAGAAGGGCTAAAGAACAATTGGCTGCAAATGACAAGAGAAAACTAGAAAAATGGAAAGTGACAACCAGGGAGAAATACTTGCGGGATAAAGGTTGCTACTCTAGACAATTCTTTCCACAGCTTCATCATGCCCAACAAAAAGATAACATTAAGAGGGTTAAAATGGACAATGGAAGATGGACATCCACAAAACAAGAACTTGCACATGCATATGCAGCATTCTTTGCTGCTCAGCAGCCCCCTTCGCTGCAAATGCAGCCGCTAGGGAAGCCTTATTGGTTCATGTGCATCCAATACTGTCCCTGGATGATGCGAGTACTATGGAAATGCCCTTTACTGAAGAAGAATTATTGAATGACATGGAGAGATGGAAAGCCCCCGGTTGGGATGGATTAACGGTGGAATTCTTTTTGCAATTTTGGGACCAATTGAAAGTGCCGTTGCTGTATATGATAAATCTTGCATGAGAAAAATGGGAATTGCCTTCTTTCTCGAAAGACGGAATGTTAAAACTCTTTCCTAAAAAGAGCTTGTGTGAGTCTTTTGCAGATTGGAGACCCATCACACTCATGTCAGTGGCATACAAATTGGTTGCAAAAATGCTGGTTAACTGCCTCAAGGACTCTCTATACCAGTTTGCATCGGGCCCAATATGGGTTTAGACCTCGCAGACACATTATGGACAACATTGCAAATGCGTATATTGGCATTGAGTATGCTAAATATACAAAACAAGCTATGCTTCTAAAGCAAAATATTGAAACGGCTTTTGATACAATCCAATGGGACTTTGTGGCAAAAATCATGCGCCGTATGGGCTTTAGTCGCAAAATGAGAAATATTGTTTACTAGCTTTATCAAGATAGCCAGGCATCGGGCATTATGGATGGAGAACTCACAAAGGCATGGAGTTTAGGCAAATCAGTACGCCAAGGCTGCCCCTTGAGTGTGTTCCTATATGCCATTGCCGCGCATCCACTGCTTTTACATATGGATCACCTTCTCGCCATGCATACTTTGCATGGGCCGGTTTCGCCATCAGGTGATCAACTTGTGGGAGAGGCATATGGAGATGATTCCTTCTTTCTACCTAGAAAATTATCCGGATGGTCTCAACTTTGTAATGGAAGCACTTGACCTCTTCGCATGTGTTTTAGGCTTGAAAGTCAATTTTAGGAAATCCAAACTCTTGCCATTGAAAATTGATTTTGAAAATCTAGACCCTTAGGCTAAGGTCCCTTATATCATTTTTAATTAATTCCTAATGCACATTGGAGAATTTTTTTTGAACTTCTATTTCAGGGAAATATATTTTAGATATTAGGAGAACTTTTATATCTAAAAATATCTCAATATTGAATTACACCTCTCTCGAATTTTTCTTCTCTCTAGGCAAAAACAAGGAAAAACAATATTTTCTTGTATTTTGAAATAGGGAATGATTATAGGAAATTGAAGTAAAAGCTTATTCATTATTCATGCTGAGGAGGATCTTACATCCTCTCCCACTTGAAAAACGCGAGATGTCCTCATCTCACAAAGTGGGGGTAATTTTTTACCATCTCTTCTTCTTTCTCCCAAGTGGCGTCTTCTAGAGGAAAGAACTTCCACTTGACTAAAAACTCTCTGAGGACTCTGCTCTTGAGAACCTTCTCCCGAACGTCAAGGATTTCTTCATGCTGGAGTACCATTCTTGGCATGCTCATATATGGCCACGGCAAATAATTGAGCCTTCACAAATTGTGCGCTCAAGCCTCTCCCTCTTCCTCAACTTTCAAGGCTCTCCCTCTTGAGTCTTCCTCAAGCCTTCCCCCTCTTCCTCAAGCCTCTCCCTCCCTCTCCATTTCAGTACTCCCTGGATGCAACCCTCCCTCTCTCTCACACGGGCAGAGATTACCAGCTTATCAGGCAGGACTTGATTCAACTGGACACTAGGAGGACATGGGTACAGCCGACACACGAGCTTGGTACGAAGATGGCTTTCTATAGAGATCATCTTCTCCAGCTCACGCAGAATGGGTTTGTGATTAGACCCAGCTACATGGATACTCATCTTTCTCATGGGGTACGGTGTGCTATTGGTCAAATGCGCACATCCTCACACCAGCTAGAGATTGAGATTGGCAGATTCAGAGGAGTACCAGCTGAGGCCAGGATCTGTCAGTTGTGCCAGATGGAGCCAAAGATAGAGTTACATTACATATGTCACTGTCCAGTATATTATGAGATACGAGGCCGTTTTCACTGCCTGTTTAGAGAGGGTTTCGGACCACTTTCTAGAGTCATGAGATACCAAGATCAGAGATGCCTCGGATTATACTTGCTGGAGCTTCGTAGACATAGAGAGGGTCGCTTGAGAGGGAGGGGATCTGAGAGGGAGAGACACCTACAGAGGCAGATTACAAACTTCTTTCGACCAGAGATTGAGCAGTCCGGCCAGGAGGCATTGCAGCTAGCCGCACCAGAGGTACACTGATTGATCGGGCTATAGAGCTGGGGCAGTCCAGGTGCCCCAGGATGAGAGGCCCATCTCGACACTAGCGGAGACTACAACAGAGGATCAGGACCATACTGGCACGGCATGGGAGACGTCCAGTCAGAGTACTCACCATGGAGGACATTGAGGATATCCGCCATCGACCGATGAGAGACATCTTTGGATAGTGATGTGTATGATGCTTACCTTTGTTGCTGGAATTTTTCTCCCAGATTTTATCCATTAGGAGCTCCTAGTACCGTACTTTTACTCATAGTTGTTTCAGTTTCAATTAGTTGTTTAGTTGTTTTTAGCTTTTCTTACACATACATTGTATCAGATCCACCAATTGTTGTAACCTTTTTGGTCTCATAGGTCATTTTGGCCTTCTTAAGACGTTAATATATCATTTCATTTCTCCCTCTCTCCCCCTCTTCCTCAAGCCTCCACCGTATTTTTAAGTATTTTTTTAATGGACTGTACCTGCACCGTATTTTTATTTTCAAAATTTAGCGGTGCGTTCCGAGACCGTATTTGAACGTACCGTACCGAATCGAACTTTTCGTATCTGACAACTATGGTGCAATCCATACTCATTGCATATATTTAGTTCTTTTTACCTCTTCTGTTTTGGCCAAGGGATCGGATTGATGCCTTTGTGGAAAATATTAGAGTTCTTTTGGAAATCAAAACACCATAAGAAAGCACTTGGGCTATTGTCAATGGCAAAGCTATGTACTCCCCGTGTGCATGGTGGATTGAACATCCTCAACATACGTATACATGTCCTTGCACGGAAAGCTACTTTGTTGTAAGATTTTGCAGCACAGCGGCAGTCTTGGTCACGGATGCTGGTGGCCATGTGTGGTAGAATGAGATCCTTGGGCTTTGGTGACAGGACTACTACACACTCGGAGGTTGTGTTTGGTCATTTTGTTGGAAAGATACCTGGCTGCCCATACAGCACGCACCTTATTCAAGATTGGAAGAAAGTTTTACAGCATGTAACATGGAATGGCCGTGACATGGTGCAAGGGAATTCTTTGAGGGCTAAAAGCATACATTGGACTGCGGCTCTTGCTTGCCCATTGGCTTTCACACAGCCAAGGAAAGCTTTCTTCTTGGCAAAAAAGAGCATAATTGAGATCCATGATGTGGTGGACCACGTTGGAAACATTAAGTCCTTCCCTATGGCTCGACGTAGTTTTGGATTGGGTATGCATTATAGACCTTTGTGGCGTGAGATATATGAGTTTATGTCCCCCTTTGCACTAATACCACCGCTTTGTATGGATGACCGCCTGGCTAACTGGAAAGTTTTGGGGGTGCCTTTGGATATTATATTGGCTAAGAATTTATATATGAGGTTGTAGCCACCGCCACCATGGATTATGCATGTATGTAATGATCTCGAGGAGTGGTTTGCCATTGAAAGAACGCATGTTCCTTTGGAGATGCATGCTTGGAGTTCTCCCAGTGGGTGTGCCTCTGTACTCACGGTGTATTTGTGCCTCGTCATGCCACCGCTGTGATCAAACTCAGACGATGTTGCACCCTCTTTGGTCCTGACCACATTCCACACTGCTCCTGGCTAGGACAGGGTTTCAGCACCTTCTTTGGTCCTAACCACATTCCACACTGCTCCTGGCTAGGACAGGGTTTCAGCTTGCTTGCGCATTAGATTTCCCGTACACTTTTTTGGAAAACAGTTATGGATACTTGGAGTGCTAGCAGTTGCGCTCGGGCCTTATGCTACGTTCTTCTCCTAGGTACAATTCTGGGCTCTATGGACAATTTGGACCAACCGGAACTGATTCATGTTCAGACAGCATATGTCAAAAACACCACCTCCTCCTTCAGGCTCTCCTTGCGACAGACACTGCATTGTTGTTATGCGAGCCAAAATGTTGATTTGCAGACTTTCTCTTTCCTTTGACTGTTTCTGAGGAACTCTAGTATGGGTCCTTTTCGGACTCGCCATCGTACAATGCATATTTCTTCGTGGGTTTTCACCTCGCACTGAGGTTTCCCACTAGTAATATATCATTACTAAATATATATATATATATGCCATCGGTACGCATCCAATGCTCTTGTACATGGATAAGCTGTCAGAATGGCTTGCTACATGGAATTTCTGTGGGGAATGGAAACACGTTTGTCGCTCAAGCCTATGCCGATGATTCTTTCTTTTTTCCTCGGAACACAAAGCCTACTGTGAGCATTCTCATGCAAGCTTTGTCACTTTATGGGTTGGTTGTTGGGCTGAATATCAACTTCACAAAATCAAAGCTATTACCGCTGAAAATTACAATTGGCACAGATTAATCTAGCCAGGACAAATTGTGCCACCTAATCAGATAGTCAAACATGTTGGATATCCCATTGGATGGGAGGTCGCCCTTAAAGAAGAAACAAAATGGGTGAGGTAGAAGCTAGATCACGAAACTGAATATTGGAAGCTGTCTACATGGCCATTGCATGTACGTCTGCGAATAGTACAGTCTATAATCATGCCGTGTGTGCAATTCTATCTCCCTTTGCTTCCTTGGTCTTGCACACAGATTGATCTTTTCATGTCTAAAGTCCTGGGATGCCTGTGGAAAACAAAAGCAGACATAAAATCCCTTTGTCTGATGAAGCAAGGATTGGTTTTCTCACCTAAGATGCATGGTGAACTTAATATTCTCAATATCCCTTACCATGTCCTCGGGAGGAAGGCAATGCTTCTAGCTGATTTTGTGGCACAAACAAAGCCATGGGCTCGCATGTTGGGTAGTATGTGTGTCTCCATGCGTACAGAAGCATATGAACTTTGGGTCACCTATTTGATGATATAGTTTTTGGATAATTTAATGGCAAAATCACAGATTCTTCCTATGCTACTGCTCTCATTCCAGACTGGAAAGCTTTGTTACTCCACCTACATTGGTTGATCCGGCCCCCAAACCAAGGAAACTCTTTGACTATTTAGAGTATTCATTGAAGTACGGTCTTTGAAGTGCCTCTTCCATTATCCAAGCCAAGGAACGCCTATAACCTTTCTGTGCTTGGAATTCGCCACATATTGGATGTTATTGATGAGCATGGTATGGTTTTTTCGTTCCCTCAAGACTTGGGAGCGTCATTATGGAGATGATGCAACCATTGTAGCTAGTGTTTGCACTGCAAAAAAAAATCCCGACTCAAAGGCTGGCTTCTTGACAGGCACCTCCCTGGATATACACCTCTTCCTTTTCATCAGCTCACAGTTTCTAGGGCGTACAAGCTTCCCCCCCCCCCCCCCCCCCCCCCCCCCCCGGCCCGTTGCTGGATTCATGAGCATGCCAATCATCAATGGATGATGTCTAAATCCTTGCCTTCAGGGAAAGCGGCACTGAAAACGGATATGGAAGAGCAAATTGCCCTTGAAGCAACAATTGTTTGTTTTTTCGGTGGGGATTCTTTTGGCACACAGACACATTGCTTCAACCTCATGTAGGCGATGCTCTCACCTACGTGAGACAATGTCCCATCTTTTGTGGTACTTCTCCCACTCTCGAGCCCTCCTGGACAGATTGTTAGGGTACCTACGGGCACGATTTCCAAGCAAACTTTTTGGGAGAAAGATTTGGCTTTTTGGTCGACTCTCTCCACCATTGCCAGCTTATGCAGTCTTTCTGGATTGGACAAGATTCTGGGCAATCTAGACTATCTACCATGTCCGGAATCAGCTACTTTTTCCTATTGCTCATGTCAACCCTTTTTCCTTCTTCTGTACATCACTTTACCAGTCTCTCAAAGATTCTTTTGACCTTGGAGAACTCTCTTTTCCGCAGCTCGAGGTGTTTTCCCACTGTTTTGATCTGAGTCGTAGCTGTGCCACTCTAGGACAGCTATGAATTTACATTACTTTTATTAATGAAGCAGTGATTTCACTAAAAAAGTGTGTGTGTGTGTGTGTGCACGCGCACATATGCTTGGGCAAAATATTGGGCTATATGGACAATATGGCTGGATCGTAATTATATGAGGTGTTTGCACAACCTCGGACCTTCAAGTATGTATAGTTCCATCAATCAATACGTCAATCAGTGCATGACAGTTTTGAGCTGTAGCAGATTGATCTGCAGAACTAGTAAGTGTTTTTCCACTGTTTTTAGATGCACTTTACTGGGAGTCTCTTGCTTTGAGGGATCTCGAATATAAGATTTGACACTGATTTCACCCAAAAAAAAAAAAGTGTCTGTGTGCACATATACATATACATATATAAAAGCCGATACTCTCAAGGTACCTGGTTGATCGTTGCATAGCATCTGTAAATTTGATCTGATCTTCTAGATTGTCAGATTCTCCAAGGGTCATACTTATTATTTCATCTGTAGGTTTGTGAAGCATCACATCCACTGCCTCAAATTGCTTAGGCAAAGGTAACTCCAAGTTTATAGGAAAAAAGCTGAGATTTTGTCAATCGGGTGAAGTGGGAGTGCACCTCGCTGCCAAGATAATTATACAATCAATACAAACTATGTGCATTACATCGTTAAAAAAAGGAAACAAACAAGCTGTGAAGCAATTTATTCATATGTGCAACTGTACTATACCTTTAAGAAATCCATTTCCCTGCTCCATTTCATGGTATATCCAACAATGATCACTTCATGGCAAAATTCCTAGTCGTATTGCAGCCAAATAGAAAAAGTTAATGGCTCTCCTTTCCATTCTCTATTTTCCTGTTGCAATTCATGGTGTATCCAACACTGGTAACTTCATGGCAAACTTCCTTTTTTTAAAAGATGTCCTTTCCACCCACACAGTACAGAACTATTAATCTGGCCATATAATCCATCCATAAAATACCTTGTTTATACGCACAATATAACAGAAAAGCTCCTGAATATGATTAATTGTCCTCTCCGAGCTTGTCCCATTTGAACTTGTACATTCTGCTAGACACACCATGAGGTCGCATTCATCACATCAAAAAGATGTTTAATTTAAGAAAATAGTATTGCAATCTAGAAGCCATCAAAAGACAAACTTTTCATATGATGAGGATTAAAAAAGCAATTATCAATCCTCCAGATGCGTGTGGGCATGGCTATGGGCTAGGGTTAGATAAAACTCTTGAGATTACAAGGCCTTAATATGTGAGCCTTGTTAAAGGGACCAAAGATGGCTAAAGAATTAACACTAAGTTTGGGTAGTTTGTTGAGCTTAACTAGTGCAAACATGGATGATACATCCGGATGACAGCTATTGACTTACGCCGCTGGCATGGTTGGTCAGATTATGGTTAACATACCACGAGTGGTTTATAGGTTGTGCGTTAGCTACTTTGGTGTACTAGAGTTATGGCATAGTTATAACGCTAGCTCATATAGTCGGGTTCACACTATGGACCTTGTATGTTTTAATAGTAGAGTACTTTCCCTTATAGTATATACTCTTATATTTGTGTTATGGTTGTAGAGAAGTAAAGAAGATAGTAGAAAATTTAGCCATCCATCTCTCCCTTGTGTGCTTGTCTATTCTTGTGTGTGTGACGAAGAAAGCTTGTATGTTTCAGTAGTAGAATACTTTCCATATCGTATGTGGTCTCCCGTGTCCTCTCCTCAAGTGTCAAAATAACTGGCGCATGGTCTGAAAAAAACGTACCGGCGAGAATGCCAACGGAGCCCCCACGCTACCCGAACCTGTCGCCCACACAGAAGCGATCAATCCGCGATAGATTAGTCCCTCCCTGCCGGCGACACGACCGAGAGAAACTAAGACTGTCCTGAGAGCGGGAGAAAGCCTCATGCTGCCATGCATCAGTGATCCACAGTGTCATGTAAAATCGCTCCCAAGCTGCAAGCTCCGTGTCGTGCACTATGACATGACTGCCTCCCACCCTATCGGCCGGGTCCTCAAGCATGTTAAAATCTCCCTTGACACACCAATGTGCGGCCTTGGGCAATGCATCTGTAACAAGGGTCCAGAACTCTGCTTTGGCACTAGCATGGTTGGGCGCATAGACATTGAGCACGCCAAAGAGCTCATCGTGCATCCTCAGAATAACATACTGTGCTCTACCAGGCACAATGACCCCGCGATCCACAATGGCCTGCCGCCATACATCCGCAATGACCATACATACTCCTCCCTGCCCACCCAAGGGGCTAAATCCTGCAGACCAAAATGTGTCCCATCTACAAGGGCATCACCGAACCATACCTCCGAATCCTGCTCTCACTCAAATGGTGTTCCTGCATCATCAGAATATCAATACTGCCCCCAACCAGGCATCTCTGAAGCTCCTGCCTCAAGCAACCACGATAACGTACATAGTGTGCGCCGCCAAGGCCCTGTACATTCCATGAGATGATCCTCATGGATGACCTGCTGAGGTGGAAGCTGTCTCAGCCATACAGCGGGCCTTCGCAAGCGGCTTGGATGGAGAATAGTCCCCATCCGAGCGGCTACGAATCTGCCCACCTAGTGTGTTGCAAGAATCTCGGATCATGCGCCAGTGGCTGTGTCCCATGGCGACTGCCTCCCGCTCGGAGAGAGCAACCTCGTGTATGCATACATAACCAGGGTCGCGTGCTAGGTCTGCCACTATGCGAACCACCGAATGTCGAATCCCCAAGGCATCCGCACTCCCGGTATCAAAGAAATGAGCCAGCTCCCAGAGTCGGCCTATCACGTCTGTCATCTCCAGATCGCTCACATGGTGAGAAAACTCAACTGCCCGAGTCTTCAAAATGCTAAGAGCGAGATCCAGAGTCCACTCCCGGTCGCTAGTGCCGCAGAGAGGGAAGGAGAAGGCCACCGCTGAATCAAGTGCCTCCTCCCCTCGGGCCAGAGGTATCACCACATGAACTCTGATGGGTGCTGGCTCATGGGGGCCCTCCGCTCCAAAAAGCCGTGTGGAGTAGTAGTCAAAAGCCTCCGAGCGCTGTCTAGTGTCTAGACTACTCAGTCGACTCCGGATAGAGGATATCCATGAAGCCCGAATCGGCATAGCAGGTCTCCTCTGCGGTGCACGAGCAAGGTCGGTGCTCAGTGCCCGCCGGACTGCAGGTGAGCGCCAGGGTACTGCCAGGGCCTCCCGGGGAGCTGAGGCGAGCGGAGGGGGAGGAGGGGGGGAGAAGAGGGTGGGGAAGGAGCCGCTGGACAAAACGGGGGCGGGAACGGGAGGAGGCGAAGGTGGAAGCGAGGCGGGAGGGGGGGACGGGGGAGGGGGGGTCGGGGGGTGGGGGGTGGGGGCGAAGGAGGGGGTGCTGGCATCTCCTGATCCTCTGTCTGCGCTGGGGTCTCCTCCTCGAGGGGAGCAAAGCTGTTCCTCACTGGAACCTAGTGATGCTGAGATTGTGACTGCTGCATCGGTCTCTGGGCATGCTGTTGTGGCTATCTCCCTCTACGGCGCCCCTGTCCAGGCTGCCAATCCGAGGTCTCTGTGGGCTGAGCAGGTGTCCCGGAGGCTGCCTGCCGAGCCGCATCTGCTGTGGGCGGGCCATCGAGGGCCTGCTGCTGCTGTGAAGGTCGGGGTCTCCTGCCAGGGCAGGCCTTGGCCAGGTGACCGACGTGCCTACATATAAAACACTAATTCGGAAGCCCCGAAAACTCCACTCTCTGATCGATCCATACCCCCCCTATCCTAGGTAGCTGAATGACCTTCGGAAGGGAGGAGATGTCACGAACCAAAACCCTGACCGAAGGCAGGCCAGCTGCTCTAGCCACCACTGAAGCTGTTGTGGGGCCAGTCTCAAGCACCAATCCCACCAATGCTCCTGCAGAGGCGGGGGGAGCAAGCGCGAAGGCAGAAAGGACGGGGCAGGCGGGTGGAGCAGACGCGAGGGCGGGTAGGGGGGTGTGCGTGCAGGCGACAGCGCAAGTAGGGGGGAGCGAAAGCTTCAGCTGTACTCTTATCTTTATGTTGTGGTTGTAGAGATGTAAAGAAGATAGCAGTCAAAAATTCATCCATCCATCTCTCCCTTGTGTGTTACTCTATTCTTGTGTGTGTCTGAAGAAAAAAAAGCTTATAAGGAGCTCAAGCTCACCCACTCCCCCAAACTCTTCTCATGGTATTAGAACACTGGTTCGCGTAACGAGCTGAATCGGCAAGCAAAGGAAGCGGTACACGGGTAAGGGGAATTCCATCTCTTTCCCTTGGATTTAGGGGCAAATATAGTCAAGGACAGTGACACTAGGCGCTGCAGGAGGGGACACTGTCATATCTTGGGTGTGAGGATTATGTTGTTAATCCCTCATGTTGTGTACTAATTACTACTTAAGTACTTAACTTAGAGAATAAGAGACTTCAAGAAAACACTTGAGAGAAGATTGAATTGAATTGATTAAACTGAGTACAATAGGTCTCTTATATAGGAGATGAAGAGACACATTTGAAGAGGCATGTCCTTTAACGAAAGGACATGACCATAGACGAAAGGATACAACTTTAGGCTAAGGGATGTGTCTATTCGATGTAGAGGCACAACCATTCATCAAGGGATACAACCATTCGTCGAAGGGATGTGGCTATTCGATGAAGAGGTACATCCTTTGGCGAAGAGTCGCAACCAGTTAAGGGCAGGGGTTCCCTTGGCTGGTTACTCTTTGCATCTGCAACAAGAATCAGCAATGAAGAGAGAATCTGATACACATACGTCACAATCGTGACTTTCCCTCCCATTTAAAATAAAACCCATGTGTCAAATGATAGACATCCGTTTGTCAAAGAACTCTTGAAGAAGATTAGGGTACTGCTGCATGTCTTCATCTGTTTGCCGAGTGGAATCAGACTCATCCAAATCCATCCACTTCACAAGAAATTCTCTAATCAACTTTCTTGTTTCCTTCTGATGTACGTCAAGAATTACTTCTGGAACAAGGATAATATGGTCATCTTCAATTTCTGGTACATATGAAGATAAGTCTGGAACAGGCGAATCTCCTTGAACATACTGCTTGAGCCAAGAAATGTGAAAAGTCGGATGAACCTTCCCCCATGAAGGTGGAAGTTCCAACTTGTAACTCACAACTGAATTTTTCTGAATAATCTTGAAAGGTGCATAGAAGCGAGGTCGCAACTTTGGAAAAACTGACTTCACTGTTTTGTAGCGGTGTCTTCTTCTTGTTGATGTACAACACATTGGTGCGTAGTACTCCAAAGACAATTTGTAAATGCTCTTTGTGATCGACCAAAGATCGGCTAAAAACCAGAATATCATCGAGATAAACGATCACAAACTTGTCCAGGTACAGCCCAAAAATTTCATTCATCAGGGTCATGAAAGTGGCCGGGACATTGGTTAACCCAAAAGGTATGACCAAGAATTCATAATGGCCATATTTTGTCCGAAAGGCTGTCTTGTATTCATCACCATTATGGATACGAATTTGATGATAGCCAGATTTCAAATCAATCTTGGAAAACACCTTTGCACCAAGCAGCTGGTCGAACAACTCATCGATGCGAGGCAAAGGGAATTTGTTCTTGATTGTCAGCTTGTTGAGAGCACGGTAATCAATGCAAAGCCGCATTGATCCATCCTTCTTTTTGACAAGCAAAACCGGGACTTCGAAGGGACTTTTGCTGGGACGGATGTGACCTTTGTCCAGCAACTCCTGTAATTGCCTTTGTATCTCCTGAGATTCAGAGTAAGAAACACGGTATGGAGCTCGGGTTGGAGGAGGTTGACCTGGGACAAGATCAATCGGGTGATCCATAGGGCGACGAGGAGGCAATGTCGTCGGAAGATCATTCAGAAATAGATCCTGAAAAAGCCTGACGAAGGGTTGCTCCAAGTAAGCAGTTGTTGATGACGAGGCTTGAGATTGTTCACTAGTTTTTGCTTCAATCTCCCGTAACATGACCAAGGCTGTTGTACAGTCACGTTTGCGGATGAGCCGCTTGACTTGCAAAGCAGAAACAATAGTGATGGGTTTGGCACTGAAAAGGCCACGAAGTTCCAGCTCTCGACCATCATGGTATAACTGGATCGAATGAGAACGAAAGCTGATCATTGGATCATATCGATACAGTCAAGATTGTCCCAATATTATGTCATAATGTGACAACGGCATCACTGAAAAATTAAGGTAATCTTAGTGATCTTGAATCTGGAACTGAAGCTTTTGTACCTTTTTGTTACAATTAAGGAAGAAACCATTAGCAAGCTCTACTTGAAAAACATCCACAAAATGTCGGGTCTGCAGGCGAAGCTTGCGAACCAAAGAAGTGCCCACAAAATTAGTGGAACAGCCACTGTCCACCAGCACATTGATGGGATGGTCGCCAATGAAACCCAGAAGACTAAGGACCTGCTTAAAAGATTCAGCGAATAGGGTTGGTACTTTGGCCATTAAGCATCAGGGTACTGACAACTTCAGAAACTCGAATAGAGCAAGCTGTTTGTTTGCCTTTGTCTTTCACAGGAGGCGGGTCATGATCAGCATGGGGGCAGCTGTCCACCTGAGAATTGTGCCGAGTGTTGGAGGGTTTAGGGCGCTGAGGACATTCATACCACCGGTGATCGCCAGAACAAATTGTACAGAGGCCTGGACGACTAGGTTGGGATGAAGTGGCAGTCGATGAAGAGGTTTGCTGTCCTGAAGAGGTTTCTCGCTTGAAGTTGCGCCGATCATTGCTACGACGGTCCTATCGAGACCGATCTCAGTTTCTGCTACTAGAGGATTCGGCCTGAGAGGATCCTGCGTTTTACGCGGGAGCTTGCCCGGAGAAGCGCGACCGGAAGGACTATTGTCCAGAATATGGTCGCCTAGAGTTAGGTTGTCCAGCATTGGGATGTTGGGGTTGGCTAGTCCCATTGGGTCGATTCCGCTGGTAAGAACGGGCGTCGGAGGAAAAGTTCCTGGGAGGACGCTGGTAATCACTAATGCGCTCGACATACGAGATTGCTTCATCCAGGGTGGCAGGATTGTACTTATGGACTTCGTCTTGGATCGTGGGTTCGAGCTCGTCAACGAAGCTGTGAAGCTAGTCAGAGGGGCTAAGTGTCTCTATCTCAAGAGCCAGTTTTTGAAACTCTGAGATGTACGCGGCCACGGAGCCAGTTTGACTCAGGCGGCGGAGAGAAGACCTGGCATGAAAGTTCGCATTTGCAGGCTCAAAAGCCTTGCGAAGAGCACGCCAGAATTTATCCCACGTCGGAGTAGACTTGGTCCAGATCGCCCAAGTTTGGGGTTCGGTAGCATGCGGGCTACTGACATGTATGCGGTACACCTGTGAGGCCGGGGCTGCTGGGACAAGGGAGTCCGGGAGACTTGGAATCCACCCAGCATCGGTGGGAAGTGGCACCAGTTCCGGAGTGGGGGCATGAAGAGGGCCTCGGGGACTCGTCAATGTAACTCAGGTAGTGGATGTCATGTAGGGCTCCTCCGGAAAATTGACCATGAAGCATGCATGTGAATGGCAAGAGCGCGGCACACACAGCGTAACATGGACAGAGCCGAGAGAGAGGATGGTAGCGCAGTAGGCGGCATCCTGACAACCGGGAGGTTAAGTGTCAAATCGCCAACAAGGGGGGGGGGGGGGGGGGGGGGGGGGGGGGGCTTTCACACACGCACACGTAAGAGCACGCTATTTATTTATTTATTTTTGATGAGGGGCCCAAATGCCACGTAGCTTGCCTATTTTTTTATTTTTTTTTTGTTTGTGGTTTATAGGTTACAACTGCCTGGAAACGTCACGTACACAGACGGAAGAGGGGGTGTGCCTCTTCGAAGGGGCGCAACCTGCATCTGCACGAAGCGAGGAGGAGGCGCTCGATACTCAACAGCAGAGAGGGGGGGCTCATGGCCTGCAACGAAGGGATACCACCACCGCGGCAGAAGGGAGGGGATCATCCAGGTATGCAGAAAGGGCTCCGCTCTCTGAGACACAGAAGGATGCGTGTGTGTGGGTGTAGAAAAAAAATATTTTACATCACCATGGGCAAAGCTTTACACCAGGTCCACCATCGCTCCGCTGCTTCCATACAACACCGAGGAGAGGGGTGGAAGGGGGAGTGCCGCGGAGAGAGTGAGGGCTTCACAACCCACGGGTAGGAAAAGTTTAAGTTTTTGCTCTGGTACCACTCTGAGGATTATGTTGTCAATCCCTCATATTGTGTACTAATTACTACTTAAGTACTTAACTTAGAGAACAAGAGACTTCAGGAAAACACTTGAGAGAAGATTGAATTGAATTGATTAAACTGAGTACAATAGGTCTCTTATATAGGAGATGAAGAGACACATTTAAAGAGGCATGTCCTTTAACGAAAGGACATGACCATAGATGAAAGGGTACAACTTTAGGCTAAGGGATGTGTCTATTCAATGTAGAGGCACAACCATTCATCAAGGGATACAACCATTCGTCGAAGGGATGTGGCTATTCGATGAAGAGGTACATCCTTTGGCGAAGAGTCGCAACCAGTCGAGGGCAGGGGTCCCTTGGCTGGTTACTCTTTGCATCTGCAACAGGAATCAGCAATGAAGAGAGAATCTGATACACACATACGTCACAATCGTGACATTGGGGAGCCTCTTCGGTGAAGCAAAAGTGCAATGTGTACTGTGTTTAAGGCCAAAGGCCCTCCTATCATTATTTTGGCCATCGAGAGTCATTTCGGACCCTTTTTTAGCCCTGCAAGGTTTTTTCCAAATACTCAGCATAAGTGTCGACAAAGACACTTTCTAGCTATGCAATGTTTCTAGCATGTTTGGCATAGACTATTGTGCACAGTGTGCCTACAAAGATTTTGGAATCTCCACATGTATGGTAGATGTATGTTGGTGTGACTGGTTAACATAAAGTGGTTGCGTAACAGTACTGCTAGTAATTATGTGTGTATCTATCAAACAAATTATTGAAGATTGCAAGATTGCTACGAGTGCAGAAGTTACAATAAAGTGCCTACAAAGATTTTGGGATCTCCACATGTATGGCAGATGTATGTTGATGTGACTTTCACATAGAGTTATTGCATAACACGTTTATAGCACCGTTGGTAATTCTGTATGTATCTATCAGACAGATTATTGAAGATTGCAAGATTCCTATGCAAAAGTTATGGAAAGTTTTGTTTGGCCTACTGAACATCAGATTTGGTGCTTGTGAAAGTTACTGCATGTAACAATGTCTACAGAATACCATATTTGGTGCATGTGAAGGTTACTGTAGCAGGTAACAAATTGCAAGATTATGGCAAGTTCTGTTTCGCCTATAGAGTATCATATTTGGTGCATGTGAAAGTTACTGCAGGTAACAATGTCACACAATCTATCCCAGATTGCAAGCGACAAGCTAGACAAGAACAACATCCAAGCGTGGAAGTTCAATGTCAGATGATCTATCCTAGATTGTGAGCGAGAAGCTAGACAAGAACAGCATGAAACCTTTTTGTACCCGTTTCTTACCTTTTATGAAACGTTTCAAAACGTATGAAACCCGTTTCATACCTGCCGTTTCAGAAACGCCTAGCAACACTGTATGGGGGTGGCTGCTACTGATAAGCAATTTACTGTTTGGGTTATTATCAGGGCGAATGGTAAAATGGAGACGTGGGGTAACACTCTTTTTCCACTCCATGCCAAACTTATAGTCGTCAAGACAATCATGCAAGCCTATATTCAGTTTCATACACCCTTCTTAATTCCTTTGAAAGCCTTCTTGTGGAGGAATAAGTTTCTCAGAAGATGACCTCACTGGCTGGCCTAGAAAAAGGTATGCACTCCTAAAGGTTTGGGTAGTCTCGGTATTCTCGACCTTCAAACTCACTTAGAGCCCGCTGATTGGAAGGATGTTGGCTCAGAAACAACCTTGGGCACAGATAGTGATTCACTTGTCTCCTCCTTTCGGGTAAGGGCTAAAGGTATATGGTAAGAATTCCCCATTTTGTAAGTTCTTTGTGATGGCCAAGAAGATGGCATTTCACCTACTGGAATGGAAAGGGGATTGCAAGGTTACTGGTAATTCCCTGTTCTGTCTGCATATCTGGTGATCTACAATCCTTGAAGCCCCCTAGTATGTCTGGACACAGATACTACCAGGAGGTTAAATAATAAAGGGATCTTGCAAGCATCTGGGATGGGCCAATCATTGGCTGGAAAGATACAGAAAGTACAGAGAACATGTGGTTTATGGATTGGTGCTGGCCAGATGGGAATCCATTGATCAAACCTAGAACTGCCATGGTTTATATGTGAACAGTCCAGGGTTTATATGTGATGCGTGGACATGTTCATGTGTACACGTACCTAGAACTGTCATGGTGCGCGGACAAGTTCATGTGTACACGTGCAGTTCTTTGTTTATGTGTACAGGTTCCAAGTGGTTCGCATACAGTTCCATGTGTGTACGCACACAGGCTCCAAGTGATACACCGACAGTTTCAAGTGGTACGTGTGCAGAGAGTGAGCATATTGTTCCAAGCGTATGCGTACAAGTAGATTCAGGTCCAGACGTCCGCATACAGATTGCAAGCGTACAGGTTCAAAATGTTTGTTGACTGCAGGGAGATGTGGTGGCCTGATGTGTTTGGCTGGTTCTTTTGGGGGCATGATTTCTCCTACAAAATACTGATTGGTGTTTTGTTAATGACTGTTATCTGTAGTCAATACCAAAACAATCAGTAATCAATGTTGATGTGACTTTTGTTGAGCTTCTTGTACAGTGTATATAAAGTTGAGTCCCTGCTAAAGAGCCCTTGTTCCACTTTTCAGTAATACAAGCTAGCATGTTCATACGTCTCTAATGTGCCCCCTTTATTGCTGAAAGTGATTCCACCATTGGCATTTCAGGTGTGCTCTCGTGATCTTACATGTATCTTTTCGTGGAACTGCTCATCCTTGCACCCTCTTTTTCTACAAGAATGAAGTTTTCAAGCCTTAGGGATGGGTGCAAGGATTAAAAAGTGATTATTATTGTTTCCCAAGAACCACCTTAATGATGTCCGTTGCCATGTAGCTGAGTGGTATTTGAGATGAGAGGTATGCCAAACCGTACAAGAAGAAGTTACATACCAGTGAAGACCTACAACACGTCATTTCTAGAGATCCAGGCCCCCAACCCCCTCAAAAATATATAAATAATGAATAAAAAATAAAAAATTGATAAGACGATTATTGAATGATAGTTACCTGAAGGGAGGCAAATGTACCAGCCTTCATTAATCAGTTCACTTTTCAGAGAATCCTCCAAAAAATCCGTCAAGAATATGCATTGTTCAGCAGAGAAATCCCATGCTAAGGTGAATTCCTTCAAAACCTTGCTAAGAGAACCATCATCTGAGTTCTTTGAATCGAGCACATGCCCTGAAGGCATAGACTTCCCAATACTCTCCTGAATCATGTTCGAAGCAATCTACCTCAATGGAGAATTCCACAATTGTAAACTCTTATTTTAACTATTGAAATACGTAACACTTCACCCAAAAAACTTATTAACAAAACTAAAAGAAAATCAAACATATATTTCTATTGTTCATAAAGAAGTGGGCATTTTCTTGAAATCAAAATGCCAAAAAGGATATCCACTACCATGTTGTTCGAGTAGATCTTCCCAACCATCTTTCAAATATTATCTATGGAGCCTCACTTGTCCAAGCTCTGGCATGGATGCATAGGGGAATATATGAGTGATCAGGAGAGTGAGTGCTGGCCATTTATGAGTCCTAATTGATGAAGGGACAGAGGCCAGAGTGACTGACCTTCAGGGATGCACACAAGAAGTCTAGAAGCACTCCCATAATGGATTAGCCGAGACACAATGGCTGATAAGAATGATGAGCTGGAAAAAACAAGAGCACCGCACAACAGATACAAGGATGCAAGTGGACAGGATAGTACAGGATTGGAGGCCTGTTTCAACCCATCAGCCCTTGGGTATCCCTAGACCAGGCCCAGCCAGTGGCTGGGCATAAGGTCTTGTGAGCCCAATTTGAGAGACTTTTCCCCCCTTTGTGTCCTCTGCAGCAGGCTGATTGGCCAACCTGCTCTAAGGGGAGGGGAGGGGGAAGGGAGTCCTTGTACAAAAGGAAGCAATCCCATCCCTCTCATTTGTGCATTCAGCCCCTCTTCAGCCCATCAGCCCCTGTTCAGCAGATATTCTAGGCCTGGAACAAATCCAAAACCTGTAGTGAAGTTGGAGGGATAAATTTGGAAGAGAGGAGAACAAGGAACTTTGCTTGGCTCCGAATTCCCACACAAGTGTGCACAGAACTCCAAGAATAAAATGATGAGCCGCATGACACATCGCGCCCATAATCCCCAACAATGGACTGTGAACACATCACGTCCCAAAAAAGCCTCGAACAATGAACTTGGAACAGATTCTATCCATAAACTCTGCTACAAAGATGACCATGTCTTGCCAGATTTTTAATGCTTGGAACTCCAACTCACGGTTCCCATGCATCAGAAAATGGAGCTGCTACCAGCCTCCTCTCCCACCCACAAGCCTCCTCTGGCTAGAAGCACATGGGGGAAACTGCATGTATACTATACTACTAGAGAAGTACACCATCTTGGTCCTCCCGAGCCGAAAGCGCCCTGGGAGCCCTAGATGTGTTACTGGAAGTATCTGTATCATGTGTTATGTCTTTACCCTTCTTCTAAGATGAAGACTAACCCTTGGTCTTGTCCTTCTTCTTGGACAAACAATCCTTCGATAGATGTCCTCTCTTCCCACATGAGAAGCAACGACTCCAACCTTTCTTCTAAACTGCAGTAAGTGCCTAATCAAAACTATTGAGAGACATCTTGCTCTTACCCTGAGAAACGAGGACGGACTCTTCTTCCAAGAGAATGGAGCTAAGGTCATCAAAATCCAACTGAGTGGTTGTGACTTGGCACCTCAAAGCTCGAGAAACCACATCATACTCCGGGGGAATCTTGGCGAGGATAAGTGTAGCCCACTAGGCAGAGGACAAAGCAGCACCCATTGCCACTAACTCGTCATGGATAACTTAGGCCTTCATGAGAAACGGCTACAAATAACTGCCAGCAGAAAACAACAAACTGTACAGTAGCCCTTGCAAAGTAACTGTCTACATCGACGAATCTCGAGCAAAGAGATCCTCCAACTTGGACCATACTTGATGAGCACTGATAAGAGTTTGCACGGCCAGTGAGACCTCCTTTGTAATGGTCCGCACAAGCCCTAAATGCACCTTCGAATCACGATTCTCCCAGTCTTGTAATTCTGCAAGGAATTCACCCTCTTGATCCCGGGTCCACCTCCTTGAGTTCTGAGGACGCCTGGGCTTCTTCTCAGTGCCCTGAACAATCTCCCATAAACCTTTGTGAATGAACTACATCCGCATATTCAGCTTCCAATGGGCATAGTTGGTTCCGTCCAACTTGTCATCCTTGTTTGTACAGGGGGGAGCCATATCCACAGCAACAAAGTACACAAATCTGAGCACTCCAAGACTCCTCTCAATCACTTTCCAACAAAGCGAGGCACGAGGACCAATCAGTCCCCCTCTCAAATCTAAGAGAGAGAGAGAGAGAGTGAGAGAGAGAGAGAGAGAGAGAGAGAGAGAGAAAGAAAAGAAAGATATATTAACGTCTACGAGAGGCCAAAGTCGGCCTATGAGACAAAAAATAATACAACTCTGTTCTTCCGGTCATCGGAAGAAAAGAAACAAAAGAAAAAGTGTGCATGTGTCTGGATACAACTGTGAATCATCATGGATCGGTGGAGCCCATATACAAACAGAATGAAAACATAAATATAGCTATCTCATTGGGGTGATACAAAACTGTCCATGGAAACTCGTCATGGAAAACTAAGAACATAAAAACATGGGAGCAACATCAGCTCCGAGTAGATGGTATACCACTCTCCAAAATGTCAAGCATGGGCCGCCCTGGCGTTGAAATCCCCGAGTAGGAGGACTTCCCCCAACTGTGAGAACTCCATGCCTCATATAATGGTAAGTACGGTGACTGGCCATGCTGTGCGGCGTAAGGGGAGTGGCGTGGTGCAAAATAACACACAACAATGTGGATGACTCTATCACTACTAAGCTGTACCCGCACCCAAAGATATCGTGCATCCTCGTCCTTCTGGACGATGCTGAGAATCTATCGGAGATGGGATCTAAAAAGGACAGCTACCCCCCAGAGCCACGTACTCCTCCTAATATGCAGGTCTCACCTCGAAAAGCTGACTCCCACTCATACCCAGCTATGTATGGTAAGCCCCTCTCAAGGCTCTGATGAGTCTCTGTAAAAAAAAATGACATCCTTGCTTGTGAGAATCTCGCTCAAGCCTCCTGGATTCGACCACAGCATGCCATTGCAATTCCATACTGCCAACCCCAGGTATTTGTTCTCATAGACCCCGCGTCCCTATTTGGGATGGCGCTCAGTGATAATGACTCTACCATCTCTGTAGATAGCCCACTTGCCTGCTCTGCGGGCCTCATGAACAATCACCATCGCCTCACACTCGTGTGCCACCTGTGCTGGAGTGAGATCATCTCCCATGTACACCTGTGTGCCCTTGAGGGCAGCCCGCCTGTCTAAGAAGGCCTGCCTGCTGGTGGCATCAGGGAATCTAATGATGAGGGGTCGCTCTCGTGTCATATCATATCCTTTCCTGCCCTCCATGTGTCTACAAAGGGGGGGGGCGATCCCGTCCACTCCTAGCATCTGGCAAAGTGTCATGGCATCCTCCTTTGGGGAAGCCCCCACCTGTAGCCCCTGTGTACTCGCACATGGAGGGCCCTATCCTTCCTGCGTTTCTCCTCCTCAAGAGTCTCATGTATGATGCTCTGCGGGGGTTTGTGCTTCTTCACCACCTCCACCCAATTTTTCTTCGTGGTCTGCAGTTCTTCCAGCGGCTCATCACTCGGAGCTTTCAACTGCTCCAAGTCAGTCCTTAAACCCTCCTGAATATTCAGTTCCCTTTCCTCCACTGTGTGGTCCTTGACCGTAGCCTTTAGGGCTTCCATTTCTGCTCGGAGTTCCCCTATCGTTTGAGCAGCTTCTGGCATTCCTGTTTGTTGCAGCTGGGTCTATTTCAACATCTGAATCACCTCTTCCTGGTGGTTCACTTGGGCTGTCAGTTCCTCAATCCTGTTGTTCTTTCCTTGTATCTCCTTGCGAAGGCCTTCCAACTGTTTTTCATGTTGGTTCAGGACCCTGTCCAGCACCTTCTTTTGTTCGCCCAGTAATTTCTTGGTGTTGTCCTCCACTGTCTTGATATATGCCTCCAGCTCCGGTAGGTTCATTGTGTTATTTCCCATAGTTGCTGTCTTGGGGGCCTGAGCAAGGGCAAGTGGGAAAAGGGAAGGCGGAACACGCAATGGAAGTGCGCCTGTGTACAGCACAGAAGCAGGGGCACAGGGCGGAACACGCAGTGAGTGGAAGTGCGCTTGTGTACAGCACGGAAGTAGGTCAGCACAGCAGCGCTGCCAGCAGGGGTGCGCAATGTAAGCAGGGCAGCGGCAAACAGTGCGAGAGAGCGAGGGAGACCACCAGCGCGCAGCGCGAGCAGCGAAGGAGCAAAGGCGTCACGCCATGGACACCAGCGCACAATGCGAGAGAGAGAGAGAGAGAGAGAGAGAGAGAAATGAAATGAAATGAAATGTTATATTAACGTCTTCAAAAGGCCAAAGTGACCTATGAGACCAAAGTTACAACCATGTGACATCTGATACATTGTCTGGAAAAGAAAAGAAAGAACTGAAGGTAAGTATCTAGCCCTACAATACATCAATAAGGAGCATCCGGAAGCAGCAACTAGGGAGAGTGGGAAGCTAATGCTACTAGTCAAAATGGGGTACATGAGTACATGGATACATGAATATGGGGGAGTACAAAAGTGACAGTGAGTACAACAGTATATGACTGGAGTGGTAATCATCCTAGAAGCTCTAGCATGGGTCTCTGCCGGATGGCCTGGATATCTGCCATAGTGAGATGCCTGGTCGGACGAGCCCGATGCCTCGCAATGATGCTCTAAATCCTCCGGTGTAGGCACCGTCTGTGATGTAAGAGAGAAATGACATGAAATGAAATGTTATATTAACGTCTTCAAAAGGCCATGATGACCTATGAGACCAAAAAGTTACATCATGGTGGATCTGATACAATGTCTGGATAAAAAACCAGAAAATTAAAAAATAAAGATGATACTACTGGCACCTAGAAAATGAAACTGGAACTGGAAGGTAAACAGAAACCCTTATTGGGTGTGAATATAGTTTGGGGGGAGGGGGGGGAGGGGGAGGGGAGAAATGAAATGAAATGTTATATTAACGTCTTCAAAAGGCCATAATGACCTATGAGACCAAAAAGTTACATCATGGTGGATCTGATACAATGTCTGGATAAAAAACCAGAAAATGAAAAATAAAGATGATACTACTGGCACCTAGAAAATGAAACTGGAACTGGAAGGTAAACAGAAACCCTTATAGGGTGTGAATATAGTGAGGGGGGGGGTACGCTATGGAGGTGAGTGGAGTACAGTGAGAGGATACAATATCCTGTGGGACGGGGGGGTACACTATGGAGGTGCCTCCATCTCATAATATGTGCCGCATCGGACGCTGGCAGAGAGAGAAAGAAAGAAAGAAAGATTTTATTAACGTCTTCCAAAAGACCGAACTCGGTCTATGAGACAAATCGGAGTACCTGTATGGGGTATCCTCTGTCATCCCAACAAAATGAAAAAGTACTGAACAAAAAAAAGCTGAATCTGGGTGTGCGGGGGATGGAGCTCTACTACTAGGAGAAAAATGCAAATGATATATTAACGTCTTCAGAGGACCAAAATGACCTATGAGACCAAAAAGGTTACAACAATTGGTGGATCTGATACAATGTCTGTGTAAGAAAAGCTAAAAACAACTAAACAACTAACTGAAACTGAAACAACTATGAGGAAAAGTAAGGTACTAGGAGCTCCTAATGGATAACATCTGGCGGGGAGAGACAGAGTGGCGGGGAGAGAGAGAGAGAGAGTGGCGGGGAGAGAGAGAAAGAAAGAAAGAAAGAAAGAAAGATTTTATTAACGTCTTCCAAAAGACCGAACTCGGCCTATGAGACAGATCAGTGTACCTGTGTGGCGTATCCTCTGTCATCCCAACAAAATGAAAAAGTACTGAACTAAAAAGCTGAATCTGGGTGTGCAATAAGTACAATGAGTGGGGGAGGGGATGGAGCTCTACTACTAGGAGGATGCAAAGCTATATGCATGGGGTATACAATCATGATATGCAAACTAGCTAGCTCCATCCTGTACCATACTAGGGGTATAAAATGGTATACATCAATGAAGGGGGTGTCCACAGCTCCCTGAAGAACATGCCTACGTCTGCTCTGAAGCGAGCCAGTCGCTCCGCACCCTCTCTGTGAAACTGCACTCTGATCTCTGTCATCTCTCTCTGGTATAGGCGCGGTGTCCGAAAGCCAGGTGTCCTCTGTCTCCTACAGGCTCTGAGTGTCTCTGCTCTCTAGAGAGTAATTCCCTGCTGTGTAGGGCTGGGAGTGGGGTGGATCTCTGAAAAAATGTAGTAATCTATGTTTGTCGTCCCCCCTTGGAGCTGTCTGAGCCTGTAATGATGTCTGTCTGTGACGCTGTATGTCTAGAATGAATCTCCCCAGTATGCGCTGGTCTGCTGCCTCAAAGAGCTGGCGTAGGGAGAGGCTTTCTGAATAAAATGGGATCTCTCTCTCTCTGATGGCTGTATATGCTCTGCATCTGCATACATAATGCTCCTTACTCTCCTTCTCCTCTCGGGAGATCCATGCTGCTCTGCCAATCTCGATCTCCAATCGATGTGATGAGACTCTAAGCTGACCAATAGCTACTCGGGAGCCGTGTGGTAAAAAGCCCTCCATGTATCTAGGTGTCACGACCCTGTGTTTTTCTCTGGACAGTATGCAAGTGTGCACGGGGACATGGTGGACAGTGTGAATGGCATCAGATTTGAGTTAAAAAGGAAGCCCATGTGTGGACAACCCCAAGTGTGAAGGGGGCAAAGAGACTTTAATTTAAAAAGGTTTTATAACCTTTGGTGGGGAAAAATTAAAGATATGAAGGTTTTAAAACCTTGAGAGACCCCAAGGCAATTTTTAGAGACTAGTCCACTTTTGGAGGCCCACGTCTCTCTCTTGCTTCTCTCTCTTGCTTTTGGAAAGGCGTGCATGTTGGCTACGTGGAGGAGAAGAGAAACACACCTGCATGGAGAGTACCTCTATAGATTTGCTGGTCGTACAGAACAGGCTGCTGAGTACTGTACGGAATAGGCGGCTGCATGTTTACTGGCGGCTGAAAGTACAGACAGGGCTGGCGACCAGAGTATGGGTGCTGCAGGTTCTGGCGCCTACTGTGCAGGTTTTGGGCTGGCGGCTGGTACAGGCAGTAACTGCAGGCCTGTACGGACAGCAGGTACAGTCCAGTACGGAGGCTGTACGACAGCTGAATTCAGGTGGCAGCTGCACACTATTTCGTACAGGTGGCTGCAGGTTGAGTATTGTTGCAGGCGGCGCATCACCAGGGTACAGGCGGCGCATAGAAAGCTAGGCCATGTGTGTGCTTTTTGGAGGACGCCGTGTTTTTTTTTCAGAAAAGAGGGGCTGGTTTTCCATGAACATAGACATCATGTCGATGGCGTTCAACTGATGGAACTTTCAGCTTCTCTTTGCTTTTGGTTCGGGACTGTTTATGGGCTGTTTTTGTTTGGCTGCAAATTCAGCTATGTGCTTGGGTTTTTGGCTGCAAGTACAGGTCATTTGGTTATGTTTCTTGGCATGGGAGTGATGCAAGCTCGCATGGCTGCGTGCTCATGGAGCAGATTGTTTTCTTCCTGCTAGAAAGGAAGAGTGGGACCTACAGTTATGGGCATCTTTATGTTGCCAGATGTTTCATGAGGGAACAGGTAACTAGATGTATGGGAAACAAGACAGAAGTTTCAAAAGGGAAACAGGCCTAAGGGTTTCATGTGGAAACAGGTAGTAGGTTTTCTCGAAGAAACATGTTTTTGGGTTTCTCCAGGAGATTGGTCACATGCAGGCAAAGGGTACAGGAATGGACACATGTTTGGTACAACCTTGCTACTGACAAGACAGGGGACAGGGAATCCATGACAGAGATGGATAGTACCCTTGGAAGGTAGAGGGGGTTGGTACAGGTGTGTCGACTGTATGGTATGTTGTGTTGTGATACTCTTTTGAGAGACAGTTTGGGAGTCTGTGTTGTGATGCAGAAGCACTGGATGTGTCAGGGTGTGGTGCTGTTCATAGTGTGAGAGGCTATGGATGGTTGTGGCAGCCTTGATCATGGGAGAAAGCTTCTGTATGCAGACTCAATGTGAGAGAGTCTTTCGATGTGAACAATGGCTGGATTTATTTGTGGATGCCGTGTGGACAAGAAGCCAGATGCAGGTTCTTTGCAGGCTTCAGGAGTTCTACTGGGACGGCTGAATTACCAGCCTTATATTGTAATCAAAGCTCTTATATTCAATTAAAGAAATACCGCAAGGGGCGCCACTGCGATGTGGGGCCAATCGGTGTCCGTGTACTATTTGTAGGAGCACTCTAGCTCCCCCTGTTTGTTTTCCTTTTCTAGGTCCTCAATGGCGTTGAAGTGTTTTATGTGCGAGTGTTTGTTTCACCGCCCTTTGCTTTCTGAAGGCCGGTTACACTAGGCCTCTCTATAAATCCATCATCAGTGATACTCATGAAGTGATCTCTGTAGTACAGCATCTTCGGTGGAAGAGGCTGTGTAGGCGATATCCATGTCTCTCGTGTATAGAGCTGCCATAGGTCCTATCTCAATACTCTGTTCCTCTCACTATGAGAGAGACGGATATGTGGTGCATCCCTATCATACTGGAATGGTGGTAGATGATCCATGTCTAGGCCATGCTATGAGAGCCAATGTGTGACCTGTGCATACCATGATCCTCTGTCTCCTGCCTCAGCCAGCTGTCTAGATGCCTCAAAAGCTCTGTATGACAATCTGTCCTGTGGCATCTTTCTGAATCTATCTAGCAAGCATATAGTCTGGAATATGGCCTCTACCATCATAGGAGGCGCAGCAAACTCTGCTTGGATAATGTCATGAGGTACTGACAGTTTGTTGCGTATCATGCGTGCCATCATGAGGGCCTGTGGTCTCTCTATCTGTGTCCACCAATGGGTAGCAAGGCCTGGCGTCCATACCACTGCTCCATACATCAGTGCCGCTGTGACTAATGTGTCAAATAGCCACCCCTTCGTTCGGGGCTCCTGAAAATGCGCTTGGTGGCACTGCCTCTCTAGCATAGCCAATGCTGCATATCCCCGTGTCAATCTAGCTCTGGCTGCTGAACCCATGGTGAAGCGCGTGGCTGCTGTTGCAGAGAAGGTAACCCCTAGGTACACGTATGATGTCACCATCTCCACCTGGCGTCCTGCGAGAGTGAATGTCAGCTAACTCCTGCCCTGTCTCGATGTATGAAAGACCATAACCTTGGTTTTCCCAAGGTTCACAATAAGACCCCTCTGTGTGCAGAAATCATCGAGTGCATGTAGATGCTACTGTAGACCTCCTGGAGACTCAGACACTAATACAATATCATCAGCATAAAGCATAATATGTACTGAGGTACCTGCTAGATCAACTCCATCTCCGCCTCCCCGTGTAATGAAGTCAGCCACCTCATCAATGTATAACCCAAATAGCGTGGGGAAAGTGGGCATCCTTGCTTCACACCAATGGTGCTAGCAATAGTCTCGGACATACCTCTTGGGCATCTGACTCGCCCAAAAACCTGCTCATATAATGCATAGATGCCCCATGTCATATCTGCTGGTATGCCAAGAGATTGCAGGGGCTGAAAGAGCCTCTTTCGTGATACTGTGTCAGATGCCTTGCGGAAATCCACAAAGCAGTGATAGAGCTTTCTCTTCCTCACTCTAGCCTGATCAATCATACATCTCAAAGTGAATACATGGTCAGTGATAGAGAGAGCTCTCCTGAAGCCTGCCTGCCCTGATGAGCGTAAACTTGCTCGCTCAGCATATAAGCTAAGCTCTTGCTCCAACACTGCACCATAGAGTTTGGCCAACACGTGGCCAACCATAACCGTTCTGTAGTTGCTCGGATCGAGCATATCACCTGTTTTGTGGATCGGCACAATGATGTGCATCATCCACTCCGCAGGCAAACCCTCTGCTAGTGCCCTGTTAAACAGGTGTGCAAGAAAAGGAGCCAAAGAATCTACTGCATATATGAGATGCTCACCCTGTAGGCCCATATATGTGGTAGGTCGAGGCTCCTGTGGGTGGCTGAGGTATAGGTGGCTACTGTGGGGCGTGGTATAGGCCCTTTGCATATGTGTGCCATGTCTGTGGGTCTGCAATGGGTGTCGCTGTCTGGGGCTCTTTGAAGTGCCGCCATGAGAAAGGGCTATCTCTACTCATGAAGAAATGGAAGATCTCTAGCTCCTGTATCTCTGCGAAGGCCCGCCTTTTGCGGCGAGTAAGTCTCCTCATCTCTCTCTTGGACTCTTGCTCTGTGATGGCTCCCAGGCTCTCTGTATGCGGAGCCGTGAGTATAGGGCTCTGCACTCATCATCATACCATCTGTTGGGGGGCAGTCCCAGATCTCGCAAGCTCTCCTGAGTGGACACGATGTGGGAAGCTCTGTAACGCAGCCGTGTGTAGGAGTGATGCTAGCTGAGCTCTAATGGTATCCATAGGTGCCAGGGGATCCATGAGTAGGAGCCCATCCTCTACTCTGCCAGTGTATATGTCTGCCATGTCATGTGTGAAGTGGATGGGAGTGTGTGGCATGGGTATGTGGGGGGCTAGTGATGCTGGTGATCCGGCTATTGAAAATGCCAAGTATGTATGATCTGTCCCAATAGGACGACGTGGGATGGAGAATGAGGTGACAAGCTGTGATGCCACCAAAGACCCCATAATGTAGTCTACCACCGTGCCTCCGGTCCGTGTATGACCCCCATGTGGGAAGCATGTCAGCCCTCCTGATCCCGGCCACTGTAGCATCCCGTTATAAATAACGAGATGATGCCTGGCTCCCAACTCTAGTAAGTGGTCCCCATAATGTCCTTTGTCTGGTCCAGTGTCCTCTGATGCCCGACTAGCCTATCTCCTCTGGAACCACAGGGTGGAGGATCTCCATGTCATCATGGTCATACACCTCACACTATCTGCTCTGTGTGTGGGCATGGAAGTCACCCGTAAGAAATACCTCCCCTAGTGTAGAATAATGCATAATCCCCTCTAACAGACAAGTGTATGGCGAGGCTCTTGTCTCCTCCTCCTGTGGCATGTCCTCTGTAATCACATAGGACGATCCTGATGGAGGAAAGTAACATAGGGCTATGTATATAACCCTGTCCTGTGAGAGTTGTAAGCTGATCCACATGTATCTGGCCTTTGGATCTTGTGCTACCACTCTCAGTCTCCCCTGTAGCTCCCACTTCTACCCAACCCTCCCTTGTTGCCTCCATCTTAAGCGTCTACTAAGGACCCAATGGGCCTATGAGACCAAAGTGGTACAATAAACTAAGAACATAAAAACTTGGGACCAACATCAGCTCCGAGTAGATGGTATACCACTCTCCAAAATGTCAAGCATGGGGAGAGAGAGAGAAAGAAAGAAAGAAAGAAAGATTTTGTTAAGAAAGATTTTATTAACGTCTTCCAAAAGACCGAACTCGGCCTATGAGACAAATCAATGTACCTGTGTGTGGTATCCTCTGTCATCCCAACAAAATGAAAAAGTAGTGATTAAAAAGCTAAATCTGGGTGTGCAATAAGTACAATGAGTGGGGGAGGGGATGGAGCTCTACTACTAGGAGAATGCAAAGCTATATGCATGGAGTATACAATCATGATATGCAACCTAGCTAGCTCCATCTTGTACCATACTGGGGGTATAAAATGGTATACATCAATGAAGGGGGTGTCCACAGCTCCCTGAAGAACATGCCTGCGAGCCAGTCGCTCCGCACCCCCTCTGTGAAACTGAGCTCTGATCTCTGTCATCTCTCTCTGGTATAGGTGTGGTGTCCGAAAGCCAGGTGTCCTCTGTCTCCTCCGGGCTCTGAGTGTCTTTGCTCTCTGGAGAGTAATGAGAGAGAGAGAGAGAGAAAGAAAGAAAGAAAGAAAGATATATTAACGTCTACGAGAGGGCAAGTCGGCCTATGAGACAAAAAATAATACAACTATGTTCTTCCGGTCATCGGAAGAAAAGAAACAAAAGAAAAAGTGTGCATGTGTCTGGATACAACTGTGAATCATCATGGATCGGTGGAGCCCATATATAAATAATATAAGGGGGGTGGGGATGTGGATGGAGTGCTAAGGCAAGATGCATCTCTATATGCTGAAGGGGTAGTACAAGCATGCTATGCAGATCTATGTCTAACTCCATCCAGTGCCATAAGAGGGATATAAGATATCATACATCGCTGATGCTGAAGCTGTGAATGGCATGAACATGTACCCTGAGTCTGAATGAAAGCGGGCTAGCCTCTCCTGTGTCTCCATCTGGTGTCTCATTCGGATAGCTGCTATCTCTCGGTGACGGAGTCGGGGTGCTCTATGTCCGGTCTGTCTAGGTCTCCTCCTGGCTCTCAATTCCTCTGCTCTCTGTGCGGTCACCCCACGTGGTACATCAGCTGGCACTGGCATAGCTCTCTGGAAGAAATCTGTGAGCTGGGACTGTCTCCCACCCCTAGTGGGAGCGGGTGTCTGGAGGAGTCTCTCTCGAGAACTATGAAGCTCTAGTAGTAGTCTGCCAAGCTGTCCTTGGTCCGAGGCCTCCATCAACTGATGTAGTGAAGAGTGCTCCTCAAACAATCCTGCATATCTATCTCTGACCCCCTGGTGGGCTCTACATCTACATACAAAGTGATCCTCAGTCTCCACCTCCTCGCGGCACAATCTGCATATCCGCTCAGCTCTAGGAACCCGTGCCGCTCTCCCAGCCTTTATCTCTAGCTGATGTGATGAGACTCGTAGCTGTCCAATAGCAACGCGAGAGCTGTGTGGCATGTATACATCCATGTACCGCGGTCGATGTATAAACCCATCCCCTGAGATGCTCATAAAGTGGTCTCTGTAATACAGCATCTTCAGTGGTAGTGGGCTCTCTGGTGCTGTCCATGTCTCATGTATGTAGTGCAGCCATATGTCCTGTCTCATCACTCTGTTCCTCTCATTGAGAGAGAGGTAACCCCGTGGAGCAGACTGATCATACTGAAAAGGTGGCAACCGCTCAATGTCTATACCATGATGTGAGAACCACTGTAGCATCTGTGCATACCAAGATCCAGTGTGTCCAGCCTCGGCCAGCTGTCTGGATGCCTCAAAAGCTCGACGGGATAATCTCTCCATGGGCATCTCCCTCATCCTGTATATAAAGGAGATCGTCTGGAACAATGCCTCCACTGCCATAGGTGGTGCAACAAACTAAGCTCGAACAATGTCGTGCGGGACGGATGGTTTGCTGCGTATCATCCTCGAGAGCATCACGATCTGTGGTCTCTCCAGCTGTACCCATGTGGAGGCTGCAAGCCCTGGTGCCCAAACCACTGCTGCATACATCAAGGCTGATGTCACTAATGTATCAAAGAGCCACCCCTTCGTGCGGGGTTCCTGAAAATGTGCCTGATGACACTGACGCTCAAGGCCAGCAAGAGCTGCATACCCCCGGGTAAGAGGTCACCACCTCGACCCGCCCTCCTGCTAATGTGAGAGTAGTGTGGCTCCTGACTGCGGGTGAAGTGTGGAAGACCATAACCTTGGTTTTCCCGAGGTTCACTGTGAACCCCTGCTGTGCGCAGAAGTCATCAAGAGCCACAAGGTGTCTTTGAAGCCCAACCTACGTGTCGGATACCAAGACGATGTCATCAGCATAAAGCATAACATGGACAGTAATACCCGATAGCTCAACCCCAGAGCCTCCTCCCTGTGTGATGTAATCGACCACCTCATCAATATAGAGCCCAAAAAGCGTGGGGGAGAGCGGGCACCCCTGCTTCACACCAATGGTGCTAGCAACTGTGTCGGACAAGCCTCCTGGGCATCGGACAAGCCTCCTGGGCATCGGACTCTCCCAAGGACCTGCTCATATAGCCTGTATATACCCCACATCATGTCTGAAGGTATGCCTAATGTCTGTAGTCGCCGAAAGAGGCGCTCTCTGGGCACAGTATCAAATGCCTTGCGGAAATCCACAAAGCAACAATAGAGCCGTTGCCTCCGTGCCTTGGCCTGATCAATCAAGCACCTCAATGAAAAAATGTGGTCGATGGTCGAGAAGGCTCGATGGAAGCCTGCCTGGCCTGCTGATCTCAATCCCCCAACCTCTGCATGAGTGCTCAGCTCTGCCTCCAAAACTGCCCCGTATAGTTTGGCCAATATATGGCCAATCATGATGGTCCTGTAGTTCCCGAGGTCTAGTACATCTCCCGCTTTATGGATCGGCACAATAGTGTGCATCGTCCACTCAGCCGGAAACCCCTCTGACAGAGCTCTATTGAAGAGATGAGCAAGAAATGGTGCCAATGTATCAATAGCATAGATGAGATGCTCTCCCTGTAATCCTGTATGATCTGTCGCCCGTCCATGTTGGAGTCGGCATATGGCCCTCCTAACCACATAGGTGGGGTGAAGAAGGTGGAGACTGTGGAGCATGGCTCTATGGGCTGTGGTATAGGGGGCTGCGCAGGCACATCATAAAGTCTCTCTGCATATGTCTGCCAGGTTTGAGGATCGGCAATAGGTGTGGGAGAACGGGGCTCTTTGAGTCTCCTCCAAGCAGCAGCAGCATCTCTGCTCATGAGCATGTGATGTGTGTCCCAATACTGAGCCTCCTCATAAGCTCGCCGCTTACGGTGGGTGAGAGTATGCATCCTCCTGCCTGCCTGCCTCCGGGTGATCTCCCCGCGAGGCCTCTACACTCGGAGACTGCGGTAAAGGTTTCTGCACTCATCATCATACCATCGGTTCTGAGAGAGAGAGAAATGATGAAATGAAATGAAATGATATATTAACGTCTTCAAAAGGCCAAAATGACCTATGAGACCAAAAAGGTTACAACAATTGGTGGATCTGATACAATGTCTGTGTAAGGAAAGCTAAAAACAATTAAACAACTAACTGAAACTGAAACAACTATGAGGAAAAGTACAGTACCAGGAGCTCCTAATGGATAACATGTGGGAGGAAAACTCCAGCAACAAAGGTAAGCATCATACACATCACTATCCAAAGATGTCTCTCATCGGTCGATGGCGGATATCCTCAATGTCCTCCATGGTGAGTACTCTGACTGGACGTCTCCCATGCCGTGCTAGTATGGTCCTGATCCTCTGTTGTAGTCTCCGCCGGTGTCGAGATGGACCTCTCATCTTGGGGCGCCTGGACCGCCCCAGCTCTATAGCCCGATCAATCAGTGTGCCTCTGGTGCGGCTGTACTCTGGGGCTAGCTGCAATGCCTGCTGACCTGACTGCTCAATCTCTGGTCGAAAGAAGTCTGTGATCTGCCTCTGTAGGTGTCTCTCCCTCTCTGATCCCCTCCCTCTCAGGAGACCCTCTCTATGTCTACGCAGCTCTAGCAAGTACAATCCGAGGCATCTCTGATCCTGGTATTTCATGACTCTAGAAAGTGGTCCAAAGCCCTCTCTGAACAGGCAGTGAAAACGGCCTCGTATCTCATAATATACTGGACAGTGACATATGTAATGTAACTCTGTCTCTGGCTCCATCTGGCACAGCTGACAAATCCTGGCCTCAGCTGGTACTCCTCTGAATCTGCCAGTCTCAATCTCTAGCTGGTGTGAGGATGTGCGCATCTGACCAATAGCACACCGTACCCCATGAGAAAGATGAGTATCCATGTAGCTGGGTCTAATCACAAACCCATCCTCCGTGAGCTGGAGAAGATGATCTCTATAGAAAGCCATCTTCGTACCAAGCTCGTGTGTCGGCTGTATCCATGTCCTCCTAGTGTCCAGCTGAGTCAAGTCTTTCCTGATAAGTCTGGTAATCTCTGCCCGTGTGAGAGATAGGGAGGGTGCATCCAGGGAGTACTGAAATGGAGGTAGCCTGTCCATACTAAAGCCATGCAGTTGGAACCAAGCTGTCATCTGTGCATACCAACATGATCCGTCTCCCTGTGATGCCAACTGTCGTGAAGACTCCAGGGCTAAGCGAGCATATCTGTCTCTAGGGAGAGCCCAAGTGCTATGTATAAAGGAGACTGATCGACTGAGTGCCTCTACTACCAATGGGGGGGCAGCCATCTCTGCACGGATAATATCATGTGGTACGGAGGCCTTGGCCCTAATCATCCGGGAAATCATAGAAACCAAGGACCTCTCCATACGTCTCCATCCATCAGTGCTACCAGCTCGGCTGTGGTGATCCACTGAGGGCCCCCATATCTCCACTCCATACAGCATGGCTGAAGTGACCAAAGTGTCAAAGAGCCAGAGCTTTGTTCGAGGTTCCTGAAACTGAACCTGCGAACACATCCTCTCTAGTCTCCCCAATGCTGCATAAGCTCTGGTCAATCTGGTCTCCGCTGCTCTCCTCAAGGAAAATAGTGGGCCACTAAAAACCACACCAAGGTAAGTATATGCATCTGTATACTCCACTGTCTCCTGACCATATGTAAAGGTGGGCATTGACCTCCTAACCCACTGTGCTGTGGTGTTAAACACCATCACCTTGGTTTTACCAAGGTTAACAGACAATCCACTATCCTCTGCAAACATGTGCAATGCATCCAAATGACGCTGCATCCCCTCTGGAGAATCTGAGATCAGCACAATATCATCAGCATACAATAACAGCGGAATCCATGTCCCTGCTAGCTGTGCTCCTCTGTCACCCTCCCGCTCTACATAGTCCGAAACCTCATCCACATACATCCCAAATAAGGTGGGGGAAAGGGGGCAGCCCTGTTTCACCCCAATAGTGGAGTGAACCATCTCAGATACACCCTGGGTAGTACGTACCTGCCCCACAACTGTCCTGTATAAAGCCATGATTCCCCAAATCAGCTCTGTGGGCACTCCCATCTCCTGTAGTCTGCGCATCAGTCTGGCTCTCGGTACTGTGTCAAAAGCTTTGCGGAAATCCACAAAGCAACAGTAAATCCTCCTGCCATATAATCTGCCCTCCTCAATAATAGCTCTGAGTGTCAAGATATGGTCAAGAGTGGAGAAACCTCTCCTGAACCCTACCTGCCCTGATGCACGTATGCCCTCTCTCTCTGCCCATCTACTCAACTCCTGCTCAAGAATAGATGCATATAATCTAGCCAATGTGTGACCAATCATGATGGTACGATAATTCCCAGGAAGCATAGGATCCCCTGACTTGAAGATAGGCACAATCGTGGACATATTCCAAGTCTCAGGAAAACCCTCACACATGGCTCGGTTAAACATCATAGCAATAAGCTTTGCAAGCATATCTCTGGCATGAATAAAGTGCTTTGCTACCAAACCATCATGATCATATGCTCTCCCAGTCCTCATCCTGTCAATAGCTTTCCTTACCATCTCAGCAGTAAAGAAAGCACACGTCTCTGGGCATGGCTCCGATGGGTCTGGCAGGGGCGGCTGTCCTGGTGCTGTGTACAGGGATGCTGCATACTCACCCCAAATCTCTGTGGAGGTAATGGCTGGTGATGGTGAATGCTCATGGAATAGTCTCCATGCCTCGCCTGAGTCTTGACTCATAAACAACTGGTACAAATCCCTCTCTAATTGAGCAAGATAAGCCCTCTTCTTCCGTCGCACTAGGTGCCGGAAGGTAATCCGTGACTGTCTGTGAGTGGTAACACCCATGAGCACCTCTCTCTGTAATCTGATCCTCATCTCTCTGCACTCCTCATCATACCAACTGTTCTGGGGCATGTTCCCAGATCGTCTCTGTGTAGGCTGACTATGGGGATATGCCTCTGATGCTGCAGCATGAAGCGTCTCTATCAATATCTGAGTGAGCTCATCTAATGGCCGTCCCGGCTCCTCGGCACATAGGCGTCTGTATATCTCATCCGTGTATACGGTGTCAGTCTCCCTCGTAAAGGTATAACGAGTGTGTGTGGAGACCTGTCCCAATGGAGCGGTGCTGAACTGAAATGTGAGAGTGAAGGACAAGATAGCATGATCCACTGCTATTCCAACCGGCCTAGTGCCTACCATAAAATCCTGAAAAGAGGGAATGAGACTGGGCTGAGCCATAACATAGTCCAATGTACTAGCACCATGCCGATGTGGAAAGCTAGTGAAACCGCCCGATGTCGGGAATCTCTGTAGGCCATTCAGGATGACCAATCCATGTGCAGTCCCCATGTCTAGCAAATACCCCCCATACACTGTATGTTCCTCATCTTGTGAGAGTCTAGATAGGCCCATATCCCTAACATCAAGCTCCCTCAACATCTCCTCTGAGGTATCATAAAATACTGTCTGGCTATGGGCGGTCCTGGCATTGAAGTCCCCCAAGAGAATGATGTCACCATCCTTGGAGAACTCCCAAATGTCATCATCCAAAATAGAAACGGGAGACTGCCCGCTAGGTGATGCATACACTGATGTACTAGGAGCAAAATAGCATATAGCAATGTAGAGATATCTGCCGGTCTCTGCCCTCAGTCTAACCCACATGTACCTAGCCTGCTCATCTCTGCGGACTATATGTATCAGTGTGGCTGTAGCTCCTCTCTAAACAATACTGCCACTCCTCCTGAGCCCCGTCCTCTATGCTCTGGACGAGTCTCCTGTCTACAAGCTGTCTCCCATCGGTATCCACTAACATGTGGCATGGACTGTCCAGGAGCCTGATGCGTCTCACAGTAGAAGATGATGTCCCTCCCAGTGAAACTATCCTCAAAAGCCCCTACATCAAGGCGTAGAGATCCATTACAATTCCAAGTAGCAACTTTGAGTGTAGTCCCATAGGTCTCGCGCCGTCATGAAGAGCGCCTCTCCATAATCACCACTCTACCATCTCTATAGAAGGCCACTTTCCCTTTCTCTCGGGCTACCCTTATCTCGGGCATAACTTCTTTCATGTGGGCAAGTTGCGAGAGTGTGAGGTCATCTCCAAGAAATATTCCCGTTTGCTTGAGTGTAGGACGTCTCTTCAAGAAGTCCTTCTTCGCTTCCATGGAGGGGAAACGAATGATAAGCGCTCTCTCCTTAGAAGAAGATTCGCCACTACCTTCCCTCTTCTTTCCCACTCTCCATGCCTTTGTGTGCGTGGCTTCAATGCCCATCATAGAGAAGAGCTCCTTGGTTTCCCCTTCCGCATCATCACGGTCTTTTAGACCGGACACTCGTACATGTGAGGCCCGGGTCTTCCTCCTTTGCTCCTCTTCAAGGGTCATGTTGATGATGGTGGGAGTGGGGATGGGTGGCGATTCTTTACCTTTCCCTTTCTTGGCGACCTCGATCCATTTCTCGGCCTCGTCCATCTTCTTTTGTGTCTTTGTGATCACCTCCACCCATGAAGATGTCTTCTCTTTATGTTGCTCCTCCTCCTCTCGAATGATCCTCATTTGTTCCTTGATGGTATTCAGCTCTTCAATCAAGGAGGGCTGAAATTCTCCATCCTCAAGCTTGCTTTTTGAAGTGGCTTCCAACTCCTTTTTGAGGGCTGAGATTTCAGCCGCTTGACTTTTAGCATGCAGTTTGGCCTCCACTAGTTCCTCCTTTAAGGCTGAAATCTCAGCCTCTTGCTTGGAAGATCTCTCTTCGAGCTCTTGGATTTTGTCAAATCCCTTCTCGAGTTTGGAGAGGCGGTTTATGATTGCGGTAACGGAAGAGTCGACCATCTTCTTGTTTTCTTTGATAATTGTGTCGAGCTTGTCCTCCACCTTCACGAGCTCCTCTTTAAACCCAGTCTTGGCCATGACTTTTTGCAGAACTTCCCACAGCCAATGGACTGAAAATTAATCCATGGCAGCAGCACGAAACAGCAGCAACAGGGAGGGGAGGGGTCAAGTCATGCAGGGGAAAGGGAAAGAGAGGAGATTCAGCAGAGAGAGAGAATTATGTTGCTGCCTTGGGGGCCTGAGGAAGGGTGGGTGGGAACAGGGAGGCGGAACAGCTGAGGAAGGGTGGGCGCAGAGAGAGAAAGTGGGAGAGGGGGTGGGCGCAGAGCAGGCAGCGAAGAGAGAGAAAGCGACAGCTGAGGAAGGGTGGGCGCAGAGCAGGCAGCGAAGAGAGAGAGAGAGCGTGGGAACAAGGAGGCGGAACAGCTGAGGAAGGGTGGGCGCAGAGAGAGAGAGAGAGAGAGAGAGAGAGAGAGAGAGAGAGAGAGGCTGAACAGCAGCAAAACAGTCCACCAAAACTCACAGGAAACACCCAAGTGGAGGGAGGGAAAGCCGGGTAAGAAGCAAAGATGTCGGGGCCACTTGTCGGGATGCACTACACTCGAAGAAACACCTTCCACTACAGTCCATGCTGTAAAAACAGCCTTTAGATCTCACACAACTGCTGTAATTGCATGTAGAAGCAAAAACACAGACAACAGAAGCTTGCAATTGATGCTTGATAACCAAGTATAGGAGCAGGGCAGCCTGAAGAAGAAAATGCAGAAGTGAGAATCCTCCGGGAGAAAGAAAACACAGCTATGATGAGAAAACACAGCCACTGTTTGATCTCCAGAAACGCAGCCACTGTTTTGATCTCCAGAAAACGCAGCCACTGTTGTGAACTCCAGAAAACACAGCCACTATCCAGAAAATGCAGCTATTGTTGTGAACTCCAGAAAACGGAGATGGAAAGAAGGATCAGACTCGCAATGTAGAAGGCAGCCAGCTACCTAAGCGATTGATACCATGTTGGAGTATGTCCAGACGGAAGCGTAGACAAAACAAGAGAGAGAAGAGGGAGCAAAGAAGAGAGCTTGTGGACAAGATCACCTTTTATAATAGCATGAACCTTTATAATGGCAATAGTCAGCAAGGAGAGAAGAGGGAGCATAGGAGAGAGAGCTTGTGGACAAGATCACCTTTTATAATAGCATGAAGCTTTACAATGGCAATAGCTAGTAAGGAATGTGTTACAATGTGCTTGGATTGAACTAACAACAAGTGAAGAATATGAGAAGCCCCTATTATAGCGAAGTGAGGGAGCTGGCTAACTACTCATAGAGCTCGCCGACAGCTCCACGACTTGCTAAAATAGGAGAAATAGATAAAATACCCACTAAGTAGGTATTCCCCAAAATACACTGAGATGCACAAATTCTAACATATACCACCTCTCGCAACCCAGCCTTATTGGAGACAACACGTGTTCTCCCACCTTTTATCATTGTACGGGTTCCAAAGTAAAAGGGTAACTTGTGGCCAAAGTGTGCAACTACGTGTGAACACTCCTTATGAGAGTACTTATGTGTAAGTGTTCTTATGTGTTTGGACCCACCCTTAGGTGGATAAGATATTATGTGTGAAGTAAGCAATGATGTCAATGGCCATGCCATGTGTCACTTTCCTAGTGTGTTTGATTGAATCAAATATAAGGTTTGCAACCACAACATCAATCAATATCATATTGAGTTTGTGCAATCATTGTCTCACTCTAGCTTTGTGCTCTCTCTCTCTCTCTCTCTCTCTCTCTCTCTCTCTCTCTCTCTCTCTCTCTCTCTCGTGCGCGCTTCCATTCTCTCTTCATGGATCTCTTTGATCCTCCTTAGCCGGTTGCGCTCCCCTAGGATACCTTCATCGCCAACATGGTATCAGAGCCTAAGGGATGGTATCAGAGCCTAAGGGCTACTAGCGCTTCTGCTGTACGAGATCTACCAGGTGTCCAACTAGGCTAGGCCAGTAAACCTACTCGGCACGTGATTCTTTCCCAACGACCTTCCTCAGTCGTACCTTCCCCAGTCGTCTCGCTGAGCTAGAGCCCATCTTTGGCATAGGCTCCCTCACCTTGCACCACCAAAGCCGGCGCAACACACAATGCCGACTAGCTGCACTTCATGCCATCAAGTAGCCACCACGTTGCCGAACTACTCCTTCAGATCGTTCTACCACAAGTCCAGGTAATCAAGGAGAATTCTGGTCCAAGTTGTTCAACTAAGGCATTACGAGCGCATACAAATCAAGAAGCTATCAAGAAATATGCTTCTCACTACATACTCAAACAACTCTCCTTCCACCTATGGTTGCACGTCATGTGTGTGTATAGCACACAATACCCTCTCACGAGGGAAAACAGCCCGGAGGTATTTGGAAGGAATCATGAACTCAAACTCAAACTCAACTGTTCCACTCCAAAAATGAAAATCTACTCGGATCAAGCCACTATCCAAATGGCCACCCCAATAAAGTATGGCAACGAAGGATAAACGCCTTGTGCAATGAGGTAAGGGTTTGTGTCATGTGCACAGTGTGTATCTACCATGTGCTACACGCACGTAAGACTAGCTTCAAGGTTTGGGGAAGCTTGGAGCTAGGCAAGCTGATTGGCAAGCTGAGTTAGGGATAGACTAACGGGCGAGCATCCAAGTATGGACGGGCGGGAGCCCAAGTGTGGATGCCCGATGACCAGCCAAGAGCCTATAAAAGGGTGGCCAAGGTTAGTCATTAGTCATATAGAGTCTCGCATGTTTTGTGAGAGCTCTATGGTTTGGAGCCTAGATCTAGAGCAGACGTGCACCTGCTTTATGCAGCCAAGGCCGGTAGCAGTCTCAAGGCCCGCGAGGGTAACTTTGTGGTAGTATGGAACGTCGCGAGGTAGAGATTGGTCAGTACGTCCACCTAGTTAACTCAGCTCATGGCTCGGTGGGGACAGCCAGGTCTTGTGGGCTTGCCCACGGTTGTCGTGGTTGGGAGGTGAGTCACGCCTACACCCCCTTCTTATTTATTTGGTTTGTTTTGAGGTTTCGAGTCTCGTACCAGGAGCGTTCTACGAGGAGATCTATGGGGATTTGACAGTGGTATCAGAGCGTGCCTCGTGAACGAGCAAGTTGGTAGATAGAGAAGATGAGGTCGAAGAAAGGTATGTGTTCAAGAAGCTTGCTGTTTTTTGTCGATGCATACTTCTGTTTTTCAGATTAGTATGTGCTTTTTTCATCAAAGAAACCGTGATGACGGAGAAAGTGGTCTAGTAGGGTTGTTTGCTTAGCAAGAAGCAAGGCTGTATGTTCTTCAACTGTATGAAGAGTTTGAAGAGAGAAATAAGAAAAAGCATATCGACTATTTTTTTTCTTTTAGAAAGAGAAAGAGAGAGAAGTTCGCCGTTGTATGCGCAGTCAGGTGTGCTGCTGGTCGCGTGTAGGCGCAGGCATATAGGGTGAAGGCGCAGGCATATAGGCTGGCGTAGGCAAGCGACCATGCCTACTCAGGCAGGCGCCCAGGCCTACGCCGGCATGTGGCCAGGCCTACGCAGGGGCCACTCCTACACAGGCAGGCTAGCGCAGGCGGCCATGCACACCCGGCAGTAGAGAATGCGATGGCAACCAAGCAAACGACGGCACCATGGCCGGCCGGATGCGCTAAATCCACGAGGGGAGAGAGAAAAAAAACAGTAGAAGCAACCGAACGCCGAATTGGGCTGCTTTTGTTTTTTTTTAGATTAAACTTTTTTTTTAAAAAAGAGTTTAAAGACCCCCCTAAGGTTTAAAGGTGTTTTTTTTTAAGAAAACAGAATATATATATATATATATACATACATATATATACATATGTATATATATATACATATGTATATATACATATATACATATGTATATATATATATACATATGTATACATATGTACATATGTATATATATACATATACATATATATGTATATGTATATATATATACATATGTATATATATATATATATATATATATATATACAGAATATATATAAGAAAACAGAATATATATATATATATAGATACTGTTTTCTTATATATATTCTGTATGTATATATATATATATATATATACATATGTATATATATATATATATATATATATATATATATATATATATATATATATATATATACATATGTATATATATATACATATGTATACATATATACATATACATATATACACATATGTATACATATATACACATATGTATACATATCAAGGTTAGTTCCGTACGTCGTACGACTGAAATCGTACGTACCTGCTGTACGGTACGGTACGGTACGGATTCGTACGATACCGTACGAGTTTTTTTTTTTTTTTTTTGCGGTGGTGTTGTTGTTGTTGTTGTTGCGTGGAGCAATTTCAGTCTTCTAGAGAGCCATTCATCGCCCTTTGCAGCCTATAGGAAGCTGTTTGTCAGGAGCGCATTGCCATATTAGGCAAGCGATCATATTGCCTGATGAGGAGGAGGAGGCAATCTTCATGGAGCTCTATAGTGAGCTTCCATTGCCCCCTCATGATGATACCCCACTGCCTAGAGAGCCCTTGTTTGATGATGATGGCAACCTACTTAGCGAGAATGATCCCCAGAGTGTCTCGTCCACCTTCGAAGAGTCCTCTTCAGAGAACTCTCTTGATGGACACTCTAGTAGTGATCATGTTGATGATCATGCAGATGTTGGTGATGATGTAGACTTTTGATATGTTATAGCTCTCTAGGCATTGGGCATCTATCTCCTTCTAGCCCATCGATGATGTATTGTAGTATGTAGTATACTGTATCATGTATGTACGCATGTTGGCGGTCGCCCATGCCATGAGTTTTTGGCCTATCCTTTTGTAGCAATTTTGTACTCTAATGGCATGATGACATTATGTTCATGGTTCTACTATTTTGTAACTTCTTGTCTACAATTTTTAAGTTTAGGAAGTATTTTTAAAAAAAAAACGTACTAATATCGTACCGTACCTCAAAAAATTTTAAGGTACCAATTAGTACCGTATTTTATCGTACCGTACCGTATCGTACCTTTCGTACTAACTAACCATGATACATATATACATATATACATATGTATACATATATACATATGTATACATATGTATACATATATATACATACATATATATATACATATGTATATATACATACATACATACATACATACATACATACATACATACATATATATATATATATATATATATATATATAAACTCAAGTTGCTTTTGGGAAAGATTATATAAACCCCTTAAGTGGGCTTCTTGCCACACATCTCTCAAGTTTTCAAGCTTTCAAGCTCTCAAGTTCTCTAGCACTTTCTTGTGCAAGATCGAATTTTCTCTCCACTTGCCCTCTTCACGATGTCAACCCAAGAATCCAAGCTGGAGCCCCTTGTCGAACGCGAAGGCTTGCCGGCTACGGAAGATACCAATGCTGATCTTTTTGACGATTATGTGTCTAAATCTGATTTCCAAGAGTTCAAAGTAGCTCTCGAAGCTTCTTCTTCAGAACGTCAGGCACAAATCGCCGCGCAGATCCAAGCTTTGCAGAACTCCATCTCTCTTTTGACCACTACCCTATCTACTCTTTCGGTTATCGATACCTTGGCCTCTGCTTTAGGTCCCAACATTACTCCGGAACAGTTCGGGAAGCGAGCAAAAGCAGCGTACCAAGGAGATCGTGGACACTTGGCTACATAAGTGGCAAGTCCATTTTCCGTTTCATCCATATGATGATGGAAAAAAGATCCAGTTAACAGCAGGTTTCCTCTCAGGCAAAGCTTTGCTTTGGTGGAAGGAACTCAACCCTAAGCCAACGACTTGGACACAATTTGAAGACGTCTTCAAGAAGGAATTCCTCAAGAAAGAGGATGATTATGATGTTGCCCGGTTTACAGCTTTGACCATGACCTCGCAGCACCTCACTTATGAGGTCTACCTCCAGAAGTTTAGGGACTTGGAGATGAAAGCTACAAAGATGGATCCCAATACTCTTTTGGGGTTCTTCGTAGCCGGTTTACCAAACTCATACCGTTTACAGGTTAAAAATAACAAATGCAAAACTTTGGACGAGGCCATTCATTCAGCTCGTATCTATGATGATACAATGGTCTCTTCCAAGTGTAAACCCGTTACCGAGCAGAGGAACAAGCACAAAAGGAAGTTCTCCGCACCAATGGCCAACACGACTAAAGGAAAGTCTTCGGACCAACCTTCGAAGAATTCAAGTTCGACACCAACGAAGAAGAAACGACTCCTTAAGGCTTTGAAGCTCAAGAAGGAGGGACGTTATTTCATCTGCGAAGAAAAAGGACACATGCGTAACAAGTGCCCAAAGCAAAAGGGTGCAAAGACCAACGTAGGACCCAAGCCAAAGGCAGCTAACCAGTTGTCTTTGACAAGTACGTCAAATATTGTACTTTCTCGCCCTAGTACATGTTCTGATTGTCTGTTCAACTCTAAAATTTTTGGCTTGCATGATCTTCTCCGAGTTTATGGAGAAGTGAATGGCCATAGAATCCACATTCTTCTAGACCCTGGCAACTCACACAACTTTGTTAACTACAAACTTGTGCAGAAATTGAGTCTTGATACGTCACCCAGCGATCATACCTATGAGGTACGCCTACCTGCGGGTCGGCAAGTATGGGATCAAAAGGTAGAGATGCTACCAATCCGGATTCAGGACTACAAAGATACTCTGGAATGCTATATTATGCACCTAGAACATGTAGACTTGTTATTAGAGATTGAGTGGTTTAAGACTCTTCAAGTCCAGATAGATTGGTCTAGCCATATTTTTTCTTTTCAACATAGGAACACCCAATATAGTATCTTAGGTGATTGTATACATCCCTCTTAGGACCTCTTGTAAATACAGTTGATTTTGGAAATATAATGGATTCTTCTTTGTATACTGCTTTCCATTGTGTATTGATTCCACTTTCTTCATTTCTCATTCTTTCCATGGATGTCAATGAATTAAGTGTACTTGAAAGCAAAGAATTACAGAAGATACTTGACTCATTTCAAGATGTATTTCCTAAGAAACTGCCATCGGGTTTACCACTTGAAAGGGCAGTAGATCATCGTATTGACTTGATCCCTGGTGCTCATCCTGTCAGTATTCCACCTTACAGGATGAGCCAAGCTAAGGAAGATGAGTTGGCTAAACAACTCGAAGATTATTTGAGGATGGACCAGATCCGTCCAAGTAAATCACCTTGGGGTGCACCTGTGTTGCTTAGGAGAAAGAAGGACAACACCTGGAGAATGTGTATAGATTACAAGAGATTGAACAAGCTGACAATTAAGAACCATTATCCTCTCCCTAGATCAGATGACCTGATTGACTGGTTAGCAGGAGCGAAATATTTCACGAAGATAGATTTACGTATTGGCTATCACCAGATACGTATTCATGAAAGGCATGTCGAAAGAACCGCCTTTCGAACTAGATATGGCCATTATGAGTTTCTCATATTACCTTTTGGGTTAACCAATGCTCCAGCCACTTTCCAGCAAATGATGAACGATCTTTTTCGTGAACATTTGGGGAAATTTGTGGTGGTGTTCCTAGATGATATTTTGATATATAGTCGTACTCTTGAGGATCATGTTAGACACCTCACGATTGTCTTATCTATTTTAAGACAAAATCGACTATATGCTAAGTTAAATAAATGTGAGTTTTTATAACAGACATCATTTACTTAGGACACAAGATCACTAGAGATGGATTGAGCATTGACTATCACCGCGTTCAGAAGATTGTGGACTGGCCTATACCAAGAACAGTGAAACAACTTCGTTCTTTTCTCGGTTTTGTTGTTTTTCTTCGGAAATCTATGCGGGGGTACTCTCAGCTCACACTACCGATGACCGACTTGTTGAAAGGTCGTGGACGTAAGTCAAATCAGCCTATCACTTGCAATAACGATTTGGATATGGCCTTCAGACTTTTGAAAAAGCCTATAAAAGGGTGGCCAAGGTTAGTCATTAGTCATATAGAGTCTCGCATGTTTTGTGAGAGCTCTATGGTCTGGAGCCTGGATCTAGTGCAGACGTGCACCTGCTTTATGCAGTCGAGGCCGGCAGCAATCTCAAGGCCCGCGAGGGTAACTTCGTGGCGGTATGGGACGTCACGAGGTATAGATTGGTCGGTACGTCCACCTAGTTAGCTCAGCTCATGGCTCGGTGAGGACAGCCAGGTCTTGTGGGCTTGCCCACGGCTGTCGTGGTTGGGAGGTGAGTCAGGCCTGCACCCCCTTCTTGTTTGTTTAGTTTGTTTGCAGGTTTCGAGTCTCGTACCAGGAGCGTTCTATGAGGAGATCTATGGGGATTTGACAGTTTGGTGGAGCAAGGAAGCACAATATATCCGAACCAAGCTTTCCTATTGGTCTATGCTATAAAAAGATAATGTATGCCAATGCCTCCTTCCCCTCTATGTCTCCTCCTCCTCACCCACGGATGCTCATTCTCAAATGGCCAACTAATGCTCATGTTACTCCTTGGTCATTCTAGCCGAGTTCCCTAGTAGTTCTGTCCTTTCTCAAGATCAAAAAGACCACCTCAGAAAGTAAGGGAGGTAATCTTTTCCATGGATAAGGAAAAAGGGATCCTTCTGCTGCTACAACCTCATAATGAAATACATGCTGATTCTAGAAATCACAAAAAAGCGAGAGGAACAAATACACTTTATGCGAGAAAATCTGGAAAAAAATGGCAATGAAAAACTTACCCTTGTTCCATGTACAAGAGGAGGGTTGCGAATCTGCCTCCCAGGGCTTTTGTCCTACGCTTGAACAAAGAAGTCAACCTCTAGCTTTTTTTCCAAAAAACGTTCATACTACTTTTTTCTTAAAAAAGAAGACACCTCCCTTCTAGAACCCCAAAAGTAGCTATAGTAGGCTTGTTTTAAGAGGTTTCTCTTAAAAAAACAACACACATGCTTTTTTTTTAGAAACATCATCAGTAATAGAAACTTGTGCTTTTATCTCCCTGTGCAGGCAACGCACAGCAGTCCCAGTGTCCAGTCCATACCCAAACACCTGAGCACATCACGTGGATGATTTGGCTGCTCGCCCCTCTACTGGCCACCCTGATTGACTCTCTCCTACTGCTCTACTGCGCATCTCGACCTGTTGTTGCCCTGTAGGAAGCTGGCATGTTATGATTTTCTTCACATCACACCCGTCTGCTGCCCTCACAAGCCAGTGTCCGCAGGATGCAATCAGCCCTCTGCCACAGTTTTCAGGCCACCAACTCACCCCTTGACTACATACAACCTATACGTGTCCAGAGTAGGGCATTTGATTAAAAATGCAACCCATCTGGGAACAAACCCGAGAGGAATCAGGGTTCTCTTGAGGGTTCTTTCTGCACATCTTAATCAGGGTTCTCTTGAGGATTCTTTCTGCACATCTCTTACACACGCGATTCTCCATCTCACAATCTGTGTTACGTAACATGTCAGCAGAACCAACAAGAGAAGCACCAACATCAAGCTGAGGCAAGAAGTATTTGGTTAACAACCAAGAACGAGAGATCGGGAAGCGATCACCACTACCACCATATGCAAGCACATTACCGTGAGCATCCCAATACAAGCATGAACACCTCTGATCCAGTCTTCAGAAAATCCCATACATCTAAGGGTTCAACAGATGTACGGCTGATAAATGTTTGACCAACACATAAAGCTCATGGAAAAACACATGGAAGAGAGGACCAGAAAAAAAACAAATGTGATCGAAGACGTAGAGTTTTGGTTGATAAATAGCTTAGCTGTGACTGAGAAACAAGTGCAGCTTCAGCAGACCTGTGAAGATAAACTTCCAAAAGAAGGTACAGAAGCCTATTCTCTGCAACAAGAAGAAGCTAAGAAGGCCATCACTTGCAACAAGAAGAAGCTGAGAAGGCCCATCAATCGCAGCACAAAGAAGCTGGAGAAGATCTGGTGCTGTCATTTCAACCATAGTTGCGTCTCAAATCGGCAGGAGCTGGAGCACCCCCGCCCCCCACCCCCCCCCCCCCCCGCCCGGGCCGGTGAAACTCTGCGCTGCCTGCACACCCCCCCCCCTCCTTGCTGCCACGTCGCTCGTCCTCTGCCCGTCTGCCCTCCCACCCATTTCCTTGCGCATCCCTGCCCTTTTCCTTGCCCCCCCCCCCCCCCCCCCCCCCCCCCCCGGGCGCCCCTTTCGCCTGCACACGCACCCCCCCCATATTTCCGCCCCCCCACCCCAATTCTCCACTCGCTCTGTCAACCCTCCCTCTTGCGCCTTCTCCCTCTCTCTCGCTGCTCTTCCCCCCTCTCTCTCTCTTTCGCTGCCCCCCGGCTGCTCCCCTCCCTCCACCTGAGCCTCCTCCCCCCGCCCTTCCCCCTCCCTTGCTTCCCTCCCCCGCAGCCTCTCAAATCCCCCCCTCTGTTTCCCCTTCGGCTCCGTCTCTCCTTTCCCTCCATTTCTTCAGGCAGTTTCTCTTGTTCTTGGGTTTTTTTCATTTGGCAAGTCTCGGCCCCTTTTGGTCTTCACCCCTCAAGAGGACTCCATGGCACCGCTCCGTCATCCCCCGACGACCGAGACCGCTGTCCCTTGCCTATCCTTCTCAGAAGCGGACCTACGGCTTCTCGCTACGACAATTGCGTCTCGAGAGGCCTCCACTCTCATGTGCAAGATTGTTGGTAGCCACCCTGCGCTTGGAGAACTCAGAGATCTTCTACAGGCTAGCCGCCTTGGAGCGCCTGCAAAGATCACAGACATTCATCCTTTGGGGCGTGGCTACTATCACATTGTGTTTGACTCGCCAACAGCATCGGAGAGAGTCAGCTGAGCCCCATCGCATTGCGTATGGCCCAAGCCTTCTTTGTTAGGTGGCAGCATGGCTTCGACCCCGCATTCAACCCACTAGCTAGCATTTCAAACTTTCCCGCAACAGTCAGCTTCCCAAGCCTCAGGAAGGAATTCCCAGTGATTGGTGTAGCCATTGGGAGAGTGATGGAATCCCCCCCCCCTCCCACTGCCGCTTCGTCCCTTGCACGGGTGGCTGGGATTCCATCCCTTCGCATCTGTATTGCCTCACCGGAGACAGTGCCTCACGTCATATCCCTTCCTTGCCTCTGGGCAGACCCCATCCTGCAGAAAGTGTACTCAAGCCCCCCAAGCCAATGCTTCATTTGTAGGCAGATGGGACACTTCACTAGTGCCTACCCTCAGCTCTAATCATCATCAGAGGGTAGGGAGAGATGCAGACCCTCAATCGGCTGAGTTTTATGTCTTGTTAGTCAGATTGCTGAGTTTGTGGAGAAGTTGAGGATACCTGAAATGAGTGACCAATCCATAAGTAAATGATACTCTCCCAACCAATACGCAAAAATACTACAAGGAGAAATCAACTCAAAGGGGTGAATTTGCAAGCTCTCCACCTAGCCCAAGCCTCCAATTGAGGAGCTACCTTTCAGCTCAAATCCCAACTAGCCCATCATCCAAGCCTCAATGTTTCAAACCATCAAAACCGACACAGCAATGTTGGTCCAATGCAACAAGAATAATATAGAAAGCTTATAGTGAGGTTTGTTCATGAGGGTTTCCTTAAGCTAAGGACAATTACCATAAAGTCACAACGCTCCCCCTTCTAGACAAGCTTGATTTGCAAATTATGGTAAAATATGTGGTGTCCACCTTGCATGATCCTTGCATGATCCTTTTGATCAGGTTTGTGGCTCATAGACAGCTTTCTAAATGCAGAACAGGAACTCTTATGGTAATACATGCTGTTGAGAATTTGCTTAAATTTAAAGTTTAGGTTAGGTTGAGGTTTAGAGTTGGTGAAGGGTACAAATGAAACCTCATTGCTAGGTGTACGTTCCTAGGGAAAATGCTTGATTGAGCCGGGAGCCCTTCTTGGTGTTTCGTTTGCGATGGCGACGTAGTGCAGATTGCATTCCGAGACTAATGGCAACAGGCACAGACCCGATCATATACCAAGTCAGATTCCAAATCCTGCAGAGTGGCAGAGGCCGTAAGGTAACAACGTTGACGGATTAGGGAATGGCCTTGGGGAGGCTCGTTTTCCAGCAAAGGGTGACCAGTGGTAGCCCGGAGCCCTTTCTGGGAAATCTGGCTGACCCCAGGCCATTCACTGCCATTCGCAGATGGGTTTGGCACATTCCAAAGCTGATGTTGACGGAACGAGCAGATTCCAAGATGATTGCGAGGTGCAGGGCATTCTCCAATCGCCATCTAGGATTCCGTGCAGAATGGACAGTGTGAGTAAAGCCGGTTGCAGATTTTTCTCAAGTCAAGCTTCCGTGACGAGAGAGGGAATGGCTATAAGGGAGCCAGTTTCCCGGCAAACGGCAGCCGGGAGCCATTCCGAAAACCTGGCAACCCCTGGCCCATTCACGAAGGTCATGGTGAGGCAACATGCATTCTGAGGAGGATGTTGACAGGCGGCAAGCATTCCGAGGCTGAAAGCGACATGCAGGGACATCACAAGGCAACATGTCAGATTCCATGACCTGCAGATGCAATGACGGATACACCGCCGGTAAAACGGCCGTGACGAGAGAGAAAGAGAGACAGAGAGGGTTAAGAGGACTTTACCTTTTCTAGGGTATAAGAGTCGTCGTTGGAGTTGCGGAATAGAATACCCTGCCAGAAAATCACATGTCAAGGAGAGTGAAAAGGAGAGACAGAACAGTTGAATTTTGCATGTTACCACGCGTATGTTTGAGTAGAAGAGGCGATAGAGCAGCTTCTCTGCATGGGGCTCTACATGAAGCGCTCCGTCGCCTTTGCTGCCGCTGAGGAGGAGAGCTGCATCCAACACCACCCCTCGCACTCCTCGTCGGGATTTGGTGTCCATAAATTTTGTTAAACTTGCAAGCTAGATCGCTGCGTGCCGCGATGTGAGCGAAATTGCCACTGCATGACGGATCCAACACTTGGCATCATTCAGCGCACCCATGAATATATTAGTCCAGATAAATAATATGCTAAGCTGAAGCTGGAGACAGGAGAGCAAGGGCATGGCAGCTAGATTCACGTAAGGTTGTTTGAAACTTCTTTTCAACGGCTCACAAAATCATCCATAAATGATCCTCTTCTTTCTTTGCATCAGAGAGGATTGCGAAGGCTGGGTCAGGTTGGGTGGAAGGAGATGGGACCGATAAGGGAGGAGTTTGGGGGCTACAACAAAGAGATCTACAAGTGGTAAGATATGCCCTAGAGGAAATTGAGAAGGGTTGGGTTTCCACTGCCTCCAATGAGGCCTGTTGGTTTGAGAAGGGTTGGGTTTCCACTGCCTCCAATGAGGCCTGTTGGTTGAAAGACTCGTCATGGTTTAATGGAGTAAAGCTAGATAAGGTGACTACAAGGGCCTTGTATGAAGAGATGAGCAAGAGTGAGGTTAATGTGTTGCATTGCAACAAAATCTAGAGAGTCACATGGACCTATTACTTAGATGAAGAGATGGAAACTGCTATGGGAGTTGGATGTTCCTATGAAGGCTCAAACCTTTCCGTGGAGGATCTGTATGTGGGCTCTTCCTATTGGATACAAACTGTTATAGAGGAACTTCACATCTGGAACCTGTCCTAGATGTAGAACAACAATTGAGGATGGCACACATGCCTTTTGGGAAACTGCCCTACTATATTAGGGGGCTTTGGGGTAGGATTGATAAATGGGTTTTATGTTGTATAGAGATAAAAGGGACTTAGAGGGACTTGCTGTTGGGGAGATTGACTGAAGCTGAAGTGGCTATTAATCTAGTGTTTTATCTTATTAGATATTGTTGCCCTTAGGAGATTTGGAACTTCGGGAACTAGGACTAATGTTTCAAAAAGAGTCAAATCAGGGACTAGATGTGATTGAGCTAATGTATAGATGTGTATATCAATGTTGGTATGTATATTATGTAAATAAAATGAATGATAGTTCTTTTGCTAAGATAGTTCAGGCCCTACAAGCTGGGATAGGCTAAGTTGCTTTTAGACTACTGAGATATTAGTACATATACTAACCTAACAAATTTTGACATGTTGCAGGGTTATACTAGTGTTAACCCATTCCTAGGGTTAATAAGAGTTACTACCATTATCTTATATCAAGGAGTCAAAGTAGATACACCAAAAGGTCATACATTCAAGATACGAAGCAATGGTGTCCAAATCTACAACTTGGACAAGCGCCCACAATGGTCTTATAGAATACTTATGGTGATTTGTGCTTTAAGAGTGTGTGGTAATAAGTTAGGATGAAGTCCCAAGTGATGTACTTCATGGATATATTATCAGAGTGATCATTGTAATAGCATTAGGTCTCTTATAAGCCTAAAGTGCCCGGTCGGCCACCACAGTTTAAGTGAGTGTTAACACTTATGGCCATGTATATAAGTGAATATCTCTCATAATACAAAAGACTCTCCCATTGTGCAAAAGAGTTTTGCTCTTACTAATCTCTCTCTTTCTAATGCATGCTAGTGAGTGTGTGTAAGTGAAGTGAGGTGAGAGGAGAGGAGCGACGAGTACACATAGTGCAACATTGTGGTGTGACAACGCTCACGGCGGCGGGTGACGCGGTGGAATTGCTTCTCAAGGAGTTATAGAGCTTGGAGACCTCAAGGGTTACGAGCTCGGCTATTGGAAAGATCCTCATGATAGTTGCGGTTCACCAGGTAATCTGTTGTTGGATGTGTTTTAAGAGGGGTTAGGGTGAACCATAACATTTTTAGCGCCGCTGCAGAGGAATCATCCCTTAGCTTTTTCCATTGTTTTCCTCTAATGTGCGCATTACCCATTGCCCATTGTCTTGATTAATGGTTTTCTATAAAAAAGGTTTTGATGGAGATTTGTGTGTGATTTGGTGAAAAATAGCTCTATTTTTTGTTTTATAAAGAATGCTTTTTTGTTTGATTTTTAGCTTAGATTGTTGTTTTTGTTGTTGTTAATTTAGTTTTTAATGTTCCTAGGGCTTGCACATAGAGTGTATTAGCCTTTGTTTGCTTCCATTACATCAAATAGTGCAATATAATGTAAATTTTAGATTTTTTTACTTTTTTTAGAGTTAAACATAGAACTAGAATCATTAATTTTTGTTTGATTTGTATGTTTTTTGTTTGAATTGTATGCATTAGAGTGCTAAAAGCATTAGGAGTAGCTTAATCCTTTAAAAAAATTTCTCAAAACATCAAAAAACTCTTAAAATCGACTAATTTTTCTTAATTGATTGGTTTTTGTCATTAAAGGTGATTAATCTAGTTCAAGAGGTAAAAATTTTAGAAAATGTATTTTTTGGGGTCAAAATTGATGATGTAAGAGGTCGAAATTAGTGTTTTTAAGTGTCTTGAGAGCATTTAAATGCATCAAAACACCTAATTACATCAATTGGATGAATTTCCCTCTCTTTTGCTTAATTTTGTAAAAAGACAAAGATTAAAATTAAGAGTTTAATTAATCTCCAATTATAGATTAATTTACACATTAGTTGATACACATAGCTTAGCAACTTCATGCTCTATCCAATGATATGCTCAATGGTGTAAATTAATTGGTGATTAGTGTTTAATTAGAGCTTTTGATTAGTCTAAAAAGAAAAAAAGATTAGTGGTGGTAGGATTAATCTTTGATTAATTACTAAGCATTTTTTTACATAACTCATTAAGGCTAATGAGCATTGAATGAAAAGATGACAATGAGTTGTCAAATTGTCCATTTTGGGGGTTATTTATGAAGAGTGTAAGGGGGTGTCATAAAAGTGTTACTTTTTTTATTCCCACTTGCCTTTTTCAGAAAATGCCCATATCTTCCCAATTTAAAATTAAAAAAAAGATTCGAATTTCCCTCTAAACTCCAAAAGAATAAAAAAGTAAATAAATAAAAATCCATGAACCACCTAGTTCACATTGTGAACCGTACTTGCTGGTTCACATCGTAAAATAGCCCCTACACCAAAAAAAATTTAAAAAATCAAAAAATCAGACGTTTCACGCATTAAGGTTTCACGCCTTAAAGTGCCTTAAGGTCTCACGCCAAAAAAAAATTAATCCATGGACCACCCAAATCGTGCCGTGAACCGTACCTGTTGTTTCACATCGTGAAACAGCCCCACACCAAAAAGTAAAAAATAATAAAAAACCCTGTGAACCACCCAGTTCACAACGTGAATAGTATCTGCTGTTTCACGTCGTGAAGTGGCTCCCGCGGCCAAAAATAAATAAATCCATAAACCAGCGTTGGGCTGAACAAGCATGCCAATCTCAGAGAGGCATACAAATAATATGACTCTAGATGAGCTAAACAATGCACTCCTAGATAAGATAAAGCTAAAAGAAGTGAAGGATACACCCACAAACCAACATTTATACCCTCGACAGGAGTTGGTGTGGTACTCAATATGTCGGCAAAATCATATGAGCCTTACGCAACAGATGCAAGTACCTAAAGTGTCTCAGTTTCCTTCTATGCGGTAACACTTAGCTTTACCTGCACCACCTTAGTAAGGGCTTGCACTAAGGGTAAATCTTTCAAGCATGCATAACTAGGCAAGGGGAATGTATAGAGTACTCGAAGTACCTATACCATGTCCTATTCTATCATCACAACCGCCAGCACCTCGCATCAAATGATCATTGAGGGGGTGCCAGAGGCAAGAGAATTATATACGAGAACCTCGACCAACTTTGGAGGAGATAGATAATAATTGGGAGGTAACCCCATAGTATCTGCAAATGCAAGGAATACACCAGTACCAATATTCCAAGCTGTAAACAGAAGGGTCAGGAGATTAATACCACAGCAAGGAGAGCCCCGTGTAATGCTACCATTGCCAAGGACCTCACTGTGGCTAAGTTTCCATATAGGATTAATGCAACAAACCCACAAACCACTCAAGTCAATACACACCCTAGGTTGAGTTATGTAAAGTGTGGAATTGACAATCTGATCAAGGACTATTCTTACAAGGGCACATGAGAGTCTTCAACAACATGAACCCAACCATAGGACTTCGGATGATTGGGATAAGATCTAGGGTGGTGACAACACCACTCAATGTCATAACTCGTAGGAAATAATTAAAGACCCCGGAAGTCAAGTGTTGGCCGTAGGCTAGCCAGTGCTGTGGGACGACAGAGCCATAGTACATGTTAGCACTGCCAATTGTTAGAGCCAGCCGAGTGTTAGCAAGCACACTTTATTACAAGAATGGTGCTTCCTTAGCAAGCACACTTTATTACAAGAATGGCGCTTCCTTAACACCCAATCGGTGCACCTTATCACTGGGGGAATCATGGTACCAAAGCGGATACTGCAAGCAAGTAGTATAAAAGGATGGACCCCGAACTTTACAAGGCTATCTGATTGTACCATATTTAAGCAAAGGAAGTATCAGGTAGCACAAGGTTCTCACACACTAGGAGAGGTGGGTTCTTGAGCAAGCATAGAAGTGGATAAGTAGCACCAACGTACGCGAAAATTTTGCTAGCATACAAGTCGTGTTCTAATTTTGGCTATGGTGGCGGAAGATGATCAAGACACAGTGCAGCTGCAAGCTACAGAGATACCTTCGAGAAGAAGGAGACCTGAAGAGCGAGTCCCCTAGCTGCAGCATAGCAACATTTGAGGTGGTTGGTGTGTAACAAAGGAAGCGGTGCAATTAAGACTTGGCACCCAACAGAGAGATTTTCAGTAGCACATTCAAGAGGCGTAGTTTTTCAAAATTTATTTTTGATATGGTTTTTTTTATTTTTTAAAAAACCTTAGAATTAAGGGTCCATTTACACACACACTCTAAGGTTGTTCAAGTTGTAATTTTCTTTAAAGATGTTGACACACACTTGGGTTCGCTGCCCGCCTTTGGCCAAAAGGCATTGTATTTGTTTCACCCATGTATATGAGGGCATTTGTGTCCGAGCCTACGTGCTCAAAAGGAGGATTTGTTTTGTAATCACCCATGGTATGAGGGTCGCCCTACCCGAGCTCACCTAGAAGCTGGAAATGGTTGTTGTCGTGATGTGTGCATGAGCAATGCACATGTGAGGTGCATGCGCATGGGTTGGTTCCCACCCGAACTTCTATGTTCAAATCAGACTCAGTGGTTCCGCTGTGTGAGCGAGTCGGCTCAAAGAGGACTTGGTGTCTAAGATGGTAGACACGCACACACATGTTTGGTTGATGGACACTCCTATGTATCATTGAGGGGGAGTTTTGAGAGGTAGCGATTGCATTTGTGCAATGCTACATTGATATGGGTGATGGATGATGGGTGAGTTGTGGAACACCTCGATTAAGAGGGGGTATTGAGAGATGTAATCATGGTATTGTGTGTGTATGTGGGAAAGCACCCTAGAGGTGCAAGATATTGTGGTGAGGAATGCCACGTAATATTGAATGGTGTGTGAGTGTTGACCAAAAGAGTGGAAAAGGGAGTGCCACATGGATGATGATGTGTAAAGTGGGATAAGGCTAGAGGGCCTATATCATTGTATGGTTCATTGTGATATGTAACAGAATAGAACTTGTGTTGAGTGTACAATCTCTCTCTCTCTCTCTCTTATGGAGTTCTTAGCGTGGTTTAATCCACCTTAACTTTATGCTTAATCATTATCTATCACCATGATCAATCTCATTTTTAGATTGTTAACAGGGCAGTGGGATCTCACAGCTAGTATCAGAGCGCTGTTGTAAACTTATGAAATAGCAGCAGAAATTGCTTAAATTTTTAAAGTAAATCTGGGGAAAAAATGTTTTCACTTGCTAAGATTAAGTTTGAAATGAATTCATAAATTGAAAAATCATAAATTGAATTGGATTTTTAGATGGATACCCCAAATCTGTCTAGCATTCCTGGACTTTCCCAGAGTCAGGATATGATCGCCTTTGCCTTCGATCAACTCATCAACTCTGCTACATTCCTAGACTTTCCCAAAGTCAAGATATGATCGCCTTTGCCTTCGATCATCTCATCAACTCTGCTACAACCCGAGAAAGCAGAGTGAGGCTCCAAATCTGTCTAACATTCTTGGACTTTCCTAGAGTCAAGATATGTTTGCCTTTGCCTTCGATCATCTCATCAACTCTGCTACAACCTGAGACAGCAGAGTGACATTGTAGTTGTTCATAGCATGACACCTGAAAAAAAAGTTTACAAGCAGAAAACCAGATGTTTTCCACTTGAAAGTATTTGGTCGTATTACATATGTGCATGTTTTTGATGAAGTGAAAACCAAGTTAGATCCAAAGACAAAGAAATGCATCTTCATTGGATATGCAAAAAGTTTATAGATGTTATAACCCTACCACTCGTGAGATGCGAGGAAGAAGAGATGTAGCCTTTGATGAGATGAGTAGCTAGTATGCACTAGTGAAGGTATCTGAAGATGCAAATATAAGAAATACTGATGAAACATGCTATAAGTCTATTTAGTGCTATTGGATTAGAACACTAAGCTTTCTGCGATACATATGAGTTTTTGGAGGACCCCCCTATGTATAGGGGTATAGCGGGAAGTTTGATTTACATGACTAGGCGAGACTTGAGTTATGCTAATAGGCTTGCGAGTTAGTTTATGCAACCCCTAGGACGCTACACTTGGATGCGGCTAGACGAATTCTCAGGTACATAAAGTTCACTGTTGATTATGGAGTTCTCTATGATGCTAGTAGAGAGATTCAACTACATGGGTACATAGATGCTTATTGGGCTGGTGGTATCTCAGGAAGGAGATCTACTAGTGGACTTGTGTTCTCTTTTAGGATTATTGCAGTGAGTTGGAGCAGTAAGAAGCAGCCTATAGTTACCTTGTCTATTACAAAGGCAGAATATAGGGTTGCTGCCAATGGCACCTTGTGAAGTAGCTTGGTTTTAGAAGCTACTTGGTGATATGGGTGAGCCCTGGAACATGGCCATTGTTATTTACTGTGACAACATGAGTAGCATATAGCTGGCTAGTAACCCGATTTATCATGCTATTAGAGTAGAACACTAAGATTTCTATAGATAAAGATGGGTTTTTAGAGGACCCCACTATGTACAGGCGTATAGCGGGAAGTTTGATTTACATGACTATCACTAGGCCAGACTCGAGCTATGCTATTAGGCTTGTGAGTCACTTTATGCAACCCCTAAGAAGCTACACTTGGATGCAGCTAAACGGATTCTCAGGTACATAAAGTCTACTATTGATTATGGACTTCTCTATGAGGCTAGCAGAGAGATTCAACTACATGGGTACATAGATGCCGATTGGGTTGATAGTATCTCAGGCAAGAGATCTACTAGTGCAACCAAGTGTAGTGTATTAGTGTAAAGTCAAAGCATGAAGTGGAAGCATAAAGTACAAGGCTGTATTACCCATTTCCTGGAGTCAAGGTGTCCTAGAAGTCCTCCATCTACTAATAAGTATCGACAATATGTCATGACATAGTATCCGCAATCATGGCCATTTGGCTATTGAGGCGCATGGATGATATTTAAGGGCACCTCAAGAAATGGAAATTCTAAATCATGCCTCAATTGGGAATCAGTGTGCATGACTTTGCCAGACTCCACAATGCCCTTTGCAAGTACACCACCACACAGTCAAATTCATGTTCACACTATCTTTCCACAACGGAAAGAGTGTGGAAAGAGTGTCTTCTTGTTCTTAAAACTTTCTTATGCATATTTCTATAGCCTTAGGTGCACCGATGAAATTGAAAATTTATCAGTGGCATCTAGATCTAAAAAATCTGATGCAACTTGACATCCATCTACAATTAAACCAATACAATAGTCCTCCCTTATATTTAATAGCTTTTGGATATCTGTTAGTAGTACAAAACTCTTATTGTCCTTTAGTGGGAAGGATGGTAGGCATGGGAGAAGGATCTCTTTCTCTCAATCCTATATAGAAACATCCTTTTTCTTTAGAAGAATTAAACTTTCTTTAAAATCTGTAGCATCAAAATCCATGCTCATGATTTCTTCTTGCTCTTTATCCACAACCATGTCTACATCACACATTTCTTCTTGATTTTGAATGTCCCCTAGAAATTCTATAGATTGGACACTGGGACTATCAAGACTGCTCTTTTCAGCATCCTCAATTCTTGATTTTACATGTAGATAGAAAAGGAAAGTACATGATGTTGAAGAAGCTTGCATTTCCTACTGTGTAATCTGCAATGCTCTATAGTGACTTTCACATGTTCACGAAGTAGGTCATACTTTTTCTGCAATCTTCCGTTTTCTAAAAAGATGTCTGTCAACAACATGCTAAGATGATCAAACCTCATACCTTCAATAAGAATTGCACTATCATCTGTCAATGCAAAGAAAGCTTGCATTTCCTCTTCATAATTCTCCTTGAAATGATCAATCACTGAACTCACTTCAAATCTTACATTGAAAGATTCCCTATAGCAATCAAATAAACTTTTTGCACCTGCAAGCTATAGGAAGTCAAAAAGTCTCTCTGCTGGTGTTTCCTCTATCACAAGATCACCTTCATCACTTGAACCCATCTCTTTACAGTAAATAACCCTAGAAGGGTGTAGCTTACGAGCACACAATAGAAGCTAACCTTTCAGTAGCTAAGGATTGTACAACCAAGAAGAAATTGTGAGGTTTGGGGGAAGAAAGTGTAGGTAAGAAACACAACATGAAATAAGCAAATTGGTGGTATCGTGCTGTCTTTCTACGCGGGCAGCTAGGGGAAGGTGGGTTATCCAACAAAAAATTCTAAGGTTTGGAGCATAGAATGTAGGTTGGAAAGATAACACGAGATAGGCAATCCACTTTGGACAGATAGCTGGGGCAATCTTCTACTTCTGCTTCAAAAATCTCAAGGGGCTAGGGCAGCTCCTCAGGGGGCTAGGTTAGCTTAAGGGGCTGGGGCAGCTCAGCGGAATAGGGTAGCTCAAGGGGCAAAGGGAAAATCAATGGGGAAGGGAAGCTCATTGGCATAGGGCAGGCAGCTCAAGGGGTTTATCAGTGGCAAGGGAAAGACGGTTAGCTCGGGCAACTCGGAGGCAAAAAAAAAATTTATTAACAAGATATTTGTAGGCGCATGAGGCCACGTGGCAATGGTATGGACACCACGTGGCCACACCAGCCATTCACACGTGCGACTCGCACGTGTGAAATTGCTCACACGTTCGAACCCACATGTCGACATGTGGCACGTGTGTGGCTATCACACGTGTGCATTTACACTCGCATGTGTGGATGCACGTGTCGCCATACGTTTCTGTTGTCTGTACGCTATGTGGCATAGTCGACATGTTCTATAAATAGGCAGGGATTATTATATTTGTTTTTCAATACGTGCATATACATCAGCTGTCCTTCTTTACCCCAGCTCCTTTTGGTCTTCACCCACACCAGTTGTCCTTCTTTACCCTAGTTCCTTTTGGTCTTCACCCACACCAGTGGTCTTCAAATTAGCAAAAAAAAGCCAATTTTATTGATGTCCAGCTTAACTTGTCCTAGTGGAATAATAGCGCAATATCCACATACCAGAGTCATCGAAATTCAACATATGCGCCATTCTTCGAACACGTCAAAGGTATGATAATTCTAATCAAATTCTCAAGATTCAACTCTGAAAGCTATTGCAATAGGTAGGCAGCATCAAAATTGACACAATTTGCATCAAAATCAAGCCCTCTAGTTATAGCCTTGTTTCTGGCCTTCTTGTAGCTCACTAAGTGAAGGTAAAGTGTTAAATATGGCCTACATGTAGCTCATTTTGCATTAAAATCAAGCCCTCTAGGTATAACCTTGTTTCTGGCCTACTAAGTGAAGGTAAAGTGTCAAATATGGCCTACTTGTAGCCTACTAAGTGAAGGTAAAGTGTCAAATATGGCCTACTTGTAGCTAGCTCATTAAGTATCTCACCCCCAACACGGTAGGAAAGATGGCACAAGTAGGACGATCCGATGATGAAACACGTTATCGTATATCATGCCATCTTTCCATTAGCAGCATCTTTCCACTACTTTGCACGCAACGCCTTCTGCACATCAAGGACCAATCAAGGAACTAGGAGCAAAGTCACATGTTACTACCATGGTGGGAAAGTAGGCCATTTGGCTGAAGATTGTCTTCCCAAGAAGGAAGAAACCCTAAGAAAATCTTCTAAACCATTGTAATAGGCTATGTCTCTTACCCAATGTTGTAACTCAACCTCTAGTGTGTAATGTTTCAAATCTGGCCAACTTTGCAGGGGAGGGATAGGATTTGCACAACTAGCCACCAGTAGCTTATATATGAGTGAAATGCAATGTATACACCTTGACCCAAATTCGAACTGATTCCATAAAATGCTAATATCTTTTACATATAAACTCATAAGATTCTCACTTAAAACCTTAGATCTTCACATAATATAGAGCTTAACTTGATTTTTTGAGAAAATTTAAAGCTATTGGAGTCCAAGCCGACCAAGGAAGGCAAAGAGGCCAAGGCTTCTATGGACACTGACCCTCCAAAGTAGATAGTTTTTTTTGTTCTCATACATTGTAACCAACCAATTTGTATAGATACCATTGTAATAAATATATATATGAATTTGAACATTGAGTTTAGTTTCTCATTTTACATTGGTTATCTTGTCTTAATAATGTTGAATAACTATTTTACAAAATGAATCGACAAGGCAAGATAGATGGGTGCAAAATTATATTGTATTAAGAAAACTTCAGGATTACAAGGAGCAAACATTTCATGCAAATAAAAGTATTTTTGGACCTTCTTCCCACCATAATACCATCTACCTTAAATTTGTAGTATGATCGTATGGCATACGCACATCCCTCAATGTCTTCGCACATACAAAATGGACATTGAGGGATGTGTGTATGTCTTTGCCTTCCTTGGTCGGCTTGGACTCCAATTTCTTGTATGTTTTCTTTGACTTGGCATCTTTTTCCTTGGATTGTTTCTGTTTTCGAGAACCCTTTCCCTTCTCCACGTTTGTAGTTTTCTTCTTCCCGATGGAGACATCATAGGTCCTTTCTTTTTCGATGGCGTCTTTGCCATCATAGGTGGGATTGATGGTGGTGGTGGTGGTGAATCTAGATTTATAGGAAGATTCACATGATTGTCAAGTATTAATATGATTTCCTTTCCTCGCACCCACCAAAGAGTTGTTGCAAGATCAGGGTGTCCAGTTTATGATGGACTAGGAAAATGCTTGGAGAGAAATTTTGGGGGGGCAAGGCACTTCAAATGAGATATCAAGCAACTAATAAAAAATACACATGCACTCAAATTAACCCAATATAACTTAGATTAATATAGATTAGTCTAATTAATTGAATTTAATTACAAATATGATGAAATAATTTAAAAATGATATTTCCATACTTAGAGCGATCCAATGTTTTTTCCATAGATACACCATTACAAGTACACTAGTCCCTATAGGATGATTTACATCAAAAATGTAATTTTTACTAAATAGATTATTAATATTAATAGGCCTTCTCATAGCTTGGAGAATTTTGAAAAAGAGATCATTAAAAATCCAACCATTGGATTTGTAATTTTGACTAACCACCACATTCTACTAATGTCTTACTATCTACCACTCTTTTGATCTACAAGATTGAGCATTTTAAGTGGTAGTTATTGTGGGTACAAAAAGTAGCATATATTATAACACTTTAAAGACCTTGAAATATTTAAAGAACATAGAGAGATAGCTTTAAATTTTCTCAAAAAATCAAGTGAAGCTCTATATTATGTGAAGATCTAAGGTTTTAAGTGAGAATCTTATATGAGTTTATATGTAAAAGATATTAGCATTTTATGGAATCAGTTCGAATTTGGGGTAGGGTGTATACATTGCATTTCACTCATATATAAGCTACTGGTGGCTGGTTGTGCAAATCCTATCCCTCCCCTGCAAAGTTGGCCAGATTTGAAACATTACACACTAGAGGTTGAGTTACAACATTGGGTAAGAGACATAGCCTATTACAATGGTTTAGAAGAATTTCTTAGGGTTTCTTCCTTCTTGGGAAGACAATCTTCAGCCAAATGGCCTACTTTCCCACCATGGTAGTAACATGTGACTTTGCTCCTAGTTCCTTGATTGGTCCTTGATGTGCAGAAGGCGTTGTGTGCAAAGTAGTGAAAAGATGCCGCTAATGGAAAGATGGCATGATATACGATAATGTGTTTCATCATCGGATCATCCTACTCGTGTCATCTTTCCTACCGTGTTGGTGAGATACTTAATGACCTTATTCAACAAGATGGTCAAAATGCTTCCCCAGCATTCTTGACATAAAACAGTCATTTAAAAATAGGTCATAAATACAGTTTCTAACGAACTCACATCTTTCCTCATTGTTCCACATCATTTCTCGTTATTCCACATTCTTCTACATCAATTCACATTGCTTATTCCATATCCAGTCATATGTATTTCCATTGTCTTCATCAATTCTCATCCAATCACATCATATTACATCTCATCACATCTATCCTCATCACAACATATCCACATCACATCTCATCCATTCATATCACATCACATCCATCTACATTCATTCAGATCCACATCATATCCACATATCATCACATCACGTTCACATCTATTTACATCACTTCACATCTATTCACATCTACCCAAGTCCACATCACATCACATCACATCTCATCTATCCACATCATATCTCATCCATTCATATCTAACCAGATCCACATTATATCTCATCCATTCATATCTAACCAGATCCACATCACATCACATCCATTCACATCACATTCACATCTCACCACATCCACTCACATCTCATCGCATCCATTCATATCCATCACATCCATTCATATCCATCACATCCATTCACATTCCACATTCATCACATCTCATCACATCCATCCTCATCTTATCATATCTCGTTCACATCCATCCACATCACATCACATTCATTCCATCCACATTACATTACATCCACATCTATCCATATCATGCCACATCCATTCACAGCTCATCACATTCATCCACATCCATTCATTCATTCACATGCACATTTATCACATTATATCTCATTCTCATCCATTTTCATCACATCACATCCTTTCACATATTATCACATCTCATCACATTCACATCCACATCCATTCACATCACATCACATCTCCTCACATTCACATCCACATCCATTTATACCACATCATATCTCCTCACATTCACATCCACATCCATTTACATCACATCACATCTCCTCACATTCACATCCACATCCATTTACACCACATCATATCTCCTCACATTCACATCCACATCCATTTACATCTCATCACATCCACTCACATCTCATCACATCACATTCACATCTCCTCTTATCACATTCACATCTCATCTAATCACATCCCATCACATTCATTTACATTCATTCAGATCCACATCATATCTTATCACATCCACTTTTAGTACTGTTTTCTACTTTCGATAATGATAGGACTTTTCTAAGTTTCTGACTTGGCCTAGTTAAAGGTACTTTTTTCTCGATCCCATTGAATCTACGTATCAGCGTGTTGTTGAAGGTTTAAAAAGGGAAAATAAACCTTATCAAAATTGAATAGTAAAAACTCAAAAAGAGCATTTAAGTATTGTATTTTCATTCCTTAAGCTTCATTATTAATGAGAATTAATTCTAAACTTCCATCCTCCCAGGGATTCCAGATTCTCTTGAATTATCCAAGTTTTCTCGATGGATATTTTCATATTCTTTCTCAAATTTCTCAAGTAAGATATATTCAATATTCTTCTTTTTGAGTAAAAGACTCATGGGATTTACAAAAATCAATTCTACCCAGATTTTCAATAAAATTAATAATACTCAAAATTTTACTTTTGATAAATACTCATAATTTGAATTATGTCAAAATTTTCTCTTTTACCATTTAATTATTTGGATCTCAAATATCATGGAAATTCCTCTTTTTGCATAAAAATAAATTTACCAAAAATTACTCTTTTCTCATAATCAATTAATTATGCATAATTATAAAAATTTATTTCTCATGAATATGATGAAAATCATTCTTTTTACATAGAATATCCAATCGTAGAATATGGTAGGAAGTACTCTTTTAGCATTATGCATAAAAATAAGATATTCATTATTTTCTAAAAATTTTGCCATAGCTTTGCTCTGCTATTATTGATAATTATTAATTTTTTTCTAAAATAATAAAAGCTTGTAATGAAAATATGATAGTAGTTTCTCTTTTATGCTTAAAATCAAACTATGAATTTAAATCATAATTTTAACCATAATATTAAATATAACTATGATTATTTCACACTAGATTGATCTAATTTCAACATTCCTTTTTTTCCAATTTGTTAGAATAATCCATTTCTCATTTAGAACGAATTAGAGTAGTTTTTAACTACTCATAAATAATCTAAAAGAATTTACCATTATTTTAATAGCACAAAATCATGAAAATATCATTTTCTTAATCTCTAGCTTATCAAGCCTAGAGTTTAGCTTTGAATTAAGAGACTATCATTGAGAAGCATCGTTTTTCAAGGGATTTAGCCATAAAGATGGCTATTCTTTTAGAGGGACAGAGAGAGAGAGAGATTTACTTAAAGAAAGCATTATAAATAAGCATAAAGATTAACTTCCTCTTAATTAAATATTAAGACTTTAAGAAAAAACTTAATTTGAATTAAAACAATCATTTAGAAAGATTCTCAAGCTTGAGAGGGGTTGAGAAGAAGAAAGTTATTGAGAAAATTAGGAAAAACCATAAAATTTGATTCTACGTCCAAGTTTGGCTTGATTCTCTGATTGCAGTGAAGCCCCTGACCAATCAATTGGTCCACCAAGAGGAGAAGAGAAACTCCAAGAGTTGTTGTAGAGAGAGAGAGAGCTCCAAGCTCCCAAGAGAGAGAAAAAATTAAAGGATAATAGAAAATATGATTATTTTAATATAATACGTCTCTCTAGGCCAAAACAGGATAAAACAAGATCTTTCTTCTATTTCAGAGAGGGGGATAATTACAAGAACAGAAGGGGAGGTTCTTATACCTTTACACCTCAAAAGTTGGAGGGAGAAATCTTACATCTCTCTCTCTCTCTCTCTCTCTCTCTCTCTCCATATATATATATGTATATATGTATATACATGTATACATACATACATATATATATATATATATATATATATATATACATGTATATACATGTATATGTATATACATATACATATATATATATATACATGTATATACATATATATATATATATATATATATATATATATACATGTATATATATATATATACATACGTATATATATATGTATATACATGTATATGTATATACATATACATATATATATATATACATGTATATACATACATATATATATATATATATATATATATATATACGTATATATATATGTATATACATGTATATATATATATATATGTGTATATACATACATTATGTGTGTGTGTGTGTATGTATGTACATACATACATTACATACATATACATACATATATACATACATATGTATGTATGTATATATATGTATATGTATGTATGTATGTACACACACACACACACACACACACACACATATATATCTTTGAAGTGCACACAAGCATGCCACATCAGTTAGCTTTAAGATTATACTACTAAGACATCCAATGGCTCTTCATAGCCCTTAAAAGAAGTAACCATAGCTACACTTACAAACTCTCACTTCTCTTCACATCTGCACCGATCCCATCAAGCTCTTAGTTTTGAATCCTCTCTCTTTTTCAAGCTAAGTTTACTTGCCTAATGCCTATCTAAGTTAAAGGCCGCTTCTTTTGATGTATAAAAATTAGTCCACTCCTCGCTTACATCTTGGATGGGTTGCCAACTAAACATGTATGTAGTATTGGTTTGTTAAGTCCAAGAAATGCTTATTATCTTGTTTTAAAAACAAATGTAAGCCTAAACAATGCGTTACAATTGATTAGTAAGATGGGGTAATTAATTTGTAAGGGGGTACCTTGGTCAAGTTTTCGTACTTACAAAGGAAGCCACCCTCCGTGCAAAATTAACATGAGATTATAATCTTCAATTTCACAACTCCATTTGTCTAGACTCACGTGTTCCAAATATATACGCTTTGTTTTCGCTTTTGCTGCTGGAGCACGTTTTTTTTAAAGCACATGGCCAGCTAGGTTTTCGATTCTTTCTTTAATTTTTAGATACACACATTTGATACCCTTGTGCCTTCAGATTATGATTGCGTAAAGGAGTTCAAAATTGGAGATGAAATAGCTGATTTATTGGTTGCTCATTGTTGTAAGATCAGTACGAAAATTGTTATCGAAGCAAAATGTTGAAACATTTAATCATTAGATTTGTATACACAGTGAAATCGTGAAAATGTGGCACCAATATGCACCCGAATCGTTTTTTGGTGATTAATTAATTAGTTGGTGTGTACAAACCTTGGGTTCAACACACCAAAATTTTGTTATGTTTATTACGGTTTTTTGTAAGGTAAACAATGGAAATGGTGTTGGGTCCACATGCTTTCTATTTTTGCTTTCTTTCTATCTATGTTAGCCTCCATTACTTTCTATTCTTAAAGGTTGATGTCCTCCATATTCTTTCTTCTTTTGGGCTCACTATTTTCTTTAAAAAGGCAAGAGGGCTCATTCTTTTTCACTGCAAGGGGAGAGGTAGGGAGAGAGGGACACCCTAAGGTATAGGGTGTGTATTAACCTTATAAGTCTAAGGTTTGAGTGAATATGCACCAGCTTTAAAAAAAATTTAATAAGTTTGAGTGAATATATGCACCACCTAAAAAGTAAATGTGGCCCCATTTACATCGACAAGAATATGATAGCATTTACCAGCATCAATTGTTATATATGCTGTAAAGTAATGAAAAAGAGAGACAAGGTCATGGTCATATACACCTACTAATATAATGACTCGTGAATCAGCATGGCATTGGCATGCGACAAAAGAGGCCGCGTATCAAAAGGCGGATTGAAACGTTCAACGTGGGTGGGGTTAGCATTATTGGTTGAGGCATTTGAGCCCACGCGTCATAATAACCATGACTCAATCTCCAAACTATCAGAGAGAGAACATTTGAAGCTCTTTCGTCGGCTGCTTAAGCGAGAATTTTCAAAAGTTAGTATTTTGAAAATGAAAGGCTCTTTTGAGCGCGGAGTATATATACATGGAAAATGTCACACTCATGTCGGCCGGGGGCTTCGTTCGGGTTGTCGGGTTCTCAGCTATTGTTTGGGGGGGGAGAGAGGGGGGGGTACTTCCAACGCTGCGTCATAAAGTTAGAAACTCGCGAGGACTCGTTGCAGCAGAAGAAGCTGCACTTGCCGTAGTGCACTGCTTCTTGCTGCTTCTAGTTGGACTAGGAGGCCTGCTGCTGCTGCTTTCAGGCTCTCCGGCTCCCTTCTCTTCTGCGCTGACCTGCTGCACTTGGACCCTGCTCTCACAATTAAGAAAGAGCGCGAGTGATCATGAGAGCAGTGCGCACCCAAGTGGGTAAAATATAGTATACACTCATGATGATCTCTAAACAAAAGCCTCTCGGTCAAGGCCGTCGCGGGAATTAAGTAAGGACAAAAATATACCTGTCTTTCCTCTTCTCCAAGAAGCGTGCTAAAGATGCTTTCCTTGCATGCGGAAGCTCTGCGATACAATATGAGCGTAAAAATCAAAATCAAAGATCACCACCACCAGAGATGGGGAAAAAGTAATCGATGGGGATAGCGGCCTGTACCTATCCCAGCATGCGGTCGCTTGTTGGCTGCCCCCTGTGGTTTGGCCTCCAGCGGCGTTGGGGTCATGGCAGGCGACGGAGGAGGGGTGGCTACGGCTGGCGATGATGCTGCGGGCGAGCTGAAGCCTCTCGAAGCCATATTGTTGACTATGGTGATGTTGGGGCTGGGCGGAGCAGGTGGTACGCCGGCACGAACAGGTGAGGGAGCCGTCTCTTTCTCCACAGGAGGAGTGGGGCTCCTAAAGTTCGAGGACCATGAATTCCCAGCCAAAAGCATGATGGCATGCGCCTAAGTTGTAAAAAAAACCACACTCAGAATCTTATCCTTGTGTTTGACATTGTAAACTGACTCCCAAACACACACGGGCGCGCGCGCGCTCACCTTATCCGCAGGCACATCGTCATAGACGTTCACATTTCCAGAATAGAAGATTGTCAGCTGGGCCGTGGATTGCCTGCTTGAAGGATTTGGTCTGCACATGACCAGATCCACCCATAATGGAACCGATGATCAGTCACCAAGGTTATCAACATACACCATAGACAATGATCGCGCCAAGGTAGAGAATACCTGGTAGATGATGCTGCTGGCAGAAAGCTCTGCTGCAACTGGCTGTTCATGGGGGGGGACCAGCTGCAGCTAGTGGGAAGGGAAGCTTGGGATGAGGTCTGGTTTGGGGCTGTTGGGGTAGAGATGGGAGAGCCAAAAGCTGTTTGGGCGGCCATGGCAGGAGCGTGCTCTTGCCCAGCTTGAGGTTTTCTAAAGGAGAGGTCAATCTGGAGGTCCGGGAGGCGCTTACGGAGGTCCGGCAGGGACTGATTTCTCATGCCTTGGAATCCTGTGAGAAGAAAGTCACATTTTAAACAGCATGAACATGATGGCTTTGCTCATAGAGATGAGATGAGTCTTTTAGCATGATAACCATGACATTGGACCACGTATCCATGGGGCAGCTGCAAAGAAGATCACATATGACCCTATAGGACAGCCACAAAGCCAAGCCGGAAGACCACGGATTATCCATAGGACAACAGCAAACGGAGAACCATTGCAGGTCTAATTACCTCCCATTTGCTGCCCTTGGCTCGACCTCCTGTCGTCCCCGCCTCTAGTAGTGGCAGCAGTAATTGAGGAGCCAGAGTTGTTGATCTGATCAAAGATGTGCTTAAGGGCCATGGATGCGGTTTCCCGGGCACGCAGAGACATGGCCACAGGGGGAGGAGGTTGAGGACTTATCATATTCACCATCCCCTTATCGTTGTTGTGTTGTTGCTGCAAGTACTGCACGTAGGAATCTATGTTGACCCCTAAACCAGATCTAGAATAACTATTAGCCGGCTCATCATCACCAGAGGCAGCAACAGGGGTTGGTGATTTCCCCATGAAACCAGAGCTACAAGTCTCCTTGGTAGCCATGCCTAATTTCTTCTGTTCTTGCAAAGAAAGAAAACTGCAAAAGCTGCTCTCTCTCTCTCTCTCTCTCTCTCACACACACACACGAGCGCATACACAAACAGACAAGGGAGAGAGGAGGGCGGGGGGACGCAAGGAGATACTAGGAAGGTGGTGTTCAAGGAAAGTGAAGAGACCGGTCCGTATGTGGTGTTTTGATGGCCCGTGTTTAAAAGAGGGTTTTGAGTGTCAGAGTGTGAATCGTGATTGGTTTTGTTTTTATCTTTCTCTCTCTACCCCTCTTTTTTCTGTCACGGTTGCAACTTGCGCGTTACCCCACGTTTGTTTTTCTAAGAAGTCTTAGTCGCTGCTGCCCGCAATAATCTGTCCTCTGGACTTTGAATCACGCCATAGTTTATGCACATGCTTGAAAGTGAAGTTGGCGCCAGTGTCACAAATAAATATTTTTTCTAACCAGTGAAAAAAAGGATGAATTTCAAGGTCAATTGGTTTTTATTGAAAAATTGCATAGATTAATCGGTTTTATAACTAAAAATTCAAAAAATTGAATCTTTAAATTCAAGGTTAGGCAAAAGTATAACCGGTTTTTCTCAATTTCAGTCATGAAAATTACACTAAAGGATGGTTTTTTTCTGACACTGGTTGGCGCCCCATGAGCCCTCTCTCCTCACCACACACGTGTCACGCAGAATCTAGATGAGGCTAGTGTCTTCAGTGTACACACAAAGTCTCGCATCTCGACTCTCGAGTGGCTCTCGCTACGCCGCTACGGCGGATGATTTGCTTTAAGATCTCTTTCTTTGAAATGAAGTTTTATTGCTGCTTCATATGCAATAGGTTAATCTCAAGTTACTAGCTCAGGCTTTTAGCACAGTGAGCAGTGTGAGCACATCTCTTTTGCGCTCCCTCCAGGCTCCCCCCCTTATCCCAATTTCTGTACGTGCTCCTCATTGCTAAAATGGCGCCCCGGCCCCACTCTGTCCATAGCCATAATCACCTCTTAGGAGCGTGCCCTCCTAAAACTCAAGACTCAAGAGCCCTTGACTAAAACAAATCCCCTTAGCAGCGTGTCCTCCTAGAACAAGAGCCGTTAACTTTTAGTTAAGGTCTTCAAACTCTCTCTGCGAGTCTCTAGACACACACACACTCTCTCTCTCTCTCTCTCTCTCTCTCTCTCTCTCTCTCTCTCTCACGTCTCTCCGTCGATTGGTCTCTCTAGATCAAAAAAGTCAACATAAAGCGACTTCGTCTCCGAGTGTGTGTAAAACAGGACATTCTCACTACTTTTCTGTCACCCACCGTGGCGTAGAAATGGCTAGTGGAATTGCCCTTGGGATGACATAAGTCTCTCCGTCGATTGGTCTCTCTAGATCAAAAAAGTCAACATAAAGCGACTCCGTCTCTGTCTCCATCTTTCTCTCTCTTCTGGAGTTTGGTGGCCCATGCGTGCCGTGGTGGAAAGATTTGGTAAAGATCATTGTCATGATTTAGGAATTCCCAAGCCAACAAATTCTCCCCGTTTTCCACAAGCTCTCTTCTTAAAATAATAAAAGTCCTGTGTACCCCCCCAAGTGCCCAACGCCAGTGACGAACCCTTTTCCAACTTTAAAAGCTAGAAGAATTCCTCTCTTTTTTATTTTTTTATTTTTTAAAAATCATTGCTTGCAGTCGCTCTTTTTGCGTGTCCTCTTCCTTGTCCCTACTCCCGACTGCCCACCCACTCCGAATTCAACAGCTACCTACCTACGTCTCTCCACTTCTCTCTAGACTCTTCTTATCATCTCTCCGCTCCTCTCTCCTCCTCCTTTTGCATAGATTATTATTTATTCATGAGTTAAAACCAAGACCACTTATTAAACCGGGGCGTGCTTATTAACAATTGCAACATTTGAACACGCTTTACGTGGTACAAAATTACTACAAACAGGTACTGGTCTTTATAGCGGACGATTAGCAACAAGAAGAGGAGAGTTTAAATGTTGTTGTTGCTTAGAAGTTAGAAGTTAATTATAATAATATGCGCTTGATGTGCCGACGGCGTCGTTTTCACGTATGGCCATGTGCTTAATTGAGGCAACATTTTTAAATAAAAGTAACCTCGATATCATCATTACATTTCATCATCGCACATTTCCTACTATATTGTATTATCTCGATCCCTATGAATTTGCGAGAACACAATGGCACATGACATTTTATTGTGCACGTGTAGAAAGGCATCAAGCGAAAGCATCAAACGTGAATTTGTAATGCTACATAGCTATAACCCTGTGCCGTCATGGCCCCTATCTTAAGTGGTCACAAGAGATTCACCCACACTCATTCCAATAATATATCACCTTAGACATCCTCTCTTTCTTTCTTTTTTAAAAGTTTGGCTAGAAGAACAACACACATACCCTACATGCCATCGCTTGTTGCAAGAGGGGGGCTTGAACCTATTACTACCTGGGCCTCGAACCCATGACCTCTCTTAGGTTAGACACCCTCTCTTAGGTTAAAGCACACTCCATTTATTTTTGTCGTGACCTCCATGAAATTTTGCTTACCTCAAGCTCCAACCATGAACAACTATAAGGACAATGGGCAAGCTGTCAACTAGTTCCTCCATATAGTAGAGCTCCTAGCAATTTGTCATGAAAATGGGCAAGTTGTCAACTAGTTCCTCCACATAGTAGAATTCCTAGTAACTGGCCACATCAATCACACAAAATTTCAAAGCCCTATAATAAAGCCTAACATGTTTTTAGATGACTTTGTAGATGCACTCCTTTTACCCCCCCAAAAAAATTTATTCACGTAAATCTACCATTTCACATTCCTCTTCCACATCTAGTATCAAAATCAAAGTTTTTGTTATATGTTGTCTTTTTCTTTTCATACACGTTCTCGATTGAAAAAGGAAGATCTTTCAAATCATGAAAGATATAGACTTCCAATAAAGAAAAATCACTAATGGGAACAGCAGTGGCACGCATGTATTTAGAACACCTTTTATGAATTTTTATTGTGATAGTTATAATCACGTAATGTTGAAATGTATGAGCACAAATTATGACATGAATTCCTTGAAGGAAAAACATCTCGATATTTGTCTCCTTAGTATCACAAGCTTGAATAAGAAATAAATAGATATTGATTCTAGTCACCAACTTGTATAAAAGATACATCCTTAAAATCTAGTCACTTTTATCTCGAGTTTATTTCAAGTAATATTTGGGACACCCAAAGTATAATAAGGGCTTGTGTTTTGCCATAGTGTAGCTAGTTACAATATTGCAAGTCACATCAAAAAGTGGGTTTGGTGATTGATGTATTGTTCGAGCTGAGTAATTTTGCCGAGCCAAAAAGCCATTCACCCTATCCATGAGGCCACCCTCTTAGTCTTGAGGCTCTCGACGATAAATCCTAAGAGGGTTTTCTCATGCGGGCATAGTTAATTATGTTGCAAGTATTAAGCTTTCCCATGATTCTTTTTACCTTTCCTTGCTTTGTATTAAGAAAAGTGGTGCCAAATCGTAGCACTAGGAGATTTCCACAAAATGAATAGACCGGAGGTCTTCTATCACCTTAATGTTTTGGGGTCTAGATGGCTAGACCAATTTGTGGAAACCTCTAGCTAAAAGTGCACATTGGCATGAACACAATTGGGATGGGTGACCTCCTAGGCCTTGGTCCCCCACCCAATTTCCAACACTTTTTTGTTGAAATGAGAAGGGCATTGTGTGACCAAGTTAACATGCAATTTTTCAATTATGCCAAAATTGGAGAAGTTTTCTTTTTGAAATGGCCAAGTCCTGGTTAATGTTGGGTACATAGTAAACTTTGAAATGGCCAAGTCTTTGTTAATGTTGGGTACATAGTAGACTTTGAAATGGCCAAGTCTTTGTTAATGCTGGGTACATAGTAGACTTTGCCTCTCTGAGAAAAGCCTATGACAACCAAGAAGTGACGTGATGCCCAGAATCATGATTTGACTACTTCTTTTTAAATTTAGCACAACATATAAGTCATGGCTTAATGAAGTGGTAGCTATATCATTCCAAAATACCATTTTTTAAGAGTGAGTGAGTGAGTGCAATAAATGGCAATTATCTAGAACATTGTTTCCAAAATACTATTTTTTAAGAGTGACTGAGTGCAATAAATGGTAATTGTTTAGAACATTGTCTCTAATTTTGCAAACACCTCCACTATTTTCTCTAATTTATCATTAATAACACATTTAAATTCATTAGAAAGTTTTCTTTTTATTACTAAGTATATATTCAAAGAGGTTCTAAGTTTTCTTACCGTTGTAGCATATATAAACCAACAAGAGAAATATTATTATGTTGGGATTTATCAAATTGCATCTATCCTAAATACTATGATCATGCATTTAATGAATTAGACCAAAAGATTTGTTTGAGTTCTTTGCATCATTGAAGATAAATGTTGGCTAACCAGGCCATTATTATAAATGTATATTACTTAAATTGAGAGATCTATTTTGAGTTGGTCTAGTCCATGACTACAACAAGTCATCAACAATAGCTTACAAATTTGCCAACTATCACCAACTATAGGCAACAACACCAATTTCAAGAGTTCATCTTCTTGATAATGATGTTTTACCTCGAGTAAGAGGACATCAATCATCAATCGAGTCTAAGATCACTAGGTAGCTTATGGTTTATCACTAGGGAGATTTAGTCCTAAGTTAGAAAGTAAGGCTAGAGTGGAAATATACTTGATTGGGTATGGACACTTGATCTCACAACACCTTTTGCCAAGAAATTGGGATTACTTTTAGGAGTCATGTGGTATGATTCTAGTAGGAATTAACTAGCAACTAGTAAAACACTACAATGAATAGTTGATGACACAACTCATTCACAAGACCCAACCGTAATGAATCCAAAATTACTAGCAAAACACTACAAAGAATAGATGATGACACAAGTCGTTCACAAGACCAACCGTAATGAATCCAAAATTACTATAGTAACTAGCAAAACACTACAAAGAATAGATGAAGACACAACTCATTCACAAGACCAACCATAATGAATCCAAAATTACAATTGTGTGCTTATCATTTCTTTGATGATTCACAAGTACGTTGTTGAGACCATAGACTTAATGGCTTGACACTAAAATATTGGCTTACAAACACCTTGACTCCACTTAAAGTGCTCGATGTTAGGAGAAATTTTGAATGATTACATGATTGCAGATATTTAAAAGCTTATGGTGTCTAGTAGTTATTGCTAATGAGAAACTTGGGCTATAAGAGTTTCTACAAACTTGACTTCTATGATATATTTAAATGCTACATGTAATTATGAATCTTTATTACAAAATGTGACTACTAATTCTCCCACTTTCACACCCTAACTTGTTGTTTGTCCATTCTCACCTTTGTCTCTCCATTCTATCGGTGCTTTTGTTCAATGACATCCTTGTCAATGTGGAACTTTAAAAAAACATCCACTTCAAAGAAGTTGATTTTCTTTCTTCTTGTAGGCACTCCACTTTCTTTTGCGCTTGTCTCTATCTTGGTTTGTTAGTTCCTTATTTTCACACACATCTTAAAGTGATTTTAACAAGGGTTCTTATAAATTATACTCAAGTTTCACCAAGGCTTATTTCTCCCCAAAAATACCTCATCATTTGGACTCATGTCTAGCAACACTATACGCATCACTCTGGTGGTTCTTATAGTGCCACTTATATCAGGTTGGGAAGTTTTTGAAAATTGTACCTACATGTCAAACTTTTAGGGGGCTTCTTTTTTTTTTTTGGTGTTGCCATCTTTTGAACATATTCTTATGTCTCTCCTAATCTTGCACTAAGCAAAGGTAAGACCCTATCTTAATCTCTTCCTTGTTTCAATTCTAGATGATCTTGCACTAAGCAAAGGTACGACCCTATCCTAATCTCTTCCTTGTTTCCATTCTAAATGATCTCCTTGTTCTTTCTCTTCTTTTTTGTTTACAAGTTATCAATGCAGCACCATGGGGATAAATACTCATTTGGGGATGCCTAAATCGGACCAAGTTCCATGCTAGTTAATTTGATATCATGGGCAAAAATGCATCAACAACATGGCAAAGTAGAGTAAAGACCAATAACACCAGTCAAATCCATCACTAGCATGACCAATAACACCAGTTAAATCCATCACTAGCATGGTAGGGAAAACACTAATAACACTAGTGAAGTCCATCACTAGCATGACAAAATATAATACCAATCTCTGCCCCTACTAGCACTAGCTACACACATCGGCCTATGTCACTTATCGTTTCCCTGCAAAACTTGTATAAGAAAGGTACACATTAATCCTTGAGTATGTGGTCAAGTTGACTTTGCATCCTAGGCTCCATTTCAGAGCCCCCCCAAATTTTTGTTTTTGTGGGGGGTGGGGAAGGGGAAGTAAAACTAGAGAAGCTCACCATATTTTCTTGGAAGCTCGCTACCATAAGCTCACCCAAATGATAACACTTTTTACTAGTTCGTCTCTAAGCTCAAAATGGTGATAAAATCAAACCAATGTTTTATCCTTCCTCTCATCATAACCTACTCTTTGTATGTTCTTAGTTCTTATACTATACCTTATTATCTCCTTCATAGTGTGCTCTCAAGCTCTTCAGAACTTGGTGCTTATATGTTCTTAGTTTTTATAACATAGCTTACTCTCAAGATCTCAAGCTCTTCATAACCTGGTGTTTGTATATTCTTAGTTTTTACACCATGCCTTATTCTCAAGCTCTTCACAACTTGGTGTTTGTATGTTCTTAGTTCTTACGCCATGCCTTACTCTCAAGCTTTTCATAGTAGTTGTCTGCTATACAAAAATGCTTCATAAGCATCCAAGAATAGGTCAAATTAGACTTTAAAAATCAATTAAAAGCAACTTATCCACTATTAGTGGAGTGCCTCGAAGTTCTTCACAAATTGGGGACGTGACCCTATGACTACCTTGACAAAGTTGGCCTCAAAGAGTTATGAAAGCAATAACCAGGAGGCTAGATCTCTCTCTTACCCCTAATTTCATAGACACCTGCCATGATAATGATAATATAAGAGAGGTTGAGATTCCATATGGTTCAAAAAGAAGAGCCACCCTTGCAATACCTTATCCCCAAAGAGAGGTTGGGATGCCATATGGTTCAAAAATAAGAGCTACCCTTGCGATAAATACCTTGTCCAAAGAGCCTTGAACCTTCTAGTTATCCCATAATACTCTCATAATATAGCAAGAAAGGTACCATGATAGATATTGGGCATCTCATAACCAAAGAGTACTATGGTGAAAGGTTTGAGGACATCCAAGTTCTAGATTTAGTGCCCTAAGCTAGAGTTCTCACATTCCTCACCCACCAAAAGGATAGAGACCAACACAATTGAGTGTTGCTCATAGTTCTAACCAAGCTAAATGAAGGCAGCCTAGCGAATTAGAGTGAGGCATCTACCCAGCAAAGGCTAGAAACCAACACAATTGAGTGTTGCTCATAGTTCTAGCCACCACTAAAAGGTTAGAGAGCCAAGCTACATGAAGGCAACCTGGAAAATTGGAGTGAGGCATTTACCATTGAACTTCTAGGCTCATGCAAGAACCTTACTACTACTAACGTCAAACTATGCTCACAATGCTGACAAAATCTCTATGTCACATAATAAGAAAAGAGTTGTCATCTACTTGAGTGAACAAATAGCTCCTTAACAACCTCTTCAACAAAAGAGAGCTCATTCTCCCCCCAAGAGAGATAAGACCTTCATGGACCTTATCTAAGGTAGTTCAAGGGAGGTCAATCAGTTCCCAACCACTTTTTGTCAGTGTCCGGTCAAGACCCGGCACTTATGTGGTTTTGGACCACCTACTCGGCTCTAGAAGAGCGGCGCGACTAATGCAACTGTGCCCAATGCAATTAGCCAATGCTAGGATGTTGAGCTACCTGTCTGCCTAAGCTCGAGGAGTTTATCACAACTACACATGAGTTAGTTCCCAGGTCTGTCATGAATCCAGACAAAACTACACTTAACACAAGAGTAAATGCAAAGTAGACAATGCTATGCAAAGTGAAATAGAAATAAAACAAAGACCAACCCATGTGTCATTTTTTAGTAATAGTTTGACCAGTATAGTACAATGCCTTAGCAAGAGCTCTACTCACATGAACTACTCACTCAACTCTCCCCTATCTTCCTATTTAGTATTGTTTCTCTCCTTCGGGTCCAAGTAGAACCACATGGTTCTTGAACCATCCTAGTGAAAACACGCTCTTTTCCCTACAATCTTAGTTGGGTAGACCAAGTCTTCCCTATCCTCTAATCCACCTTTTCCCCTTTACAACCATACGGGTACTACCCGTTCTTCAAGAAACTATTATATAATTGTTGTTATGAAATTTTTATATCTGAGTTGTCTTTGATTCCGGAGCCTCCATTCCAGATGCTTTATGGCTTGTTCTAGCCAGTTCCTCTTCTGTTTTGCAATGCCCCTGAGATGAATTTGATAGGGCAGTCCTAGGCATATCTTGGCTCACAAGCCCTTTTCCTGCTGTGCTCACCCAGGCGTGCCCTAACTTGTCCTCTCGTCAGCCCGTCGGAATTGAACATCTATGGGCCGTGCCTCCGGATACCTTGTCCTTGCCCTTTTCATTGTGTCCATAGCCATGCTTGTTATTAAATAGACATGGGGCTCTGTTTGCTCGAGGATGATGGCGTCATCTTTGAAGGTTATGTTCTCTGGCTCTTTTGGCCTTCTCCTCCCGTCCCTCAACTCCATTTCCACCCATAGAATGGTATACCTGTTGGTTCTGACTTTGGCACCCCCCGTCCTCTTTCTGCCAGGTGATTCCATTGGCAAGGGGCATTAGCAGTATCACTCTTCGAATGAGATGTTGCCTCATCACCCGGATCCGCGAGTCATATAAGTGCCCACTGCTTCCATGCATTGCTCTGGATCCGGGGGAGGGGCTTTTTTCCTTGTCCAACTGCTCCAGCATGAGAGTTGCTCTAGCCTTGTCTTGCTGCCTTAGGCGCTCTGCTGCCAACTAGTTCATGAATTTTATAATTTTGTCCTAGTTGGAAGGCCTCATGGCACTTGCCTCGGCTAAGCCGTCTGGATTAAATTTTGTATAAGTTTTAGTGCAGTCTCCTTCCAAATGCCCATGCTCTTTTGGCCCATTTCTTCTTGGATCCTTTTCTGCAAGTCCTCTTTTGCCCTTCTTTCTCTTTTAGCCCAGTTTTGGAAGTCTTCTAACATCTTTTCCTTTGTTTGCACTTCCTTTGCATGTGCCGCCACTATTTGCTATGTTCTCTTCCTGAGGTTAGCATTGGATGTCATCAAAAGCAACGTTCAATTCATTTATTGTCATTTCCCCCCCTTTCCCTCTTGTCACTCTTATAGGTGTAGCTGCCTCTACCTCCTTTTTCAGGGCTGGGTGCACACCTCTTCCATCATGTTTCTGCTATTTTTTTAAATTCTTTGACGAGTGCCTCCAACACTTCAATCTGGTCTTCAAGTGCAGCCTCATCGTTTTCTTTGTAGCTACACACCTCTTCCTCCTCCCTGCTGGCATCTCCCCGTTTGTTGCCAGCCTCCTTGTCCACTTGGTTGGGTGCAGCTGGTTCTAAGGTCTTTATTGGCTCCGAGCTTGCTGCTGCTGTCGGGCTGGATTTGGATTTCTGGATCCCCCATCTCCGGATTTCCACCCTATGATTGGTGGGGAACCATTTGTTTGCAGGAAGGTGTGGGGGCTTGTATTATAGCTATTAATTTCTCTAGATATTCTCCCCACACCTCCTTAAGGTCATCTATTGCATGACCTTCCCATTTTTCCATCTTCTCGGCATCTAGCTTGTATACCTCTGGGAACTCCTCTGCATCTAGGACTACCAACCTGGCTTCTGCTTTTACCAACTCTATTCTATCTCTATTGGCCCTATCCTACACCTCCTTAATGATTTTGAGGTGCTCCTCATAGATCAAGGTGACTTGACCCTCAGTTCTTGCTTGGCTTTCCTTGGCCCTGTCCAAATCTTCATGCAATTACGCAGTTACTTGTTCTTTTCTGGCCATCATTTCCTTCATCTTTTTCATTTCCTCCTTGATTTCTTTGTTGGCCTTCTAGAGTTCCTGGATTTGCTTCTACATCTCATCCAGCTAGCCAGCTTTCATCCTTCTCAATGTGTGCAACTCCTTTTGCAGGGGTTCCTGTTGGCTCCTCACCACCTGGATGACAACAACTCCTTTTGCAGGGGTTCCTGTTGGCTCCTCACCACCTGGATGACAACATCCTTCTCCTTGATAAGACTGATTGCATTTTAGTCATCTCCTTCAAACCATCAGTCATACAATATTCGAGGTAGTTAAGGGCTCCCTGTACCCACTCCGTGTTGATGGAATCTGGAAAGTTTGCAGAGCTAGTTGTAGAGAGATTTAATTGTGCAAGTTATAGTTGTTCACTGATGCTAGCCTCTTGCTGTTGCTGCTCTAGTCTCCAGGATAGGACTAACTTGCCAATATTGGCTAAGTCCTCTTGCCATCTACCTATTGCCTCTGTTGCCCCACTGGTCTCCTCCTTGGCAACCCTCCCCATCTGCCCGTCTTTTTCTCCCCAAATTCGAAGACTCTTTTCGGCAGCCGGGGTAGTGTCTATTTCATGTTGTGTTTGTATCCGCCTGGTGTATGTTGCTCGCATAACCAGAGACTCTCAGTAGGTTGCTCGAGGGAAAAAGCGATCAATTCCTCTGCCAACACTTTGGCAACCATGATGCTTTTTGTTGTTTCTTGTTGGTGCCATTTCGCTTGTTGCATGATTGTTGTTGTGTTTGAATTTACTCTCCTTGCTTTCACATCCCTCCTTCATGTCAGCACCACGTGAAAGGCACTACTTGGCGCGTGACCAAGCTCGGGAATTCATGTTTGCCAGCCTTGAAGAGCAACTCATCGCTTCTAAACCAAAACAACTAGACTTCCAATTAGAAGAAGAGCCAGTCACCCCTACTAGCTCACCCCCGCCGCCCCACTATTCATCCCACCTCCACCACCACCACCCCCACACCCACGCACCCATGCCCCCTCCACTCTAATATCATGCAGCGAACCAGCTGCTGTCACCCGTGAAGTATCCAAAGTTCTCTAGGAAATCCTCAGAAGATGCAGATGCTCACATCCTACTTTTTGACAATGCATATCGTGTGAATGTACCCGACCCGATGAACCAGCACCTCAAAAAGGTTGCGTTTGTCCTGACACTCCACAAGAGCGCTGCTCTGGGTTGCTCACAGTATGAGTATAACCATTTTCCCACTTATGATTCCATCCGTGATTCCTTCCTTCAACGATTTAGGGAAGACAAGACCTCCGTGCATGTGTTAGATAAGCTGTGCAGGATGAACCAAAAGAGACTCACCATTGAAGATTATGCTGCCAAATTCCAAAAGCTTCTCCGCCGGCTAGATGAACCAAAAGAGACTCACCATTGAAGATTATGCTGCCAAATTCCAAAAGCTTCTCCGTCGGCTAGATGCAGCCAATCGGCCAACAGAAGAAATTCTCAATTCTTACTTCATAAAGGGTCTCAGCAAACAATTCAAGCACTCTGTCGTCCGTTGGTGAAGACCTAACTACAATCACTCTGGAGGAGCAACTTGTTGACTCAACCCTCAAAGCTAAGCGTGTATACTGGTAGGCTACGTCAAAGGAAAAGGCAAGTCCAAGAGTAAAAGGAAGTCCAAAAAGTACTCATTCGAATCTTCAGAAGAGGAGGATGATTCTGATATTCCATAGCAAGTGAGGAATCAGAGGAGGAGGAGGAAGATCGCAAGGCACGGTCGAAGAGCAAGAAGGTAGGAAAGACAACCAAGGAAATGGTTATAGCCGTGGCTCAGATGGCCATCGCAGGTGTGAAGTCCATTCCAACTGTCCGGTCAGGCACTTGGTGTGCAAGGTGTCGCAATCATGGACATGAAGTTGAAGAATGCGGCTTAAATAAACTCTGGGGTGCCATTTGCAGAACAATTACACATACAATTGAAGCATGCCTGCTAGAGCGGCAGGAGAACCCCTTTACAACCAGTGATCCGAGCTCCCATGGTGACCCACCATCCAACTTGCCCAGCCAATGGCTCCGCTAGATCTGTACACTAGACCCCACTTCCACCCACGCAGAAATTTTCCTCTCTAGCTAGTGCTCCAAGGATTGCCTTCATATGCTTTTACTGCCATGGGCAAGGCCACTGGAAGTCAAACTGTGAAATTTGGAGAAAGCATAGGGAAAAAGTTAAAGGAGACCAGGCCTCAATATCTGACACACTAGCTGTAAATGTCATAGAAATCCAAGCTTTGGATGAGCAACTAGTAACTCGACCAACAACATAGGAGGCTGAATCATCCGCCATGGCGGTGACAAGATCCAAGTAACCCAAGACTTCGGAGGTGGCAAAGGAACCAACCTCGGATACGAAAGGGGAAGCAGAACATGGTCACCTGGAAGGACTAGCATAAAATCTGGACGGAAGTGTTTGATTGGGTGGAAAAGCAACAAGCCAAAGAGGCGCTACAGAAAAAGGAGCCAGAAAAGCTCAGAGGCAGAGCTGTTGGCAAGAATCAAAATTTAGTGTCCCGAAAATAAACCCGGAAGAAGAGGCAGGCACAATATCCTCGCCAATAGAGATGCAGAGGCCAAAACAAGTTTGCAGAGACACCACAGCTAGAAAGATGTGCGGAAGCAAAACAGCTTGCACCAGCAGGCTCACAGAAGCCGATACCCAACAGTACGATCTATGGGAAGATCTAAAAAGTGACAGATGATTTACATGTTTGTGGAGAAACTCCTCACATTGGTACCAAGTTTCTAGGAGCAGGTGATGGGTCACTTGAAACCTTAGGAAGAGAAGATGTTGCCCTTGTAGCCGCGCCGCTGTAAGCCTTGAATATTAAGAAGGCAGATACCTCACCAAGGGAAGCCCTTGCCCATGATGAAGCCATCCCAATGATCCAGGTTAGGTTGGCCGGAGTGGATATAGCCAAAGTTATGTTAAATGGCAGTTCTGCAGTCAACATCTTATCGGATGCAACATGTCGCTTTCTTGGATTGAGCAAATGGTAATCGCACCCTTCGCGGTCAAGATGACATATCAATGGCGAGTGCAGCCACTCGGACTAATCTGTGAGCTCACACTTGAAGTATCTGGATTTACTTTCCAGATATCAGTCGTTGTGGTACTCCGGATGGAAGATATCAAAGGTGCTTACTCGATGCTTCTCGACCGACCCTAGCTCTGACAGTCGTTGTGGTACTCCGGATGGAAGATATCAAAGGTGCTTACCCGATGCTTCTCGATCGACCCTAGCTCTGACAGGTGCAAATACAGCAAGACTGGGACACAGATATGATCACTATTTGGCGTGGAAAGATGAAATTAAGGATCTCTATCTCGCCACCAGTAAGTAGAAGGTAGAGAAATCGTCTCGGTCACAAGTAGTTATTTGGTAGTACTACACCGTGAGTTCAACATGGTGGAAGAATTAGACCTCAATGAGGAGGAAGAGTATCTCCAGCAAAATGCAAACCTAGTCAGCCTGTTTGAGGTTAGGATAATGGACAGATGTCACCCAAGCCCTCCACACAAGGATCCATTCACCAAGGATGCATTCACCAAGGATCAATCTAATCTCTGCAACCCACAGGGCAAAGTCCAGAAGAAGCTGAAGATGTCTATGAGGCTGTGGTCGATGATGGCAGTACCCCGGAGCCTACACCATATCATTGCAACATAAAAATATTTTGACAGGGACTTGAAGCACTCCAAGCGGGTCAAGGAAGATGAGTTGCTAGAGATGAATCTAGGAACTGACGTGATGACCCCAAGATAGTCCAGGTCAGTGCCAGACTGGATGGTAAGTTCCAGGAGGAAGTCTGAACATTGCTCATGTCCTTCAAGGATGTGTTTGCATAGAGTTACACCGAGATGAAAGGGATTGGTCCTATGTTCTACCAACATCGGATCAATCTGAATGAGGATGCTATTTGGCAAGAGGTACCAGATGAATCCCAACTATGCCAAAAGGGTGAAAGAGGAACTGGACAAGCTGCTTCAAGTTGGATTCATATATTTGATTGATCGAGTGACCTAGTTGTCCCCAATAGTGATTGTTTCAAAGAAAACCTAGAAGTTACGGGTTTGTGTGGATTACCGAAAACTAAATGCCCCGCAACCATCTCAGATCCTTTTCCTTTACTCCTTTCGAAAGATGTACTCCTTCCTGGACAGGTTTAGTGGATATAATCAAGTTCCAATGGTGGAAGATTGGCAAAAAATTGCTTTTATCACAAAATGGGGAGCCTTTGCATCCAACATCATGACCTTTGGGCTCAAGAGCGCTCCTACAACATTTCAACACATGGTCTAGGAAATTTTTGCTGGTTTTCTGACCACTTTCATGCGGGTATTCATTGATGATTTCAGTATTTTCAGGAAATCATCTCAACATTTGATGCACCTGCAGTTGTGCCTAGCCAAGTGCCGAGTTTCCATATTAAGCCTGAATCCGGCTAAGTGTGCCTTTGCTGTCCAAAAAGTGGTATGCTTTTGGGCCACATCGTCTCCAAGGAAGGAATTACAATCGATCCAACCAAGGTAGAGGTAATCCAGAAAGCTCCAATTCTGATAAATGGGAAATAACACAAAAGGTTTTTGGGACAGGTTAGATGACACAGCCGCATGCTCTGATATCTGGCTCACGTAGCAGTTCCCTTGAACTAGCAGAGAAGGGAAAGATTAAAGTGTCATTGACCCAGCAACATGGGAAAGATTAAAGTGTCATTGACCCAACTGCGCGGCAGATAGATATCCAATGGACTAGAGAATGCCACATTACATTTCGGTGTCTCAAAATCATGTTGTTCGAAGCACCTATCATGCAAGCCCCGAACCGAGAATTACCCATTCATATCTTCATGGATGCCTCTGATGTGGCCATTGGTAGTGTTCTGATGCAGGAGGCCAAGAAGAAATAGTTATGGGGCTAGTCTACTATGCCAGTTAAAGGCTCTCCAATGCTAAGGAAAACTACTCCACCACACACAAGGAAGCCCTTGGCATTCCTAGGGTTAACAAGAGGTACTACCATTATCTTACATCAAGGAGTCAAGGTATCTAGATACACCAAAAGGACATACATGCAAGATATGAAGCAATGGTCTCCAAATCTATAACTTAGACGGGCGCCCGAAGTGGTCCGACAGAATACTTATGGTGATTTCCACTTCAAGAGCATGTGGCAACAAGTTAGGATAAAGTCCCAAGTGATGTACTTCATGGTGGATATATTATGAGAGTGGTCATTGTAATAGCATTAGGCCTCTTATAAGCCTAAAGTGCCTGGTATATATAAGTGAATATCTCTCATAATACAAAGGACTATCCCATTGTGCAATAGAATCTTTCTCTTGCTAATCTCTCTCTAATCCATGCTAGTGAGTGTGTGTGTGAGTGAAGTGAGGTGAGAGGAGGGATGAGTACACGTAGTGCAACATGGCAACGTTGTTGCTCTGCTAGAAGCAAAGATTTTTGGTGGTGTCTCCCGCCATTGTGGTGTGTCGGCATCGTTGGAAGGTGCGAAGGTCACCATGGCTAGGTGTGCAAAGTATGTAGTTGGTGAGAGGAAATGTAGAAGGTAGTTGTAGTCAAAAGGTTGATGCTGTGAGCAAGAAGAGGTCATGCAAATAGATAGAGACACAATAAATAACTGGAGTGTGCGAGGATTTAAAAAGAATTACCTACTAGTGTGCGAGAATTACCTACTAGTGTGTGGTTGGCGCACATCGGTTGACAATTCTTGGTGGGGCTACATCACATCGCTCGACACTCGAGACGAATCTTTCATGATGGTTCGGAGAGGTGACATCTCATCAAGGTGATGGATACTCAGGTAGTGGGTTAGTGGTGCTGCCGCTCGATGAAGGGATTTGGTGGCATTGGTGCATGGTAGGGTCACAACAGGTGGTAGCCGTTGACAAGCTTCTAGAATCGTTCTTCGTTGAGCGTGCCAAGTAGGAAAGTGCCGTCATAGAAGTTTTTCACTATCCAGAACAGTCCTGTCCACCGAAGCTTCAGTTTTTCGGGATGCAGACCTATGCAAGATTGAAATAACAAAACCGGATCATTTTCTTTGAACATGCGAAACTTAGAGTGGCAGTACAGCCACTTATCTTTTCTGGATGACTGTAGTAGTGACAAAGAAGCTCGCATTCTTCATCCAGCTCAAGGAGCTGGTCTAGGCGATGTTGCAGGGACTCCTCCAGGCTTAACTTTTTTGCAATGGCAATTCAGAGGCTCGGCACTAGGAATTCCATCAGTATGACTGCCTCTGTGCTATAAACTAGTTTGAATGGGGACATTCCGGTCAAGACCTTGTATGCTATGCGGAATGCCAGCTTTTCATCCCAGCAGTCAGTGTGATTTTCATTAACCAACTTTGTAAGGATTTTCTTGAGGATTTTGTTGGTCGACTCGGCTTTTGACCATAGCCTTACGGCGGATAGTACACTATGGAGCATTTATGGATAATGAGATGTTGGGTGACCAGTTCCCGGATGATATCATTGACAAAGTACTTCCCTTGGTCACTAATCAGCTCGATCGAGCATCCAAAAAACGAGTGATTATCATCTCGTAGAGGAATCTAGTAGTTGACTTTACTGTGTTATCCCGGAGAGCACAAGCTTCTACTCACTTAGTGTTGTAATCTGTGGCTACCAATATGGTATCATCAACTTTGTGTCGTTGACCATCAGATGACCCTTTCGCTAGCAAAGCACAGTGGTGCTTGGGTAGCAATAGTCCATTTATACCCCAAGATCAAATATTCTTCCAAAAAAATTACACGTAAGGGGCTAGATTCTATATACATTGTTTGTTCAAAGTACCCCAAACATGGCATGTTCAAGTCTTGTGTGAATGGAATTCTATCAGGATGAGCCGTGAGTGTTGGTTAACTTAACAAATCCCATAAGTCAAGGGTCATGAGATTGTGCTCTTGTTGTGGATAAAGCTGTGTTGGATTGTGATGATGTTATTAGAAAGTTCTAATCCAACCATAATTCTTGGGATATTCTGAGTAAGATATGGTGGAAGTTCTAACTCCTCCAAGATCTCTCCCTCCCATATAATAGCAATTTCACAATGCCTGCAGGAGTGTTCAAGGTGACTGTTTGCATGGATTCATCAATTGAATATGAGTCACGTACACAAATTCCACCAAGAATGACATCATACTCAAGGGAATCTAGGGTAACATAGAATCTAAATTCCACATTTCCACTAATTGATTGAGTAGCATAGCTAAAGCATTCTCGAATTTCAATGTTTTGTCCATTGGCACCTATCGCAAGACCATTGTCTTTAGGGATGATTTTAGGTTGTCCCAATGACACGCAAGTGTCTATTGTCATGATGTTATGACTAGATTGAGGACTAATCAATACGTGTTTGCGCTTAACATCATTGCCGATAGGGAAATCTAACTGTACCATGATAGAATCTTCAAGTGGAACCATGGATGTTTCAGTTTTTTTTCAGCTTTCTTCAGATTCTGTTTCGATTTCATATTCCTATTCACTTTCATCCTCTTTTTGGCTCTCAGCTTTTTGAAGAGTGCCCAATGTGTACAATGGTATAGTTGGTCCTTTGACAACTTTAACTGAGGTCTATTTAGAAGCTTGTGAATCCTCACAGTCCTGTCCTATGTAGCTCTTTATCTTGGTACAAATCATGTTTAGCCTTTAAAGGTGCAAGGGCTAAAGCTATGTTAGCTTCACCCCACGAGAGAAGAGCACTCCTCCAAATGAGGATTTAAGGGATTGCTTAAATTCCTTAAGGGATTCAGCGAATTTCTTATGTACTTTTTCAACCGCATCATTCGTGCAACTCTTCTTAGCTTAATGGGTTCATCTTTCTCCTTGGAAGGGGGAGAGATACTCCTCGAGTTTTTGTATTCTAGTTGCTTTTGTGGGTTTGACATTATGTGGTTCAATCACAACCAATGATCCTATATGACACTCAACAATGCTAGGCATGCTCTCCTGAGCTTGCTTTTGCACTCCGCATATGTCATGTGACCATGAGTTTCAACTTGGGGTGGTTGGGTCAGTTTTAGTTTCTTGATTGGTGGACTATGAGGTGCACTGATGAGTGACAAGTCAAAACTTGTTTCAACCTCACTTACTAGAACTTGTTTCATCTTCTGACTTTCCTTAGATCATCAAGTTTTCATTATGTTTGTCCATGTGATGAGAACAAACTTTCTTTCTTGTTTTTTTGTTCTCTCTCTTACCTATTTGTTTTGTGGTTTGAGTGGTAGCCTTTGAGGTGGATGCTTCTGCATCATGTGTAGCTTTTGGCTCTTTTGGGGTTAGGTCCTCCACATGCTCCTTTCCCTTGTCCTTTATTTAAACCTTGGTTTCTATAGTTTGCTGACCTTTGTTTTTCTTGGGTTTAGAAGGTTCTACATCTTCTTTTGGTTTTTGTTTTAAAACATGCTCTTCTAACCATTTTGAAGTGTGTTTTTTTGCATTCTTTTTTACTGTTTCTCGTGCCTTGGCTTGCAAGTGTGTAAGCACATTCAAGGGTATCATGGACAATTGCTATTGCACTTTCAAGATGTTAAAATTTATATTCTTTGAAGCACGTTGCATTGAAGCAACTCGTCTTGAAAAATCTTGGAATATGTGATCGATGCCATATCGTTCACATATGGGTTGCAAAGTGTCAGTGATGACTATGGGCATGGAAGTATTCGAAACTGTGCAATCTGCCACTTTGTGCAGTCCATGACAATAGAAATACTGAAGTGTTTGCTACTTAAATACTTCATGAGCAGTTTCAACTCTTTAGATTGTTTCTTTTTGGGGCACATGAGATGGAGGCTTTGAGTTATTTGTAGGTGAATTGGGACATTGGATGTGTCACAAGACCAAAGGTTTTGTAATATATGAAGTACAAAAAGATAGGCCTATTGTATGCACATTGGGGATTAGGATGGACGTAACGATGGCAATGAACACAAGGAATTTTACCCATCACTTTAAGAGGCATTAAGGATGTTTGGTTTTGAGGCAGCTCATCCTCTCTTGGAGATGCCAGTTCAAAGCTTTTAAGAAAGGCCGTGTGGAATTCAAGGAATGACAATTTCGATATCAAATTTTCTTTAGCTTTTACTTCACTTGGTTTGGATGAGGAACATCTCATATCATGCTCATCCTCCATCATGTTGTCATCTAAACATATTGCTTCTTTACAACATTGATCGAATATTTCCGGATTGGATACAATGATCAAGTGTAAGCTATCTTGTTTATGCCCATCATGAAACATCTTTTCAATTGAGCATCGTTTAGTTTCTCCAATGGCTCACATCATGAGTCCAAGATTTTTATCCAAAGGATAAAATCTCTAATGGTTTTGTTTTGTTTTCGAGCAATCGAATAGAGTTCCTTTACTACACTCCACCAATCACCTTGTCTTGAAAAATCGTGGATAAAGGTTGTTCTCAAGGTCCTGAAGTTTTCTTAATTGCAAGCATCAATGTGATGAACCATCGACCTTTCCCACTAAGCAAAGGTTAAACGCATGTACCTCGGTGGGGCAGTTTGGATTTCCAAAAGCTTAACATTTCTATTCAAACATTTGCATAAATTAAACAGGATCAATCATTCCATAGTATTTGCCCATGACAACCCCCTTCCTAGATTAGTCAATATGTCCAAGGTTTAGGCATCTAGGGGTTTCAAAGGGTCGGTATCTAGCTCTTCTAAAGGTTTAGGACTTGTGGTAGTGCAAGGCAAGGGACCAAATCCTGGAGGGATTGATGTGACAGGGGGTGTAAAACCTAATGACACACTTGTTGTCGGCATGGCATATAGTATTGGGAGTTGCATTTGAGGCATGGACCTCAATGGCTTAGAGATTTCAGCCATTGGGTTTAATCTAGGTGTGAGCCCACGTAATCCCTCTATCGTTTCCATATCTTGAAGTTGTCAATTGCTCCTTAATAAGCAAGCACATGTGTTTTTTTTGTTTTTTAGGTTTTCTTACAGCCCGTTACAACCTGAAGAGGCATGGCACACCCTTTTGCCCTAGATGCTAAACGCACGTGAACGACCTCTTAGAGATTTTTCCAAAAAAGTGTCCTTAGTATCCCATATGAGAACTGACACCTCAAAAGCACATGTGAACACCCTATTAGGATGAACTTTTTCGAAAAAAGTACAAACTTTCTTTCTTGTTTTTTTGTTCTCTCTCTTACCTATTTGTTTTGTGGTTTGAGTGGTAGCCTTTGAGGTGGATGCTTCTGCATCATGTGTAGCTTTTGGCTCTTTTGGGGTTAGGTCTTCCACATGCTCCTTTCCCTTGTCCTTTATTTAAACCTTGGTTTCTATAGTTTGCTGACCTTTGTTTTTCTTGGGTTTAGAAGGTTCTACATCTTCTTTTGGTTTTTGTTTTAAAACATGCTCTTCTAACCATTTTGAAGTGTGTTTTTTTGCATTCTTTTTTACTGTTTCTCATGCCTTGGCTTGCAAGTGTGTAAGCACATTCAAGAGTATCATGGACAATTGCTATTGCACTTTCAAGATGTTAAAATTTATATTCTTTGAAGCAGGTTGCATTGAAGCAACTCGTGTTGAAAAATCTTGGAACATGTGATCGATGCCGTATCGTTCACATATGGGTTGCAAAGTGTCAGTGATGACTATGGGCATGGAAGTATTCGAAACTGTGCAATCTGCCACTTTGTGCAGTCCATGACAATAGAAATACTGAAGTGTTTGCTACTTAAATACTTCATGAGCAGTTTCAACTCTTTAGATTGTTTCTTTTTGGGGCACATGAGATGGAGGCTTTGAGTTATTTGTAGGTGAATTGGGACATTGGATGTGTCACGAGACCAAAGGTTTTGTAATATATGAAGTACAAAAAGATAGGCCTATTGTATGCACATTGGGGATTAGGATGAACGTAACGATGGCAATGAACACAAGGAAATTTACCCATCACTTTAAGAGGCATTAAGGATGTTTGGTTTTGAGGCAGCTCATCCTCTCTTGGAGATGCCAGTTCAAAGCTTTTAAGCAAGGCCGTGTAGAATTCAAGGAATGACAATTTCGATATCAAATTTTCTTTAGCTTTTGCTTCACTTGGTTTGGATGAGGAACATCTCATATCATGCTCATCCTCCATCATGTTGTCATCTAAACATATTGCTTCTTTACAACATTGATCGAATATTTCCGGATTGGATACAATGATCAAGTGTAAGCTATCTTGTTTTATGCCCATCATGAAACATCTTTTCAATTGAGCATCGTTTAGTTTCTCCAATGGCTCACATCATGAGTCCAAGATTTTTATCCGAAGGATAAAATCTCTAATGGTTTTGTTTTGTTTTCAAGCAATCGAATAGAGTTCCCTTACTACACTCCAATCACCTTGTCTTGAAAAATCGTGGATAAAGGTTGTTCTCAAGGTCCAGAAGTTTTCTTAATTGCAAGCATCAATGTGATGAACCATCGACCTTTCCCACTGAGCAAAGGTTAAACGCATGTACCTCAGTGGGGCAGTTTGGATTTCCAAAAGCTTAACATTTCTATTCAAACATTTGTATAAATTAAACAGGATCAATCATTCCATAGTATTTGCCCATGATTTTAGAAATCTGTACGATTGTGTTTTTGTATAAGTCACTAAGGCCATGTGTGGGTGCTAATGTGGTTAGGACCTCATTTAGTCCTTAGACAACCCCCTTCCTAGATTAGTCAATATGTCCAAGGTTTAGGAATCTAGGGGTTTCAAAGGGTCGGTATCTAGCTCTTCTAAAGGTTTAGGACTTGTGGTAGTGCAAGGCAAGGGACCAAATCCTGGAGGGATTGATGTGACAGGGGGTATAAAACCTAATGACACACTTGTTGTTGTCGGCATGGCATATAGTGTTGGGAGTTGCATTTGAGGCATGGACCTCAATGGCTTAGAGATTTCAGCCATTGGGTTTAATCTAGGTGTGAGCCCACGTAATCCCTCTATCGTTTCCATATCTTGAAGTTGTCAATTGCTCCTTAATAAGCAAGCACATGTGTTTTTTTTATTTTTTAGGTTTTCTTACAGCCCGTTACAACCTGAAGAGGCATGGCACACCCTTTTGCCCTAGACGCTAAACGTACGTGAACGACCTCTTAGAGATTTTTCCAAAAAAGTGTCCCTAGTATCCCATATGAGAACTGATTGTCAATACTCATTTTCAGCTAAGTTTTGAGTGGCTGGTCACATTTAATGTGTGGCTGGTCGCATTTATGTGTGCAACAGGCCCAAGTCAAAGATTCTACTCTTTTTCAAACAAGTAAACATAAAACGTAAACCTGAAATCGTGAACCAAAAAATGTAAAAAGTAAAAAACATAAAAAGTAAAGGAAAAAATAAAAAATAAAAACTAAAAAATAAAAAAGAAAAAAGGTAAGGTTCGAGGGCCAAAAAAGGGTATAGAAATTTTTCAAAAAGTGTACGCACAGGTTTGCCTAATATATGTTATAGGCTGTTGTGCGATTGTGTTGATGCAACTTGTGGTTGAGGCTGAACCTTTGAGGTAGCTAGCTACACGATCAAAAAGACTAGTAGGGCTTGACTGGTGAGGCCTTGTTAGGGTTCTCACTTCTTGGACTGGGGATCCTTCCATTGGCTTGAAATCTGAGGATGTATCACTAGCCCCTAGTGCAGGTTCTTGTACAATGCTAAACTAGGTTCTGAGACTAAAGGTCATGAGTCTAGTATAGGTACAGTTGGAATAATCAGGGGGAGAACAAATCAAAGTGGCAGGATGCACATTCACTGCCATGTTCATAGTCTTGAAAATGACTAAGATAGTGGGTGCATGTCCCATGCCAAAAAGATGACGCCTTACGAATAAGATTACAATCTGGAGGAAAAAGAAGGTCTGTATCTCGATCGCAACAACAAGAAAAGACAAGCTAAATATGGTAGCCAACCGCTACATACAGAAGGCCTAAATTACCTGGAAGGGGTAGAAGACGTCGAAGCAGAGCAGATCCTGAAAGAAAATCTAGATCTGTTGTCACTATTTGAGGTGGATATTAAGAGGATTGTACAAAGATACGATCAAGAAGTCCTCCTCACTCATCCTGAAGTGCTACTTCAGGAGACAACCAAATGCAAAGTGAGATGTTGTGAGGGCGTGAAAAACTAGAGTAGTTTTTCACACGTGATTTTGTAGAGAAAACCACGATCAAGAAATGTCATGTTTATGTGCAGATATGATGTTACTAAGAATGTGAAAGTAAATATAACCCTATTCTTCATAGATTTAGACCATGGTAGGTTGGCATGAAATGTCATCTTTATGTGCAGATATGATGTTAGTAAGAATGTTAAAGTAGTTAAAACCATGTTCTTCATAATCGGACCATGGTAGGTTGACATGAAAAATGAGTCATTAGTTTTTCACGGGCATTAAAATCAAATATTTTTGTCAAAAATTATGTATTACTCTTGTTTGAAGCAAGAGTGGCCACCAGTTCACTTTGGAGAGGATTAGGCCAAAAACAATTGAATTATTAAAAAATTCAATGTAGATGGCTCAGGACAGCAGCAGCACAGTAACAGTGCATAAACACCATTAAGCTTTTACAAAGGGGGAGGCTTCTATTTATAGGAAAAAGTGAGCCTCTAACCAAGCAAACTAATTCTAGAATTTTCCAGATCAGTTTGGTCAATTTTTGACCATTTTTGGGTCAGATCAGCTTACTTTTTGGATCTAGTTTTGAAATAGGAGAGAGGAGAGATGAAAATATCTCATTTTATTGATTAAAAATTAGGGGTAATGATGAGAAAAAGGCACCTACTTCATGGGGGGAGATCCCCACACTGAGGTGTCAAAATTAAGCAAAAAAACATTCTTTACAAAACAAAAAAGAGAGCTATTTTTCACCAAATCACACAGAAATATCCATCAAAACCACATCTTTTTCATGGGAAACCACTGATCATTACAATGGGTAATGCGTAGATTATATAAAAATGATGGAAAAAAGCAAGGGATGATTCCTCGAACAGGCAGCACCAAAAGTGTTATGGCTCACCAAAACCCCCCTTAAAACACGCCCAACAAGAGATTACCTGGTGAACCGCAACTGTCATGAGGATCTTTTCCAATGGCCAAGCTCGTAATCCTTGAGGTCTCCAAGCTCTACAACTCCTTGAGAAGAAATTCCACTACGCCTCCCGCGAGTGTTTTCACACTGTCACGCGTTGCACTACGTGTACTTGTCCCTCCTCTCACCTCACTTCACTCACACACGCTCACTAGCATGGATTAGAGAGAGATTAGCAAGAGCAAGGCTCTATTGCACAATGGGAGCGTCCTTTGTATTATGAGAGATATTCACTTATATACATGGTCATAAGTGTTCACAGTCACTTAAACTATAGCTGGGCACTTTAGGCTCATGGGTTACGAGCTTGGAGGCCTCAAGCTCATAACCCTTGAGGTCTCCAAGTTCTACAACTCCTTGAGAAGAAACTCCACCGCGCCTCCTGCAATCGTTTTCACACTACCGCGTCGTTGCACTATGTGTACTTGTCCCTCCTCTCACCTCACTTCACTCACACAGTCAAGAGATTAGCAAGAGTATTTAGCAAGAGCAAGACTCTATTGCACAATGGGAGAGTCCTTTGTATTATGAGAGATATTCACTTATATACATGGTCATAAGTGTTCACACTCACTTACTGTAGCTGGGCACTTTAGGCTCATAAGAGGCCTAATGCTATTATAATGACCACTCTCATAATATATCCATGATGTGCATCACTTGGGACTTCATCCTAACTTGCTACCACATGCTCTTGAAGAAGAAATTGCCATATAAGTATTCCGTCGGACCATTATGGGTTCCCGTCCAAGTTGTAGATTTGGACACCATTGCTTCATATCTTGAATGTATGACCTTTTAGTATATCTACCTTGACTCCTTGATATAAGATCATGGTAGTAGCTCTTGTTAACCCTAGGAATGGGTTAACAACGGTTCATGGCCTTGACTCTTAAATCATGCTCGTGATTATTGATATCATCAATCATGGTGATATGTCATCAATCATGGTGATCCAACTTGGCAATTTTATTGTAATTCCAACTAAAACAATTACTAGAATTCTCAGGGAACTCATATATATACCTTCACTAAACTTTTTAGGATAAAAATTATCACCGTGATTCTTGACCCTATAACATCACATTAACTAAGAGTTTGCATTGTATCAAGTTAAGTTATTCCTAACACTCTAACACTAGGGGTACCTTTAAGCAACTAAAAAATTTAAGGGATACCTTTAAACAGCTAAAATGTAAGGAAATTTCATCATGATTCCTAGCATGATCATGCTCATGATTCTGTAGGAATCTAGTAATTACAGATTTGAGTGATTACAACTATGTGCAAATTGAATTTTTACCAATTAAAACCTTTTCATGCACTTAGTTCAAAAAGGCTTGTTGGTGACAACATTTCCCTGACAATAGTGTATCAATAATAATGAGGCATTAGCAGGGGGGGAAGGGAACTTTCTCTTTGACATTATCTTGGTGGATTCATGTGCTTAGCCCGCGAGTAATCGTAGGACACACTAATGAGATTGAAAGAGAAGCTCCACAAGCCGACAAGGAATAACCATCAAGCTCAGATAGGGAAATAGACACTGGAAGACTTGGGAGCAGAGAAAACAATCGACAAAGGAATGTTTACCAGGGGGAGAGCAATCCTTCACCAATGTACAACTTACTCCCAGAATTCGAAGGGACTCTATAAGTGCCTAAATAGTGGATAAAATGTATTTTTCTACTTCCAACTTAGGAGGAGCTAAAAATTAAAGAAAGATAATGAGGGAAGCATAAGACCAACTTAGGAGGATTGAACATGAGAAAGTGAGCCTAGATCTCTAGGGAATTGGCCGAGAGACATGCCTTTGACATGATAATGCGTGGGGAAGGACCGTCCAACCTCAATGGTGCATTGAGACACGAGGAAGACTTGGTTGCACGAGACTGATAGTGCTAGAGAGGATTGAACATGAGAAAGTGAGCCTAGATCTCTAGGGAATTGGCCGAGAGACATGCCTTTGACATGATAATGCGTGGGGAAGGACCGTCCAACCCCAATGGTGCATTGAGACACGAGGAAGACTTGGTTGCACGAGACTGATAGTGCTAGAGAGATTGAAGAGATAATCCTCTTAGACCTATTCCATAGGATTCTTGTGAAGACCTAACCACTCTCACATGAGAGGTATGTTGTTACACGAAGGAAGCAGTTTTTTATGATGATATTAACAGAAATATGGGAGCTGATGATGATATTAACAAAAATGTGGGAGATGTTCCAATGCCCCCTAACCCAATAATACATGAAAACCAAAATTTCTATTTTTGATAATGATATTAACTAAAATGTGGGAGTTGTTCCAATATTCCGTTAACTAATGATACATGAAAACCAACATATACTAGGGCCGCTAGAGACCAAGGTAGGGTTGGAGTAGCCATAGGAAGTGTGGTGTGTACAAGGCCCCACGAAGGGAGCGAATTAGAGTGACCCCTCACATGGGAGTCACAACACCTTCTACCGACCTATTAAGAATGGCTGAAGAAATAGGTAGGAGGGTTGCTAGGGAGTTAGGTACCACACCATCACCACAAAGGGAAACACTAGTCAAGGCTAACCATGTGTGAGACTAATGTAGAATTTCTCATGTGATGGCGATGCTAGGGATTTAGGTACCACACCATCACTACAAAGGGCAACACTAATCAAGGCTAACCATGTGGTGAGACATGCAGAATTCTCAAGTGATGGTGATGCAATATAACACCTTAAGATATTTAAATCAATGTGCAAAACTTGTTGGTAAAAATCTTTGTGTTCTCTCTAACATTAGAAGAGAAAGCACACCAATGGTATCGATTTCTTGAGCGTAATGCTAGGACTAACTTTACATGGTTTAAGAATGTGTTTATATTGAGTTTTGCGTGAAGCAAAGACAAGTGGAGAGCTCAACTATATAACATTAAGCAATAAGAGCAATAATCGATGAGAGATTATATCTCACGTCTAAAAAACCTCAATTTGAGATGTAAACCTAGAGAAAGGTTAATAGATGAGAGCAATTGTTGGCTTGCTTCTGTAGGGGAGTAAGAGACACAAGGATGCATGACTATTTGCTCTTAGCTAAGACAATGTCGCTTGATGATTGTTGTCAACAATTAACCATCAATTTCGAGGAAAACATGCTCAAATTACCCTAGCCTAATGATGTCATATCCATCACTTTGGCAGTTCCATCACATGTGTCGAGCTGAACAAGCACGGCAACCTCAGAGAGGCGAATTAAGGGTGTTATGTGAAACCCAACAGAGCACTCATGTGTATAGTGTTGGTCCAATGTGGATATGAATTCCCTAAGGAGTGTGAGGCCTCAATGTGTCGCATATGTCTCAATGGCTGCCTGCTGAGGCTAGCTTTAAGTTCTAAATCAAACATCGGCATGTGTAGAGGTAAGCTTTGACCTCCTAGTCTAGCTATTCTTTCCTCTTTTGACCTTGTTCTTAGCAAGTCTTTTGGTTAAGGAGCCCCCTTTTCTCTTAGGTTTCTAGCATATGGGACCCCTTAGTCTAAAAGTCACACAGGACTTTGAAATATTTCCATGTGACAGAGTTCAAACTTAAACTTGCATTAATATTTCATAGAAAACATAATTATAAGAAATCTAACTTTTGGTGCAAGGAATTTAGAAGTTGAGGGCGGTCAGTTTGGACCCCTAGATAATAACAAAAATTGGACTTCTAGTGCAAATAGGACCTCTGGAAGCTTTCAGATAAGTTGGGATTCTTGAGCCAAAGTGCAAGCTCCTAGCTTCTCAAAAAGCTTTTTCTCACTCCCTTTTGCTATTTTAGGCTCCATCTACCTACTTTGGACCTTATGCTTGCATCGTGATTGGTGACGTGGTGGTGGTCATGATGATCGGTGATGTGGTGGCCCATGATCGGTGACATAGCAGGCATGTTCAATGATGTGGCAGGTGTGATCAATGATGTGGCAAACCATGTAGTAGTTGTGATTTATCATGTGATCGATGACATGGCAAGCATGACAGATGGCATGGTCGATGATGTGTCATGATCATGATTGATGATGTGGCATGATCGTGATTGATGCCATGGTAGGCGTGCCTGAAGCTTTGTCCTCTAACATTGGTTGACTCTCTTAGTCTGACCATTAAACTGCGGATGACCAGCCGTACTCATACTCAGAGTAGTGTTAAACTTTTTGAACACTTCCATCTAAAAGTGATATCGAATTTTTTATCCCTATCTAAAACTATACCTGTGGGCAGGCCATATAGTTTGTAGAGATGTTCGATAAACAACCTAGCTAACTCTAGAGTGATAAAATATATGAAAATACTTTCCCATTTCCCTTTAAGAATATCATATAGCAAACCTCCAATCTTGAGGCACTCATGTTTATGACCTAACACCTTTTGCATTTCAGCACAAAGTCCTGGATGTCCATAAACAAACTTGGACAATAAATTTATCTTTTAACTAGTGCATAGGTCTTCTGAATCCCAGGATAACCAACACTTGGGCTATCATGACTTTCGATAAGAATTTGGCATCGAAAGTCATCAATAGTTGGTATACAAACTCTACCCTTATAGAGTACGTACTCTACCCTTATAGAGTACGTACTCATCGTCAATGGAATAGTGTCTACAGTTTTCTCCTGCAATGAACTTTATCACTCCCAAATGAACCAATGTCAAGTGGTTGGGAAGGGTCCACCCCCAAGCTCTCCGTCTGGATACCTGACCCAAGAGACTTGCCTAGTCCCTCCGAACTAGTTTCCGCTCTTCTTCTCGTCGAAACCTTGACTAATCTCTCTGGATTACTACTTTCGAACAAGGAAAGTGTAGGCTACTGACAAGTGTAGTTATGTACAACAGGCCATACCTTTGAAAAGACTGGATCATGCTCGCACATACCAGGTAGTGAATCCAAGAATATACTCTTGATTGTGGTAAAACTCAGCTTATTCACCCTGGGTATGCAGCTCAACGCATTAAAGACACTCTTGAGGAGATCATCCAACTATATCCATTTGACTTGGATTATTGCCAGCATAGGTCTGTTAAGCATGAGAAGCCGGAGAGCGCTTCCGCTTCAAGTGCCCAGAGCTTGTGTGTTAGTTGTCGTGAGCACTACCACTTCAAGCCTTTGGAGCATACGACCTTCACAAGGTCAGGGCCGAGTCCACCAACTCACTCAAGCAGCGCTGACAGGCTTCGTGTGCTGACGGGATTCGTGGTGGCTGAACGCGTGTTACCAGAGAAAGGAGATGGTCACCTCACCAATCCAAGAGGTTGGTGGAGGAGCACTCCTCGTTGATTCTCCCAGTGACAAGGGCTTGTGTTACAGGATCCTTTCTTTCCTCCTTTGCGTGAGAAGTCGCAGGCCCAAAAAAAGAGAGATGTTCATTGCGTGCGTGGAAAGCGGGAGCGAAAGAGAGAGAGAGAGAGAGAGCTTCAACCTTCCATGGAACTTGCAGAGATTTCACGACCTGTTGTCTCCCCTCCACCACCCAAAAATTAAAAGATAAGGTTCCTTATCCTTTGGTAGCTGCGAGCATAACCTCTTCTTTGATACCAATGTGATATTTCGGTCACTAGCGGACTCTTTTGCAGATACACTCTGGCTACCTGAAGTGAGAGAGGAATGGCTCGTGTTCACTTTTTAGCGGTAGAGCAAGAATGAAGGATCCCCCATCCCATTGGGTTATATTTAGGGCCATGTCTGCCCACACTACCTCAAATGCCTGCAATACTCCAACCCAGGCATCTCACCACTAAACCCCAAACTCATTCGTTGCCTGCGCTCTGGCGTGCATTCTCGTAGTTCGGTCGAGCCCATGTACTCACTACACGCTATATGACAAGAATTTTCTAATGGTGGCATAGCCTTTGAGGTCTCCAAGCTCAACACCACCATGGGTAGGCTACCATTCACCTTCTCCTACGAGCATCGTCACGTTGCACTATGGGCACTACTCCCTCCTCTCACCTCATATTACTCATACACTCACTAGCATGCATTTGAGAGAAGGTTAGAGAGATTTTAGCAAGAGGGAAAACAATAATGCACAATGGGAGAGTGTCCTTGCAGTAAGAGAGAAATTGCCTTATATACATGGCTATAGGTGTTCGAGAGGTGTTCACACACTTAAACTATGGCCATGTAAGCACACCCAATACTTCCATTTGGCCTATTGCTTGTACATTGCTTCGTCTCATAATACATTGATGCATTACAATACTAGGAAGCACGTCCTAGCTCACTACCACACGCTCTTGGAGTGGAAAAACACCATTAATTATCCATCTGACCTTTACAGGCACCTGCAGTCCAAGTTTAACATTTGGCCTATTGCTTGTACATTGCTTCATCTCATAATACATTGATGCATTACAATACTCCCTCCTCTCACCTCATATTACTCATACACTCACTAGCATGCATTTGAGAGAAGGTTAGAGAGATTTTAGCAAGAGGGAAAACAATAATGCACAATGGGAGAGTGTCCTTGCAGTAAGAGAAAAATTGCCTTATATACATGGCTATAGGTGTTCGAGAGGTGTTCACACACTTAAACTATGGCCATGTAAGCACACCCAATACTTCCATTTGGCCTATTGCTTGTACATTGCTTCGTCTCATAATACATTGATGCATTACAATACTAGGAAGCACGTCCTAGCTCACTACCACACGCTCTTGGAGTGGAAAAACACCATTAATTATCCATCTGACCTTTACAGGCACCTGCAGTCCAAGTTTGACATTTGGCCTATTGCTTGTACATTGCTTCATCTCATAATACATTGATGCATTACAATACTAGGAAGCACGTCCTATTGCTTGTACATTGCTTCATCTCATAATACATTGATGCATTACAATACTAGGAAGCACATCCTAGCTCACTACCATACGCTCTTGGAGTGGGAAAACACCATTAATTATCCATCTGATCGTTACAGGCACCTACAATCCAAGTTTGAGATTTGGACATCATTGCTTCATGGCTTGTTTGTACATGAGTTTGGCATGTCCATCCTTGATATTTGATATAGATTACTCACGTTTTGGGATATAATTCGGTGTGGAAAACCTTGTTAACCTTAAAATGGGTTAACACTTAAAATATATTACTTGTGAGCTCTCTTTCCTCTTCTCCCTAATCTCTTTCTTATGTTTTGAATCCCTGCATAGCTAAATGGTGGATACATGATGGTTGCATAAAAATGGTGGGCACATGATGCTTGGATAGGAATGGTTGCAAGATCTCCCTCTCTTGACTTCCCCCCTCTTTCCACCTTTTGTGAGATAGATCCATAGTGATCCATCTAGGTGGATCAAGTCTTTCCTCCACACCCCATGGCTATGGAGCTCTCCATGACAATGGGTTGAGAATCCGAGTATCACACCCATAACCAGCAAGAAGATGCATTTTGTGAATCTAAGGAAAAGCTCTTAACGATATATGTTTCGGCAAGGTTGTTGAAAATAAATTGCCATTAACACAACACTTAGGCAAGAGCATGCACACATAGAGGCAAAACATGACTAGATATAGCAAAGCATAAGCTTCACATTAGTCATTTAAAGTGCATTATATTGTACAAAAACTATTATACAAAAACTTAAACTTTATCATCGTTTTTCTCTCTTTTCATTGTAATACAACGAGGATTTCAAAGCCAAAGGAAGAGGTGGCAAGTAGTGTCCCCTAACTACCTACTCTAATGTACTTCCTACTCCAACATGATATGCATAAGTGCCTACTCCAACATGATGTATTATATTCCATCATGTGTGTAACCTCCTAGGTTCTTGAATGGGCATCTTTTAATGGTGGTGGATTATTCCTAAGTGTTTATGGTTGTGGCTAAGGATGTTTTCTCATGCTATCACCTATCCTCTCCCTATAATGGTTGTGAGTGTACATCTTCCAAAATGTGGCTCCCAAATAAGTATAAGGTATACCATTCCACAAGACTGAACACATGGGAATATCAGTGGGTAGGAAAGAATCTTCACAAGAGTGCAGTTTGCAGGCCAAGGTAGACTTCAAGAGCATATGTCAATGAGGAGCATGAGCTTACCCCATTAAAAAAGCCTCTCAATATACAAATGGAGCCTATGCAAGAGAAGGTAGAGGATTTTTGGATTAGTGGTTGGATCCAAATAGCCATCACGAGGTGCATTGAGGATTACCGCATGAGTGGTTGTATCCAAATAGCCATATTAAGGTGTGTTAAGGATGGCCTCCAAATACGAATGCATCTGAATAGCCATTCAGAGGTGCTATTAGTAAGTGCCTTGTGTTGTTATCACCAAGCACAGTCAGATTATACAAGTTATTCTAGCAAGTAGCAAGTGCCTTGTGGTGTTATCACCTGTTGGTTGGAGGTACAAAGGCCTCAATTGGGTACTTTTTACAAAAGTGATCCATGGTTTCACATGCAAATGTTGGTGAGAAGGCACACCGGTTGTAATTTTCTAGTACACATGAGGTGTCATCTTTGGCATCATCAGCATCCTTTGAAGCAATGATCAAATTCAAATTCATCACATGTGCATAGTTGACGGCTTCCGCATTAAAGTGTACATCCTTGATACCCCTCTATTCTGTGCTAGATGCATTCACACCTGGTCAATGGTGGGACTCTTTGCTAACGGGTCAGGTCCGCCAATTTTGGCTCTCTTTACTAATGGGTTAGATCTTCTAGTCGGATGACTCTTTACTAATGTGTTAGATCTATTAGAGAAAGCGGATCTGATGTTGTGGATGGAGTTGAGAGTTTTGCATAGTGCTACCTTGATTGTGTGGAAATGTTTTTGGGTCCATTATGGTCAGAGCATACATGTGTTTGGTTTTGATTTTATTCCACTTGAAGCAACATCTAACTCGGGGGCTACGTAGTGAATCTTCCTAGTTGTTTACGCTCGAATTCCACAAGAAAGCAACATGTATGCGAGCTTTCTTTTAAGGCATTAGTTTGACACTCTTAGTTTTGGGTGAATCTAATCCACCATCTGTGATGTTTTTTGGCCCTATCCTTTGGCCCTGCATATTTCCACTTGTAGAAACTGTATGTTGACCTCTTTTCTTCTCCTTTGGCACCTCAACTCCTATCATATTCTTATTCTCTTCCTCTTGGTTCAAATCTTGGTTATAATGGTTTAAAGAATGCTTTGCAACTATTGGCATATTTAGAACATTTTAGCCCTTGGCTTGGTCTTTGGTGTTCATGTCATCCTTGTGTGGCTCAAGGATGCTTGCTTCTATAAATGTGCTTCTATGAATGCTTCTCTCTTCTTATCTTCTCAACCTTTCTATGTAGAATTAGCTTCATCGTCATCTTTGTCTTCTTCTTCAAAGTAACAATCCTCTTCATCTCACTCCTCACATTATGACTCCATGCGATCATACCTTTTTGCTACCTTTTTGTTATTAATAGGAGTCCTTCCATATTGTTCTGTAACTCTTCTATCCTTATGATGTTTGAATATGCCACATGCATTCCCCTTTTTACTACAAATGCCATTATCATTCCTCCTTCACAAACTTTAAGGAAACCTTTCTATTTCTTCTTTGCCGTATCAAGCTTTACAAGGTTATTCTTTATACTAGCTTTTCAAATGGTTTTGGCAACTGTTACATATGCATCTAACATTTCCAACACGAATGGTATCCTATGCCCTTACTCAAAACATCTTTCACACCTATGGGTCTTTCTTATAGTAGCAATTTTCACCACAATTTTGACACCTATTTTTTTCCATTTTTATTGAGAAGTGACTATCGTGCAAGCTAAATCATCATTCTGCATGGTTTCTCTCTTGCTTTTGGTGCAAAGGATACTGCATATTGCTCCTCCCTCCTATTTGAGGCATAGGAGATGTCGAGATATCAAGCTTAACTAGTGTAGATATGGAAGACACACCAAGATGATAGCTCTACACTTATATCATTGGCATGGTTTTGATGCAATTATGGGTGATATGCTACCAAGGGTTTATATACTATGAGATAGCCACTTTGGTTCACTAAAGTTATGGCATAGTTAGCGGTATAGTTATAGCGCTAGCTCAGATAATCATGTTCACACTATGGACCAACCTTTGTATATCGATCTTTGTATGTTTTTATAAGACATTACTTTCCCATATAGTATATATTCTTATCTTCATGTTCTGGTTGTAGAGAATAGAAGAAAATCCAACCATCTATCTCTCTTGTGTGTTCTTGTCTTCTCTCTCTCTCGTGTGTGTGTGTGTGTGTGTGTGCTTACACTCTCTCCCTCGTATTCCTCTCATGATGTAAGAGTTTCCGTTTACATGAAGAGATCAAGAGGCAAGCAAAGGAAGCACTGAATGGGTAAGGTAATTCCATCTCTATCCCTTTGAATTAAAAGGAAATTTTACAAGTAGTTGGTAGTCAAGAGGCAGCAAGCACGCATAATAGTAAAGATGCATTGTAAGCCACCCTTCTTGGTGAAGCACAAGGAAATTATATTGTGTGAGATTTCAGAATTTGGATTTGAGGCCATTTCGAGCCCCATTTTGACTCTATAAGTTTTCTAGGCATTATGAAAGTGTCAATTTTGACTGTGTATTCCCAATTTCTATTCGGTGCATATTTATGGGGCAAAAGTTTGTTTGCAAAACTTTCTCTAAAGAGAAAATGAGATTTGAAAGTTATTGACAAATGTATGTTTATATGACTGGTTCACATATAGTCGCAATATAATAGGTTCACATATAGTCGCAATATAATAGGTTCACATATAGTCACAATATAATAGGTTTACAGCACAACACTCTATTGTTGGAGGTTATAGCTTTACTATCAGTGCAAAAGTTTCAGCAAATAGATACTGCTTAGTAAGTTCATGCAGATCAAGTGATCATGTCTGATAGTCTATCCCATATTATGAGCAAGAAGGTGGACAAAAATAACTTCCAAGCATGGGAGTTCAAGATGAGAAACTTTTTAATAGGAAAACGATATTGGGAGTTTGTTTCAAGTGACGAGAAGAAGTTAGAGCTTCTGGAAGAAAATGTAACCCCTCAATACACAGGCCTTTCAGGCTTGGCATAAGAAAGCCAAAAAACCAATCTAATGATGTTAGCATGTCCGATGTTATGATTGGCCATATACAAGATGCAATGACACCTAAGAATGTATGGGTTACCTTGGTTAAGCTCTATAGCACAAGTACGAAGGTAAGAAAGATCCAATTAAAGCAAGAGCTATATAATGTGTAGAGAAATACTCATTGAAAGTCTCTATTAAAAGAGAAAGGACTTATAAATACCCTTGACTCTATTGGAGCTCATTGAAAGTGAAAGGACTTGTAGATTACCTTGCCTCTATTGGATCTCAATGATTACTCATTAAAAGGACTAACAAACGTCCTTACGTCTTTTAGAGCTCCAATTGATGACGAGAACGAGAAGACTTGGTCTCTTGAGCTTAACTCCACACACTGCGCTCCTAGTAAACTCTTAAACTTGCGAAGCTTCTCTGATACCTTCGCAAAGATGTCAACCAACCTAATTCTCTATGCTCATATATACCAAATCCATATTACCTAATAGAACCTTCTCCCTCACAAAATGATAATGCACCTCAATATGTAGTAATGGTTGTTGAGAGGTAGCGATTGCGGTTGTGCAATGCTACATTGATATGGGTGATGGATGATGGGTGAGTTGTGGAACACCTCGATTAAGAGGGGGTGTTGAGAGATGTAATCGTGGTGTTGTGTGTATGTGAGAAAGCACCCTAGAGGTGCAAGATATTGTGTGTATGTGTGTATGTGGGAAAGCACTCTAGAAGTGCAAGATATTGTGGTGAGATGGAATGCCACATGTAATATTGTATGGTGTGTGAGTGTTGACCAAAAGAGTGGAAAAGGGAGTGCCATATGGATGATGACATGTAAATTGGGATAAGGCTTGAGAGCCTATATCATTGTATGGTTCATTGTGATATGCAATACAAGGGAATAGTGTTGAGTGTGCAATCTCTCTCTCTCTCTCTCTCATGGAGTTTTTAGTGTGGTTTAATCCACCTTAATCTTATGCTTAATCTTGTGTCCTTCACCATGATCAATCCCATTTCTAGAATCTTAACATGGTATCAGAGCCAAATGGGCTCTTGGTCATGGTGGTGATTATTATGTATATTAGCTTGTTTGTGTGTTTGTTAGATTAAGCATAAGATTAAGGTGGATTAAACCACACTAAAAACTCCATGAGAGAGAGAGAGAGAGAGATTGCACACTCAACACTATTCCCTTGTATTGCATATCACAATGAACCATACAATGATATAGGCTCTCAAGCCTTATCCCACTTTACATGTCATCATCCATGTGGCACTCGCTTTTCCACTCTTTTGGTCAACACTCACACACCATACAATATTACATGTGGCATTCCATCTCACCACAATATCTTGCACTTCTAGAGTGCTTTCCCACATACACACATACACACAATATCTTGCACCTCTAGGGTGCTTTCTCACATACACACAACACCACGATTACATCTCTCAACACCTCCTCTTAATCGAGGTGTTCCACAACTCACCCATCATCCATCACCCATATCAATGTAGCATTGCACAACCGCAATCGCTACCTCTCAACATGTGTGTACTCTTATCTTGTATATGGTGTTGAGGGGGGAAGAGAGCTTGAGCTCTTGCAAGCACACACACTCACGAAACCCTAATAGAGAACACACAAGGTGAGAGGCTGAAAACCTTCTTCTTCTCTACTCAACACTCAACACCATATACAAGATAAGAGTACACACATGTTGAGAGGTAGCGATTGCGGTTGTGCAATGCTACATTGATATGGGTGATGGATGATGGGTGAGTTGTGGAACACCTAGATTAAGAGGGGGTGTTGAGAGATGTAATCGTGGTGTTGTGTGTATGTGAGAAAGCACCCTAGAGGTGCAAGATATTGTGTGTATGTGTGTATGTGGGAAAGCACTCTAGAAGTGCAAGATATTGTGGTGAGATGGAATGCCACATGTAATATTGTATGGTGTGTGAGTGTTGACCAAAAGAGTGGAAAAGGGAGTGCCACATGGATAATGACATGTAAAGTGGGATAAGGCTTGAGAGCCTATATCATTGTATGGTTCATTGTGATATGCAATACAAGGGAATAGTGTTGAGTGTGCAATCTCTCTCTCTCTCTCTCATGGAGTTTTTAGTGTGGTTTAATCCACCTTAATCTTATGCTTAATCTTGTGTCCTTCACCATGATCAATCTCATTTCTAGAATCTTAACAATGGTCATGTAGATCAAGCTACCCACTATGCACGTATACATAGTAGGGTCCTTCAAAAGTTCACTTATATTTACAAAAATCTTAGTGTTCCGCTCTAATGGCACTGAAATAGGCTTACAACCTAGACAACATATCCAAGCCATATTGCCTCTATAACAGTGAAATTCCATCAAGTGATCTCACCACCTTTATACTAACAAAATATTATAACTTATCCAAATGTTTCATCTTAAACTTCTACTTCAAAAGCATCTTGACATCATGTATGTCAACATCACTATCACCAGTGATCATCAAGTCATCCACATAAATGACTAATAGCATGATCCCTCTATCTATCTTTTTCACATAAAGTGAGAAACTTGCATTCATTGGATATCTGAAAACCAATGACAACAAGATACTCCCCGTTCTTTTGACCATGCTTTCGGAGCCTACTTCAAGCCATAAAGACTTTGCATAACCTACACATAAATTTTAAATGTAAACCTCTCATAACCTAGTGGTTGCATCATGTAAACTTCTTCGTGCATGTAAGAATGTATTCTTTACATCCATCTAATATAAAGACTAACTCTTTGCTATGCCACCATAGCAATGACCGCTACCATTTTCGTAACTGAGTTAAATGTCTCCTCATAGTCAATGCCATATATATGTGCATAACCATTTAGCAACTAGTCTTGCCTTATACCTGTTCACAGATCCACCTAAGTTATACTTGACCTTGTACACCCACTTACATCCAATGTCCTTTTTATCATTAGACAAAGACAATAATTCACATAGTGTGGATTATATATCTATCATATCTTAACCTGTCAATAGAGTATCTAACCCGAGTAGACCTACATACACCTAGATCACTGTCAAGTGTCCTCAAACTAGTCATGATTCTCTGCGCACCAAGAGAATGCCAAGCTCCCCATCAAGGCTCTGCTCGAAGCCACTAGAGTCACCGTCCACATAAGAGTGACTTACTGAAAAATTAGACACCAAAGATTGATCTACTTTTTCCTTCCCTTTTCGTCATACATATATACGAGCATTTATAGTACCATGAGATGGTGCATCTACATTCCTTGCATATATCCTCAACCTGCTTGACCATGGGATCCATTGCTTGAGGACTCTCCAAGTCCACTAAAAGCACTTATGATTACTACTCTACATGTGGAACAACATCATTACTTTTTACATCAACATTTTTAGTTGCCTTCACTAGTGCATACCATCTACTCATCTCATTGAAGACAACATCTTGCATGAGATACGAGTAAGTAAAGATGAAGACGCATTTTTATGCCTTTGGATCCAACTTAGTTCTCACTTCATAAAAAACATATACATATACAATTCATCCAAACACTTTTAAGTGAGACATATCTAGTTTATGCTTATGAACTTTTGTTTAAACATTATACCATGAACAACTGCAGCAGTGAGAGTCATGTTTATAATGTAATCAACAATTGCTAGTGTTTCAATAGAAAAATAATCAAGCATATTCTTTTTAAACATCAAGGTACAAGAAACTTTTACAATGTACCTGTTTTTCCTTTTTACAACACCATTATGTTGCGTAGTATACTTGCTTTCTCAAGAAATCACTAAACTCATTGAAAAAAAATATTCTCTTCCACCATCCAATCTTAAGCATTTGATCCACATACTTTTTTGTTTCAACCAAACCTTTAAATCTCTAAAAAGTAAGAAAACAATCCACTTTTCTCCTTCATGAAGTAACCTCACACTTAAATATAACAAAGTACTTACAAACCTACAAATGTTACAATCTTAGTCGATCCCCGTACTTAAATAGTCTTACACTGACGTACTTTTCATGCGAAAAGCATGTTTAGCTTATTTGGCTTACTTACTAAGTTGACATGCTTCACATATTTTGTGCACACCATTTACCTTAAAAACTTCTACAAACCAACAATAATATTTTAAGCGTACATAGACTTCACATGCTAGATATTCACATGACCAATGCACTAGTGCCATATATCAATATATGCAATGATGATACATGTCCCATACGTAAACATAATGAAGGAACATGGCTTCCTTCACCTCGAATATGTTAACATCCGACATCCTATCATTTATGTTACCCTTGACAACCAAGCAGCTCTAATTTTTGAAGTCTCCAAAAAGTACTCTTAAGGATTGAACCTCACTTACGAACCTTGCTCAACCATCTGTCTAACAAAATGTAAGTTTTTCATACAAACATGAAGTAAATATGCCAAGCACTTCATTTTTCCATCCTACATAAACAAGGATACTTTACCGACATACACAATGGAGCGTGCCATACCATCACATGTTTCTATATACCTTGGATTTTTCATTTTGTAAATCTCTGAACCACTCACCAATGACTGTTCATATGGATAGAGGCGTCATAATCTATATACCAAATATCTCTCGATCTTAACACATCTCCTGTTGTGCGAAATGAGTATGTGATGTATCACAAATAATTGCCCACTTCTATCATCACCATGTTTACTTGATAATGCATGGTTATCTTGTTGCAACTTTTGACTTTTGATATCATTGTGCCTTTTATTGCAATCCTTTGCAATGTGCCAACAATAATAACACCCTATGCTGTTTGCATGTAGTGTTATATGCATTTCGATTTCTTTGCCAACCATCTCAACCTCCCTGGCTCCGCCCGTCTCTAGAGTGCGTGGCCTCTTCTTTCACCTATATAAAACTCATTTCCTTCTTGTTGTTGCTTCTGGTTTTGACATTCAAATAGACCACCACCGCAACCTTTAGATGACGATTTACCTCTATATCTCTACCTATATCTGAGTAGAAGGCCTGTTCATTTGCATTTCCAAAGAATAAACCTTCCCCAATATTTATCTTCTCATGGTGCATGAGAAGAGCAATCAGTATCTGAAAATTAAGAAAGTTCTCTCGAACGCTAATGGAAGTCTAAAACTAAATATATTCCTTGCCAAGATCATTCAAGGTCACTAATACCATATCATCATCATCTGCTAGTGATCCAATAGAATCAACAAGCCTTTTAACCTTCACCAAGTAATCATTTATACTCACTTTCTGTCTGGTCACATTATGCAACTCTTGCTCTTTAGCTATATCTTTTGCGCTTAAGTATTTATACTATGCATCTTCAAAAAGGTGTCCCCTGCAATCATAGCATCGACACACTAATAGACAACCGATACATCACCTTACTATCTCTTTCATGCCATGCTTTACACACATGCACCTACTACAAGATGGGATATTCTTCAACAAGCTCTAGCTCTTTTTCATCACCTATGATAACTACTAATATCCTTTTTTCATATAAAATTTGATCATCCTAAATTTCAAAGTCTAAAAAATATTCTTGTCAAAGTTCTTACTCAATTTGCAACAAGCTATCAAACATCTTTACTTTGATACACCTTACCAAATAGTGATTACAAACGCTTCTACACTTACAACATATCTACAATCTCCAATACAACGATACTACAAACATGTCATATAATAATTGTATATAAAACAATCACACCAATACACATGCACCAATAATTTATAAATTTTTGATTCGTTGCACAACCTATCATGTAACCAAATTTTTGCCACAACTTTGAATCCAACCAAAAATTGAACATACACAATCAAAATCACACTTTCACAAAGTGCGCTTATGAAAAACTTACAAAGGCAAACCAAGGCTTTAAATGGTCTCGAATCCAAATTTTGAAATCACCAAGTTTCTACCTCTGTTTTACAGCACCAAGTGCCTCAAAATATGATAGTGCATCTTACTATTGTGTTTGACCGCTACTCTTACCTTAGCAAGCACACCTATAGAGATTTGCTTCCAAATCAAAGGAAAAGAGATGACGTTAGCCTTGCCCGTGTACTACTTCCTTTGATCGACTCTTGCTTACCTCTAGAGCTTTTCACATGAACCAACGCTCTAATACCATGAGAAGAATGAAAGGAAGAGGATGAGCTCCAACTCCTTGCAAACAATTGAGCTCAATATGTCAACACTTTTCTATCACAAAAAATGAGTCATTTATTTATTTTTTTCACACTTCTCTAACTTTAAACACTACAAATGGGTAAGTACACACAATACTCTTTAAAGATCCCCTTCAAATTATCGTTCTTTTTTTATAAAATATAAAAATTGAATACGATATACCCTTTTCAATTTTCGTGATTATTGAGTGAAGTACTTTTCAAAAAAAGCAAAAACTTCTCTAAGATTAAATTTCGTGTGTCCAATGTGACCGGTCATCCAATAAATCTTGGATTCTTAGCTCACAATATAAATAGCATGAACTTTAGTTCAACCGAAATAAATTGATATTGGTCTAGAATTGAACTTACAATCCTTCCCTAGGCCCTCAAAACACCCAATATTAAAAACAAACACGCATGTCTTCCAAACAAAATCTCTCTGTAGATAAGAAGAAAGCTAGAGACAAAAATAAATGAAATGTCCGAAGTCAATAGCATGCAAGAAGTCGTGCCTGTCAAGGGTAAAAATTTCTGGAGAAAGACACCTTTTCTAGCTAGGTCTATATATAATCATGTATACACCTTTCATTTGTCTTTCACATTTATCAAAATGTAGATCATAAAGCATTAAGTGTGATTTCCTTCAATAATAGCTCTCCAAATTTCAACACTTTGATTGAATCGCAGCTCCCAAAAGTACAAAAGCAAACTACACTAGCAATAGCCCTTACCTTGTTTCTAGCTCCTTCAGGCTTGAGAAACCCAATCACTAAAACTTGATGCTCCGGATGTATGCATATTCAGGCCCCCATATCCTTGTCAACAAAGCTAGAACGCTCAGATCTGAAACTGACCAATCTCGCAAGTCAAGCACACTCTGAAACTGATTGTAAGACTGCCCACATCTCTCTACAAGAAAGAGAAGGTGACATCATCAACGAGTCCTGAAACATCAATCCAATTGCAGAAGTGTGCAAATTGCAAAGTTGTTGACCACGGTTCAACTTTAAAGAGGATAAACTTGCAGTGGTAGGACATAGCCCCCACTAATGGAAAAGTAGGCCGGACCACAAGAGAAAGGGTAAGGCTGCTCTATTAGACATGTATTTACCTACAATGCCCAAATTTTCCATAATCAGCCAGCCAGCTTCTCTCTAAGCTTCAATTACTTCTCCAACTGGCAATCTTAGCCTCCTCTGAGTTTATGTTCAATCTCAAGTGAAGGTTCTCAGCATGCTACATTGCACCTTCACTTCAATTCCGCATGTAAAACTAGAAGAGATGCTCCTTACACAGCTACACTGATCCATTTTGTCACAAGTAGTTCATCCCAGATGTCTATCGCCTTGAACCTACATCTCTCAAAACCCATCTTGGAGTAGAGAATATTTATCTCAATACTGCCCAGATTAACTCAAAAATATGATTAACTCAAAAACTATACGTGCCCTGAAAAAATAGCAACAGTATACTAGTATGTCTTATGCTTCTGCAACCCATTTTGGAGTTAAGAATATTAATCTCCCCAGATTAACTCAAAAACTATACGTGCCTCAAAAAATAGCAACTATATTAAGCCACTGATGAGGATAAAGGCAGAACCTCTTCTACCAAAGGCACATTCACAGACTTGCTAAGGCACAAGAGACCCTCCACATACAAGTAGGTCAACTCCACCTGACGTAACTTCTAGTCAACTCAAAAACTATACGTGCCCCAAAACACAGCAACAATATACTAAGCCACTAATGAGAAGAAAGCCAGAACCTCTCCTACCAAAGTCTCATTCTTAGATTTGCTAAGGCACATTCATAGGTCACATCCGCCTGACGTAACTTCTAGTATAGGGTGTGGTCCTAAGCAAATATGGAGCCATTATTCATGAGACCAGCTTTGGCTCAACACCTTAAATGGACAATGGGAAAGACATCCCAATTCCCACCTGCCCATTAGGTATTAGCACACGGCTGTGAGGGTATGAGGAGAGTTCTGCCGCTAAAACCTTCTCCCCTTACTTTAAGGAACACTTCAAGAGAAAAAGCACTTGACACCCATAGGTATAGTCGTAATATTTCTGTTGAGGAAGCAAGACTTACCACAACTGTAGCTTATCTGCATTTTGCTGCACTACGATGGGCTGGAGGGGTAAAGAGCTTGCACAAACTCAAGAGAAAGGTTGCTGCAAACTGCAAGCAGTTGGCAGTTCAGTTCTGGCTGCTGCTGATATGGCACTTGAATAGCTGTATACACTAGGTTGAGGCCTCAAAGAAGGGTATGTCTTGGTCCAAAACTGGTCCCCAATAATCATAGTTGGTTCTAGTCTATTCTACCGTGGCTTCTGCTTTTGCTGCTCCAGATCAGCTCCAAATCCCGTGGAACAACCTGCTTTTCTCTCCAGCCATTGCCCTCAACTCATGCTTCTCCGCTTCTGCCTTCTTGATAACTTTGAGCTGGGGAGAAACTCTTCTAACCCCATCAATCCATAGTTCATAGCATGCCTGTTGGTAAGCACAATTAACAATGAGTGAAAATATAATCTGATAAAACTCAGGTCTAGGAAGCCTGAAACATGAAACTGGCTAGAATCCTACCTCCTTTTTGGTCACTGCAGAGAAATCATGCAGACATGCAGTCTCAGCAACATTAGCTGTCCATTAGCCAAGTGAAACAAGTAGCAAAAACAACCCTACCCAAAGCTTCACATGCAAGACAAAAGAAACCATACAACAGCACAGGATAGCTAGCACTTAACAAGACCAAAAGCAGTGTGTGCTACCCTTAGATAGTGGTTCTCACTCCGGCACGCCAAGAACTAAACACACCTTTTGCTGTACAGCAAGATGAGCAGCATTGTTTCCTAAACATTCTGATAAGTCATTAATTGAACTTACAGAGTGATAAAGGATTCTTTTAAGTATATGAAGGATCACCCAAGACCGGCAATGTGTAATCATGACATGACTCAGTTATCACGAAGCTGTCTAAGTTCCTCAATAAAAACAAAAGCGGCTTCATACTCCTAGAGGAGGAGAACAATGTCTATACTCTCAAGTCTTGACATGCAATCATCATGAGATGTATTCCTTCAATAGATCAAAATATATTCCTCCTTGCAAATTGAGAAAATAATTGCACTGTCAATTATTTGACTTCAAAAAACACAAGACTGGCATGAGACAGCAGTAAACTAACAAGACAGAGCTCCCAGTGGTGTACCAAGCTATCTTACAAGTAAAGAGGTGGAGAGAGAATACTGTATCAACGAAATCCATCATATGAGGGGGTCACTTTGTGGATGGCTCCTTCTTCTTGGCATTTCGATGAAGGACAGTCCCCAGCGTCTTCTTGTCCACAGCCGTCGTCACAGTGGGGATATCTACGATACCACCGAGGCCGACGCCGACGCCGTTGACATCACCATCATCAACTTTGTTCTGTAAGGGCTGGAAGTAGTTGCCGTAGATGTACTCGGGGGTGTAGCCCTCCTCGTCGTCGTACATGAGGATGTGGCCGTGCCACTCCCAAATACGGTAGCCGGAGTTGGAGTCGTCATGGAAGGCGACGCAGATGTGGTTGTCGCCCACGGCGACAGACTTGCCGGAGTTAGGCTTGAGGGAGGCCCAGTCGCCGGAGACTATAATGTGCACGACCTTGACCTCGAGAGCGGCCTCCTCGCGGGCGAGCTTAGTGCGGCCGCGTACGTCCGGCGGCAGCTCCAGGCTGATGCCGTTGATGGTGGCCAGGGGGTTGAGGCCGTTAAGGCCTGGAAGGCCGTTAAGGCTGCTCAGGCCACTTTGCAGGATGAAGGGAGCGCGCAAGTCCATAGCGCGGAAGAAAGCGTGGGGATTCATGCTCGGCAACACAAAGGGCTATCAGCAGAGATCATATGTTCTTACACACGCACACCTACATCAGAAAATATCTATAGACCCTAAAGATCCAAAAATAATGATTTTTTTGTGATCCAGTAAACAAATAATTCGCATGGAAGCTTATTTTGTCCTTAGGTTAAAAAAGGTTGCTTGAACCTCTTTTTTTTAATACGAGTGCCGGCAGTTCTCTCTCTTTCTTTCTACCGATTTTTTTAAAACAAAACAAAAAACATTTTTTACTCTCTCTCCTCAATTTTTTATTCTCTTCACATTTTCCCCTTAAAAAAGGTTCATTTTATTTTTTCAATTTGAATAAAACAACATCCGGTAATTCATCATCAATACCAATGCTAGCTTCGCCCATTAACATGTGATATACCAGTACACGTTGTGATCTTTTTCTCACTGTAAGACTGTAAACACCCCAATTCTTAACATAAACTTCAATAGCTTTGACATATCTCGGCCAAATTCTGCATCTGTGGGTCTTCTTATAATCTCACTGCCATTTGCGTGGTAATGTTTCCTCTTTGGCCATTTCCAAAACTTCAACCTTGTGGCTAAAATCAAGGCTTCTTTCTCTTCATTAGGTTCAGATTATTGCTCGTTTAAAGAGGTCTCCTTTGACTCGTTCATCCCTGAGGGTTCCCAACATTTGTATTGTGTCGTCTCATCAAGTTCCATAGTCTCATCGGGCTCCACAAACTTTGTCCCAGTCTTTCCCATGACATCTATCGTGGCCAATATATTCAATTCTCGCAAAAATCATCATTTAGAAGAGAAGCATACGAGTTGTCCTCTTCTTATGATGGTTCTAGTGGTTCATGGGTTGCACATAGTTGCAAAACAAGGTGGTTCTATCTGTAGTTTCCGAATAGCTCCCAAATAACCCCCATCCATGGGGTGTGTCTTCCAGGTTCACATGTCCACCTTTAAGATTTGTCAATCCTTCCATAGATAGATGTGATCTATGGCCCAATCGTGTACCAATTTGGCAATTCTCATAAAAGGCCTTCCGAGAATCACATTGTATGAATCTTCATGTGTGGTAAAATTCATCACTATGTATGGCAATAACGGAAAGAGAAGACCTCATCTTCAAGTTCTGCAGAACTCCCATGGGTTGTGACATGGTACCATTGGAGGGTTGACTTGCATTCATCCTTCTATCTAGTCTTTCAGATCAGCCCACAGTCTAGGATTTCCTCTTAGCTAGGTTCCAATTAGCATCTTGATTTCTACAGAGAGAAATGTGCATAGCCTAGCCACATCTCTGTGTGCTTAATCCCATCCAACCTCATTAATGTATGAGCCTAAAATAGGATTTGTTGAGTCATAAAGAGGATATTCCCCTCCTTCATCAAACATCCATAAGAATAGGTCGTCTCTTCCTTCCTCACAGTTGAGCCGGTTTCACCCTCATTGTGCTCTGAAATAGTCTTTGATACATTTAGCCATTTGGCTTTCCTCATGAGATTCTGCCTAGGATAAACTGTTTTGACCACCCAACTAGCTTGTAGTCGTTCATCAATCATATTTTGACTTTCTTGGACTAATGCTTGTGCAACCTTTAGCTTTTGATCTCCTTTTGGACATTTGGGTATTCACCCACTCCTCTTGGTGTCTATGGCTCCTCAACCAGTTCGGTTTCCTTCCGTATTACTTCCTCATCTTTTCTTGTCTAACACATGTTCCTAGTTTGACTCAGTGGATGCGGTTTCAATCGTTCCTTCATCCGAACCCTCCTGAATTACCATTGCAAAGTCTCCTCATCCCACTTTCTTTGCTCTTCTTCTCCTTCTCATTGTTTGCATAGAAGATTTAGCTAATGGTTCTCCCTTGATGTTGTCGGAAACCCTAAGCAACCTACTAAGAGTCTCTGGTTATACGCGCAACATACACCAGGTGGATATAAAGATCTGATGCAATACAGACACAACCCACAGGCTACGAAAAAACTACTAGACTGATCGACTAATGGAAGGAATGAAGACACCGAAGACTTAACTGTTAAATCCACTTGACATAGTACGTGAATAGAATTGAATATACAGAGACACAACTAGAAAGACATATACATAGAAAGAGAGCAGAAGAATAGTCTTACTTTTTTCAAAGAGAAAATATGATACAATCAACAGCCTCGTAAAGTTCGAGATCCATTCTTTTATACTACTTGCTTGTAGTATCCATTGGTACAATGATTCCACTAGTGATAAGGTGTGCTGAGACTGGGTGTTAAGGAAGCACCATTCTTGTAATAAAGTGTGTTGGCTCACACTCGGCTGGATCTGACAATTGGTGGTGCTGACATGCGGCTTTGTGGCATAGTGGCTGCATGGCTACTCTGCGGCTCTGGTGCACTGCTGGCCTACGGCCACAACACTTGGCACGCCCAGTGGGTCATCGGATTCCCAATCCAACGACTTGAACCCATAAACTTGCAGCCTCCCAGAATGTTAGATGCTCCTTAGCATTTTGTTGATGGCAGTTTCGTAGAGCTTGGCATGTTATATGCTCTTTAGCATCTAACTCATCTGGGGGAGTTGTGATCACAGCCAAGAGAGGCTCAACTAGTGACTCCGCCTTAGCAACCTTAGTGCCTAGACTTTTGAAATCAGTGGTGGCAGGCACATCTAGGCCTTGGGAGGATGGATCCGAAAGGCGGTAGATAAAGGACGCCTTCCGCGAGATGAATTCTGGGGATGACTTCCACAAGCGGACTTCTGGGAGAAGAATTCCGGGGGATGACTGGTTTCTTCCACCAAGCTGACTGACGGGCTTCTTTTGGGTGCCCTTGCCTTGAGTTCCTTGATGTGAGCGAGCATCTCGTCCTTGCCTTTCTTGTTGCATTGTGGCTGCTCTTTGTGGGACATTTTCATGGCGACCATCCGATCATGCAGCTCGTCATATTTTTTCTAGAGAGTCGTGGCATGATCTTTCAGCGGAGCCATGGCCGATATTCTTCTTTAGAGGAGGAACATCCAGAGTAAGGTACCATAGCAAGTTGCACGTTGCCCATGTGGATATTTGGTTGTTGGCAGGTTGGGCTTGGTCTAGTCCTGGAGAGGCTTCTTGCCTAAGAGTTTGGCTTTCTGCGCTTCATACCTCGCGAGCTCTTTCTCCAGCTTGTCCATTTTTGTGAGGAAGTCCTCATGGTTGGCGGAGGTGGAAGCTTGCGAGGGTGGAGGCTGATTTGGAGCATGCAAGGCAATGGCGGCCATTTGACTTGGTGCAACTTCCTCATCCGAGTCATCGTCATTTGGTTGGTCGGTTAGTTGCTTGCATTGGTGGGTGGGGATTAGGCGGAGCTCATGCATGAGCTTGTCCCAAAAATGGCTCATCTCATCCTGCAGGGCTCCAGAGAGGTCAGCCTAGGCGCCAGTTGGGCAAGTGCACCCTAATTTTATGTTGAGGCTTGCTGTTTGTTCCGAGCTCACCACCTTGATGGCGACAGGCAGCGCTGGTTGCTCTTGTTGGTCTTCTGAAGTGTTTTGTACCTCTTGGGGTGTAGGTGCCTAGGGTGGTAGTACTTCGGCTTCGACATCTGGGTCAGGATTTGGCATAGGCCTTATGCCTTCGGGGATCAATAGAGTTAGCAGCTAGCCTAGCTTCATGTATGTGTCTCTTTTCTATAAGCAGTTGGCCTCTTTGATGCCTAGCCATTGCTGCACATCAGCGGTATCGATGACTATGCTCGAGAAGGGCTCGAGAGTCACCATGGTTGAGAGCAAAACCGGTGGTGCATGAGAGAGAAGAGGGAAGTGAAAGGTTGTGGCTTTGAGCAAGAATGCACATTGCATGCAAAAAAATAGATACACAAGAGTTAACTGGAGTTTACGGTAATTTACAAAAAGTTACCTTGCATGATTGCCGCTGTAGCCGTTGAATATTCATGATGGGGCTACATCACATCGCTTGGCCCTAGAGACGAATCTTCCATAATTGTTTGGAGAGGGGTGACATCATCAAAGTGTTGGATGCCCAAGTAGTGGGTTAGTGGTGCTGCCTCATTAATGAATTGATTAGGTGGCATCGGTGCATGGTATGGTCGCAAACGTCGTTGATTGGCTTTTGGAATTATTCTCCATTGAGTGTGCCGACCGAGGAGGAAGGTGTCATCGTAGGATTTTTCCACCACCCACAACGGTCCTGCCCACCGGAGCTTCAACTTTCCTGGATGTGGACCCATGCGAGATTGGAATAATAGGACTAGATCTTCTTCCTTGAACATGCAGAACTTGGAGTGGCGGGATAGGTAATCTGCCTACTGTATGATTTACACCCAAGGTGTGGACTATTGTGAACTCAAACTCTTAGAGTGTTAGCATCCACCTTGCCAGTTTTCTTGCCAAACTCTGCTTATCCACCAAATAGAGCAAGGCAGAGTGATCCACATGAAAGGTAAACTTGTTGCCAAAACTCGGTGATTAAGTAGATCATGCCAAGTGCTTCCTTGTGTGTGGTGGAGTATTTCCGCTTGGCATCGGAGAGCCTTCGACTAGCATATTAAACTCGCTGGAACCATTTCTTCTTTGCCTCCTGCATCAGGATGCTACCAATTTCCACATTGGAGGCATCCACAAAGACGTGAAAGGGCAATTCCTAGTTTGGGGCTTGGGAGACAGATGCTTTGGACAACATAAGCTTGAGATGCTGGAATGCGATGTTGCATTCCTCTGTCTATTTGAATCGGCCTGCTTACAACTGCTCGGTCAAAGGCGCTTTGATCTACGCCATCTGTTGGTTTAAGGGAACGGCTATGTTGGGCCAAATACCGGAGCATGCGGGTATGCCATCTGACCTACTCCCAAAAATCGTCTGAGCTCTTTCACATTTGTCAAGATCAGAACTTTTGAGATTACCTCTATGTTGGCCGGGGTCGACTGCAATGCCTTCCTTGGAGACGATGTGGCCTAGAAGCATACCGCTTTGGACGGCAAAGGCACACGTAGCCGGATTCAGGCTCAATATGAAAACTCAACACTCGGCCAGGCACAACTATAGGTGTATCAAATGCTAAGATGATTTCCCAAAAACACTGAAATCATCAATACCCGCATGAAAGTAGTCAAAAAATCGGTAAAAATTTCTTGGACCATGTGCTGGAATGTGGCGGGAGCATTCTACCTATGTTGTCGGATAGGGATGGCATCCTCCTTCAGATTGATCCGATGTTGGTAGAATTGTGGATCAATCCCTTTGATCTTGGTGTAGCTCCACGCAAACACATCCTTAAAGGATGTGAGCAACACCCGGACTTCCTCCCAGACTCAACATCCAACCTAGCACACTGACCTGGACCATCTTTGGGTCATCATCAGTTCCTAGATTCATCTCCATTAACTCATCTTCCTTGACCCGCTTGGAGTTCTTGCGGTCCTTGTCAAAAACCTTTTTCACTATAATGATCTGTTGTAGGCCTGGGGTACTACCATTATTGGCTAGAACCTTGTAAAAATCTTTAGCTTCATCCGGACTTTGCCTTTTGCATTGCGGATCAGACTGATCCCTGGTGACTTCATCCTTGTGTGGAGGGCTTGGCCAGTATCTGTCCATTATCCGTACTACGTCAACCTTGAACAGGCTGATCAGGTTTGCGTTTTGCTGGAGATACTCTTCCTCCTCATCGAGGTCTAATCCTTCTAGCATGTTGACTCCTTCGGCTACTTCCAACCGGAAAAATTCATCCACTTTCCATCTACTAGCAACGAAGATCCTTAATTTCTTTTTCCCACACCGGATAGTGATCATATCTGCATCCCAATATTTCTTGATCCGCGCCTGCCAGAGCCATAGTCTGTCGAGAAGCATTGGGTAAGCACCTTTGATATCCTCCATCCAGAGAATCACTACTGCAATCTAGAAACTAAATATGGATACTTCCAGTGTGAGCTTGCGGATTAATAGGAGTGGTTGCACGGCCCGCTGGTTTGCCATTTTGACAGCGAACACCATCTGCTCAACCCGAGCATTCAGCATGTTACATCCGATAGGATGTTGACTCCAAAACCACCACCCAATAGAACTTCCGCTATATCCACTCCGACCAACTTGACCTGGATCATTGGGATTGCTTCATCAGAGTTTACTGGTAAAAAACCTGATTTGTCTCATCTGAAAGTCTGGATGCATTGCATATGTGCATGTGCCAGATGAGCTAAGAACCAAGCTGGATCCAAAAGCTGAAAAATAAGTGTTTATTGGGTATTCCCTTGAGCAAAAGGGATACAGGTGTTATAACCTTGCTACACGTGAGTTGAGGGTAAGAAGGGATGTTGTTTTTGATGAGATGAGCAGTTGGTATGCTGCTGGAAAAGAAGCTGTTGGGGCTGATGTGAGTGGAAATGTGGTTGCACAGAATGCAAGTCAGTAATCACAATCTTTGAGTGGACCAGGAGAGTCCTCATCTAGTGGTTCAGTTGATAGACCATGGAGTGGCAGGCTGCATCATAATACCAGTCCTGCAAATGTGATTAGTACATCACATAAAGGCAAAGAGAAAGTGATTGAGCCCCTTAGTATGCTTGACATTTCTGTAGGGCATTCTCATGTTGATGGAGAGTCTAGTGGCTCAGAGATGAACCTTGATGAGGATCCTGGGATACCAACTATGAGAACACCTGGTGTAAAGAAGGCTATGGAAGCCATGAATGCAAAGCTGCAAAGATATGGGAGAGTGAAGAATCCTGTGCAGAGATTTACCTATGATGGTTATGTGGCACATCACTATGTATACATGGCAAAAGTTGTGCAGGTTGTAGAGCCCACATGCATTGATGAGGCTGTTGGAAATGTGTGTTGGGAGAAAGCTATGGATGAGGAGTTGGATGCACTATATGGAAATGAGACTTGGGATTTAGTGCAATTGCTTGAAGGTAAGAAAGCCATTGGATACAAGTGGGTGTACAAAGTAAAACATAATAGTGATGGAAGCATAAGCACATACAAGGCTAGATTGGTAGCCAAAGGATATGCGCAGACATATGGCACTGATTATGAGGAAACTTTCAGCCCAGTTGCCAAGATGGCAACTGGGGGTAATCCCGCATTAGTTCAGCTTCTTTCTCCCAGATGGCGTCTTCAAAAGGATAGAACTTCCATTTGACTAAGAATTCTCTCCGAATTCTGTTCTTGAGAACCTTCTTTCGAACATCAAGGATTTCTTTAGGTTGGAGTTCCATCAGCCCTTGGGTTGAAGAAGTTAAGAGTTCATCATAAAGCACATGATCTAGGCTCGGTACATACTTCTTAAGTAGGCTGACATGAAATACATTATGTACTTTGAGATGAGGAGGCATAAGAAGTTCATAGGCTAAGTCACCTACTTTCTTTGTAATCAGATATGGCCCACAGTATCTGGGGGATAACTTCTTGTACTTCCCAAGAGATAGAGAACTTCTTTTTGGGCGTACTTGAATGAAGACCATATCTGCTTCTTCGAATTTTCTGTCTGACCTCTTCTTATCTGCATACTGCTTTTGTCTATCCTAGGGGCAGCTCTTAAATCTTTGCAGATTGACTGCATCTACTGCTCCATGTCGTCAAGCATATGTCTAGACATCTCAACCCTAATCAATGGGTCGGACCAAGTTAATGGTGTTAGGCAGTCTTGTCCATACAGAGCTTTGAAAGGGCTCATCTCGATGCTTCGGTGATAAGAGGCTTTGTAGGTGAACTCGACTAGGTGCAGATAACTTAGCCACTTTTTTGGTTCCCTGCCACATTATGACCGAAGTATATCTTGGATTACCTGGTTCACCCTTTCTGTTTGACCATCGGTCTTGGGGTGGTAAGCTATGCTGAGATCCAAGAAAGTTCCTACTACTTCGAAAAATGCAGTCCAGAATCTTGACGTGAACTTGGGATCTCGATCACTTACTATTCTCCTCGGTAGGCCATGCAATCTGAAGATTTCCTTGAGGAACAATTTGGCCACATCCACTGTAGTGTAGGTTTCTTTTACTGGAATCAGATGGGCAACTTTGGTTAGTCTATCAACTACCACAAAGATGGAGTTGTAACCTGATTGCACTAAAGGTAGTCCAGTAATCAAATCCATACTCATACATTCCCACTTCATCTGGGGGATGTCTAATGGATGTAACTTCCCGGGCATTTTTACTCTTTTTGCTTTGACTTTCTAACATTCAGGCATTGGCGTACATGATTAAGTACATCCCTTTTTAGTCCAGGCCAAAAGAAGCTTTTCCTCATAGACATGTAGGTCTTGATGAAACCTGGATGTCTTGTAATAAGGCTGTCTCATGGGCTTCATTCAGAATTTGACCTTTAGTTCCCTCATCATTGGGAATGCATAGCTTGCTATTATAATACAAAATTCCATCATCTAGGCTATACCCTTGAACTCAGTTCAACTCGTGAGGATTTTTGCTTTCCTACATAAGTAGGGTAGCAATAGGGCCAAAGAATCTATCCTGCATGATCTTCTCTCTTACTTCATTAATCAATGGATTTGACACCACTGTGATTGCAAGCAAGGAGGCTTTTTTGTTAAGGGCATCTGATACCAAATTTTCTTTGCCTGGGCGGTACTTGATTTCAAAATCAAATCTCCATCCACCTTCTTTGGTACATGTTGAGATCCTTCTGAGTGAAGATCCACTTTAAGCTGTGATGATCTGACATCAAAGTGAATCTTTGACCTAAAAGGTAATGTCTCCACAACTTCAGTGCATAGACTATCGAAAGTAGCTCCAGGTCGTGGTGGACAGCATAATTTCTCTCATGCGTTCTGAGTTTTTGGGATTCATAGGCCACTGCATGACTTTCCTGCATGAGTGCACCTCCCAGGGCAAAACCACTGGCATCAGTTTACTACCTCAAAGGGTAGAGAGAAATCTGGAAATTTTAGAACAGGATTGGTTATTACCAAGGCGGTCTTCAGGTTATCAGAAGCGCTCTAACACCTGGCAGACCATTGAAACGGGATATTCTTCTTGAGAAGATTAGTCAGGGGGAAGCTATGAGAGCATACTTAGGTGTAAAAATTCTATACCAGCTAGTTAGTCCCAAGAATCCTCTGACTTCTTTCACTATCTTTGGTTCAGGCCAATCTATGAGTACTTGGACTTTTGTGGAATCTAGAGAAATTCTGTCTTTGGATACCAGAAAGCCCAAGTATTCAACATGGTCGACCGGTCGACCGAGAAAGTGCATTTGCTCTTTTTAGTAAAGAGTTGGTGCTTCCTTAGAATCTCAAGAACTTTTCGGACGTGAGCTTCATGGTCAGCTGCATTCTTTGAGTAAATCAGAATATCATCAAAGAAAACAAGAACAAAATCATCCAAGTATTCTCTGAGAATGTCCTGCATTAGGCGATTGAATGTAGCTGGGCATTTGTCAAACCAAACGGCATGACTGTAAATTCATAGTGCCCATAACGAGTATTGATGGATATCTTCGGGATATCTTGCTCATTAATAATACCCTGATAATACCCTGATTTGAGATCTATTTTTGTGAAGATCTGGGCTCCACTTAGCCTGTCCAGAAGCTCATTAATTCTAGGGATAGGAAACTTATTCTTAACTGTGACCTGTGTAATCCACACAGAGTCTTAACGTTCCATCTTTCTTTTTTTTGAAAGAGAATTGGTGCTCCTCCCCAAGGTGAAACACTGGGTCTTATAAACCCTTGTTCTAGCAGCCTCCTAAGCTGTTTGTTGAGTTCAATAGATTCAGGGAGCGCTGGCATCCTGTACATGCGCTGGGCTACTAGCTGAGCTCCGGGGGTCAATTCTATCACATGATCTACTTCTCGAATTGGAGGCATCTCTGTTAACTCTGCTGGGAATAAATCATCATATTCACTTAACCATTCTAGTTCTTTAGCTTTTAACTTTGTGCGCCTAATACTGGATTCATTTTGACAATGTAAATGAGCTACTTCTTTCTAAGTCCTTTGAGTAACTTCGAAGCTTTTACTAATTGCAGACACTTGAGGATCCTAAAATTTCGATTCCTTGAACTTTGTTTTCGTGAAGGTCACAGAAGGAAATGGTTCCATTATGATAGTGAATGTCAGCTTGATTTTTGTGGAGCCAATCCATTCCAAGGATCCCGTCGAAAACTCCCAACGGTAGGACTTTGAACTGACAGTCAGTTATATTCCCATCTACTGAATACGATCTGTCTCATGGTGAGTGAAAAGGATCTTCTCACTGGCCAATTCAACTTACATAGGTTTTCGTGATTTCTAATCTAAGACTAGCTTACGCAAGCATCGAGGGGAAATAAATGAATGAGTACTGCCTGAATCAATCAAAAGTTTGAATGACTTACCCTTATACTCAGCTGGAGCATGGATGATTGAGAATTGACGATTTGGTCCTTGGTTTTCAATTGTGGCATAAATCTGGCCTCTTTCCTCTTCCACTACTTCTGCTATTGTAACCGCTATGGCTGTTAAAGATTGGGGTGTAACTCTTTCTCTTTGGTTACCCCAGTTCTGGGAGGGAGTTCTGAGATTACTCTGTACAGAGGCAGATGGCTGAGCTGGATTCCTCCTGGGATTGCCCTGATTTTGACGAGACGGACCTTGATTTGACTGATAGGAAGGGGTTGGTCTCTGCGTTCTAGGTCCTTGACTTCCCTGCCCTCTTGACATGGGAGGAGTCAGGCACTCTTTTAGCTGGTGTCCGAAACCCTGACATCCAAAACATCTGTTCTCACTTCTAAGCTCCTCCCTCTGAGTCCTTGAAAAAGGTGGAAAGTGTTCTGAGGGAAGGGTCTTCCTTCACTTCTGAATCTGCTAGCATCTTGATTGTGACTGGGGCCTTGCTGCCTCTTTGGGGGTGGAAAGTTTGAAGCACTTCCCAGGGTTTGGAACCTTTTGAAGTTTGAGGGTTCAGGCCTTGGTGGGACCTTGACAACAAATGCCTTGGCAAAGTCCTTTCTGACAGCTTCTGCGATTGAGACTGGTTTGGCATTTTTCACTAAAGTATCAAATGGCTTATTCATTCCTCGAATGAATTTGGCCATCTTAGCTGCTCTTCATCCAAAAGAGGAGAATATTTGAGGAGAAGGACAAATGCCTGATGGTACTCTTCAATTGTCCGACTATCCTGCTTCAATCCAAGAACTCGTTCATTTTGGTCTCTAGGAAGCTCGGAGGACAGAACCTTTTCCTGAGGTATGCTTTAAGATCTGACCAGGTCTGGGTATTTCTGTCAAGATGGTTTGTCTCGCAATGGTTCCTCCATTCGACCCTGGCCGTTTCCACAATTTTTGATCTCGTGAGAGCCATCTTGCTCCTCTCATTGTAACCGGTTACATCAAAGTTTTCTTCCATGGCCTCAATCCATTTTTCCATTGTTTCTCCTAACTGTTCCCCTTCACCCTTAAATGGAGCAGGTTAGGATGGTGCAGGGCTTTACGAACGTCCGGATCTAACTCTTCATCATCGGTAAAAGGATCCGGTTACCTAGCACCCACGGGCTGCCGCGCGCCTCATGATTCTGACAAAATGAGATTTTTGTCAACTTAACTTTGGCATCAGATTTATGATTATTTAAATTTTTTTGAGATTTTTTTCTTAAACAATAATTATTCCATCATAATTCTTAAAAACAAGATTCACTCTGATAGTTTTATTAACCAAAATTCACCACCACGAAATCAATTTGGAATCTTTTGCAAAACATCATTTATTATCAAAAGTTTTTGATATATACATTAAGCATCTCGGCTCCAAAAGTTACTCCCTCAATCGCGTAAGCATAAAAAGGCAATACTGCGATGGAGACATGCTAAGATATACACGATCCATCACTGATAAGGGTGCTGTAATTCTACTTCTAGGGATAAAGCGACTCAGAAGTCTAAAAATTTTGCAAGAATTTCTAAAATTCCGGGGCGAATGATTAAAGAGTTGAACATAATGAACAACTCCTAGCCTTATCAAGATCATGGCTAGGGAGATATTCTGCCTGAGTCTTTGAAGCTGATTGGTATTGACATTAATACATCACCCTCGAGAGAGCCACATGTGCTGACGTCGCTCTACAGGATTAGGGAAGTATAGATCCTCAAAGTGACGAGCGAGCCTCACTCTGCTTTCTCGGGTTGTAGCAGAGTTGATGAGATGATCGAAGGCAAAGGCGATCATATCTTGACTCTGGGAAAGTCCAGGAATGCTAGACAGATTTGGAGCGGGTCTTGTTCATAATATAGACATCAGTTGCTACTACTGCTTTAGCCCAAAAATAATGAGGCATAATTTTTTGAGACATCAAGGCACAAGTAACTTCTGTAATGTGCCTGCTTTTCCTTTTTGTAACACCATCATATTTTTGTGAAGTGTATCTACATGTAAATTGCCTCTTAATTCCTTGCTCTCTCTGAAGAAAGCACTAAACTCATTGGAGAAGTATTCTCTCCTACCACCTAATCTATGGACACCCTTTTTCTTCTCAACCATAGCTTTGAATTTTTGAAAGTGAGCAAATACCTCACTTTTCTCTGTCATGAAGTATACTCACACTTTCCTAGTGTAGTTATCAATAAATGTAACATAAACTTGCCACATACAATTGATGCAATCTCAGTTAGCTCCCATATATCTAAATGTATAACTTTCAATGGCCTTGCACTTACATACTTATCTTGTGTGGGGGAAAACATGTTTGGCCTACTTTACAAAGCTGGCATGCTTCACATATTACGTGCATACCATCAACCTTAAACTTTGGAAAACCTACAATAATAATCTAGGCCTGCATAGACTTTAGCTGCTATATACATACAACAATAATCTAGGCATGCATAGACTTTAGCTGCTATACATTCATATGACCAGTGTGCTTATGCTATGTGTCAATATCTGTGATGGCACATGTCCCATGTGTAAACATGATTGCCTTCAATTCAGACATGCTGACATCCAAGGTAAACATCCTACCATTTCTGCTACACTTTGCAACCAAGTGGCATTGATTTTTGAAGTCTTCAACAAAACATCATTAAGGATAAAAACTCACTTGCAAACCCTACTCAACGATTTGTCCATTTATCTAACAGAAACCAGTTTTTTTGTAATGTTTGGAACATGAAGTGTATCTACCAAGTACTTTATTTTCCTTTTTGTATTGATAATAGCACCTTACCAACATGTGTAATTGGATGTGTGGTATCATCACCCATTTTGTATATCTCTGAACCACTCACCATGATTAATCATATGGTTAGAGGCAAGAAAATCCATATACCAACAACAAACATCTCTTTATAGTGATACATTTGCTATTGTGAACTGAGCAAGTGTTGCATCACAAACAACTACTCACTTTTGTCATCACCCTATTTGCTTAATGATGCAAAGTTGTTGCATAATTACAACTTTCCACTCTTAAATCTTTATTTCATTATGGTTTTTGTATAGCAGCTCTTTGCCATATGCTCTGGTCTACCATAATTATAGCACTTAATGTTGTTATCTATTTCGCTGGATCTGTTTGTTGGTTCCTTTGCCACCATCAACCATGACCTCTTTAGCTCCCCTTTCCTCTAGAGTGGCCTCGTCCACATCTTCTATTTATATTGGATTGATTATCTTGTTGTTGTTGTTGTTGGTTCCTTTGCCATCAACCATGACCTCTTTAGCTCCCATTTCCTCTAGAGTGGCCTCATCCACATCTTCTATTTATATTGGACTGATTATCCTGTTGTTGTTGTTGGTTCTGATTTCCAAATCGGTCACCACCACCTCGTCCTCTAGTTGGTTATATCACATGTAATCTAGTCACTAGTTGTGATAGTTTGATTAGAAAACAAAGATCCAAAACTAGTTGTATTTCCTACCAAGACAATTCAAGGTCACCAACACCAAATTAGCATCATGCAAGCCCTTTAATCTTCACCAAGTAATCATTTTATACTCAGCTTTCCTCTAGATACATTATGTAACTCCTACTTTAGCTGCATATTTCGAGCTTGAGTGTTTGTACTATACATTCTCAACAAAGTGTCCCAAGCCTCCTTAGGCATTTGTACATTTTGTATAATGCATAATCATAAAATCTGACACACTAATAGATAGCTAGTACATCACCTTTTATCTCTTTTATTCCATGCTTTAAAAGCATGTACTAGAAGTTTTGGTTATTTCTCTTGACCTGTGAGATGAACTCCCAATATCCTTTTCCGTTAAGGAAATTTGTCATCCTAAACTTCCTTGCTGGAAGTCATTCTTGTCCAGTTTCTCACTAACAATCTAAGATAAACTATCAAACATTTTACGCTACAACCAAATGCTTACAATAAAGAAATGTGAAACACTGCTCAACCTATACTGAGCTCTGTAGCAATACTTTTTTCTAATCAAACTATCACAACTAGTGACTACAATATTGTGATACATCCACCAACACCTCTAGCACTTTAAAACAAGTGTAGATATTGTTTACACACCAAATTCAGCTTGCAAAAACCTTTCAGCATCAAAATAGGCCTCAAAACATGATTTCAATCTTAAAAGATTAGTTAACTATGTAACTGCACAAAACATGGTCTTCTTCCTTCACCCACAAAAGGACACCTCAATATGAAACAACGACTTCCCTGTCTACCGGAGCTACCCAAACCAATGCTCCAAAATCAAAGAGGGAAAGAGATGAAGGTTCTTACCCAAGGATTGCTTCCTTATTCTTACCTCTTGCTTGCCTCTTGAGTTGTGGTTATCACGTAGCCTGTCACCCACCACTAATGACATATCAACCATAATCTCCACCAACCATGCTAGTGACATAAGTTCCGCGTATGTTTGCCCCCCCCCAATGTGGGTCATCAACGTCCTACCGCACTAGATGAGCTCAATATATCACCAACGTGGCTATTCAATCTTGCTAGTTAATGTGGCATTGAGTGGCCTCTATCCACTCTCCTCCAAGGAGGATTAAGTTTTCAAGTATGCTGTATCAATTAAGTTTTCAAGTATGCTGTATCAATTACAAAGAATCTACACTTCCACATGTGATTACCGAGATGTGTATAATTTATTCAAAAAAACATTGACACTTGAGATTCTACACTCATAGCAAAATTTAACATATTCAAGAATAGTAGTGAGTGTTAGTTTACTAATGGCATCCTAAGTTTCCAAGAACATAATATTATGCTCAAAATGTGGATTGATGAGAGCTTGCCATAGCTATATGTCATTATTGGTTTGGAACCTGGGCCATATCCTAGGTGCAACTCAAGCATTGTGTCTATAAGATTGGAGAATCCAACTTTGTTCTCCAACATTGTGTCTATATGATTGGAGAATCCAAATTTGTTGTGTACTCCTCTTAAAGTAGGATCATTGTGACCATTTTGATGGGGAGCTTTAGTGTTGCCATATTCTTAAATAGATCAATTATACACATTGTACTTTGCTCACCCAACTTCCTTCACTCGAGGATGATTTCCTCTTGGACTGAAGGGCTACATATGAGAATTACACTCTAACATATCATCTCTAATGCCAAGAAACTTGAAGTAACAAAAGATCTTGTGCTCACTTACAACTCAAAAATGAGCATTAGTTTGGTCTAAAGAACATAATATTATGCTCAAAATGTGGATTGATGAGAGCTTGGCATAGCTATATGTCATTCTTGGCCATATCCTAGGTGCAATGGTCGCTTCATGTTCTCCAACATTGTGTCTATATGATTGGAGAATCCAACTTTATGGTGTGCTCCTCTTGAAGTAGGAGTACTGTCACCATTCTGATGGGGAGCTTTAGTGTTGCAATATTCTTAAATAGATCAATTATACATTGTACTTTGCTCACCCATCTTCCTTCACTCGAGAATAATTTGGTCTTGGACTGAACGGCTACATATGAGACTTATACTCTAACATATCATCTATAAAGTGAACAAAATTGAAGGAACTTGTACTCACTTACAACTCAAAAATGAGCATTAGTTTGGCCTAAAGAAATCCAAGCTTCTCATGATAGTATGTTGTTATAACTAGCTTCTACATTGATTAATGTTAATCTTTTTTTTTTCATGTTAAAAAAAAAAAGAAATACCTGGCCATACCCTAATACATGGGGGATCAACACTCAACTTGGGAAGGAATGCATAAGGTCTACATGTATTAAGGCTTACATCCACAACTTGAATGTTTTGTCAATCATTGTTACCCTCCAAGTAATCATCGATTCTATTGACTAGAACTATGTGGAGTTTGACTTTTGATTTGTGGGCTTGTTCAAGGCGTTGTGTGGGGTTTGGCATTGAGCTTTTTCGTCTCTTGATTTTTTCATACAAGTGTCTTTCCATCCAATCATCAAGATCCTTTTATAGGCTAGGTTTTAAATGCATGGTAGATTTCATGTGGTAATGTCAGCTTCAAAACTAATAGATATTAGAATACACTAGCAATGTCGGTAATGTCTTAAATCCTATACCTTATCTCACGACGAAGTGGTGGGATCACTTATGCAATGCACCCACTGAGGGAGGTTGAGATATGTTGGGGGCCCTTGAAGAGTGAACCTAATTAAAAAGGGAACCAATAAGTGCATGGTATGTCACCAAAAATGTTAGGTTGTTTGTTTCCTCAAAAAATATGGTCAAAGATTTAAAATAAGGGATCCCATTTTTAAATATCCATATCTTTTCCTTTTTAGCAATAGCACCTAGATTTGAAGCTATTTTTCCTCATATTTGGCATTAAAAAAATGCCTTCTAACTCAGCCAACAAACACCCCCCTCCAATCTCCCATGCTCCTCCATCTAGCCTCCCATGCTTCTCTAGCCTCCCTCTCTAGATTGTTGAAAGAACGGTAGAGGGGGAGGAGACACACACACAAGAGCAAACCCTAATGTATATTGCAAACCCTAACCAAAGAGAGAAGCCATCTCCACTCTCACACAAAGCATAATGCACTAATCCATAATACACACAACACACTATGAGAGTTGTCCACACACATCTAACCCTAGCTAATGTCCACACACTATGACCAGCTGGACACGCGGTCATTTATGTCTCACACATGTCCCTACCTAACATGCCAGCACATAGCATAGCTGGCTCATACTGACATCGAGCTTGAATCTCAACAACCCCTCTCAAGCTCATGATGTACTGCCGATGAAGATGTAGATGAGCTTGGGATATCAAGACTCTCAACACTCCCCCTCAAGCTCATCCCATGTACTCCCAACATAGTCCGAAAGTACTCAAACTTCTCCTTGCTAAGTGGCTTCGTCAAGATGTCTGCCACCTGCTCATCAGTCTTCACATATTGAAGATCAACTGTACCATCTAGCACCTTCTCTCTGACAAAATGATAATGGACCTCTATGTGTTTGGTCCTCACATGAAATACTGGATTCTTGGCCAACTGTATACTGCTCATGTTGTCACAATGAATGACAACTTTGTCATCAATAGGCTCACATAAATCTGCCAAGAGACTCTTTATCCATACTGCCTCACAAGTAGCAATGGTTGCACCTCTGTATTCAGCCTCTGTACTAGATAAAGCAACTGTAGGTTGCTTTTTGCTACTCTAACTCACCACGGCACTTCCAAGTGTAAAAGCATATCCACTAGTAGACCTCCTGTCATATGCGCTTCCTGCCCAATCAGCATCTGTGTAGCCATGTATGTCCAAGCTTTTACCACTCTCATAAAGTAGACCATAATGTGCAGTGGTCTTCACATATCTCATGATGCGTCTCACTGCATCCAAATGTGGTTTTCTGGGGCTCTGCATAAACTGACTCACTAGCCCCACAACATAACTCAAATCTGAGCATGTGATAGTCATGTATATGAGACTACCAACCATCTTCCTGTACATAGAAGGATCATCCAATTCCTCGCCATAATCAGCCCGCAACTTCACATTTTGCTTCAAAGGTGTACTCATAGGCTTACACCCTGTCATGCCATATTTTGCCAACATATCCAATGCATATTGGCGCTCTACAAACCATGTACCTGCATGATCTTTGACCACTTCAATTCCAAGAAAGTATCTCAACTCACCAAGGTCTTTCATGTCAAATTGCCCACTCAAAGCTTTCTTTGCATCACATCTGCACCATGATCACCTGTGATAATCAAGTCATCCACATAGATGACGAGTAAAACAATCCCATTCTCTGTCTTCTTCACATAGAGTGAAGAATCTGCTGTAGAAATCTGAAAACCAAGTGAGATAAGATATCTGCTCATCTTATCACTCCAAGCATGAGGTTCTTGCTTCAGACCATACAATGCCTTTTTCAATCTGCATACGTGAGTAGGATATCTTAGGTGTACATACCCTTCTGGCTGTGCCATATACACTTCCTCTTGTAGATCTCCATTTAGAAATGCATTCTTGACATCCATTTGATGCATTTCCCAGCCATTAGTTGCAGCCATAGCAATGACTGCTCTCACTGTGCCCATCTTAGCCACTGGACTAAAGGTTTCATCATAGTCCAAACCTTGGGTCTGTGCATAACCCTTTGCTACCAATCTTGCTTTATGTCTCTCAATAGAACCATCAGATTTGCACTTCACTTTGTAAACCCATTTACATCCAATAACATTCTTGTCCTTTGGTAATGTCCTTTGGTAATGCAACCAAGTCCCATGTATCATTATGGACCAATGCGTCCATCTCAACATCCATTGCTTTCTCCCATACATGCTCTCCAATAGCCTCTGTATAGCATGTAGGTTCCACATGCTTCACCATAGATGTCATATATGCATAGTGCATAGCAAAATCTCGATATGTCAATCTGTCAACTAGATATCTGACTCTCTGGGATCTCCGCAATGCATGCGGGTCACTCTGTACACCTGTAACTCTAGCATGTGGTGGCACATATCTGTCCTGCCTAGCACCAGGTGTGCGTAAAACAGGTATGCCAAGCTCCTCATCCAAACTCTCTGAACTAGATGACTCATAACCTATGATTCCATTCCTTCGACTTTCTTTTTGCCTTTATCCATAGCACTACTCCCAGTGCTCACACTCTCATGCCTCAAACGTCCTGACCATGGACATATAGTGCTACTCTCAGCTTCTGCTTGCTGGCCCAGACATAGAAGTAGAACTAGAACTTGCTTGTGGTGGCAAGTTCACATGCACATCAGCCTCAAGTGACTCAATGACACCTTCATCTTTTGCTTTGTACCAACTAGCAAGCTCATCAAACACCACATCACGTGAGATGACCACTTGTCTAGTTTGTGGATTATAACATTTGTATGCCTTTTGATCCTGCGCATATCCAACAAATACACATTTCTCTGCCTTAGGATCCAACTTCCTTCTTCTTTCATCAGGCACATGTACATAAGCTATGCACCCAAAAACTTTGAGGTGTCCAATGTCTGGCCTATAACCTGTAAGCCGCATCTCTGGCGTGCTTCCATGAATGGCTGCTGTAGGTGTTTTGTTCAGTATATACACTACAGTAGCACATGCTTTTGCCCAATAGTAATCTGGCATGCTCTTTTTATTGAGCATCGCCCTAGCCACTTCACATATGACTCTATTCTTTCTCTCAGCCACACCATTCTGCTGAGGTGTATACCTGCAAGTCAACTGTCTTCTTATACCATGCTTCCTCAAGAAATGCTCAAAAGCTTTTGAGGTGTATTCACCACCTCCATCTGTCCTTAAACATTTAATCCAACAGCCATATTGCTTTTCTGCAAAAGCTTTGAAATCCATGAACTTTTCCAACACTTCACTCTTCTCTCTGAGAAAGTATATCCATGTCATCCTGCTGAAATCATCTATGAATGTAACATAGTATAAACTGCCTTTGATAGATGGGTTTTGTGTAGGACCCCATACATCACTATGTACGATCTCAAGTGGCCTGCTACTCATATTTCCTTCTCTAGGAAACCTCAACCTTGCCTGCTTCCCAAACTGATAGGCTTCACAAACATGCATATTTCCATCATATTTGAATCTAGGCAATCCACTGACAATGCCTCTTGTTTGCATGTTCTTTAATCTCTGTATATTGACATGTCCAATCTTCTTATGCCACATATCAATGTCCTGTACCACATTCCTACTTTTAGAGAACATGGCTGATTTTAGCTCAGGAATTCCAGCATCCAGCTTAAACAATCTGCCTTCTTTCTTGCCTTTAGCAATGACTCTACATCCATGTTTGAAATCTTCAACGAAGCATCCATGCTCGTTGAAACGAACTTGTAATCCCTGTTCCACCGTTTGACCAACTGAGGCCAAGCTCTTTGTGATAGAAGGCACGTACAATACATCTGACATAGACTTTGTCTGACCATTGTGCATAACCAATGGTACACTTCCAACATGTGTAATGACATGCTGGGTATCATCACCTGTCTCCACATAGCCTTTCACATCCATAGGCTTTATATGCTCAAACCATTCACCATGACATGTCATATGGTTTGATGCTCCTGAGTCCATATACCATGTGTCATCATTCTCAGCATTTGTCGTCATAGAACCCACAACATGCTTCATGGCAAACAAATGATTTGCTATGCCATCATTACTGCTTGATGCATAGTTTCCACCATGTTGTGCATAATTTCCACCATAATGACCACCACGTTGTGCTCTGTAATCCCTGTTCCACCATTTGACCAACTGAGGCCAAGCTATGGTACACTTCCAACATGTGTAATGACATGCTGGGTATCATCACCTGTCTCCACATAGCCTTTCACATCCATAGGCTTCATATGCTCAAACCATTCACCATGACATGTCATATGGTTTGATGCTCCTGAGTCCATATACCATGTGTCATCATTCTCAGCATTTGTCGTCATAGAACCCACAACATGCTTCATGGCAAACAAATGATTTGCTGTGCTATCATTACTGCTTGATGCATAGTTTCCACCATGTTGTGCATAATTTCCACCATAATGACCACCACGTTGTGCTCTTCCCCCTCTCAAATCATTATGTTTGCGGAAACAATCTCTCACCATATGACCATATTTGCCACAATAATGGCATTCCACATCTTGCATAGAATTTTGTTGGCCTTGCCAACGTCCTCTACCACGGGGGTTACCTCTGCCTGTCTGAGGTGCATATCCACGACCACCTCGAGCACCATATGACGGCTGAAAATTCTGCTGTGGTGACCTGTCCTGCCATCCACAACCATTACCACCACGTCCACATGATGCGAATCTCCCCCTGCCTCTAAAACCTCTCTGAGAATAAAAGGCCTGATTTCTGCCCTTATCATCATGGCTAGTAGATGCATCCAGAAATGAATCACTGAGTTTGATTTCCTCAACCAACAAGAGTGAAACCAACTCATCAAAGTCTGGTAAACCTGTACTCCTCACTGAGATAGATGTATCAAAAGATTTGTATTCCTTTGCCAAGACCACGCAAGGTAATATCCACCAAATCATCATCAGGCATGGGGGCATTTATTGTGGCCAATGCATCTGCAAACTTCTTGATTTCTTGCACATAATCATGTATGCTCCTTTTATTCCTTTTCACATTATGTATCTGCTGTCGCAAAACTGAGACTTGCGAGCACTCGTGTCTGTATCAAACATCTTTACCAAAGTATCTCATGCATCTTTGGGATTCTCAGCATCCTGTATGTGTATGAGCATAGCATCAGAAATACATATAGACAGATAATGCAGCACTTTGAATGCTCTCTCTGACCATTGCTTATGAGCAATAAGCTGCTGCTGTGTACGTTGTCGAGGTAGCTCAGGCTCTGGCTCAGCACCTGTAATGAGATTCCAAAATCCTTTTCCTTTCAAGAAACTTTTTATCCTGTACTTCCATGCCTGGAAGTTCTTCCTATCCAGCTTTTCACCAACAATCTGTACTGGATTATCCGACATTTTTGCTTAATGTGCACCTTCCGCACTTGTCCAAATCTGTAACCAAGCCTTCCTCAGCTCAACCACACTCCAATGAATGTTCCACATACTCCAAAGTAATCACAAATCTTCAAATTTGATGTGGAAAATCAACCTGTATGCATCCAAGATGAACTGTCTCACACAGTCCGAGATACCCTGTTTTGATGCGCTTCCACGGCTCCAAATCACAATGTAGTGGTGCAATCAAGTATGGGAAACTTGCATTGACACCTAAACAACCTCAATGTAGAGTATCAACACCATCTGACATGTGTACATATCAATTTTTAAAAACCCCTTTCTCTGTTTTAGAAAAAAAAAAGAAAAACTAGAAAAACCAGTAGTAATTTGGCTCTAATTTCTTCAATATTTATTCAAATTGAGCAACCAGGCATTCATTAGCTTAGCAATAGTGTCCATCAACTCCATGTAAGAGGAATTTCTCCAATTGTATAAGACCAAAGATTAATTGCTCAATTAAAATTGCTCTGTTTCTGTGCAACCAGTGGACAGCCTGTTTAATCAATGAGTAATGGATCTCCTCGTACCAAAATGATCAAAAACAGCTCTGTTTCCCTGTTTTGGCTGCGCCGCCTGTTGTAGAGGGTTTTGGGAGTGGTTGTAATGCTTAATGATGAGGTAATCAAGTCCCCAACACTCCTAGGTATGTGTGCAATCCATCAATGCCTTGATTTTTGCCAAAAACATGCTCCAATTTCATCAATTTTGGGCTTCCTTTTCTCTGTTTTGTGAGAGCTCAAAAAACCAGTAATTTCACTCATTCAAATGCATGTAACTTGCTCCAAAAATGAGTTTAGGGCTTGCATAGGAGTTGCCAATACATCTCTCTTTGTCAAATACATGTGTCTTTTGCCATAATCACCTCTATTTCACCATACATCGGTGTTTCCAAGCTTTAATGGAAAGCTTCCAAAAACCATAATTTCTCTTTGCTTTGATTTGCTTTGTTTTTGCCTGTATCACCTGCAATCCACTCAAGGATGTTTAGAAGACCTTACCCGGTAGGCCAAGCTCTCAGATCTGATAGTATTTGGTGTGCTCCAAGCTTCACAGCTCTAATGGCAAGCTTCACAGCTTCTCTTCACAGCTTCTTCTCCCTCTTCTCTCACTCACTCATAAACCCTAATAAACAGCACAAGGCTCTGATACCATGTTGAAAGAACGGTAGAGGGGGAGGAGACACACACACAGGAGCAAACCCTAATGTATATTGCAAACCCTAACCAAAGAGAGAAGCCATCTCCACTCTCACACAAAGCATAATGCACTAATCCATAATACACACAACACACTATGAGTTGTGTCCACACACATCTAACCCTAGCTAATGTCCACACACTATGACTAGCTGGACACGCGGTCATTTATGTCTCACACATGTTCCTACCTAACATGCCAGCACATAGCATAGCTGGCTCACACTGACATCGAGCTTGAATCTCAACATAGATGCCTCATCCTACTTCGCTCTCCTCTCCCTATAGAACTCTCAACACTATGTAGACCTATCAACTCAAATTTTCTCTCCTCTAAGCGCTCTTTATAGACCTATTGGCACTCTCCAAACCTCTTAACCCTACTCTTCTCCCGTTTGAGCACTCCATTAGATCTCAAAGCACCCTAGATAGCTATATGAGCTCTTAACACTTTCTATAGAGCTCTTAGAACTCTAAAGACTCAACCTAGTCCCCTCTCCTTTGAGAACTCCATTAAATCTTAGAGCACTTTGTAGACCTATATGAACTCTTTGTTGACCTCTCAACCTCAGCGCCCTCTCTTTTAAGCACTTTATTAAAGCTCACAATACTCTAAGCACTCTTTGCAAACATTTTAGTACTATGAGAGTACTATGTAGATCATTTTAGTACTATGAGAGTACTATGTAGATCCCCTAGTCCAACTCTCCTCTAAGTACTATGAGAGTACTATATAGATCATTTTAGTACTATGAGAGTACTATGTAGATCCCCTAGTCCAACTCTCCTCTAAGTAATCCATTAGAGCTCACAAAACTACACACACCTTTTTTGAGCTCCTAACCAACCTTAGAGCCCTACACGAGACCTTCAAGAACTCTATCAAATCTCAAGATCTCTAAGCACCTATCAAACCTTTGTGTAGCCTTAAAGTACTCTTGCATGTAGTATCTTAGTGAAACTTTTGTGCACTCTTACGTCTATCCTCAGTGAAATATTTCCTTCCTTCTATTCTCAACAATGTTTGCACCCACAAGTAGGAGGCACAATTCCATTATTGGTTCCATGTCCTTAAGCAACATTAAAGATAAGGATGGATAGTTGGTGCCTATGGAGTTCAGTAGGTTAATGTGGGTGACTATGCAAACCCAAAAGATACATTCATCCCGTAGCCATCATTAGAAGGGCTAAATCCTTGATTTTCAACTTTGTAGGAATGGATGATGAATGGATAACATGTGTATACAACATCACTATTGAAGTTGGAAGCATGCAAGAATGTAAGTGCATGAGCAAATTATAAGGGAAGGCATTGTTTAGGCTTTTTGATTAATGTTCAATAGTTCTTGATATTTTGAGATTCTCTAACTGCGTGTTGTTCTTTGTGATTTGACTATTTTCACAAATATTTATCCCTCAAATTGTATATAACACAACACTTGGGGTGCTTAACAGCACCAGGGACTTACAAAGCTCTACATGTAGATATTAGGGAGCTAGTGTATGCATGGAAAAAAGCATTTGCGCTTGCTAGTCAAAGGTCTTCTTCTTTTAACGTAGCTTGGGGTAACACAACACTTGGGGTGCTTAACAGCAAGGACTTGCAAAGCTCTACATGTAGATATTAGGGAGCTAGTGTATGCATGGAAAAAAGCATTTGCGCTTGCTACTCGAAGGTCTTCTTCTTTCAACGTAGCTTTTCGTGAACCTCATCTATATCTCCACAAGCGAATTTGGCATGGTTTGCATCACAGAGACCTCCTAAGATGTGTCGTTCAAGAAACAATTGTTACTAGAATTCATATTGATCATTGAAATCTTACATTGTTGTTTTCTTAGAAAGGAGATGGAAGCACATAAAAGACCATTGAGAAGTCGCCTTGATTCAAATGTCGCATTAAACAGGAACTAGAACTTAGTGATTTGCAACACAACACTTTTTATATACAGGTAGTTTACCCAATCACACTTGAAAAGATTGTGCACAAGAAGAAAGGGAAAAAATGGATGTGTATAACTAAAGTGAAGTACAAATGTATGGGTACAATCCAGGTTGAGAACAACAAAAGATTCAATGCTTGTAGCACAAGCACACACAAGATGTGTCAAAAGGGTGTGGGTGTGTGTGTTTTTACACACATACATATATACATACTTACTTATACATATATATACGTACCTACATATATATACACACACATACATGTACATACATACAAACATGTACGTATATACATGTATGTGTGTATATATATCTAAGTGTGCATATATTATACACACACGCACATACATATGTATATACTTATAATATATATATATATATATGTGTGTGTGTGTGTGTGTGTGTGTGTGTATATATATATATATGTGTGTGTGTGTGTGTGTGTGTGTATATATATATATATATATATGTGTGTGTGTGTGTGTGTGTGTGTGTGTGTGTGTGTGTGTATACACATATATATATATATGTGTGTGTGTATATATATATATATGTGTGTGTGTGTGTGTATATATATATATGTGTGTGTGTATATATATATATATATATGTGTGTGTGTGTGTGTGTGTGTGTGTGTGTGTGTGTGTGTGTGTGTGTGTGTGTGTGTATATATATATATATATGTGTGTGTGTGTGTGTGTGTGTGTGTGTGTATATATATGTGTGTGTGTGTGTGTGTGTGTGTGTGTGTGTGTGTATATATATATATGTGTGTGAGTGTGTGTGTGTGTATATATATATATATATGTATATATATAGTATAAATATATACTCATACACAGTGTGTGTGTGTGTATCTATTATTACACACACACACACGCGCGTGCGCGCACACACTTACACACACACATAGTTAGTTAGTTAGTTCAATTTAAAAAACCATAAAAGATTTCCCATTATCCATCAAGAGCTTTAGAATACACAAAAGGAAAACATTAGATTCACATCATCCACAACTATTGGGATGAATGTGTAAAATTAGTAACTTAATTGGTGTCGAAAGACCATTTATAAAATAAATATGTGAAGTTCAAATATAAAACAAATATGTGAAGATTTTCAAAGGGCATTTCCCCTTCTCTACTTCATTAGTTAAAAAATAAAGATAATATATGTGTCAATGATTAAGATTACACTATTTTGAGAAGAAATTTAATCAACATGAAACCAAGCTGATCTGATCATTACCTAATGGTCTCATTGTGTAGAAATGTCATTTAATAGCTTTTTTTTTTCCCGAAGGTACAGGAAATTTTAGAAACACACACATACACCCAGCCTCCGTGAGGTGGAGGCGGCCCCACCCAACGAGTGCTAGCTCATCTGGTAGAGCATTGGTCTCTACTCCCAAGGTCTTGGTTCAAGTCTTGGGGGCCTCGTTAGGTACCTACCCTTGATGGGTTGATTATAAGCATTTAATAGCTTTTTTGCTATTGCATATCAACAAGTCTTCATGCAAGACCTACAAAATATCAAAATATCATGACTTCAAATATGAGGGGAAGAAATCAATGTAATAACACGAAATTTTAGAAAGTATATTATAGCGTATCAAAAGGGAAAGAAAAGAGATGATTTCATGCTACCAAAAAACCTTATGTGGGTTCTAAACCACACGAGTAACATTATGAATAGATATCTAAACATGAAAGTATATTATAGCTTATCAAAAGTGAAAGAAAAGAGATGATTTCATGCTACCGAAAAACCTTATGTGGGTTCTAAACCACACGAGTAGCATTATGAATAGATATCTAAACATGATGGTTTTGAATGGGAACAAAACTTAGTTGGACTAGTATACTTGATTATTATATAAAATAAGTTCTTGATAAAGAAAGCAAAGCCCTTTCTTGTGCCACGTACCTGAGTACATGGCTGAAAGGAGGAAGCCTTGAATGCCTCTGGCTCATGAGAAGGTGTTTGGACGGTGCATGTTATCCTCTTCATTTGAGACAAGATTTCTTCTTGTGAATCTTTAGGTGTGGCAATGATTCCAATTTTGTGGAGTCTATTGACACTCTTTCCAACACAAGCCATGAATAGATTTACTTCGCTTTCAATGGTTGCAAGAAGTAGAAGCCACACACGAAGTGAGAATTTTGGTGACTCACAAATGGATCTAATATTCTTTGCCTGGAGTAACAGATTACCCATCGAGTCACTCCTGGAATCATATGGAATGAGGCAAACTTGGTCAGTAGAGATGGAGATAAAGAGGGGGTAAGTGGTATTTGAAGCATGTGATAAGGTTAGCCCCAATGTCCAATCAGAAAGAGAAGTAGAGGAGTAAGGGCTAAGCTCTGCTTGAAAGATGTGGCACGAGAGGGTAAGTCCATGTGAATTGAGGCCTTCAATTTGTGAAGCAAGTTGAAAAGAGGGATTTGTACAAATCTCAAGGTAAGTATCTCGATCATGAGTCAACAAGAGAGATGGCACTTTGAAGGGGGGCACCCATGACATACCTGCTTTTTCTCCAAAGAAGTGAAAGGGAGAGAGCAATGAATTATTGAAATATTAGAAGTGAGGAATGCAAGATTTAAAAAAAAACACACACACACACACAGAAGCATATACCACTAAGGAAACATGCTTGTATACCTAACATCCACACCTTGCTTGGAAAGGAAAAGAAAGGATGAAGCCTTAGACATGATCACGTTGGAAAGAAGTAACAAACATGCCTGGTGTGGGCTTCAACAATAGCTGTTGGTTGTCTGTGGTGTCTAGTAATGCCTTCGCCAATTCCAGAATCTGCTCGCCCAACGCCTCCCTCCACCCCCAACAGCCCCAAAATCGACAACACCCTGTCTTCATCGTGCCCCTCTGAGCATTGCTGCCTCTCCCCTATATCTCGCCCAGCACCACTGAGGGAGGTTGAGATATGTTGGGGGCCCTTGAAGAGTGAACCTGATTAAAAAGGGAACCAATAAGTGCATGGTATGTCACCAAAAATGTTAGGTTGTTTGTTTCCTCAAAAAATATGGTCAAAGATTCAAAATAAGGGATCCCATTTTTAAATGTCCATATCATTTCCTTCTCCCGTTTGAGCACTCCATTAGATCTCAAAGCACCCTAGATAGCTATATGAGCTCTTAACACTTTCTATAGAGCTCTTAGAACTCTAAAGACTCAACCTAGTCCCCTCTCCTTTGAGAACTCCATTAAATCTTAGAGCACTTTGTAGACCTATATGAACTCTTTGTTGACCTCTCAACCTCAGCGCCCTCTCTTTTAAGCACTTTATTAAAGCTCACAATACTCTAAGCACTCTTTGCAAACATTTTAGTACTATGAGAGTACTATGTAGATCATTTTAGTACTATGAGAGTACTATGTAGATCCCCTAGTCCAACTCTCCTCTAAGTACTATGAGAGTACTATATAGATCATTTTAGTACTATGAGAGTACTATGTAGATCCCCTAGTCCAACTCTCCTCTAAGTAATCCATTAGAGCTCACAAAACTACACACACCTTTTCTGAGCTCCTAACCAACCTTAGAGCCCTACACGAGACCTTCAAGAACTCTATCAAATCTCAAGATCTCTAAGCACCTATCAAACCTTTGTGTAGCCTTAAAGTACTCTTGCATGTAGTATCTTAGTGAAACTTTTGTGCACTCTTACGTCTATCCTCAGTGAAATATTTCCTTCCTTCTATTCTCAACAATGTTTGCACCCACAAGTAGGAGGCACAATTCCATTATTGGTTCCATGTCCTTAAGCAACATTAAAGATAAGGATGGATAGTTGGTGCCTATGGAGTTCAGTAGGTTAATGTGGGTGACTATGCAAACCCAAAAGATACATTCATCCCGTAGCCATCATTAGAAGGGCTAAATCCTTGATTTTCAACTTTGTAGGAATGGATGATGAATGGATAACATGTGTATACAACATCACTATTGAAGTTGGAAGCATGCAAGAATGTAAGTGCATGAGCAAATTATAAGGGAAGGCACTGTTTAGGCTTTTTGATTAATGTTCAATAGTTCTTGATATTTTGAGATTCTCTAACTGCGTGTTGTTCTTTGTGATTTGACTATTTTCACAAATATTTATCCCTCAAATTGTATATAACACAACACTTGGGGTGCTTAACAGCAAGGACTTGCAAAGCTCTACATGTAGATATTAGGGAGCTAGTGTATGCATGGAAAAAAGCATTTGCGCTTGCTAGTCAAAGGTCTTCTTCTTTTAACGTAGCTTGGGGTAACACAACACTTGGGGTGCTTAACAGCAAGGACTTGCAAAGCTCTACATGTAGATATTAGGGAGCTAGTGTATGCATGGAAAAAAGCATTTGCGCTTGCTACTCGAAGGTCTTCTTCTTTCAACGTAGCTTTTCGTGAACCTCATCTATACCTCCACAAGCGAATTTGGCATGGTTTGCATCATAGAGACCTCCTAAGATGTGTCGTTCAAGAAACAATTGTTTCATATTGATCATTGAAATCTTACATTGTTGTTTTCTTAGAAAGGAGATGGAAGCACATAAAAGACCATTGAGAAGTCCCCTTGATTCAAATCTCGCATTAAACAGGAACTAGAACTTAGTGATTTGCAACACAACACTTTTTATATATAGGTAGTTTACCCAATCACACTTGAAAAGATTGTGCACAAGAAGAAAGGGAAAAAATGGATGTGTATAACTAAAGTGAAGTACAAATGTATGGGTACAATCCAGGTTGAGAACAACAAAAGATTCAATGCTTGTAGCACAAGCACACACAAGATGTGTCAAAAGGGTGTGGGTGTGTGTGTTTTTACACACATACATATATACATACTTATACATATATATACGTACCTACATATATATACACACACATACATGTATATACATACAAACATGTACATATATACATGTATGTGTGTATATATATCTAAGTGTGCATATATTATACACACACGCACATACATATATATATATACTTATTATATATATATATATATATGTATATATATAGTATAAATATATACTCATACACAGTGTGTGTGTGTGTGTGTATCTATTATTACACACACACACACACACACACACACACACACACACACACACACACATAGTTAGTTAGTTAGTTCAATTTAAAAAACCATAAAAAATTTCCCATGATCCATCAAGAGCTTTAGAATACACAAAAGGAAAACATTAGATTCACATCATCCACAACTATTGGGATGAATGTGTAAAATTAGTAACTTAATTGGTGTCGAAAGACCATTTATAAAATAAATATGTGAAGTTCAAATATAAAACAAATATGTGAAGATTTTCAAAGGGCATTTCCCCTTCTCTACTTCATTAGTTAAAAAATAAAGATAATATATGTGTCAACGATTAAGATTACACTATTTTGAGAAGAAATTTAATCAACATGAAACCAAGCTGATCTAATCATTACCTAATGGTCTCATTGTGTAGAAATGTCATTTAATAGCTTTTTTTTTCCCCGAAGGTACATGAAATTTTAGAAACACACACATACACCCACCCTTCGTGAGGTGGAGACGGCCCCACCCAACGAGTGCTAGCTCATCTGGTAGAGCATTGGTCTCTACTCCCAAGGTCTTGGTTCAAGTCTTGGGGGCCTCGTTAGGTACCTCCCTTGATGGGTTGATTATAAGCATTTAATAGCTTTTTTGCTATTGCATATCAACAAGTCATCATGCAAGACCTACAAAATATCAAAATATCGTGACTTCAAATATGAGGGGACGAAATCAATGTAATAACACGAAATTTTAGAAAGTATATTATAGCTTATCAAAAGGGAAAGAAAAGAGATAATTTCATGCTACCGAAAAACCTTATGTGGGTTCTAAACCACACGAGTAACATTATGAATAGATATCTAAACATGAAAGTATATTATAGCTTATCAAAAGGGAAAGAAAAGAGATGATTTCATGCTACCGAAAAACCTTATGTGGGTTCTTAAACCACACGAGTAGCATTATGAATAGATATCTAAACATGATGGTTTTGAATGGGAACAAAACTTAGTTGGACTAGTATACTTGATTATTATATAAAATAAGTTCTTGATAAAGAAAGCAAAGCCCTCACTACTACATGTTAGCCTAATACCGGGGCTTATACCGGCGCTATTTAACGGGGTCTAAAAAAGCCTCGTCATCGGTATAAGCGCCGGTATAAGCGCCGGAACAGTAGCGTCGGTATAAGCGTCGGGTAGTAATACCGGCGCCTATACCGGTTAATATACCGATGCTCACCGGGGATAATACCGACGCATAAATCGGCGTCTATACCGGTGCATATACCGTGTTATATACCGGGGTCAATACCGGGGTGTATACCGACTTTAATACCGAGAAAAATACCACTGTATATACCGACGTCAGTACACCGGGGTATATACCGACGCTGTAGCAGAAATTTTTTTTTGGGCAGAATAGTGCTGCCTGGCTGTTGCCTAGCTGCCTGCAATGAGCAGGATCAACAACAGCAAACAGACAGCACCATTCTGTCTAAAATAGAGCACAAAAACAACCGTGCTCGTTTGCATATTTTCCTGATCGACAAACAAGAAATTAAATTAAACATTAATACTCAAGAATGTTTTGATCATATTTCATTAGTTTGAAGGTCATCTTACATCATGGTAATGCCTCCCAATTGACGGTCTCTCCTTCTTCTTCAAGCATCTCAAACAAGGCCACAAGGCCATGTTTGTGAGCGTACTTCTCCTCTCGCCTACTTGGTGGGCGATTCATGGCCAACTCCTGCACACACGATTAACAATTATAACTTTTAGAAATCAACATTTAGCCCACATACATACATTTAAATAAATAAAATTGCTACAAACACTTACGAATTCATGGCGCATGGTTTCGTAACCACCACTCCCGAGATGAGAAGCCCCTACTGTTTGGAGTCTTGCCCTTGCCGCCTCTCTTTGTTGTTGAAACCTGTCTGGTGTCTCGGTGAGCTCCTGAGCAATGGCTGCCCACTCCCTGTCATCTAGCCAAACAGGTTTCTCCTTCCCCTTTCTAAATGCGTCCCTCGCCTCTGACCTACGATGCCCCATCAAAATGCGAGCTGTATACTGTATCCACTCATTAGAGACGACATTCATAGGGTCAGATGGCTGGAACTCTTGCTTTATCTTTGTGTTTATATAATTTTTCTTCCCCTTGTCTTGCTGATCCCATTTAGTCATGACAGAGTCATGAAACTGTATAGTGCACAATTGTCGAATGCGTGTCTTCATTGCCTTCCCTGCACTATCCATTATTGGTGCCCCATCCCTAATTGTGTAAATCTTGCTGTTGTCATGGTCATGTGCACCCCAGGGAGTGGAAGGTGACCCTATGGGTGTGCTATAAACAGATGAGAGCGAAGGACGACGCTCACGTGGTGGTGGTGTCACAGCATCTGTGGCACTACCACCACAACAACCTCCCCCTGAAGACCTACTACGTGAGCGCCGTCTATGTGAAGAGGTGGTAGATCGAGCTGTAAGAGGAGTGGAAGGCTGTGTGGTATGAGGTGTGGGAGCTGCTGTCGTACCCACGGGTGTGGGAACTGGCATCGGGAAGCCAGATGGTGAGGCAGATGTCCCTGCTCCAGAACCCCAATAACTCTGAGCCATGGCTCTCTGCTCTGGAGTCATGGACGAAAGAAAACCATATAACTGCTGGGGACTCATGCCCTGCGGTGTAGGATTAAATGAGAAATCTGGACTGTAGTCGTAGGGCGGTGAGTCACCCATGGCCTGTTTGGACAAAAAACCATATGACAAACTTGTGCGAAATGAAAATTACACGGTAAACAATGAATGAAAGAACCATAAGACAAACATTAACAATGATAAACAACATTGGTAAAACTATATCAACTTGCTCCTACAGTAGTGATTATGATGGTAAACATTAACAATGGTAAACAATGAAAGGACCTTCAATGTCATAAAACCATTACAAATATGTCATAACTATTTGCATAATCATTAAGATACATCATTTTAAAAATCATTATCTATTCTATCATCCTCATTAAGATCAGTAGCCCCAAAGAGATCTATGTCTATGTACATTTCAGCATCCTCATCATTAAAAGTCCCTTGATGAAGGATGTCTTCATCATCTATGTCTTCTTCCTCAACTTGTTTTTCAGCTTCCTTGGTTTGCACCTCTTCATTTGGATCTTGCTCTAGTTGCTCCTCTTCATTTGCTTGCTCCTCTTCATTGTTGATATCGGCTTGTTCTTGCTGCTCTCCATTACCCTGTGCATCCACATCACCTTGTTGTAGCTCAAATTCTTCAAAAATTTGCTTACTGCGGGGGGCGACTTGAACCACAAACAGCCAGCGTGGATCTTTTGGATCCGCTTTAAAGACAACCTGCTCACAATGCTCTGGGCGCACAAAAGTATCTTGCTGATCGGTCCATACCTTTGTGGAGTCCACTTGGATGAGGCCACTCTTGTCTCTACGTACAGTTGCATGTGGCCCATTCATGATTACCTTGAACCACTTCACATCAAAGATAAACAACTCAAAACTTCTGAAGCCAACCTTTAATATATCTTGAATGGTTCCAAAGTAATCAAGCATTCCAGTAATTGTGTTATCATCACTTGCACTTGCACGACTTTCTTGAACAAACTGTGCTGTGACACCACAATCAAAGGTTGCTCTTCTTTGGTCTATTCGTTCTACTCGAAAATGACGTCTGTAACATACCCATTGTAAATAACACTGTACTTGCTTCAGAGTTGAAAAATATATCTTAGCTTGTCATTTTTCCGATCAAAAAACTTCTATTTTTGGAAAATGAGCCATTTTTGCTTAGAAATTTGTAATTTTGAATCCAAATTTGGAATCTACGTGTAATTTTACGCTTAAAATAGTTTTTTCTGAACTAAAAACGGGTACCCGGAATGGGTTTAATTAAACTTTTAAGCCTTTAAATCTGCGACTTCCGACCAAAAATAGTAACTATCCAGGCGTCTAATCAACGAACGAAACACGCCCCCATGGTCACGGGGCAAGGCCGGACATTTTCATCAAATAAAATTTTTTGACCCCCCCGGGGCGGCGGGCGGCCGGCGTGGGCCCCACCACGGGCGCCGCCCGTGAAAAAAACCGACAATCCGCCTGGGACACCCAAGCGTGTACACGACCTAGACGCACCCTCCAGCACACCCCTACACGTACCCCCTCCTCCCAGAACCCTCTATCCACAGGTGTCGCGCTCTCTCTCTCTTGGGGACACCTCCACCCCCATGTGTCACACTTTCTCTCTCCTCGAGACACCTCCACCCCCAGGTGTCTCACGCCCACACCTCTCCCGAACACCTACACCACCCAGGTGTCACCCTCCCGTACCCGGACGTCCACCCTCCAGCACCTATAAAAGGACCCTCCCAGCCCCCTTCTCAAGACAAGCCCCCAGCAAGCCCCTACGCGCAAGCTCTCTCTCAAGCTCTAGGACATATCCTACACTCTTCTCCCCCCCCCCGTGTGAATAGACTTAAAGTGTGCTTCTCCTCTACCCCTTGCCTTACTCTTCCCTAGGCCTCCCTAGACGTACACTCTTCTCAAGAGCTCTCCAAGTTAAGGACACCCCTCTCAATTCCCCCCCCCCATATGCGGCGACTTAAACTTAGGCTAAGAGGTCGTTCTTGCCCATAAGCCCAACAAGCTTTTCCTACCCCAAACGGACTCCGTTTTCGAATCCGTTTGAACCAATAGAATTCTCTCTTTTCTCTCCACGCACCCAACCTCTTATATTCACCTCGTTTTCTCTCTATCCTCTTAAAACTCTAGTGCTCCTATGGTGCCGAAATGCCGCCGAATTGAAGAACCGCGCGCTGCCCAAGGAGGGAATGAAGCAAATCGCGTCCCTGCAATCGACTTCGCCCCTCTTGAAGTGAATAGGCATGAAAACGATAACCAGGTTGGTCATTTAAACAGTTTTAAGTAAAATTCTCTCTTATGAAGCTTAATGCAAAGATTCGTAATAATAGGAAAGGAACCAAGGTTAAGCCCCTAGTATAGATGGCCTAAAGTACCTTATGGTTACTCTTAAGTAAAGTTATAGGAAAGTAATCTTGCTTTTGAATCATTGTCTTTCCGAAACGATGGTTTTTGTTAATGCGTGAATTCATTGAATAAAGGCTATGTCTCTTTTTATTGGATATACTGTTGCTTTATTGCTAACATGCAGGTACAGCTTCTCCCCCCCTTAGCTAACTCCGTGCTTGCCTGTGTAGCCGGGCGGAGGATATAGCGAGGCCGGGAGTCGGCCCAGGGCAATCCCCTCCTATGCCACTGGGAATTGGTTTTCACCACCAGGGTGATGTATATATGCTGCCTAGTTCTGTGGGTCCAGGCTAGTGCGGTGACTTAACCCCCACCTCATGAGGAGACGTCCCCTCCGAAGAGCGAGAGGGTTTGGTACAAGCGTCAGTACCTGAGGGGGTGACAGGACGGCTTGGCCCTCATCGGCTGGCTGACGACGAGGGGAGACGGTCCGTGAGGTTTACCCAGCTGGTTGAGGCTGGAAGATCGAATTCTAGATTATCGATGTAGTTGTGGTTTTGGTTATGGTTTGGACATGAAGTTTGGATTGGGATATCGGCCCGGTTTCAGGGTCTTTTGTAAATATTTTTCACTGTAAGTATGCTCGTTGATTTCAATGTTGTGCTAAGGAAGATTTTCTTTAAGGAATCAAGTGTAATTAATTAACAAAGGAATTTGTTTTTAAGTGTTTCACAGTGTGGTAGGACTTAATTAGGAAACAATTGAACGGGTGAGTGTGTGGAAAGTGGGAGAATGGATGCCCTGACGGTACCATTCTAAGGATGGGTGGACCCGATCAGTCGGGTAGCTTTCTACTAGTTGTAACCTACGATACTTAGGGAATAGTAGAGTCACGAACAAGACTTGTTTTAGGGGACCGAGCCAGCGGCCGTGCCTCATGAATACGGGGGAAAAAGGCGTTGGCTTCCTTGAACCAAGTGTGGGTCTTGTTCCATCTCCACGCACATTTCGTGCTGGGGATTAGAATTTCCTTTAGGATGACTACGTTCCCCTGCGAGATAGAGTTAGGTCCGTCCGTTTGCTCGTAACCTCGTATTTCTACGAGATCGAGGTGTCGTCAATCGGAAAATAACACGAGACTTGACCGCCTATCAAAAGGATTCCCCCGCCCTTCGGGTCGGGGGTCTTACACGTGGTATCAGAGCGCGTTTAGACTTGGGAGATTTTATATTGTATTCTCTTGTTGCTCTAGGAATTCTTGTTAAACTAATCTAGTTACTGCTGGATGCAGGAGGACGAGATGGATCCCTATTCTCGCTTCCTGGTATTCCAATGCATGTTCATGACTGCTTGTCGCTCTTCCGAATTCGAGTTCCGTGACACTATGATGCACATTGTAGACAAGCTAACCCTTCCTCTTTACACTCGCATCGAAAGGGGATGGAACAGAACTGAGTATTGGCATCGTCGATCTACCTACTTCATCATTCGAGCTGAGCACGTCGGCAATCTCACCAACGACTTGAGGCGGATCCGATATGCCGAGATGTTGCGGATGGTTCGCCTGTTCTGGTTTATTGGCACTCCTCGTAACACCTATGTCACTATCGATGGGAATCGCATGCTGCAGAATCGTTGGGTTTATGATAAGGTGACTCAAGTTGTATCCCCTGATAGAGTAGCCGTTACCCGTCTTTCTAGACGAGGTTTACCTCCCCTACCAGAGACTTATCGAGTTCTTGAAACCATGGGAGAACCCCCCTACTTTTTCAATGCTACCACCGCAGATCTTTATTAGGTTTCCTAGAGGATTATCATGTAAAAAAATAAGATTGGATTTAGTCCAATCCTTGTAAATGGCTTGGTTTACTTGTAAATGGCTTGGTTTACTTGTAAATATTAAAGCTTGGAATAAAAGGTTTTGATTTTCACACTCATTGTCTTATGTGTATTAAACCGCATAAGTGACATAATTCTAAATTTAGCTTCTTATTGATAACCAGGATCGTCAACTTCTTGCTCCCAATGCATTATATACAGATACACAGGAGAAGAAGCTTCTCCTCAAACAAATGCAACCTCCCTCATTTAATGGGGCAGGTTCAAAGATTGAAAGGGATGCAGAAGTTTGGATAGAAGCCATGGACGATTACTTTTCGGCTGCTGCTGGTACAGGAATTGGGAATCAATCCATGCTTGCCAGATTTCGTCTTACTGGGGACGCCAAACTTTGGTGGAAGCAATGGTGCCGAGATAAGGGCGTCACTGAAGATACCCAAACTTGGAGTGACATTAAGCAAGCTGTGAAGGGCCGTTATCTTCCCCCATCTCATGAATCTATTAAGATGAACGAGTTCTTCAGCCTCAAGCAGCTTAGCTTAACCTTGGAGGAATACTACTCAAAATTTGTCACACTTGGCAAATATGCTCCACCTATGTCGATCACTCAACAAGTGGCCCGATTTTGCCAAGGGCTGAATGAACCTTTGGATTCTCGCCTTGAAGCAATGAGGCCAACTACCTTACAAGATGCTCTTACTCGAGCCAAACCTCTGGCTAAAGAAGTAAAGAGTGGTCAAGCAAAGAAGAGAGTCTATCCTGAGTCTAACCCAAGGGGGCGCCTTCAGAGGAATTACCAATCGAATTTTCGCCACAATACTATTGGTCAGTACCCCAATAATTTTGTTCCCCGCAGTTATGCTAATTCCACTACAGAATCCTATGGGGACCAAAGGTGCTTTTATTGCAATGAAGTTGGCCACTTCCGGAATGAATGCCCCAAACTTGCAAGATCCTCTCTCAATCCTAATGTCACTGCTGCTCCACAAGGCGGCCGGGTAGTTCAAGGTCGTGGGACTCCTAATAACCGCCAGGCTGGACGAGGTGGTGGTGGACGTGGTAGAGGTCGTGGAGTGACTGCCCGTGTCTGCTCTATGATTGGTGAACCGACTTTAGAGATGGAAGAAGAAGAGCAAGCCACCATTCATGCAGCTATAGAACATCAAGGACCTAATCAGCAGTTTTCTGTTATCCAAGCTCCGGCTACTTATCAAGGTAGATCTTTCCAGCTTTTGGTTGATTGTGGTAGTACGCATTCATTTCTTTCTCCAAAATGCTTGCGTAAGTTACAGTTAGATCAAAAACCAGCCCAAGCAATGATTGTTGAGTTAGCTAGTGGAAAAGAAGAAGTATCCCGACATTGTGTGGGAGATCTTGAATTTGAATTGGATGGTGAATCAACCCATGGGTATTTTAGAAGCTTACCATTAGGGATTTATGATGGAATCCTTGGTATGGATTGGTTAATTGCAAACAATGCTGACATTCACTGTGCTGAAGGAAGCATCACTTTTAAGAATAGTCAAGGACAGGTAGTATCAGCCCAGGGAAAAACAGGTAAACCCAAATTTCATTTGGTCAAAGCTAATCGACTTCTTAAGGGAGTGCGCAAGGGCCAACAGATCTTCCTTGTCAAACTCAACAAGGTAGAAGAAAGCAACCCAGATTTAGAACCCTCTTGGCTCCAGGAGTTTTCAGATATCTTTCCAGAGGAACTTACAAAACTACCCCCATCTCGAGAAGTAGATCATGGGATTGAGTTAATCCCTGGTGCTGAATCAGTTTCAAGGAGACCTTACAAAATGTCTCTTCCCGAAGCCATAGAGCTCAAGGAACAACTTAGGCAGCTTATTGAGCAAGGATTCATTCGCCCTAGTAATTCCCCATGGGGAGCGCCTGTTCTTTTCCAGAGAAAGAAGGATGGCTCGCTTCGGCTTTGTATTGACTACCGAGGCCTAAACAAGGTCACTGTCAAAAACAAATACCCCATTCCTCGCATCGACGAACTTCTTGACAGACTTTATGGATCCAAAGTTTTCTCCAAGATGGATTTAAGGTCTGGCTACTATCAAATTAGGATCAAGGAATCAGATATCTCTAAAACCGCTTTCAATACCCGCTATGGCCACTATGAATTTACAGTCATGCCATTCGGATTAACCAATGCTCCCGCCACCTTCAACCGCCTGATGCAGGATATCTTCCGACCCTACTTGGATGAATTTGTCCTTGTCTTCTTCGATGACATCTTGGTCTATTCTCAGTCAAAAGAGGAACATGAGGAGCATGTACGCAAAGTATTGCAAATACTGCGCGAACATAAGCTCTATGCCAAGAAAAGCAAATGTACCTTCTTCACTTCCCAAATTGAATATCTAGGGTTCATTGTCTCCTCAAAGGGCATCTCAGTAGACCCTGCCAAAGTCAAGGATATATTGGAATGGCCACCCCCTAGGACAGTCAAAGAAATCCGTGGGTTTCTAGGCATCACAGGATGGTATAGGATATTCATCAAGGATTATGCCAAGATAGCCGCACCCTTAACTGATCTCCTCAAGAAGGAATGTAAGATAGTATGGCTACCAATCCACCAAATCAGTTTTAGCCAACTTAAAGCTATCCTCACCTCAGCACCAGTTCTGAAGCTCCCTGACTTCACCAAAGAGTTTGAGGTTGTCACTGATGCTAGTGGCCTTGCACTTGGTGGTGTCTTAATTCAAGAAGGAAGGCCTGTGGCTTACACTTCTCGTAAGCTTAAGTCCTATGAAGTCAATTATGCCACCCATGATTTGGAACTCCTTGCAGTCGTTCATTGTTTCAAGTTATGGAGACACTATCTCCTAGGCCGTAAGTTTTTGCTTGTAACTGACCACCAGAGTTTAAAGTGGATCTTCACCCAGCCCAATCTCAACATGAGGCAAAGGAGGTGGATTGAGATTCTGCAAGAGTTTGATTTTGATATCAAATTTCGTCCTGGAAAGGATAATGTTGTAGCTGATGCTCTCAGTCGCAAATCCTTCCTAAGTGCAATCTCTATGCCAAATAACCCCATCCTAGAGAAGGTAAAGCAGGTTTCACTTCATGACCCTGATTACCAAAAGCTAGTAAGCCTGGTTCACAAGGAGGCACCCACAGAAAAGGAAAATATATTGATCAAGGGATACACCCTCGATGATGAATGCCTCTACTTCATGCATAGGTTGTGTATTCCCAAAGATCTTGCACTAAAGAAGATGATCTTGTATGAAGCTCATGATAGCCCCGTAGCAGGACACCCAGGTTATGCAAAAACCCTGAATGCCTTAAGGAGAAGTTACTTTTGGCCTGGAATGAAGAGAGATATCCTTCAATACATCAGACAATGCCTTTCATGTCAAAGGATTAAAGCTGAAAGAATTAAAATGCCCGGGAAACTCCAACCTCTTGACATTCCTCAGATGAAGTGGGAATGTATCAGTATGGATTTTGTCACAAGTCTTCCCACAACACAAGGAGGATATGATTCTATTTTAGTAGTTGTGGATATGCTTACCAAAGTCACCCATATTATCCCAGTAAAGAAGACATTTAAATCTTCTGATATTGCCCGCCTTTTCATCAAGGAAATCTTTAGGCTTCATGGATTGCCAAAAAGAATAGTCAGTGACCGGGACTCTGACTTCACTTCAAAGTTCTGGACATCATTATTCCAGGCTATTGGAACACAACTTTGTTTCAGTACAGCTTACCACCCAGAAACAGATGGTCAAACTGAGAGAGTTAATCAGGTTATAGAAGACATCCTGAGAGCCTATTGTGGGCGTGAACCAAAGAAATGGATTCAGTATCTCTCTCTAGTGGAATTCTCTTACAATACATCCTATCACCAAAGCATAGGGATGTCACCATTCAAAGCTCTTTATGGTCAGGAATGTTTATCCCCCTTAAATTTTTCTGACCCCACTCTAAAGGTCGAAGCCTCCAGGATAATGCTTGAAGAAATGGAAGAACAAACCAAAGCTATTCGTAAGGATATTAAAGCCGCCCAGGATCGACAGAAGCATTATGCTGATACCAAAAGATCTGAAAGAATTTTTCAACAAGGAGACAAAGTTTTTCTTCGAGTGCGGCCAAAGAGAAGTTCTTTATCTCTTGGAAAATTTAGGAAACTGAGTCCAAGGTATTGTGGGCCTTATGAAGTCATCAAATGTTTGGGAAAACATGCCTACAAACTTCGCCTCCCAACCCACCTCAAGATCCATGATGTATTCCATGTTAGCTTACTAAAGCCATATGTGCCTCATCCTGATCATGTTCTTGATGATGAACAAATTGTAATGCCAACTCAGGGAGTCCTTGAAATGAGACCTAATAGAATCATCGACTCTAGAGAAAGAGTGCTTCGCAATAGAATCCTTAGGGAACATTTAGTGGAATGGAAAGATTACCCTGAGGAGGATGCCACTTGGGAGGAAGAGTCAACCCTCCAAAAGAATTACCCAGAGTTCGTGCCGAGATGAGGACATCTCGAGTTCTTTTAGTAGGGAAGGATGTAACATACCCATTGTAAATAACACTGTACTTGCTTCAGAGTTGAAAAATATATCTTAGCTTGTCATTTTTCCGATCAAAAAACTTCTATTTTTGGAAAATGAGCCATTTTTGCTTAGAAATTTGTAATTTTGAATCCAAATTTGGAATCTACGTGTAATTTTACGCTTAAAATAGTTTTTTCTGAACTAAAAACGGGTACCCGGAATGGGTTTAATTAAACTTTTAAGCCTTTAAATCTGCGACTTTCGACCAAAAATAGTAACTATCCAGGCGTCTAATCAACGAACGAAACACGCCCCCATGGTCACGGGGCAAGGCCGGACATTTTCATCAAATAAAATTTTTTGACCCCCCCGGGGCGGCGGGCGGCCGGCGTGGGCCCCACCACGGGCGCCGCCCGTGAAAAAAACCGACAATCCGCCCGGGACACCCAAGCGTGTACACGACCTAGACGCACCCTCCAGCACACCCCTACACGTACCCCCTCCTCCCAGAACCCTCTATCCACAGGTGTCGCGCTCTCTCTCTCTTGGGGACACCTCCACCCCCATGTGTCACACTTTCTCTCTCCTCGAGACACCTCCACCCCCAGGTGTCTCACGCCCACACCTCTCCCGGACACCTACACCACCCAGGTGTCACCCTCCCGTACCCGGACGTCCACCCTCCAGCACCTATAAAAGGACCCTCCCAGCTCCCTTCTCAAGACAAGCCCCCAGCAAGCCCCTACGCGCAAGCCCCTACGCGCAAGCTCTCTCTCAAGCTCTAGGACATGTCCTACACTCTTCTCCCCCCCCCCCCCCCGTGTGAATAGACTTAAAGTGTGCTTCTCCTCTACCCCTTGCCTTACTCTTCCCTAGGCCTCCCTAGACGTACACTCTTCTCAAGAGCTCTCCAAGTTAAGGACACCCCTCTCAATTCCCCCCCCCCCATATGCGGCGACTTAAACTTAGGCTAAGAGGTCGTTCCTGCCCATAAGCCCAACAAGCTTTTCCTACCCCAAACGGACTCCGTTTTCGAATCCGTTTGAACCAATAGAATTCTCTCTTTTCTCTCCACGCTCCCAACCTCTTATATTCACCTCGTTTTCTCTCTATCCTCTTAAAACTCTAGTGCTCCTATGGCGCCGAAACGCCGCCGAATTGAAGAACCGCGCGCTGCCCAAGGAGGGAATGAAGCAAATCGCGTCCCTGCAATCGACTTCGCCCCTCTTGAAGTGAATAGGCATGAAAACGATAACCAGGTTGGTCATTTAAACAGTTTGAAGTAAAATTCTCTCTTATGAAGCTTAATGCAAAGATTCGTAATAATAGGAAAGGAACCAAGGTTAAGCCCCTAGTATAGATGGCCTAAAGTACCTTATGGTTACTCTTAAGTAAAGTTATAGGAAAGTAATCTTGCTTTTGAATCATTGTCTTTCCGAAACGATGGTTTTTGTTAATGCGTGAATTCATTGAATAAAGGCTATGTCTCTTTTTATTGGATATACTGTTGCTTTATTGCTAACATGCAGGTACAGCTTCTCCCCCCCTTAGCTAACTCCGTGCTTGCCTGTGTAGCCGGGCGGAGGATATAGCGAGGCCGGGAGTCGGCCCAGGGCAATCCCCTCCTATGCCACTGGGAATTGGTTTTCACCACCAGGGTGATGTATATATGCTGCCTAGTTCTGTGGGTCCAGGCTAGTGCGGTGACTTAACCCCCACCTCATGAGGAGACGTCCCCTCCGAAGAGCGAGAGGGTTTGGTACAAGCGTCAGTACCTGAGGGGGTGACAGGACGGCTTGGCCCTCATCGGCTGGCTGACGACGAGGGGAGACGGTCCGTGAGGTTTACCCAGCTGGTTGAGGCTGGAAGATCGAATTCTAGATTATCGATGTAGTTGTGGTTTTGGTTATGGTTTGGACATGAAGTTTGGATTGGGATATCGGCCCGGTTTCAGGGTCTTTTGTAAATATTTTTCACTGTAAGTATGCTCGTTGATTTCAATGTTGTGCTAAGGAAGATTTTCTTTAAGGAATCAAGTGTAATTAATTAACAAAGGAATTTGTTTTTAAGTGTTTCACAGTGTGGTAGGACTTAATTAGGAAACAATTGAACGGGTGAGTGTGTGGAAAGTGGGAGAATGGATGCCCTGACGGTACCATTCTAAGGATGGGTGGACCCGATCAGTCGGGTAGCTTTCTACTAGTTGTAACCTACGATACTTAGGGAATAGTAGAGTCACGAACAAGACTTGTTTTAGGGGACCGAGCCAGCGGCCGTGCCTCATGAATACGGGGGAAAAAGGCGTTGGCTTCCTTGAACCAAGTGTGGGTCTTGTTCCATCTCCACGCACATTTCGTGCTGGGGATTAGAATTTCCTTTAGGATGACTACGTTCCCCTGCGAGATAGAGTTAGGTCCGTCCGTTTGCTCGTAACCTCGTATTTCTACGAGATCGAGGTGTCGTCAATCAGAAAATAACACGAGACTTGACCGCCTATCAAAAGGATTCCCCCGCCCTTCGGGTCGGGGGTCTTACAACGTCCATGTGACCAAAACGCCCCATATTTGTGATACTACAAATAGCACAAAAAGTTTGTTGATGGAGAATCAAACACTGAGACATGTAGAGAAAAAAAAGAGAGACATGTAGAACTTAAACACTTACATGTCAATCGCATCCTTTTGTAAGCTCCTCCTCCTCCTCTATTATAGGTAAACCAGCACGTTTGGCTTCTAAAATTGTAGCTTCTAGCCATCTACCTGTGGGAAAGTCCGGAAGAGCTTGCATACCTTCTGGATATGGGAGATTTCTTGTAGTGCGATTCCTTCTGAAACTTAAACGATCTTGTACTCGCTGTCGCTTGAGAGCTTCATATGTCTCAATCCACTTCTCCATTACATGAGAGTTCAAGATGCAAAATTTGTTGATTTTTTCCCTCAAAGTGTTATCCATCTTTCTCTTAATGCCTTGGCCTTGAGGTTCCTCACCAATGACTCGCCTGTTGGACTCTTGAGACCATAGTCGAGGTATCTCTGGATCTGAGGAACTTAAATATTCAGTGATGTAAACAAGGGACTCTTGTATCAGCCACCCTTCTGATATACTACCCTCTGGGCGAGCCATTTGGCGAACAAATCCCTTTAATGTCTTCATAAACCTCTCCAAAAAGAACATCCATCTTGAATGGACTGTTCCAGCAACTGCAACCTCATCTATAACATGAACTAGCAAATGCATCTGGATTGTTAATAAACTTGTAGGGAAAAACTTCTCTACCATGCAGACTGCCTCTATGGAGTTTAAACGCGCTATCTCCAAAGTGTCTCTCTTTATCTCTTTTGAAGAAATCCAGCGCACCAATGTGCCAATCTTATAGATAGTAGCTCTAATGTCTTCAGTGAGGCAATCTTTTATTGCTATGGGTAGCACAAATTGTAGAAACTTGTGCCAATCATGACTCTTGAGACCACTAAGATCATCATCCTTTGTAAATGCACTTTTCAAGCAATGCATACAACCTGTAGGAGTCCGAAACTCTGAAATTGTCCTCTTGACTTGTTGTTCCTCCATCTTGCTAAAAACCCATGGGGCTCTTGGAAGTAGCACCTTTCCATTGGGTCTAGTGCGAGCCCACAACTCTTGCATGCAACCAATCTCTTCCAAGTCATCCCTTTGGCCTTTAGTATCCTTTTTTCCTGTCATGGTCTTCCATAGAATGTCAGCTACATTCTTGAAAATATGCATCGGGTCAAGCAAATGGTTTATAAGGAGATCACCCCAATAGGGGAGTTGGTAAAAGATAGAGAGCCTCTTCATCCCAGGACATGCCAAGTTGCCACATTCTTCCCATTTGATCTTCCAATCGCTTGCCTTCAATGCACTTGGAGGAGGTCTTCCTAGATTACCATTCCGCAATTCATGATTTTCTGGAAGATACCTAACATGTCCTTGGTAGACATTCTTTCGTAATGCTTTTGAGTATCTTGAATCAAGTCGAGGACCACATACAGGACATGCATTATAACCCGATATAGACAAACCTGAGCATTCTCCATAGCCAGGCCAATCATGCATTGTCCACATGAGAATACCTTGCACAGTTGTAAGTCTTTGGCCACTCTGCTGCTTTGACATGTCCTTCACTTCAATTCCGTTCCACAAGGTGCGTAACTCATCAATAAGTGGTGCCAAATATACATCCATGTTCTTCACCTTGTACTTTCCTGGAACTATTAATGAGAGCAACAGATGACCTTTCTTTATTGCTAACCATGGCGGAAGATTATAATTCACAAGGCAAACAGGCCATGTGCTCCATGAAGAGCTCCTTAAACCAAAAGGGTTTACACCATCCATTGCTAGGCCAAGACGGAGGTTTCGAGGTTCTTCCTTAAAAGCCGGCCATTTCTCTTCAATGTGTCTCCATGCAGGTGAGTCAGCAGGCACACGCATCACTTCATCTCTGGATCGAGTTGTGGCATGCCATGTCATCAAGCTTGCTATTGATTTGCACCTGAACATGCTTTTTATCCTTGGGATGATTGGAAAGTGCCTGAGAACCTTTACCGGGACAGCTTCCCCCTGAACATCTTCTCTATATCTGTTAGAGCCACAATGGGGACATTCTTGCAAATGCTCATATTCATGGCGGAAGAGGCAACAATCATTGCGACAAGCATGAATATTATTGTAATCCATGCCTATGGATTTCAATAACTTCTTCGCATCTGCACGAGATGGAGGCATCTCGTTGCCAGGGGGCAATATCTGATCTTTCAAAAGCCTGCAAGTATGGCAATATCTGATCGTTACTATTAAGATTTTCTCAAATACAAGTTGATAATTTATCATTTCAACAGTAGGTGTAATCTCCAAAAAAAGACCTTACTTGAATAGTTCAGTGACACTTGTATTAGACCATCCAAAAATTGATTGCAAATTTAGCATCGTAAGAGATGCACGTAATACAGATATGTTGGTACCATTGTATAATGGAAGGCGTGCAAGTTTACGCATGGCCTCTTCCTCTGGTTCATAATTTGACCGTTGAGAATGTCGTGGTTGATGATCTTCATGTTCATGCTCCTCGAAGAGAGCTTCTTGTTGCTCGATGAAGGCATCCAACATTTCTTCCATTGGACCTTCTTCCATTTCCTGACCTTCTTCCATTCCCTCGGGTGCTGTTAATTGAGCTCCATCTGTCACTCCCTCCTGCGATATCCTCATCCTTTGTTGGGGACGAGAATTCACAGGCGCAATGTTATCAAGATGCGGCTGCACACTTGCTCGGTTGTACGATTGAAACCGTAAATTTTGCAAGCGCTCCATTGGAAATATGCCAGCGTCATGAACATGCTCGTTGCAAATCCTTCGTTTTCGAAAGATTTGGTACTTACATCGCATGCATGGACACGCTATTCTCTCTTCAAGATTGAGAGGCTCCATCTAGCAGGATAACATGTATATGCAGCTCATTAAACACAAATCATTATGCATTACACAAAGCACTATGTAAACCATAAAACAGGGCTTCTTTTTCCCAGCCCTGTTTGAAAATTAAATAGAATGTGAACAAGGATGGAGAGAGAAGCTATCTCTATTCATAAATAGCTATTTATAAAGGCCTTATGCAATAATCTAAATGCATAGTATAAGTATAAGCTTGCATAATAAGGCTGCAAGACTTATGCATAAGCTCTATGCATAAGCCTTATGCATAAGTCTTACGCATAAGCCATATGCATAAGCTCTATGCATAAGCCATATGCATAAGTCTTATGCACACGCTCTATGCATAAGTCTTATGCATAAGCCATATGCACACGCTCTATGCATAAATCTTATGCATAAGCCATAAGCTCTATGCATAAACCCTAAACCCTCATTCAAGATGCCCTTGCCTTTTCTTTGCTCATAGTCACCATAATTCTTTTCTGTGCGGGACAACTGAAAGTAGTAATTTGGCTCTAAAACGCAAAATATATGTCGGAATTAGGATTTTGACGGCTCTATAGAAAGCTAACAGAAGATAGAACCTACCCCTAAAAGCATTTTGATTCAGTCAAAGTGGAAGTATATTCTGTTTGACTTTGACCAGAAAGTCAACATGACTACTTTGATCGAGATTGTGATATCCGATTAAGGGGTTCTATGGCTCATTTGAAAACTCTCAAGGAGTAGAATAGAGTCGTGTAATCACTCGGACCTAATCCCAAAAACCCTAGGACTGAATTAGGGTTTTGTAAAATCCCAGAAATTCCCAAAATTCGGTCCCAAAGCTCAATCCGGCTACAAATGATTGGTGTTTCTCCCCTTGGTAGTTGTGAATAACTCTTCAAGTGTATCCATGGGGTAAATCTCCAATCAATAAGCTTGTTTGGCTCCCTTGTTGGAAAAATTCCGCCAGAGTCTCCTTTGTAATTGGAACCAAATCTCAAATGAAAATGCAACTTCTCAAATCACAATGCAATACTCTTTGTATCCCACAATGTCATGAAAGATCATATGCACTCTTTGTCCATCAAAGCATTTGCAATATCCACACAATATGACGGAAAAGGGGCCCCATTGCCCAAATGCATCCACAAAGTCGATGGTGAGGATTGTTGAGGACGCGCGTTGAAGCTTGCCGATCTCCCGGCCAAGCTCTTCTCACCCCTTCACCGAGTTTTCCTCCAAGGTGAAGGTTGAGGCCATTTCTTCACACCGGTGTACCTAATCCCCCTTTGTACCGCTTTACCAAGCAATCACGGCACAAAGAGTTCAAGCCATTCTCCCCTTGGCCTCTCCAACCAATGCCAAGGTACCCTCACACATTGCTAGATTCTATAGAAACTTGAAGTGGTAGCAATGGTGAGTGTAGGTACAAAATGATGTGGATAATATCAAATGATAGAACAAGTTTGTTGGCTTACAAGTATTGAGCATGACTCATGCCCTTTTACAATTTAGAACTCATCAATAAAGCATGGACTCATGCCTCAATCTATCATCCAAAAGCTCCAACACAAACCAACAATTCACAATGCCCTCACCATGGCATTTGCATAAGCATTTGTTAACCACAATCAAGACATTTGCAATTGCATTCCAACAATCCCTTTCACATAAGCCTTATGCACACGCTCTATGCAATTACGCTCTATGCATAAGCCTTATGCACACGCTCTATGCATAAGCCATATGCACACGCTCTATGCATAAGCCTTATGCATAAGCTCTATGCATAAGTCATATGCATAAGTCTTATGCATAAGCCATATGCATGTCTTATGCGTACGCTCTATGCATAAGCCATATGCATAAGCTCTATGCATAAGCCATATGCATAAGTCTTATGCATACGCTCTATGCATAAGTCTTATGCATACGCTCTATGCAAGACTTATGCATAAGCTCTATGCTATATGCCTTATGCACTATGCTAACCCTTAATCCCATCACCCATGGTGTAATAAACATGATCTTGTTTTACATGGATAATAGATCTTACCTTGATAACATATATAAACTCTATGAATAAAGAGAATACCTTATGCATAGAAAAACAGAGCATAAGACTTATATGTTATATGTATAAGAGAGTAAAACATTCAAAAAGCTTTCAACAAGAAGGCTACGCAAGCTCTATGTACAATGTCCATGCAAGCTTTCAAGAAACCTATGCATAGAGATTTTATAAGCTTGTAAGAAACCTATGGTTTGCATGTAAGCAACATGCAGTGGTTGTGCATTATGTCGCCATATTCACATATAAACAACATTGAATAAGAGAGCTTGCAAACTCTATGCATAAAGCCTATGCATAGAGCTTATGCATAGAGATTTCACAAGCTCACAAGCTCTATGAATAGAGCTTATGCATAACGCTTGCAAGAAGGCTATGCATAGAGATTGCAAGCTTATTAAAGGTTTTATGTATAGATATTAAATTAATCCTATGTGTAAGCTTACAAGAACCCAAAACTAACCCTAAACCATAAAACAGGGATGCAATAATTCATAGAAAATAGCATAAACAAGAAAAATCGAAAGAGGATCTACCTCTTTTTTGCAAAGCTGAAGGAGAGGATTGGTGAAAGATTGGTGAGGTGAAAGAGCTGCAAAACAAAATATTAAACAAACTAATTAGTAAATTAAACACAAGAAAAAGAACTAATACAAAACCCTAAAATCTCTATGCATGCATTAGGAGATCTATGCATACATAGAGAGCTCTCAACATGCATAGAGAGCCAAAAAAACACAAAACCCTAAACGTCCTAATTCTTAAATTAAAAAGTAAAAGCAATTGCAAGAACATATTAGGAGAAGGAGAAGAGGAGAAAAGAAGAAAGAAGGAGAAAAGAGGAGAGAGGAAAAAAGAGGAGAGGGAGAGAAAGAGAAGAGGGAGAGAAAGAGACCTTCTTGACCTGTAACGCGCCTTCTCTGCGAAAAAACCAAAAAATAGGCTCTCGGCTGTGAAAAACTTACGAGCGCCGGTATATGCTACGGAATATGCGTCGGAATATACGTCGGTATATGCTACGGAATGTGCGTCGGTATATACGTCGGAATGTGCGTCGGTATAGGCGTCGGTATACGCGACGGGACACGAAAATTTGAAAAAATCTCGCCCTACTTGTCTCCTCCAACATTACGACGGACATACCGACGTTCGACATTTGCGTCGGTATTTTAGCGTCGGTATGCCCTCAAGCTCTTGTAGTGCAAAATTCTCACTTCATGTGTGGCTTCTACTTCTTGCAACCATTGAAAGCGAAGTAAATCTATTCATGGCTTGTGTTGGAAAGAGTGTCAATAGACTCCACAAAATTGGAATCATTGCCACACCTAAAGATTCACAAGAAGAAATCTTGTCTCAAATGAAGAGGATAACATGCACCGTCCAAACACCTTCTCATGAGCCAGAGGCATTCAAGGCTTCCTCCTTTCAGCCATGTACTCAGGTACGTGGCACAAGAAAGGCACTACAAGAGCTTGAGGGCATACCGACGCTAAAATACCGACGCAAATGTCGAACGTCGGTATGTCCGTCGTAATGTTGGAGGAGACAAGTAGGGCGGGGTTTTTTCAAATTTTCGTGTCCCGTCGCGTATACCGACGCCTATACCGACGCACATTCTGACGTATATATCGACGCACATTCCGTAGCATATACCGACGTATATTCCGACGCATATTCCGTAGCATATACCGGCGCTCGTAAGTTTTTCACAGCCGAGAGCCTATTTTCTGGTTTTTTCGCAGAGAAGGCGCGTTACAGGTCAAGAAGGTCTCTTTCTCTCCCTCTTCTCTTTCTCTCCCTCTCCTCTTTTTTCCTCTCTCCTCTTTTCTCCTTCTTTCTTCTTTTCTCCTCTTCTCCTTCTCCTAATATGTTCTTGCAATTGCTTTTACTTTTTAATTTAAGAATTAGGACGTTTAGGGTTTTGTGTTTTTTTGGCTCTCTATGCATGTTGAGAGCTCTCTATGTATGCATAGATCTCCTAATGCATGCATAGAGATTTTAGGGTTTTATATTAGTTCTTTTTCTTGTGTTTAATTTACTAATTAGTTTGTTTAATATTTTGTTTTGCAGCTCTTTCACCTCACCAATCTTTCACCAATCCTCTCCTTCAGCTTTGCAAAAAAGAGGTAGATCCTCTTTCGATTTTTCTTGTTTATGCTATTTTCTATGAATTATTGCATCCCTGTTTTATGGTTTAGGGTTAGTTTTGGGTTCTTGTAAGCTTTACATAGGATTAATTTAATATCTATGCATAAAACCTTTAATAAGCTTGCAATCTCTATGCATAGCCTTCTTGCAAGCGTTATGCATAAGCTCTATTCATAGAGCTTGTGAGCTTGTGAAATCTCTATGCATAAGCTCTATGCATAGGCTTTATGCATAGAGTTTGCAAGCTTATAAAATCTCTATGCATAGGTTTCTTACAAGCTTATAAAATCTCTATGCATAGGTTTCTTGAAAGCTTGCATGGACATTGTACATAGAGCTTGCGTAGCCTTCTTGTTGAAAGCTTTTTGAATGTTTTTACTCTCTTATACATATAACATATAAGTCTTATGCTCTGTTTTTCTATGCATAAGGTATTCTCTTTATTCATAGAGTTTATATATGTTATCAAGGTAAGATCTATTATCCATGTAAAACAAGATCATGTTTATTACACCATGGGTGATGGGATTAAGGGTTAGCATAGTGCATAAGGCATATAGCATAGAGCTTATGCATAAGTCTTGCATAGAGCGTATGCATAAGACTTATGCATATGGCTTATGCATAGAGCTTATGCATATGGCTTATGCATAGAGCGTACGCATAAGACTTATGCATATGGCTTATGCATAAGACTTATGCATATGGCTTATGCATAGAGCTTATGCATAAGGCTTATGCATAGAGCGTGTGCATATGGCTTATGCATAGAGCGTGTGCATAAGGCTTATGCATAGAGCGTAATTGCATAGAGCGTGTGTATAAGGCTTATGTGAAAGGGATTGTTGGAATGCAATTGCAAATGCCTTGATTGTGGTTAACAAATGCTTTTGCAAATGCCATGGTGAGGGCATTGTGAATTGTCGGTTTGTGTTGGAGCTTTTGGATGATGGATTGAGGCATGAGTCCATGCTTTATTGATGAGTTCTAAATTGTAAAAGGGCATGAGTCATGCTCAATACTTGTAAGCCAACAAACTTGTTCTATCATTTGATATTATCCACATCATTTTGTACCTACACTCACCATTGCTACCACTTCAAGTTTCTATAGAATCTAGCAATGTGTGAGGGTACCTTGGCATTGGTTGGAGAGGCCAAGGAGAGAATGGCTTGAACTCTTTGTGCCGTGATTGCTTGGTAAAATGGTACAAAGGGGGATTAGGTACACCGGTGTGAAGAAATGGCCTCAACCTTCACCTTGGAGGAAAACTCGGTGAAGGGGTGAGAAGAGCTTGGCCGGGAGATCGGCAAGCTTCAACGCGCGTCCTCAACAATCCTCACCATCGACTTTGTGGATGCATTTGGGCAATGGGGCCCCTTTTCCGTCATATTGTGTGGATATTGCAAATGCTTTGATGGACAAAGAGTGCATATGATCTTTCATGACATTGTGGGATACAAAGAGTATTGCATTGTGATTTGAGAAGTTGCATTTTCATTTGAGATTTGGTTCCAATTACAAAGGAGACTCTGGCGGAATTTTTCCAACAAGGGAGCCAAACAAGCTTACTGATTGGAGATTTACCCCATGGATACACTTGAAGAGTTATTCACAACTACCAAGGGGAGAAACACCAATCATTTGTAGCCGGATTGAGCTTTGGGACCGAATTTTGGGAATTTCTGGGATTTTACAAAACCCTAATTCAGTCCTAGGATTTTTGGGATTAGGTCCGAGTGATTACACGACTCTATTCTACTCCTTGAGAGTTTTCAAATGAGCCATAGAACCCCTTAATCGGATATCACAATCTCGGTCAAAGTAGTCATGTTGACTTTCTGGTCAAAGTCAAACAGAATATACTTCCACTTTGACTGAATCAAAATGCTTTTAGGGGTAGGTTCTATCTTCCGTTAGCTTTCTATAAAGCCGTCAAAATCCTAATTCTGACATATATTTTGCGTTTTAGAGCCAAATTACTACTTTCAGCTGTCCCGCACAGAAAAGAATTATGGTGACTATGAGCAAAGAAAAGGTAAGGGCATCTTGAATGAGGGTTTAGGGTTTATGCATAGAGCTTATGGCTTATGCATAAGATTTATGCATAGAGCATGTGCATATGGCTTATGCATAAGACTTATGCATAGAGCGTGTGCATAAGACTTATGCATATGGCTTATGCATAGAGCTTATGCCTATGGCTTATGCATAAGACTTATGCATAAGGCTTATGCATAGAGCTTATGCATAAGTCTTGCAGCCTTATTATGCAAGCTTATACTTATACTATGCATTTAGATTATTGCATAAGACCTTTATAAATAGCTATTTATGAATAGAGATAGCTTCTCTCTCCATCCTTGTTCAAATTCTATTTAATTTTCAAACAGGGCTGGGAAAAAGTTGTTTATCATTGTTAATGTTGTTTATCATTGTTAATGTTTGTCTTATGGTTCTTTCATTCATTGTTTACCATATAATTTTCATTTCGCACAAGTTTGTCATATGGTTTTTTGTCCAACAGGCCATGGGTGACTCACCGCCCTACGACTACAGTCCAGATTTCTCATTTAATCCTACACCACAGGGCATGAGTCCCCAGCAGTTATACGGTTTTCTTTCATCCATGACTCCAGAGCAGAGAGCCATGGCTCAGAGTTATTGGGGTTCTGGAGCAGGGACATCTGCCTCACCATCTGGCTTCCCGACGCCAGTTCCCACACCCGTGGGTACAACAGCAGCTCCCACACCTCATACCACACAGCCTTCCACTCCTCTTACAGCTCGATCTACCACCTCTTCACATAGACGGCGCTCACGTAGTAGGTCTTCAGGGGGAGGTTGTTGTGGTGGTAGTGCCACAGATGCTGTGACACCACCACCATGTGAGCGTCGTCCTTCGCTCTCATCTGTTGATAGCACACCCATAGGGTCACCTTCCACTCCCTGGGGTGCACATGACCATGACAACAGCAAGATTTACACAATTAGGGATGGGGCACCAATAATGGATAGTGCAGGGAAGGCAATGAAGACACGCATTCGACAATTGTGCACTATACAGTTTCATGACTCTGTCATGACTAAATGGGATCAGTAAGACAAGGGGAAGAAAAATTATATAAACACAAAGATAAAGCAAGAGTTCCAGCCATCTGACCCTATGAATATCGTCTCTAATGAGTGGATACAGTATACAGCTCGCATTTTGATGGAGCATCGTAGGTCAGAGGCGAGGGACACATTTAGAGAGGGGAAGGAGAAACCTGTTTGGCTAGATGACAGGGAGTGGGCAGCCATTGCTCAGGAGCTCACCGAGACACCAGACACGTCTCAACAACAAAGAGAGGCGGCAAGGGCAAGACTCCAAACAGTAGGGGCTTCTCATCTCGGGAGTGGTGGTTACGAAACCATGCGCCATGAATTCGTAAGTGTTTGTAGCAATTTTATTTATTTAAATGTATGTATGTGGGCTAAATGTTGATTTCTAAAAGTTATAATTGTTAATCGTGTGTGCAGGAGTTGGCCATGAATCGCCCACCAAGTAGGCGAGAGGAGAAGTACGCTCACAAACATGGCCTTGTGGCCTTGTTTGAGATGCTTGAAGAAGAAGGAGAGACCGTCAATTGGGAGGCATTACCATGATGTAAGATGACCTTCAAACTAATGAAATATGATCAAAACATTCTTGAGTATTAATGTTTAATTTAATTTCTTGTTTATCGATCAGGAAAATATGCAAACGAGCACGGTTGTTTTTGTGCTCTATTTTAGACAGAATGGTGCTGTCTGTTTGCTGTTGTTGATCCTGCTCATTGCAGGCAGCTAGGCAACAGCCAGGCAGCACTATTCTGCCCAAAAAAATTTCTGCTACAGCGTCGGTATATACCCCGGTACTGACGTCGGTATATACAGTGGTATTTTTCTCGGTATTAAAGTCGGTATACACCCCGGTATTGACCCCGGTATATAACACGGTATATGCACCGGTATAGACGCCGGTTTATGCGTCGGTATTACCCCCGGTGAGCGTCGGTATATTAACCGGTATAGGCGCCGGTATTACTACCCGACGCTTATACCGACGCTACTGTTCCGGCGCTTATACCGATGACGAGGCTTTTTTAGACCCCGTTAAATGGCGCCGATATAAGCCCCGGTATTAGGCTAACATGTAGTAGTGTTGGTGACTCACAAATGGATCTAATATTCTTTGCTTGGAGTAACAGATTACCCATCGAGTCACTCCTGGAATCATATGGAATGAGGCAAACTTGGTCAGTAGAGATGGAGATAGAGAGGGGGTATGTGGTATTTGAAGCATGTGATAAGGTTAGCCCCAATGTCCAATCGAAAAGAGAAGTCGAGGAGTAAGGGCTAAGCTCTGCTTGAAAGATGTGGCACGAGAGGGTAAGTCCATGTGAATTGAGGCCTTCAATTTGTGAAGCAAGTTGAAAAGAGGGATTTGTACAAATCTCAAGGTAAGTATCTCGATCATGAGTCAACAAGAGAGATGGCACTTTGAAGGGGGGTACCCATGACATACCAGATGTGGCACGAGAGGGTAAGTCCATGTGAATTGAGGCCTTCAATTTGTGAAGCAAGTTGAAAAGAGGGATTTGTACAAATCTCAAGGTAAGTATCTCGATCATGAGTCAACAAGAGAGATGGCACTTTGAAGGGGGGCACCCATGACATACCTGCTTTTTCTCCCAAGAAGTGAAAGGGGAGAGCAATGAATTATTGAAATATTAGAAGTGAGGAATGCAAGATAAAAAAAAACACACACACACAAGCATATACCACTAAGGAAACATGCTTGTATACCTAACATCCGCACCTTGCTTGGAAAGGAAAAGAAAGGATGAAGCCTTAGACATGATCACGTTGGAAAGAAGGAAACAAACATGCCTGGTGTGGGCTTCAACAATAGCTGTTGGTTGTCTGTGGTGTCTAGTAATGCCTTCGCCAATTCCAGAATCTGCTCGCCCAACGCCTCCCTCCACCCCCAACAGCCCCAAAATCGACAACACCCTGTCTTCATCGTGCCCCTCTGAGCATTGCCTCTCCCCTATCTCGCCCAGCTGCAATATGCACCCGCAACATGGCCAGGTCCCCGTGAGCTTTCCTCACGAGGAAACCCAGACGCAAAAGCGTCTCTTCCTCCTCTTGTCCCATCAGTGCTCTTCCCCCAGCTCGCTCATTAGATCGAGGTAGGCCGCCCTTTCGACTAGGCACATAGCAGGCCCGCTCACCTGCCTAGAATTGGCCACTCTTCAGCCACATTTTTCACACATAAACACTGCCTTGACAAGGCTACCTTCATCCATCGGAACCTCCTGGAGAAGGCTATCCGAGCTCGGGTCGAAGCTCCCACCATCATCTTCTTGAATGCAGCCCCGCCCCTCATTCCCAGATCTGTTTTTCCCGATTACATGGCTCGCGACTTCAGCGAACAGCAAAACGTCATCTCATGCCCCATCACAGAGTAGACTTTGAAGCACATTCCAGGATTTACCAGCAGTTGCCTTTCATCGTAGGACAGCTCCACGAGAAAAAATCAGGTTCTTGGGGAGCAAAAGCTCCTGGAATGTCCACACTCTGGAGAACCATCGCGGCAAACAGGCCTGTGCGTCATCTTTCCTACCCCAGAGGCTAAAGCCTTCGTGTGTCCACACATAGCAACCCGAGCTGAGCGAATAGTAAGCTCCCATACGCTGTATTTCCCTGCTTTTCTCTTCCAAATCTTCCTGGTTGATGCACACAGCATCAAACCACACAGTCTTGACCCCATCTGCTCTCAGGACTTTTGCGAAATCCACCCAGGAATCGTATGCCTTGTGGTTACTGAAATCGCGACTGCCGAAAAGCTCATTGTAGGTACCCACATTTTTCGCTCCACAACATGACCTGCGAGCCCGTAGCAGGTCGCCGATTTCTGACGACCAATCCCTAAGATCTTGGCTCCAAGTATGAGAAATAACATGAAAATCCCATCCTCTGGGCTCCGTGAAGCAGATTGCTCCCCGCTTGGCTAAAGTGGCTGCTAGGTCGATTAGGCAAGTTACCAGGGAACACATCCGATCTAATTCACTAATTCTTGGCCTACCTGTGTCGCGCTTTTTTATTGTTTGGTTTTTTTTTCATGCACATTTTCTTCTTCATTCTGCATGAGCGCGTCTTTTTGAACGCTATTGCTGCTGGCATGGCGTGCTTCCGCATGCTTCTGGAGGTCGTTCGTAGTCGTTTGGTCACGTGTCGCGCTTCCTTCGTGTTTGGATTTTTTTACATGCACGCTTTCTTCTTCATTCAGCATGAGCGCATCTTCTGGAACGCTATTGTTGCGGGCATGGGAGTGCTTGCTTTTGGAGGTCGTTTGCATCTTCTCCACGTCGTTGCTGATGCCAGCCAGGTTCTGGGCGTTGTTTGTGGCATCCTTTGGTCGTCCCTGCTTTTGGTAGCTTGTGGTGCTTCTCCCTATTTAATTAACAGTGTGGTCGTCTTTTGGTTGTATCTACCTCTTCTCTTATTACTGTTTGCTATCACAGTTGCTCCAGTCGTCTACTGTGAAATGGTTCCTTCTTTCTCGTCATTCTGATGGAGTTGCTCCATGCATGCATAATCCGCCACCACGACCAACAGAAACTTCCGATTGCCCCATGTATGGCATGTACTCTGTCCAGAGAGGTCGCTGTGGCGCCCCGCATTACGACTCCATCGGATGGCCCTTCCACAGTGCATAATCTCCGTGCAGTCAAGGAAACAGCAAGGACCTCCGGTGTGTAAATTTTTCAAAAAAAACTTTGTTTCCAAATATTGCTTCATCAACGTAATTTCTGCTTTGTTAATGAGCCTTGTTTCTGTTGTGCATGCAGGAAAATGAATAAATGTCCATTTCTTTCGTTATGAAAAAAAGCTTGGAGCAGTGTTCGAAAAAAACCCGGGTATAGTGTAATTTGCACTTGCAGATTTTTAAAATTACTTTCAAATTTGAAACTTAAGGGTACAAAAACCTGCAGATTTTGAGGGGTTGTAGAACAAAAACCTTCAAAATTTGAAAACTTTCTTTATAAATAATTTCACAATTTTTAGATGAAGGTTTTGTACTTTTTGGGAAAATAGTTTTTTTAGAACACTGGCTTGGAGCATGTGCATGCAGTAGTTCGCATCTGTGAATTAATAATACTTGTTGATTTCCTGTAAAAACCATCTGCAGTCTGCATTCCTGAATAAATGTTGCGTTGATTTTATTTTCTATGTATGGTCCAATTAATAAGGCTATAAGGCCTGCCATAAAAACATTCTGCAGTCTGCATTCGTGAATAAATGTGGCATTACTTTTATTTTTTGTGCCGGCCTCAGTGAGGAGGAAGATAGTTGCTTCCTCTAGTTTTTTCAAAAATTCCCTCTCACTATGTGAAATCAAGAGTGCTCCACTTGTAATTAAATTGTTTCACATTATGTAAATACACCGTAGCTTTGTTTCCTCTCTTGCCTCTTGTATTCTGATCCAATATGGCAACAAAATAAGGTTCCCAAACGTTTTTTTCTCTTCCAATAATATTCTTCAATTATATGCTCAATTCTATTTTTTAAACATACGAAATGAAACTTCCACTTGCTCTCTCAACGCAATACCTTAGAAAAACTGGCGTTACTAACCTTCTCTGCCAATAAGCACCAACACGCAATATCTTAGAAAAACTAACGTTACTAACCTTAGTAACCTTAGAGAAACTCAAATTACTAACCTTGTCTACCAGCCAGGTGTTAACTGCAGAGCCCCTGTGTGGGCGACCAGCCACTGGAAAATCGAGATCCTACGTGCCTGTCGACTAGCCCAGAGCCTGGTTCAAAAATCCTCCAGGAACTCCTGTGAGAGTCCCTGTAGCCGCCAATGCTCCGATGCAGCTGGAGAGACGATCCTCCTCGCCGTCAAAATATCTCCCCCCAACCGAACAGTGTACTGGAAAAAGGTGATCTCTGTGGCCTCGGGGGATGCATAAGGATCATGCCACTCATACTCGCCAGGGTCCCACTAGAGCCGGGCCAAGGGGCGCTCTGCATATGCCCATATGCGCCAATCAGAGTCCACATCTGCAGGGTCTGGATCAATACGCCACTTCCGGGAAGCGGCGGCCACTACCCGTATCCTCTGAAAGATGCACTCTGCAACCAAAGGTGACTCCGCCTCCACTCTCTGAAGTCAGACCTTCCTGGATCTCATAGTAGAGGCATCTACCATCCTCAGTGCAAGCTCTAACAGCAATCAGGATCTCCAACTGTGTAAAGGCTCCCATCCACCGTGGGGCCACTGGCTCGAGAGGCGTGAACCACTCATCTGTGAGTGCCTCCTGAATGTCATCCCTTATAATCAGCCCCCCTCTGAAGTGACTCAGCCTCTCCACCTGGATCTCCTCTGGGAGACTGCAGAAGGCCTGCCAGTCTCCAAAACTACGTGCTGGGCCTCCCGCCAATAGTCCCCAGGCTAGACTCTCTCTCTCTCTCTCTCTCTCTCTCTCTCTCTCTCTCTCTCTCTCTCTCTCTCTCTCTTTGAACCCACCTGGGTTCAAGTCTCTCTCTCTCTTTCAAGTCTCTCTCTGTCTTTGAACCCCCTTGGGTTCAAGTCTCTCTCTCTCTTTGAACCCCCTTGGGTTCAAAGTCTCTCTCTCTCTTTGAACCCACCTGGGTTCAAGTCTCTCCGTCGATTGGGTGTATAACCTTCTAATTTGACGTAAAGCGACTCCGTCTCCATGGGTGTATGTGTATAAAGAGGACAATTCTCACTACCTTTCTATCACCCAAGTGTGGTAGAAATGGCTAGTGGAATTGCCCTTGGGATGACATGAACCCACCTGGGTTCAAGTCTCTCCGTCGATTGGGTGTATAACCCTCTAAGTTGACGTAAAGTGACTCTCTCTCTCTCTCTCTCTCTCTCTCTCTCTCTCTCTCTCTCTCTCTCTCTAAGTCCAGATCACATGCAAATGGAGGTCAAATCACATAGACAAATGGCGGGTAAAGGCGAGTATAGGATAGATGCACTTGAGATGAGAGTCGTAGGAGAGTGATGCCATTGTGTGAAAGGGTCACGTGTCACATGACAACACTATTCCGCCAAGACCACTGTATGAAAGGTATTGCAAGCAAGAGTATGGTTGTAAAATGATAGAATTTGTAAAATGTTGTGACAAATGCCAATGCACACCATCCGTCAACATAAAGATTGTATACTACTAACCCCATTATGGTCATGCAATCTTTTTGGGAAATGGCCCCTAAATGGTTAGTACATTTTTTTGGCCCTATCAAATGGGCAACGAAAGAAACTAAGGCACACTACATCTCATTGTAGCTATGGACTATTCTACAAAGTGTGTAGAAGCCAAAGCCATGTGTGAGGTTGATGCTTACTCTGCTATTACAAGGTTCCCATATGAAAATGTGATCACACATTCCACTCCAATGTAAGCTTCTAAACCTGCAAAGCTTATTTGTACCCAATTCCTTCATGAAAATGTCAGCCACCTAATCCTCTATGCTGACATATACTAGTTCCACATCACCTAGAACATTCCCCTTGAACAAAATGATAGTGTACCTTAATGTGCTTCAATCCTAGCATGATAAACCGGGTTACTGGCCAACCATATACTACTCATGTTGTCACAATAAATTACAACGGCTATGTCCTAGGGCTCACCCATATCACCAAGTAGCTTCTGAAACCAAGCTACCATCTAGATTTGGTCCCTTGAATCTAGATGGTAGGTTAATATACCTTTCTTCTTGAACTGGATTTAGTCCCTCGAATCTAGATGCCAGTATGATTGTGGTGTGGTGGAGAGGATTGGTGTTGTGTAGAAAGCTCTACTTTGGAGCATTTTATGATGTTCCACTTCTTGTACATGCTGGCACCTACTAAATTTAATGCTAGCTATCAAAGAAGGAGAATCGTTGAACCTTGAGAAGTCAAAGAACAGAGATTGCTCATCATCCTTGTGTTGTTGGTACACATGTTGAGAGGATTTTGGTGGCAGCGTCATCACTATTAGATTAGTGATAGTGGGTTGATGTTATGGGATGAACGAATTGTCGAGGATCTGCTAATGGATTGGGTCTTTGAGAAAAAGAAACAATGATGGTGGTAGACTAGTTTTCTTTATGATGACTTTAGGACCTTGAAGGTTCCTTGGAGATCCTTGTACATTACGGATGATTATACTTACATTTTTGAGTTGCGATCGATGAAGATGTAGTAACGGATTCCGAAGCCACTTCTGCCTAATTTATTGTGATAGATGATAATAATTACCATTGTAAGAATTAGAAGTAGTGAATGGGCATGCTTGTGCAAAAAGAATGACTTTTCAATGTGCAAATGAGCATGTGAAAACAAGAAAGCGTATGCATGTGTGTGTAAGACAAGCATGTGCATAATTGGATGTGCATTTGTGTGCACGATGTTGTGAGAAATTGTGTACCATATGAGTACATTTTGTACAAGCATGGAAGAGGTGTTATGTGATAAAGTGCATGCCTAAACTAGATTAAAGGTTGACAAAATGAGGCATGGCACTCTTCAGAGCATAGAGATTGATGGGAGTGTGAAGATAGGGGTGCTGTGAAGATAGGGGGTGCTATGAAGATGGACAAGAAGGTCAGGTCACCATGGGGATAGAATTTACAATAGAATGTGGCCAATCGCAAAGATAAACTTAATAGTATGTGGAAAAGGGTGATGATGTCACACATCCTATTGCACATGTTTGTAAGGTGCTATTATCTATACAAGACGGAAAAATGAAGTACTTGGTAGATATACTTCATGTTCCAAACATTACGAAAAACCTCGTTTCTGTTAGATAAATGCTCGGGGAGTTCACCACATGTAAGCTTAGTATATCACGTGCACTCAAGGCCTATATCTAAAACTCCTTATCTATAGATTTTGCTTATTTAAAATTAACCCTTTTTCAATATAAATCTATAACTTTTTTTTTTCAAAATCCTATTAATGGCGCCCTTTTGTAAATAAATTTCTCTCGAAAAGTTAAATAAAAAATGTCCTTCTATTGAACTCAGGTGATAGGTTATATACTTTATAAGTGAATCCCCCGAGGACAAATGGTTGAGGAGGGTCCGCAAGTGAGATTTACTCTTCAAGGATGTTTTGTTGAAGACTTCAAAAATCAATGTCGCTTGGTTGCAACGGATAAAAGAAATGATAGCATATTTACCTTGGATGTCAGCATGCTTGAAGTGAAGGCAGTCATGTTTATGCATAGGACATGTGTCATTGCAGATATTGATATATGGCATAAGTGCATTGGTCATGTGAAGCACTAGGTTAGTAGAATGTCTATGAATTTGTTGATAAAGTGAGACCTGCAACAATAACATATGAGTTATCATGTGCATTTAAAATGTGTGATCACTAGTTCTAATGTGCATTTAAAATGTGCGTCACATTTTAATATGGGAACTTGGGTTAGTAGCATCTGATCTTTATGTTGGACGATGGTGTGCACTGGAATTTGTCACAACATTTTACAAATTCTATGATTTCATTGAATAGGTTAGGCACCATATTATTGCTTGCAATACCTTTCATGCAATGGTCTTGGCGGAATAGTGTTGTCATGTGACACAAAGAGAAACAGAAAACCTTAGGAGAGGAAGAAAGATTTGACCTCCATCTGCCTGTGATCTGCCCATGCAAAGGGGAGAGTTTACCTAGTTGTCTGCATGCCTAGGCAAACGAGGGAACTGTGGGAAAAATCCAGAAATTTTGATTTTTTTCATCTGAATTAAAAATACCTAAAGTTAAAACCTTGCTATTTCGCGAGGGCACCTTAATAAATTGAGAGAGAGCCGATTTCTTTGCAAAGATGAGGCGTGTTCCACCTTGTTGTTAGAGTTGAGGAAACTTGTGAACATTCCCCTTCGCCACTCAAAACTTACCATGCGTCGAAGTGAGAAACTTGGTCGTTTATCCGCAGTACATGCTCGTGTAAGCACTAGCTTCGTGCAGATGTAGGCCAAGAATGTCTTCCCCTCATCACTCAGCTGGTAACTTGCCTGTTCGACTAATCGACCACTTTAGCGAAGCGGGGAGACATCTGCTTCACGGAGCCCAGGGGATGGGATTTTCATGGAGCCCAGATCTTAGGGATTGGTCGTCAGAAATCGGCGACCTGCTACGGGCTCGCAGGTCATGTTGTGGAGCGGGTACCTACAATGAGCTTTTCGGCAGTCGCGATTTCAGTAACCATAAGGCATACGATTCCTGGGTGGATTTTGTAAAAGTCGTGAGACCAGATGGGGTTAAGGCTGTGTGCTGTGTGCTGTGTGCATCAACCATGAATATTTGGAAGAGAAAAGTAGCGGCGCATGGGAGCTTACTATTCACTCAGCTCGGGTTGCTATGTGTGGATACACGGCGTGAGCCAAGGTTTTGCCCGGGGCTGCAGCCAAGAAGATTATGGGGGGAGCTCGGATAGCCTAAGGTAGCCTTGTAAAGGCAGTGTTGTTTAAATGTCCAATTCTAGGCAGGTGAGCTGGCCCTGCTATGTGCTTGGCCTACCTTGATGTAATGAGCAGAGCAGGGGGGAAGCGATCTGATGGGAAAAGAGGAGGGACAGGCCGTCTGCATTGCCTTGTGAAGAAAGCTCACGGGGACCTGGATTTCCTTGTGGGCGGGGGCCCAATACAGGGGCGGTGACTCAAGAAGTGGTTCGATATTTTATGAACCACAGATATCACATGCTTCAAATACCACATACCCCCTCCCCTCTCTATTTCTACTAAATAAAGTTTGCCTCATTCCATATGATTCTAGGAGTGACTTGGTGGGTTAGATCCATTTGTGAGTCACCAAAATTCTCACTTCATGTGTGGCTTCTACTTTTTGCAACCATTGAAAGCGAAGTAAATCTATTCATGGCTTGTGTCGGAGAAAGTGTCTATCATTGCCACACCTAAAGATTCACAAGAAGAATTCACCATTGGTGGATTCTGAAAGTATCTACCCAAATGCGTTCTCATGAGCAAGAGGCATTCATGGCTTGCTCCTTTCATCCATGTATTTAGGCACATGGCACAAGAAAGGGCTTTCTTTATGAAGAACTCATTTTTTATATAATAAAGTATACTAGTCCAAGTAAGCTTTATTCCATTTCAAACCTTCATGTTTAGATATCTATTCATAATGTTACTCATGTGCCTTAAAGTAAATTACAAGTGCAAATTCAAGGCTATTTAAGAACCTACATAAGGTTTTCTAGTAGCATGAAATCATTTTTTTTCTTTTGATAAGCTATATACTTTTTAAAATTTCATGTTATTGCATTGATTCATATACTTTTTTCTTTTGATAAGCTATATACTTTTTAAAATTTCATGTTATTACATTGATTCATATTTGACGTCATGGCATTTTGATATTTTTGTAGGCCTTGCATGAAGACTTGTTGATATGCAATAGCATAAATGCTATTAATGTTGAAATCATGGTGGATCATAAGAAATTAGAGCCATGATTAAAGCATAATAAAAAGATTAGTGAAAACAAATTAACACTTGGGCATAATGTGGAGAGCAAATGATGATAATCACACACACTTCTTCATTGATATGATGCCTCTTAAATAGGCTAAAGGTACATGGATTAGCTTAGAGCTAATAGTGATTAGGTACTAATCTCCTCCATAATAATCTCCTTCATTAACTCCAAGAATATCTCCACCTCTTGCCTCCAAGAATATCTCACAGCAAGTGGATGTAGGCGTGCCTTTTATGGTTGATTTGTGAGCCTAATACAATTGTGGGCCAATAAATTTTGAGTTTGAACTCTACCAAAAGGATGTTTATGTGTGCATGTGATGGAGCATATCCAACATTCCCTCCTTGATCCATACATGGAACATGAAAACATAATGCAATAGCATAGCTCCTATGAGCATAAATCTACATGGAATAAAAATGCATGAGTCCTAGGTATTTTCTAATCATAGTGCATCCCTCCAAAGCCCCATCATCACTCCATGAAACATAGTGCCTCATGTGCACTATCATGAGTTGGGCATGGAGACCCAACACTCCCATCAATCTCCCCTTTGAGGGCTACACATGGCCAAGTGAGAGACTATGTGGGCCTATACATATCACACATAACCTACATCATCGGTGGTTAGAGGTGATTTTACATTTGGGCAATGGAGAGCATTACATGGCTTAGAACCAATATGCATGAAAATTGGCCTCCTCATCATAAGAGGCTAAAACATTATCTTCATCATGATTTGAAGTGATGGTGTAAGTAGAAGTGCTTGGTATACATAACATGAGACATGACACATACATAATCATAGCTCTAGATGCCCCATTCATCATCATATCATTCGGAGGCATGAACCATGGCATAAGAATCATCATAGACATCATCTTTTTCATCTTCATCTTTGTTTCCATCCTTTTTTGCATCTCCATACGCATGTGAAAGAATGCCATTTGAATTGTGCACTTCTCCATGTGAATGCACCCTTTGTAGGGCATAAAATGTCTTAGTAACCCTTTAAAAGTTTTGAACCTTGAGCAAAATAAAAATTTCAACTTCTAGAAAAGCAAATCGACTGGCTTGGAGCACACCAATCAGAGCGTAGAGGTGATTGCACCAGTGAACGCAGCAAGGTGGAGAGGAAGCAGTGGCTTTCTTGCAAGGTGGAGAGAAAGCAGTGGCTTTCTTGCACGGTGGAGAGGGTGCCAACTAGAATATGCTAGGTGAAGCACTGCTATGCCAATGACAATGGTAGCATTGATAGACTGCAGAGCTTGGGCGTGTAACATAGGTCAATTCAATTTGCATCCCTGACGGCTAGTGAATGTGATGGCATTGCAAATAATGCTAACATGGCCTGGTAGGGGACAACTCTACAAATCGAGGGTTTCTTCTTGTGAAATACTAAAGGTCTCTTCTTTGCTACTCACTAATTTGGAGTTGCTCATTGCCACTTGAAAAATTGTGAGCTCCACTTCCGCCTTACCGCCTACAGCTTTGGCTGCCACCAACAATGAATAGCACAAGACAGGAAGGGCTGAGGTGTCGATGGTGGACACGTTGATGACTACTTTGTTGCAGTAGATGATGTTGATGTTTGCCGTCTCCTTCTTGTTATGCCTGCAGATCTGATACCATGTTGAAATCATGGTGGATCATAAGAAATTAGACCCATGATTAAAGCATAATAAAGAGATTAGTGAAAATAGATTAACACTAATCACGTGGGCATAATGTGGAGAGCAAAATTAGACCCATGATTAAAGTATAATAAAGAGATTAGTGAAAATAGATTAACACTAATCACGTGGGCATAATGTGGAGAGCAAAATGATGATAATCACACACAAGGTACTAATCTCCTCCATAATAATCTCCTTCATTAACTCCAAGAATATCTCCACCTCTTGCCTCCAAGAATATCTCACAGCAGGTGGATGTAGGCATGCTCATCATCCTTGTGTTGTTGGTTGCCATGTTGAGAGGATTTTGGTAGTAGTGGTATCGTTGTTAGATTGGCGATAGTGGGTTGATGTTATGGGATTGGCGAGAGTTGTCAAGAATGTTGAAATGGCTGATGCTAGAGTGCCAAGTCACCTAGTCAAATTATTCCACATGAGCTATTGAAGCTTTGTTGTACCTCCATAATATGAAGAGGTTATTTTGAATGAATGAAAACAAGCAAGCTCTCAAGCCTCTTTATGAGTACAAGTCTTAATCTTGTAACCTAATTATGCTTGAGTCTAACGCTTAATTAGTTAAATAAATAAATAAAATAGAGGAGGCGACTAGCACTGTGCGCTTTTGTTGCACAGGTCGTAGCTGGGGACGTGCCGAACACCGTATGCGAGCCACGAATGGCTGCAAGCATACAACCAGGGAAGCAAGCTCAAATAGAATGCAAAAGGTGTGTCACTCATCGCTCAACCGCCGCCTTGAAGGATTCCCGCGTCGCAGTGAAAGAAGGAGCCGCCGTCGCCGCTCTACCGCCTCTCCGCCGCCGCCGTGCCGCTACACAGTGCTCGATCGCTCTCTCTCTCTCTCTCTCTCTCTCTCTCACGCAGGAGAAGGAAACCAAGGAGATAAGGCAAGAGCACTCTTGTATTCACAACACATGAGAATGAGGATTTTAGGGTTACATTTGACTCTTATAGGTGACTTGGCCGTTCACACTTGGGCGCCCATACATGGCCGTGATAAAAAACAAAAGCAGGAGGGAGCACACACCAGAGAAGCAAACCCTAATCCATATCCATCAATCATAAAGAAGGAGAGAAGCCATAGTCATCATCTCTCTCACACACACAAAAAGAGAACACAACATAGTGTTATGTCCACACTACAAAGTAAACCTAATGTAATGTCCACACCACACATGACCAGCTGGACGCGGTCATAAACACACCACACGATATCCATCTACCATACTGTCACTCTGTCAGCACCCATGTGCTATCCTCCAGCTGTATACGAGCTTGACATTTCAACACTATCCCTCAAGCTCGACATGTCCATCTCTAGGACTCCCAATCTAGTACGGAAATACTCGAATTTATCCTTACCAAGTGCTTTGGTAAAGATATCTGCAACTTGCTCATCTCTCTGTACATATGTCAAATCAACATGCCCATCTAGCACTTTCTCTCTGATGAAATGATAGTGGACCTCAATATGTTTGGGCCTGGCATGATAAACTGGGTTGCTAGCAAGCTGAATACTACTCATGTTGTCACAATGAATGACAACTCTCATATCATCTGTAACCTGACATCATCTAGCAACTTCTTCAACCACATAGCCTCACATGCAGCTATGGCTGCTCCACGATACTCTGCCTCTGTGATAGATAAAGCAACTGTAGGTTGCTTTTTACTGCTCCAACTCACAGCTCCACTACCAAGGCTGAAAACATAGCCACTGGTAGACCGCCTGTCATATGCACTACCGGCCCAATCTGTATATGTATATCCATAGACATGCATGTCTTTTCCTGCCTCATAGAAAAGACCATAATGCACGGTAGTTTTGACGTATCTCAGAATACGTCTCACAGCATCCAAGTGAGGTTTACGAGGACTCTGCATAAACTGACTTACCAAACCAACTGCATAACTGAGATCTGGCCTCGTAATGGTCATGTAGATAAGGCTACCAACCATTTTCCTGTACATGGTGATATCATCAAGCTCATCACCCAAATCAGCCCTAAGCTTCATGTTTTGCTCTAATGGTGTCAACATTGGTTTGCATGCTGTCATACCATACTTTGCTAGCATGTCAAGTGCATATTGCCTTTGCACCAGCCATATACCCTTGCTTGTTCTAATCACCTCAATGCCAAGAAAGAACCTTAAATCACCAAGGTCTTTCATATCAAACTCTTTGCATAAAGAGGCCTTAACCTCATCAATGCCTTTCCCACAATCACCTGTGATAATCAAATCATCAACATAAATGACTATCATCACGATACCATCATGTGTCTTCTTCACATAAAGTGAAGAGTCTGCATTTCCAACCACAAATCCAATACTGACAAGATATCTGCTGATCTTGTCACTCCAAGCACGAGGTGCTTGCTTCAAACCATAGATTGCTTTCTTTAACCTGCAAACAAAAGTAGGATATTTTGGATGTACATATCCTTCTGGCTGTTCCATGTACACCTCTTCTTGTAGTTCACCATTCAAGAAAGCATTTTTTACATCCATTTGATGTAAAGCCCAACCTTTTTGTGCTGCTAGTGCAATGATAGACCTCACTGTAGCCATCTTAGCCACTGGGCTGAAAGTTTCATCATAATCAAGACCATAAGTTTGTGCATATCCTTTAGCGACCAGCCTTGCCTTATGTCTCTCTAGGCTGCCATCTGACTTGCACTTTACCTTATACACCCATTTGCAACCAATTGCATTCTTTCCTTGAGGTAACTCAGCCAATTCCCATGTATCATTTTTGTCCAAAGCATCCATCTCTTCATCCATGGCTTTCTCCCATACATGCTCTCCAATAGCCTCTGTATAGCATGTAGGTTCCACATGCTTTACCATAGATGTCATGTATGCATAGTGCATAGCAAAATCTCGATATGTCAATCTTTCAACTGGATATCTGACTCTCTGGGATCTCCGCAATGCATGCGGTTCACTCTGTACACCTGTAACTCTAGCATGTGGTGGCACATATCTGTCCTGCCTAGCACCAGGTGTGCGTAAAACAGGTATGCCGAGCTCCTCATCCAAACTCTCAGAACTAGATGACTCATAACCTGTGATTCCAATTCCTTCAACTTTCTTCTTGCCTTTATCCATAGCACTACTCCCAGTGCTCACACTCTCATGCCTCAAACGTCCTGACCATGGACGTACACTGCTACTCTCAGCTTCTGCTGTGCTGGCCCAGACATAGTAGTAGAACTAGAACTTGCTTGTGGCAAGTTCACAGGCACATCTGCCTCAAGTGAGTCAATGACTCCCTCATCTTTTGCTTTGTACCAACTAGCAAGCTCATCAAACACCACATCTCATGAGATGACTACTTGTCTAGTTTGAGGGTTATAACATTTGTAGGCCTTTCGATCCTGTGCATATCCAACAAATACACATTTCTCTGCCTTAGGATCCAACTTCCGTCTTCTTTCGTCAGGCACATGGACATAAGCTACGCATCCAAATACTTTAAGATGTCTAATGTCTGGCCTGTAACCTGTAAGCCGCATCTCTGGCGTGCTTCCATGAATGGCTGCTGTAGGTGTTTTGTTCAGGATATACACTGCAGTAGCACACGCTTCTGCCCAATAGTAATCTGGCATGCTCTTTTCATTGAGCATTGCCCTTGCCACTTCAGATATGACTTGATTCTTTCTCTCAGCCACACCATTCTGCTGAGGTGCAAGTCAACTGTCTTCTTATTCCATGCTTCCGCAAGAAATGCTCAAAAGCTTTTGAGGTGTATTCACCACCTCCATCTGTTCTCAAACATTTAATCCAACAGCCATATTGCTTTTCTACAAGAGCCTTGAAATCCATGAACTTTTCCAACACTTCACTCTTCTCTCTCAGAAAGTATATCCATGTCATCCTGCTGAAATCATCTATAAATGTCACATAGTATAGACTGCCTTTGATAGATGGGTTTTGTGCAGGACCCCATACATCACTGTGTACTATCTCAAGTGGCATGTTACTCATATTTCCTTCTCTAGGAAACCTCAACCTTGCCTGCTTTCCAAACTGACAGGCTTCACAAACATGCATATGTCCATCATATTTGAATCTAGGCAATCCACTGACAATGCCTCTTGTTTGCATGTTCTTTAATCTCTGTATATTGACATGTCCAATCCTCTTGTGCCACATATCAATATCCTGCACAATCCCATTGCTCTTTGAAAACATGGCTGAGCTCAATTCTGGTATGCCTGCATCCAATTTGAACAACCTTCCTTCCTTCTTGCCCTTGGCAATCAATCTACAGCCATGCTTAAAGTCTTCCACAAAACAGCCATTCTCATTGAATCTTACTTGTAGTCCCTGCTCAACCATTTGGCCTACTGATGCCAAATTCTTTGTAATGGATGGTACATATAGCACTTCTGACATATTCTTCACATTTCCATCATGCATCCTCAAAGGCACACTGCCAACATGTGTTATAAGATGCTGAGTATCATCTCCTGTGACCACATAACCATTTGTATCCAATGGTTGCATCTTCTCAAACCACTCACCATGACATGTCATGTGGTTTGAGGCACCCGAATCCATATACCATGACTCATCTCCAGCATTTTGAGAATCCATTGTCCCCATAATGTGCTTCATTGCAAAAAGATGATTTGAACTCCCATCATTGTTGCTAGTAGATGCATAATTTCCATGTTGTGGTCTTCCATTCCTGACATCATTCTGCTTTTTGTAACAATCTTTTGCCATATGTCCAAGTTTGCCACAATAGTGACATTCAATCCCATTCAAATTTTGTTGAGGACCTTGCCATCGTCCTCTACCACGAGCACCTGTTCCAACTCTCCCCCTATGGGATTGAAATCCACGACCTCCACGTGATCCAAATGATGACTGTGAATTCTGAAAATTCTGATTTGATTGTGGTTGAGTAGACCTGTCATTCCAACCACGTCCTCCACGGCCTCGAGGAGTAAATCTCCCCCTGCCTCGAAAGCCTCTAGATGAGTAAAAAGCCTGATTCCTTGCATGCTCATCATTACTGGATGAGGATGCACCACCTGTAATATTCATACCACCAAGTCCAAGCTTCAATTCTTCCACAATTAGCAATGACACAAGCTCATTAAAGTCTGGCATTCCTCCCAACCTTACTGAGATGGAAGTGTCAAAAGATTTGTATTCTTTGCCTAAACCACGCAATGTGAGAGCAACCAAATCATCATCATCCATTGGGGCATGGATTGATGACAAGGAATCTGCATAACCCTTGATTTCCTGAACATACTCATGTATACTCCTATTCCTTCGTGTTACACTGTGAATTTGTTGCTTTAGTTGTATCTTCCTTGCACCAGTGTCTGTCTCATACATTCGGCACAATATACCCCATGCTTCTTTCAGTGTATCTGCATCTTGGATGTGAATAAGCAAGGCATCTGTTACACATATTGAAAAGTAATGCAACACTTTCGAACACCACTCTACCCATTGCTTGTGAGCCAGCAACTGAGCATTATTTGGTTGAGGAGGTAGGAATGGCTCCGGGTCTTCATCCGACACGAGACTCCATAAACCTTTGCCTTTCAAAAAACTCTTCATTCGAAACTTCCACACTTGAAAGTTAGTTCTGTCAAGCTTCTCTCCAACAATTTGTATCGGACCATCTCCCATGTTGGCAAGGTAGTAGATGTACCCCTTTGATCACAATGTATGAAGTACCTGTAATGCTCCAAATCTCTCCAAATCACATCAAATGATTGCAATATATGTGCTTTTGGATCCCACAATGCTTCATCAACAATGTATACTCGATCAAGGTTGAAAACAAATGATACTTCTTCACAAAAAAATTTCGGGTTTTTTTTCTCGCCAGAGAACCAGTCAAAGATCTTGCTCTAATTCCTTCAAATCTTGTTCAAATTTGATGTTTATGCATTCATTGGCTTCATAACACATTTCTCCAACATATCCTAGAAGGGTTTGATCAAATTCTTCAAGGTTAATGAGAACCACCAATTTTTGTAGCTCCCTGGTTTGCCTTTTTCTGCATATGTCAGGTACCACCTCTCACTAAAAATGCTCTATCTCCTTCAAATCTTATCCAAATTCAAAACTTTTTGAATCAAAAGTTTAGCAACTCATAGGACTATACTTGTACCAAAGGAATTAGGCCAATTTGATATAGACAAGGATTAATGCCTTGATTAATAATGCTCTGTTTCTGGACAGACTTTCTGCAAACCTGCACACCTCTGATAAATGACTTCAATGAGCTCCAAATACATCAAATGAGCTGCAACCAAGCTTCACAATGCCTTAGCAATGTCTTTGCTAAACTCCCCAAGCTTTGAATGGCATCAAATGGAGTAGTAATGAGTGAATTAGACCAAAAAGTATTCAACCTGTCCAAGAACCTGCACAGAGATGCGCCGCCTGCTCCAGAGGGTTGTAGAAGAGGGGCAATTCACATTTGAGTTGATAGGTCTCTTAGCAATGACCTAATCTATCATGGGTATAAAGGGCAAGCTCCAATTTTGAGTAGAATTGCCACATTTGATCCTCCACACGGGGCATGTATTCTCTGGTTTGCAGGAGTCAAAAAAACCAGAATTTTTCTTTCACAAATCTCCTGAAATACATCAATGTTTCATGCAATGGTTTGCTCCCGTGTTGCTAATACATGTGCCCTTTCACAATACATGAGAACCTCTGTGTTTCCTTTGTATTTGCCCCAATACATTTGACAAAATACATTCCTTCACAAGCTTTCCATGAAAGCTTCAAAACCAAAAATTTTCTGCTTGCTTTATGCACTTCAATCTTCACTGAACTTGCTCTTTGGCACCTGCAATCCGCTCAAGGGAGTTTTGCTACTCTTACCAGTTAGGCCAAGCTTCAGATCTGTAACCGAGGTGAGCTCCACAGCTTTCTTTTGCTCCACAGCTTCAATGGAAATCTTCACAGCTTCTTCTTCTTCTTCCCTCTTCTCACACTCACTCTCACAACACAACTAATGAGCTCTAGGCTCTGATACCATGATAAAAAACAAAAGCAGGAGGGAGCACACACCAGAGAAGCAAACCCTAATCCATATCCATCAATCATAAAGAAGGAGAGAAGCCATAGTCATCATCTCTCTCACACACACAAAAAGAGAACACAACATAGTGTTATGTCCACACTACAAAGTAAACCTAATGTAATGTCCACACCACACATGACCAGCTGGACGCGGTCATAAACACACCACACGATATCCATCTACCATACTGTCACTCTGTCAGCACCCATGTGCTATCCTCCAGCTGTATACGAGCTTGACATTTCAACAGGCCGGTCGATCCTAACCCTTACCCTGCTGATATTCAAGGTATGCCTCTCATCGGCGATCACCCAATCCCTTTATGCTTAACATATGGTGCCGACAAGCTCGGCCCATGACTCAGAATATTTAAATTAATGACGTAAAACATAGTACGTCTCAATGTCCGTCTCATGGGTTAACATGCCCCCCTTCCTAATGTAGATTCCGTCCTCGGAAGCTATGGTATGGTAAGCTCGATAGGGTTGTTGTGGTGGACCGTCTGCAAAACAGGGAAGTAGAGTGAAAGTATGCTGGAATTCAAAAGATATAAAGTGTATAAATTCAAGCATGTTAGACCACAACAATGGATGTTGCTATGAGAACTTAGTTTAAGGGTCACATGAATGAGCTAGTGTAGCAAATTAACAGGAGTTTAAAATTATTGAAAGTAAATCAAGAGTTAGCAAGGTGTCAAAGGTTAATCAAGGTTTATAACTGACTTAAGTCAAGGAAAATAACCAAGCTTAATAAATAAACAGATGACCACACTGTGTCTACTCTAAGAACAAGTTAATACCACGAGCCTAGGGACACAAGAAACATCAGAGTTACAGGAGCCTTTTGCCTTTATTTCTTTACGCACGTGATAATTTTTATACACAATGGCGACCTTCCTAAGGCAAAACTAACATCGATCCTGGTACCATGTTTAACACAAGGCATTATCCAGGAATCTATTAGCTCACTTTAGGCAAGGCTACCCCCTACCAACCAAGGCATCAGTGTGGAGTAGAATACTCCTCGCCTACCAAGTATCAATAAGGCGATAGGCCAACATTAAAAGCACATCATAGACTTGTATTGCCATTTATTGTAGGCTCTTTTTTTTTAAATTATAATTTCTTTTGATCTTCGCTCCTGAACTATAATTTGTCTTGCATCCTTTCGGCAAAGGGGTAAAAGCTATGTCCTAGAGGTCAACACACACATGGCCAGGTGTCAAACATTAAGATGGTTTGACCCTAGACCTAAGACAATCATATTCCAAGGTTAACTAAAGACGTCATGCATTCTCAGGAATATATCCAATAAGGTTAAGCTCATTAATGATTTACACCAACACGTCAAGCAACTTTAAAAACTAAGTAGTACATTGACAATTTCCATGTGGTCATGCATTATAGTTCATGCAATTAATTGAATAGAAAAAACGAAAGAGAGTGGGTATGGAAGAATTACACCTGTATTTTGGAGATCTCCTTGATTCGAATGAGAGAAATGCCCGCAATTTGATGAGATATTTATGTATGAGCGTTGCGGCTATCTCAGGACTTGAAAGCGAACCCACCTCAAACTTTTCAACCTGTACAATCAACTAACAAGCACTATACCTCGAGAGGCACAGCAGTGTGAAAAATTAAAGACTCATTTAAGGAATCCAAACTAGAAAAAACTTGAAAACACTAACCTACCTACCAGTCACCACACTACTATACTGAGGATACGGTAAGAGGATGTTGTAGAGTCCTGGCTCTAGCCCTAAGGCTAAGCCTCTATCCACATCATCCAAATAAATAAAGTCAACCTCAGTAATGCCATGAGTTTCATCCGTCCATTCATCATTGTTGTCAGATATTTCCTTTTCATTTTCCCATCCACATAAACTCATCAAGAATGTAACCATGCGAGGATAGTCATCTTGTGGAAAAGGAAAGCATTGGGCTATCGGGGATATTTCCTCTATGGAGTAGGGGTCAGTCATGGTCAATAGGCAAATTAGCCATTCTAATTCCTCAACATTTTCCTCTCTAGGACTAGTACATTTTCCTCTCTAGGGCTAGTACATCTATATGATCCCATTCAGTTTCAATTACAGGATAGCACATGTGAAATATCTGAGAAAGGTACAGATGATACCTCTCACCAAAGGTGGGAGTGGATGAAGTGTATGATGATCGTGCATCTGCCATATCTGCAAACACAGATATAGCATCAGTAGGTTTGTGACAGGTCAATCTAGTTTTTGATTGTATACGGATATTTATCCTCCTTTTGTGCTCTTGCTCTTTTTACTATTTTTTATTTTTCTTTTCTTTTTTTTAAAAAAAATGTATGAAGCTATATATATACATCCCCTTGAATTTGGCAATTACATGGTCAGGGGAGAAGGTTAAGGAGGAAGCATTAGAATGTCGATCGTGAGTACATGCTCCCCCTTTCCTTGGGTAGATCATATTATTTGCAATGATGTTGCAGCCTCTTGGAACCAATTTGTCCAGCGGGTCATAGGTTGTGATGTGGACAGATAGCTTTTTATGACCCTTGTGGCCACATCCAATTGTAGAGATGGTAGTGTACGCTCCCATTGACGAATGGAGGAAATGGTTTCCGACGATACTATTACAAGGGGAGACGTAGACTCATCGGTTTTTTGTTGGGTGTTGACAAGAGTAGGTGTAGAGCATGTAGAAACTTCTATATGAGTGTGTGCCTGGCATGAGGAGCTAGAAGCTACATGTGGCTCCCCCCTTCCCGAGCTAGGTGGTAATGATCTATATCGTTTGGGAATCCAAACTAATTCTGCAAGAAGTGGTGCGGAGCACTCTGTTACCTTTCCCTTACCACGGTCTTGAATTGTCATTGGGGTGGCAACAATTGGTTTGCAAGGTTTTACAGGTGATGTAGAGGGATTCAGCTTATGTTTAGGGACCCAAATCTGGTCATTCTCCTCGTAGTACCCTTGGGCTACTAATAATTTTTTAGGGATCCATCGCGATGTTACATTGCCCTTTCTCGGGTGGGTAGCTGCTTTCCTTTTACGAGGCTTCTTGGTGCCTGAACGAGATTGAGCAGGGGAAGTAGCTATTAACAAAGCTTTTGGGACCCATTTGTATGTGTTTTTTGGCATAGTAAGCAAAGCTTTAGAGACCACCCTGCATGTTTCCACTCTTGGCGTTGAAGCGTTAGAGGGGTGGCAAACAATCAAAGATGGTTTTGCCACTGGACTTTGTGATTTTTCATTATCTAGCATTTGAGTGGATGACTTAGGTGCGGGATTTTGAGCAGTCAAACCTAGTGTTGGTTCTTGCGTTGTGACTCGTCTAGTTGACCAATCGATATTGCACTTGGTGGCCATCATCCATTTGCACCCTAAGTTTACAGTCCCTTCCATGGTACCCGCAGGCATAACCAAAAAGCTTTGAATTACGGTCCCCTTGTCATAGGCAACCGGAGTGTGCAGAACTCCTGAGACAGGGGTTTTTTTCTTGTTGATTCCTTGAACTTGGATAGCACTCTTGGATAAAGGTGGTTTTCCGAGTTGACACCACACGCCATATGATAGCAAATTGTGTTGAGCTCCTGTATCCAATAATGCATTATACAGCACCTCCCCGTAAGGACTCTGTAACTCAATTGGGTATCTTAGAGGCGGGTCAGATTCCAGTGCATCCTCCTCTGCTTCCTCGAAAAATACTTGCGTAATTTCCAAGTTGGCTTCTCGCTGTCGCCTAGCACGTTGTTGACGTTCTTTGGCTTCAACTCTCGCTTGTATCTTCTTAAGCTCAGCTTGTTCTTTAGGTGCCTTCTTTTGATGGATTGCATGTAACTCTTCTTGGATCAGGGGATCATAGTATCTTTTGAATTTACTCCCATTAAGGAATCCAATGGTTTCAACTCCGTCGAGAGTCTCCACTCTGATGGTACCTTGCGGGATAATTTCACATACTCTATACGGTCCCTTACCAGCATATTTGAGCTTCTTCTTTTCGTTTCGCACTCCATACATCAGGACTTTATCCCCAACCTTGATGTCCTTGTCCTTCAGGTGGTGATCAAACCATTTTTTCCTTCTATCCTTCTCCACAAGGGCATTGTATACAGCCAATTGTCTTTCTTCGTTTAGCCGCTCAAGGATATATAGACGCTCTACTAAGGGATTACCATCCCAACCCTCTTGAGTAGCAACACGAAGACTAGGAATGACAAATTCCCACGGCATGACTGCTTCTTGGCCATATACCATTTTGAATGGTGTTAATAGCCACTTTGTACATAGTATGATAGGCCCATAAAGTTGTTGTAAGCTTTAGATCCCAATCTGTGCGATGAGCTTCAACTGTCTTTGTCAAAACAGAGATTAAGGTCTTGTTGGTACTCTCGGCTTGGCCATTCGCTTGCGGATAGTAAGGAGTAGATTTATGATGGGATATCATGAAATTTGTTGTGAGCTCCTTAATCACTTCATTTATAAAATGCGTACCATTGTCGTTCACAAGTTCAAAAGAACAACCGAAGCGTGTGATTATATTTTCAAAGAGGAACTTGGCTGTTGTCCTCGCATCTGCCTTACGTGTCGCTTTCGCTTCAGCCCATTTGGTCATATAGTCAGTGGCCATAATAATATAGCAAGATTGTGTGTTTCGGGCCGCTGGGCTAATCGGACCTACAAAGTCTAAACCCCACTTTTCAAATGGTTGGTTTGCTTTGATTGGATGTAGGGGCATCTGATCTTTCCGTTGGGGTTTCTTGTAGTATCGTTGGCATTCATCGCAACCCTTCACAACAAAGAGTGATGCATCTTGGAACATAGTGGGCCACCAATACCCTGATTGTAAGATCTTTCGCGTAATTAAGTCTCCTGAGAAGTGACCACCGGCTACGCCCATATGTGCCTCTTGTAAAATGTATAGATACTCATCCTCTCGGGCACAACGCCTAAGAACGTCATCCTTTCCTCTTTTATAAAGAGTCCCGGCTATCAAGCAATAGGGTTCGCATTCTTTGATCATCTTTCGAGCTAGATCTTTACGAAGCTCCTTGGGTGGAAAGCCATTAACCAAAAAGTTAACAATCTTCTCACTCCATTCAGGCATTGTCTCCACCATGAACAGGGAAGTGTCAGGTAAGTCATCATCAACCCCCATAGGAGCCTCACCATTAGGTATGCAAGACAAATGATCAGCCATAACATGTTTTTTGCCAGGTCTCACAACAACAGTGAAATCAAACTCAAGAAGAATCAGCCATCGTGTGATTCTTCCTGTGGAGCATGGTTTGTTTACCAAATACAACAATGCTTGATGATCCACATAGAAAATAAACTTGGTGGCAAGCAGGTAATAACGAAATTTCCTTACTGCATATATCATTGCCAACCCTTCTCGCTCCGTAGTGGTGTAGTTCATCTCAGTATCGTTCAACTGGCGAGACTGGCAAAGCTAATGGGGTAGTCTAGCTTGTGTTCTCCAGGTTGAGTTAACACACACCCAATAGCAAAGTTTGATGCATCAATATGCACATGGAAGAGTAAATCCCAGTTAGGCATTCTCAAGATTGGAGCACTTGCCAAGGCCTTCTTTAATAGCTCATAGGCATGGTCACATTCTTCGATCCAAATAAACTCGATGAGAAGCTTATACAATGGTCGAGCTATCTCGGCGAAGAAGAGAATAAACCTTCGATAATAACCAACGTGGCCCATAAAGCGTTGGACTCCCTTGTAGTTGGTGGGTGGTGGCACTTCCAGAATGACCTTGATTTTACTCTCGTCTGTGAAAATCCCATTTTTGGACACTATATGCCCTAAGATAACTCCGTGTTTAACCCAGAATTGGCATTTGAAAGGATTCAAGGAGATTCGATATAATCTACACCTTTCAAATATTTTTCGTAAACACATCAAGTGCTCATCCCAAGAGGAATGAACACAAAGATCATCTAAGAAAGCTTCACAGAAGTCCCTTAGATATTCCTTAAAGGCCGTGTTTATCAATCGTTGGAATGTTGCAGGTGCATTGGTCAAGCCAAAAGCCATGACGCGAAAGGCAAACACTCCAAACTCCGTGTGATAAATGATGTTTTAGCTTGGTCCTCGACTGCAATTTTGTGATCTGATTGTAACCCGAGTACCCATCTAAAAAGCTATATGCCTCTTTGCCTGCCACTCTTTCAAGCACATGTTTAGAATATGGCAAGGGGTAATGATCCCTTCTGGTGGCTGCATTAACCTTTTTGAGATCAACGCACACTCTGAGTTTCCCATTCTTCTTTGGTACGATGACTATCAGAGAAACCCATTCTGAGTGCTCAATAGGGTATATGAATCCACATTTTACAAGCTTTTCAATTTCCTCTTGTACAATCTTTGCGTACTTAGGATTCATTGGGTAAGGACGTTGCTGGACTGGTTTAGCAGTGCTAATCATTGGGATCGTGTGTTGCACCACTGAGGGTGGAACACTCTTCATATCATGATATGTCCAAGCAAATATATCCTTGAATTAAGAAGCTTCGTAAGTGCAGCTTCTTCCGCCTTGGTGAGGTCTTGAGCAATAAAAACTGGTTTAGACTCCTCACCCGGATTTGCTAAGTCTATCTCCTTAACTACCGCAGGGCCATCGTAGACACCGCTACTCCCATTGGTACGCGTTCGTTGGGCTTTTGTGTAGACCACTTTACGTTCCCCTGTGGTAAATGATTTGAAATGCTCGGGTGCGGGGTGTAAGTCTACTGGTTCTTGTTGTGCCAGACTTTTTTCTTTCAATTCGGCTTCCTTTTGTTGCTGAGCCAACTCTTGGTTTTGCCGCCTTCTTGCAGTACGACTTAGTTTCGGCTTCTCTTCGATTTCTAATTGGGCGACGTCATGAGGTTGCGAAATGCACCACATGACACTTTGGAGGTGTTGTCCCCAATTATCCGGATGAGCATCAATGGCTCCTACATAACTAAGCCATTCTGCAGTGGATCTTTCCTTGTTTATTGCAATGCGTACATTAGCTCGATAGCGTTGGCGCTTATGTCTCGTTTTCTTCTTACCAAGTTTTTGATTTTTGTTTCTATCAGATTCGAACTCACTTGGTCGATCTTCACTTTCGGATGAACTGCAAGAGGTCACTGTCCTAGGCCTTGAGCACCTTACTTCCACATTTGGGTGAATATTTGATTCATCCCCCCCATCAGGCTCAGAGTCAGTTTGTTCTTGAGATTCATACTCAGAGTTACATTGGTCAGAGTCTTCGCTACTGTCAGTTGAGTTTACCACTTTCTTGCCCATCAGGAGTCAAGTGCATAACGCCTATCATGTTTATTGGCACTAACGGTGGCATATCTTGCCCCTCAGGTGTTACCCAACTTGTGCCTCTATTTTCCCATGTGTCTATGGTTACTGCTAGGTGTACCCAATCCACGTTATCCGACTCAGTCATACCCGATAGGACATCCATATAAGGAGAATCTTTCCCATCATCAGTCTCTTTTTTGCATGTATAGCAATACCTTAATGGGGCGGAGTGAACAGTGGTATCCGATCGATTATCGATGATAACCTTGCTTCCTAAAGGATGCGCACGACCATTCTCAAGATCAACTCGAATGACAGAGTCCTGGAATTGTAGATAGACATGGTTTTTTGACCAGTCATGCACCATTTGTGCTTCCCTCATGAAAGGACATCCTAAGATCATTTGATATGACATAGGATGCTTGGAGAAATCCATTACAATGAAGGTATGTCGTACCTTGTATCCCAGAACCTTGATCTTAAGGTCCCTTAACATTCCAATAGGTTTAGCAATAGTTCCGTTTGCCATCTTAACCACTATGTTTGTGACTTCGAGGTGAGGTCTCCCCATAGATTCCCAACAGTTTTTAGTCACAATGCTCACTCCAGCACCACCATCAAGGATTCCCTTTAGAGTTAATCCCTTGGTAGTAATGGGGAGGGTTGCATTAGATTTGTCACCTTCAAAGTACTGTCCCAACTTGTTAACAGGTATTTCAATGACCGAATCTTCATCTAAGTTGGGTTGTAGATCCCAATGCTCCCCTTCATCTTGAAGCGTGTCGGGTCTATCCATATTTGCAAATTGTGGTAGCCCCGCCTTTAGTTCTCCATTGAGAAATGCTCGAAGAGCTAAGAATAGGTCAAGATCTCCGTATAATTTGGATATGATCATGGTTCTGATTTCAGAGGACATGAAATCCATTAGCTTGGACACATTCAATGGTACTTTTTGAGATATCGCTCCTTGACTAGGAACTGGTGAAGATGGAATCACTTCCTCTTCGATGGGGTCAGGCATTCCCTCACTAAACATTCTTTCAAGTAAAAAGGGTGTTTGCCCACTTCCTGATGTCCTATCCTCACTTTCTTCTTGAATGATACTAGGTATAGCTAACGGTTTATGGATCCTGTGAGGCTGAACTTGCGTAGGAAACACTGTGTCTGGAATTTTAATTTTTCTCGGGTTTGGCTCCAGTTCTCTTTGTGTTTCTTCCACCAAACCCCTTAAGTGTTGCACTTGTTCAATCTCCTAAATTGGGTTTGGGTAAGTTCCAATCTTTTTCTTGAGGGTTTTTGGCCCACGTGGCTTGTCTTGGTGGGGAGTCTCAGTCAGTTTGGGTGGTCGAGAGGGCATTAACTGACTTGGTTGTGGGGCCGAGGAAGTTTCCTTCTGTTTCCCTTTATTTATGTACTTGCTTGATTCTCCTTCATTGAGCTCCCGAGTGGGTTCCTCCCTTAAGGTAGTGGCTTTGGTCCCCATGGTTTCTATTGAATCAGAATCATCTTCAGGATCATTCATATACACGGGGTCGTCTCCTGTCCCTATGTTAGTCTTTGAACTGGGCTTGGAGCTTGTGGCATTAAGCGATCTCTTCCGCCGTGTTTTCTTTTTCTTTGCCTGAGGGATTGATGCAGTATCCCTCTCTTCAAGAATGTAGTTTTGATTTTGAAGCATTGACCGTGTAACTACATTCGCGTCGGTACAACGGGTGTGGTTCCTCGTGCTTGGTTGGTGACCTCAACCAAATTCAATGGCGTAATTTTGGGTGCATTAGGATTATGTGGACATTGAGCGATCAAATGATCTATGCCACAACGATTACATGTAAGTACCGGCATTCCCGATGTGCTCCCTTGATTTGGTTGCATATGAGTAGCGATCTTCTGTAGCCTATTAGGGCACTCCGCTACACGATGCGGTCCACCACACTCGTAGCATTGAAGAGGTGGTGTCCTCGCCAAGGTGTTAAGGTTTTGCCCTCTTGTGGAGCGAGAGCAGCTGCTTGATATACAGGCTTGACTTGCCCGAAATGATCCTCCATGTAGTACTAGGGAATCATTTCAAACGTATCAATCCCATATGGAGCAGTGGGGTCTATCTCCTCTTCATAATCCCCACACGCACTATGTGACTCACAACCCATCTGGTTTATTGGGGTGATCCTTGGATGTGGAGGTTGTGGTCCTAGCAGCACTGGCGGTGGTAACAACACAGACTGGACTACATTCGGATTCCTTGGAACTATGTGCTGTGACGATTGCTCGATAGGTTGTGTAGGCATTAGCGCGGGTACTTGAGGTGTGTTTGACCAGGCTAGTGGTGCCTGATTTGCCAACATTTGCTTAAGTACTAGGCAATCCTTAGATTGATGGCCGTACTTACCACATGCATTGCAATTCCCATTGAATTTGACTCTGAGAATGTGGGACATTCACTCGTGCTATGTGGTCCTAAGCACACCGAACACCATTGTTGCTCTCTCCTTGGGTACATATGGCTATTCTGAGGAGCTCGATTACCCCTAAAGTATTCTTGGAGAGCCTAAGGTCGGTTCACAGACGTTTCAGATATCTTGGGCTCCTTGGCAATAGGTTTCACCGTCATTGGCTCGTGCCCAGATACTTGTGAACTAACGGATTTTGTTTCCGAAGACACCTTTTTACCTGCAATCATCAAGTTGTCTTCTAACTGGATTACATTGGCAGTGACTGCTTCCCACGTTGTAAGACCTCTAATGACTAGGCCATTGTATATGTCCTCATGGCACAATCCTCGGATGAATCTATCAAGCAGTTGGTTATTATTGAAGCGTTCATCGGGAGTGCAGCGAGAATTTAGATGCTTCAATCGACTTATAAAGTCTCTCACTGACTCCCCTTCCTCGCGTTCAGCTTTTTGGAGTTGAGATGCTACTCCCCAAAGCACACCCTCACGTATGTATTCTTTCAAGAACAATCTCTTGAGAGTGGGGTAGTGAGTGCGCTCTTCAACCCTTAAGGTTCGATACCAATCTCCGACTCAAGGTTAAGCCTAAAGCTTTACACTTATGCAGCTCATTGTGCTCTTCCAAGGAATCACACACGTGTTCAAAGACTTCAATGTGCTTCCTAACATCCTCGTTACCACTGAAGTTTTGAGTGAGCTTAGCCACTTGTACTACCTTGCTTCTAGGTTCTCTCTCAGGCATACCCCACATGTTTTCCGTAATAGATCGTCCGATCGTCTGAGCAAACACTGCGAGATTACCTAGGTGAGTAGGTATAGCTAGTGGAGGCACTTCTGGGATAGCCTGGCTGATAGGAGTTGGCGTTGGTCTGAGTATGTTGGCAAATGACGTAGGATATGATATGTGGCTAGGCCTAGCTCCTCTTGGATAAGGGTTGTGATAAGGCGGTCATGGAGCATACGCCATTGGCATACTAAGAGGCGTAGGAGCTACATGAGCATGAGTAGCGATAGGTACATAGGGTTGATAGGCACTGGCACGCACTGTTGTAGGTACTGTTCCACTAGGTAGCGGTGTCGTACTAACTACAGTGGTAACAGGTACGCTTTCTGTCATGCTCATCATTGGGGTAGGCATTGTGGATTCCTTAATGGAAAGTTGAGCCAAGGTTGGAAAGCTAAAGTTACTGCTCGTGGGCTCAACCTGCATTGAGACTCCAGGAGGGGGAGACTTCTATTTATAGGAAAAAGTGAGCCTCATAAAGAAATTCTTTTTATTTTAAAAGGGTTATTCCTATTAAATTGATAGGGTCTATGGGACTCACCGAGGGAGTCTCCAATTGTGATAGGGTTGGTTGTTTGGCCTTGCCCATATCCAAAAATCTCATAGGGCTAGTGGAAACTAAGTTCACTCCCCTATTTTGCCTCTCAATTTGGATAATTCTATGAATAACCTCACATATCATTTGTTGTTGCTCCTCTAGATTAGTGGCGCTAGATGTAGATCGTAGGACTTCTAACCAACCTACATGGTATGTGTAACCCATGTATAGGTCAGTTAGAGTCTCTGTGTGTAGATCATATTCCCAATTTTCATTGAGAAATATCCCATCTAGACTTGGTGTGCCAAAGGTTCTCTTGAAGTGGACGCAATGTCACTTCTTATGGATTGGCTTCTAGGGACCTCTACTTTAGGAAGAGCATAGGAAGGTGGTAGCTCAGTAGGGCCCTCATTAAACGAAGTGGGTAGAATATCCACATGGACACTCTTTGGGACGGTAGGGTCTACATAAGATGTGAATGGCGAATCTACTACCCCTCCTTCCTCATTTACTTCGCTTGTCGCATGTTCAGAGCGTGTAGCTCTACTAAAGGTCTCTATTAGACGACTAAACATGCTAGATCCGGGTTGTGGGGCCCAAACTGGCATGTTTTGGCTTGTCTCCTCAGGGTTCTTGGTAGGGTGCCCTTCCATGGCTTCTGAGTCAGAGGACGAGTCACTATCCACTATTCGTGGATCTTGGGTTGCACTCCCTTGGGTTCCAGCCGAAGGCCAAGATGCCAATGTGGAGGGATGGTGTGAGCCTACGTAAAACTGAAACGCTTTCTAGTGGTTCAGGCTCTAGCACCCGACCAGAACATAGATGCATGTGACGTGGGTACCCTACGTGCGTTGGTAACTACCCTTGAAACTCACACAAGTGGTTTCTTAGGTGTTTTGCACCCCTTTTTTACTTGTTTTTAGATTGTTTTTAGCTCGTTTTTGACCCCCTTACTTACGGTCGAACTTGGACTAGGACGTGTGATAGCTCGAAACGAGCGTATCGTTTAAAGGGTCCTAGCGTGCTTTACAGCACCGTGTTCGCCTATCCAGAGCTCCTGTGGTCCTCAAAACAGTCTGTTTTCCTATGGGGGAAGGGGCAAAAGCCTATTTGCTTGTGGAGGAAAGGGTGAGGGCTTTATCCCACATGCTCACTTTACTCCTTGGTGGGGAGTGGGCTACATATAGGGCACGACTTCCCATAAGCTCTCACTTGAAAGAAAGCTATGGAGGCTCACTCTCCTATATATATATATATCAAAAGATCGAGACCGGGGCCGGGTCGGGGTCGGGATCAATTGGGGGTTTTTCTTTTCAAAAAACTTTTTTCCAATTAAAAAATCTTTCCTCTCCACACGTTTGGTTTTTTCTTTAGAAATAAAACTTAATTTTTTCTTTTTTTTTTCTTCTTTTTTTTTAAAGATAAGTTTTCTAGGGTTTCTTTCTAGGGTTCAGCCTTGGCCGCGGCACAGTTCGCACACAGCACAGGTCTGGGGATTCAGAAATCTCCCCTCACATGTAGAAAACCAGATAACAGAACGCACGCCCACACGCGGAGCAGAAAAATAACAAAAGAAACAGAAATGCAGAAGACAAATTACAGAAACAGATTGCAAAACACAGAAACACCTCAACAACAAACACACAGTCGCTTTCCTACAGTGTAAATTAAACTTCACGCAGCAGCCCGAGCTGCAAACTGGAGCTTGGTGCAGGGCAACTCCCCGGCAGCGGCGCCAAAAATGTGCGCTTTTGCTGCACAGGTCGTAGCTGGGGACTTACCGAACACCGTATGCGAGCCACGAATGGCTGTAAGCATACAACCAGGGAAGCAAGCTCAAACAGAATGCAAAAGGTGTGTCACTCACCGCTCAACCGCCGCCTTGAAGGATTCTCGCGTCGCAGTGAAGGAGCCGCCGTCGTCGCCGCTCTACCACCTCTCGCCGCCGTGCCGCTACACAGTGCTCGATCGCTCTCTCTCTCTCTCTCTCTCTCTCTCTCTCTCACGCAGGAGAAGGAAACCAAGGAGATAAGGCAAGAGCACTCTTGTATTCACAACACATGAGAATGAGGATTTTAGGGTTACATTTGACTCTTATAGGTGACTTGGCCGTTCACACTTGTGCGCCCATACATGGCCGGCCGATCCTAACCCTTACCCTGCTGATATTCAAGGTGCGCCTCTCATTGGCGATCACCCAATCCCTTTATCCTTAACATATGGTGCCGACAAGCCCGGCCCATGACTCAGAATATTTAAATTAATGACGTAAAACATAGTACGTCTCAATGTCTGTCTCATGGGTTAACAAGCACTCAGCCGACCACCCCCCTCTCCATTCTTCTTCTTCTGGCCCACTAAGCCCTCGACCTCTTGTGTGTGTCAATGCTATGGCCAGACCAGACAAGTCATCCTTTGATGTTGGTGTTGGTTGGACCCTCCTTGCACGTCGATACCGGCCAACCCCACGATTGCTATATAGATCTTCTTGTTGTATTTCTCCACTAGCCACATACGATTGTGTAAGCATTCTCATCTCCTCTCGTGATTGTCATTCTCATCTCCTCATGCTGCCCTGGAACTGCTATAAGATGGAGCTACATGCTTGTAGAAGATAGGGAGTATTTACTCTGAGTGATGATTGATGAACTAAATGGATAAGGAGGAATTTCTTCTCTATTTATTGTTTTTAGCATAACAATCCACCATTTCTCTTAAAATTGTTTGATTTCTCTTAATCTCCTTATGAATTTTGCATCTCTTTGATTTTTGATATCTCTCTACCTTCTCTTTCTCTAAGATTTTCTATCTAAACTGCTACATTTGCATGGATGAGCCACACCAACACTTTAAGAGTAGGGGACCCAGTTTAGAAGTGGGAAGGTGGTTGGCATTTATTGCCTTGAAACTTTGCACATACCTACCTTCCAAGGGCTCTAATTTGTTTCTCCCAATCTCCCCTTTTTGATCCATGCTAGCTTGCATCATCAGACCGATTCCACACACCCCACACACACTAGAAAACTGACACAACCTTATCAAAATCGCGTAACCTAGTGATGATAGATGTCTAATAGACTCATTTATGACTCTTAATAATTGTGCATGGGTAGAGTTGAATGATGATGCCATCAAAAGCACTCAACATAGCTATAGCCATACAGCTTGCTGTGGATTTGCTATCATGTTACCCATAGCACTATGTGCCATGCATGAGGCCCTAACCACAATATCATGTCATGCTCATTATGCTCCTTTGCTAGTGGAACCCAACAAAAAGTTGCTGCTTCTCCCAACATTGTCCCAGGCGCTAACCATCGTTCCACTTCCTCCATGGAAAATAAAGATCCAAGTGCTAAATTACCTTGCAGAGCAAAGAAAAACCTTCCACTATCATTTTCATAGCCTAATGTAACTTGCTCCTATTATCGCGACTAGGTCCCCGACACATCCTCTGGACAGGGAGGAATGCATACCATGGAGCCAGGCCTTAATTTGTAACCCATCGAGCACTTGTGTTGCTATCGTAAGAATCATTCATTTGATATGCATGTCCACCAAGGAATTTCCCAACAACCCTTAACATGTTTATTGGCATGGCCCGTCTTCGGACGGGTAGGAGCTGGGCACACGGTTCACCCTTCTGTGTGTGTTTGTGTGTGTGTGTGTCCATGCCTCTCTCTTTCTCACTCCCCTTCATCATTGTCACATTCTCTCGCAGATCTCTCTCTCTCTCTCTCTCTCTCTCTCTCTCTCTCTCTCTCATGGAGTGTAGTTGATCGAGGTATTCTTATATATGTACATAAAAATAGTATATATGTGTGTACCCCTTTTATATATAAATAGTAATCGATATAAATAAATAGTATATGTATACGTATGTACGTATGTACGTATATATGTATGTATGTTTGTATGTATATGTATGTATGTATGTATGTATGTATGTATATATATATATATATATATATACACACACACACACACACACACACACACACACACACACACACACACATGTATGTAGTATATGGGTTTGTACCCCTTTTATATATAAATAGTAATCGATATAAATAAATAGTATATGTATATGTATGTACGTACATATGTATGCATGGTGTGTGTGTGTGTGTGTGTGTGTGTGTGTGTGTGTGTGTGTGTGTATGTATGTATGTATGTATGTATGTATGTATGTATATGTAACATACCAAGAGGGGAATAATTTGATTGTTCCACATCATCTTTAGAGATGGAAACTTGCTCATTTTCTTTGTATTTTGTGCAACGATTGTTAAAATTCAAGGGTGCCATCTTTATATCCTCAAAGTAGGCTTGCATGGCTCATTGACTTCCATCTCTTCAATAGAAATCTTGGCTTTACATATAACCTTCTCTTGCTTCAATTAGCTATTTACAAAAAAAAAAAGTGAAATCTGAATGCTACAAAAAATGACCCTAAAAGCATTGTTTAGAGCTAGATCAGCTCTCTCTCTCTCTCTCTCTCTCTCTCTCTCTCTCTCTCTCTCTCTCTCTCTCTCTCTCTCTCCAATAGACTTGGTCAAGGTCAGGTAGGGCATCCTGCAAGGCCTCTCTCTCTCTCTATCCAACAGGGTTGGTCAAGGTCAAGTAGGGCATCCTGTAAGACCTCTCTCTCTCTCTCTCTCTCTCTCTCTCTCTCTCTCTCTCTCTCTCTCTCTCTCTCTCTCTCTCTCTCTCTTCCTTCCCCCATGATATGATTCATATCTTGCTACAAAAAGATGGTATGATCAATACATGGAAGCTCCTTGAGCATTTGTTTTGCGAATTAGGAAAAGCACTACATTTTCTATACAAATCTAAGTACAATATGAATTACCTTGTATAGCAATGCCATCATGGATTTTTTCTCCCTTGTTAGCCGCTCTTATTTACCAAAGCATTGCCATGCACAACTTTACTTCTAGAAAAAAATCCCCTCATAAACTTGTTTTGCCTTGTGCCCCCACTCATATGTAACTAGTCTTTGAATTCCAAAGTTAAGTTCCTCATATTTGGCAAAAGGCCCTTGCATTTGACTTAATGTATATAGTGTGTGTGTCTTTCTACTACAAATGTACATGCGTATGTATACATGTGGAACACAATAAATAGTCTTATATATAACAACTTCTTTATTTTTCCAAAACACACTCAAAATTACGACCATGTCCGTGTAGTAGAGACATTGTGGTCACCCTCTCAATGTGGCTTCTGGGATGTGCAATGTTTTGGAGTCCATGATCAACCTTTTTGAATCACGCTTCCGGCTCTGCAGCAGCAGCTACCGGATACCAAAAGACCTGTTTCTATGATGGCAACTTCATCCATGTTGCCTCTGAGTGCCCCCTAGTCACTTGCATCATCGAGGAGGCGGCCTAGGGGTCATTGCCCGAGTTCCTTCAAGTTTTGTACCTCTATAATTGCCCCAACCAGCACTACGCTCATGAAGGAGGCAGCAGCACACCGCTTCTTTCATGGTGGCTGACAACATGCTTCATGCTGTGAGCATCCGACACGACAAAGCCATATACAGCTACCGCTTCACCCGTACTAGCCACTTCTTTGCAGGAAAATGTCGTCGACGCATGCTCTTCCCCAAGGTGTTCGCAACTTCAGGCAATGGTGTGATTATGGTGGCCTAGGGGTCGTTGCCCAAGTTCCTTCAAGGTTTGTACCTTCGCAAAAATGGACCCAACCAACGCTACGCTCATGAAAGAGGCAATGAGGCAACACACCACTTCTTTGATGGTGATGGCATGCTTTACATTGTGAGCATCCGGCATGGCAAAGCCACATACAGCCTGTTGCTTCACCCTGTACCAGCCGCTTCTTGCACATGAAAATGCCGACAGGCATGCACTCTTCCCCAAGGTGTTCACAACTTCGGGCAACGCTGTGATTGCATCATCGAGGAGGTGGCCCAGGGGTTGTTGCCCGAGTTCCTTCAAGGTTTGCATCTTCGCAATGGCCCCAACTAGCGCTATGCTCATGAAGGAGGCGTCGAGGCAACACACCACTTCTTTAATGGGCGACGACATGCTTCACGCTGTGAGCATCCGACACAGCAAAGCCACATACAGTTGTCGCTTTACCCATACCGGCTGTAGGAAAATGCCACCGAGCACGCTCTTTCCCAAAGTGCTAGCAACTTTGAGTAGCAGTGTGATTGCATCATCGAGGATGTGGCCTAGGAGTAGTCGCCCGAGTTCCTTCAAGATTTGTACCTCCGCAATGGCCCCAACTAGCGCTGCTCTCATCAAGGAGGCACCGAGGCAACACACCACTTCTTTGGCGGCGGTGAGCAACAACATGCTTCACGCTATGAGCGTTCGGCACACGTGGAGCCTTATCTCAACCTCCTCGCCTCCGTGGGCAGTAGACCTCCAATAGTCCACCTCACAATCATCACTTCCCACCTATTTTGTTGATCTCCCACACTATCACCTCCCACCTCCCACACTATCACCTCCCACCTCTCACAATAGCGTACACCACTCCCCATCACGATAGCATTGTCACCTCAATAGGAGCCTCCTTGCCTAACCTCAAACTTTGAGCAAGTTTCTAGGTAGTTATGAAATGCGTTTCATATGGTATGTAACTTACAAAACGTTTCGTAAACGTTTTGAACGTATGAAGTGTGCTTCATACCTGCCCATATATGGAGAAGTAGATGATCATTGTTGGTAATGTGTAACTTCAAACTTGATTCTTGAATCTTAACATTGTTTTTATGTGTAAATGCAACATGTTTTATAGCTTCTATGAGCTGCTTATTAGGGCAACATAAATAAAGCTACATATATACATTTTTTTGGGGCCAGTACCCCTTCCTTGTATGAGGCGTTTATGAAACGTTTTCAAAACCTATGAAACATTTTTGAAATGTTTGACTACTATGATTTGAAGTTCGGACATCACTCCAAGATGACATTCTCAAGACCACATTCTAGACATCCTCGAATCTTCTAGTGATGTCCTTTGGCAAAGGCGTCTGATAATGGAACCACAACTTAAGCATTTCACTTTTATCTCAACTAGTGGCATGGCTGGTCTCTCCGACGAGTAGGAGCTGGGCACACGATTCACCATTCTTTGTGTGTGTTTGTGTGTGCATTGTAATCCTCCCTCCTCTCTCTTTCTCACTCCCCTTCAGCATTGTCACATTCTCTCTCTCTCTCTCTCTCTCTCTCTCTCTCTCTCTCTCTCTCTCTCTCTCTCTCTCTCTCTCTCTCTCTCTCTCTCTCACACACACACACACACACACACACACATAGAGTGTAGTTGATCAAGGTCTTCTCATATATATGTACATAAAAATAGTATATATGTGTGTAGCCCTTTGTATATATAAATAGTAATTGATATAAATAAATAGTATATGTATACGTATGTACGCACATATGTATGTATATATGTATGTATGTATAAATAGTCTCCTAACCCGTCCTCCGGAGGGGAGTAGAATGGTAATCATAGAGTGAGCCTTTAATAATTTGAAGCCCATATTGATAATGGACTACTTTGAATAAAGCATTAAAAGTGGCATGCTTGTATATCAAGGCACCACACTTGGCATATGTATATCCATGAAGAGAGCTCCTCAAAAACTTCGTGTGCTTTGAATAGAGCACCAAACTTTGCAAACATATACATGTGGAGAGATATGTGTCTTCTTTTATATACACTAATAAGTGGCATGGACAATCTTTAATGGGAAGTAGCCATCTAATGAAATAGAAAACATAAATAGTTGCTAATGTCACTAATAACACAAAGGTACAAAATTATTGAAATCCATGATTAAATGAAAAAAGACTACAAACAATACTTTCTCCCATTTGGTTTGTAAAGTGTAAATCAAAATATTCTATGTAAGGGAGAGAGAGAGAGAGAGAGAGAGAGAGAGAGAGAGAGAGAGAGTACCACACACCTGACCTGTGAACGTCTACTTCATTGCATTGATATGTAGAGAAAATCAGATGCAGTTGCATCCTCCCCTGCTCCTGGTTTTCCCTCTACAAAAAGTGCGGGCTCCCCCCTATTTCAATGATGACCTGATAGTACCCAAGAAAAATGGAAAACTTAGAATACGTGTAGCTTATATGAAACTAAATGCTCAAACAGGCAAGTATCCATTTCCTTTATTGTTCCACTTGACACGATGCTAGACAAGGTAGCTGGGCACGAGATGTATAGTTTTATGGATGTATATAGTAGATATATCAATTATCAATAGCCCTAGATGACTGAGAGAAGACCACATTCATCATGGAATGGGGATATACATATACTGAGTGATGCTTATGCAATGCCCTAGCCACTTTCCAATGATGCATGATGGAATGTTTTTTGGACTTTCTAAATAAATTTATGCAGATCTTTGTGGATGTTGTGACATACTCAAAGATGGGATAGCATTTGATGTATCTAAGGTCAATTGAATGAGGCTGAAGTGAATTACACTATAACTCATAAAAGGATTGAACATAGTTAATGAACTCATCAAGAAGTTCAGATATTATCTCTTGGCCAACCACTTTTTGTGTTCTACATCGACCATCAGTTATTTTTATATCTCAACAAGCCATGTGCCATAGGTAGGATTTCATGATGGCTATTGATCCTAATGGAGTTTAATTTTGCGGTTATAATACAAAAAGGGACAAAGCATGTACTAGCTGATTGAGAAATCTTACCCAATGGTGAATCCCTATTTGGAGTAGATGATGGCCTACTTGATGCTTCCCCTAGTATAAATAAGGACAAAGTATATACTATCATCTCTTTAAAATACCCAATGGTGGTGAAACCCTAGTTGGAGTAGATGTTCGCCTACTTGATACTTCCCTATTTTGAGTTGACATTGTGCCAAATGGGGAGAGGACATTCTTCATTTCCTTGCCAAGGGACCTCCAACTGATCAACCCATTAACAAAGACTAACTAAGATACCTAATCAAGAAAGTTGCCCCATATCAACTCATTTACAAATAGAATGGGTAAGGGTTGTATTATTAGAAGATGTGTGAGGGAGGATGAATCATATCAGTCTTAGAGGAAGCACACTCAGAAAAATAGATTGGGTAAGGGTGGTATACTTAGAAGATGTGTGAGGGAGGATGAATCATATTAGTCTTAGAGGAAGAACTCTCCAAGATTGCAGGTGGAATCTTTTGCTACAGAATGTACAAGTAAAATGGGTAAGGGTGGTATTCTTAGAAGTGTGAGGGAGGATGAATCATATCTGCCTTAGAGGAAGAACATGCCAAGATTAGGTGGAATCTTTTACTATACAAGGTACACCAAGAAAATTCCTCTCATAGAGGTCTTTGGTGGGCCACAATCTTTGGTGATGTAGTTGAGTTTTTAAAGTGATGTGATGAATGTCAACGCTTGAAGGTGTCCCAAAATAAGGACAAAAATCCCTTTACTCCCATCACAATTACCCAACCTTCTAAGAAACAAGAGATTAACTTTGTAGGACCATAAATCCTACATAACAAGAATAAGAGCACACTAAGTCATTGTAATAGCTATAGACTATTTCATAAAATGGGTTAAAGCACATGCATCACTAAGTTCTTGTATGAACAAAAACGATTTGGATCCCCACTAGAATAGTTAGTGACCATGGAACACACTTCATAAATGAGGTGATTGATGTCTTGATGGCATCGTTTTTAGTGGTGCATCACAAATCACCATACTACCCCCAAGAAAATAGACAAGAAAAAAACATTGATAATAAGGTGTTGTGTGCCATCATCACCAAGATAATAGAAGAAAATAGGATGGACTGGGAGCATAAGCTCACATCTACGCTATGGGCTTACTGCACTTCATAAGGTGTTATGGGCCATCATCACCAAGATACTGGAATCAAGTAGGATGAATTGGGAGCCTAAGTCAACAATCTACACTATGGACTTATCGTAATTCCTACAAAAGGACAAACTCCTTTCCAACTCACTGAAGTAGAAGCGGTTATGTCAGTTAAGTTTCGTATTCCAAGCCTATGGGGATCGCCATAAAGAATTATAGATAATAATGATAGCTCATAGGTTAGTCACCTTTAAAGAAATTGGAGGACACTCTCCTTAGAGCTGCTCATGGTCTGATTGTATAGAATCTAAGATGGTAACATTGGTTTGATCATAGAGAAGCTAAGATGGAAACATTGGTTTGATAGCAACATTAAGAGTAAGGATATCTCAAAGGGAGGTCTAGTCCTTATATGTAGTGTCCAAAACTTAAAGAGGAAATTGGAATATATAGGACTAGAACATAATAATACCAACTAAAGTGCTTATATGGACCCTTAACACGTAGGATTAAAAATAGGAGAAAACATGTTGTGAATTTGAGAAGGGGTGTACAACAAGCTTAAAGGAAAGAAGAAGCATGACCACAAAGAGCTTAATAAGCTTATGAGCATGTATATAACCTTCCAATGTCATATACGGCCACCTTGATATAGAACCCAAGGATGAATGCCTAGATGATCTAGCCCCCAAAGTTTATATAAGGATTTCACCTTAGAAGTCCATCAAGTCTTTGAGTCCACTCCTAGATATATGTGCAATCCATAATCTCATTTCCCATGAGACTTGGGTGGCATTAGGCAAACCACCACTCACCCCAATGCTGGCTAAAACTAAAAGCATTAATAGAAAACAAATTGCAACCTCATCAAGCATATGGAATTGATGATGTCAATTGAATCTAACCCTTTTCCTTGTAGATCTCATGTTCTCCTTGTGATATTAGAGGAAGACATTGTACTTAGAAATGCAATGGATGATGAGGTCCACAAATTGCTAAATCAATTAGCTAACCCGTTAAATCACCACCAAGAGCTTCTCTCTTATGAAACCATCATCCTACCCTTATTCAAATCTAATTGTGCCATAAAAGAAAAGCACCTCCTCCAGTAAACCTTGCTAAATCTAAAGCTTTGCAAGTTGACCATTTTCCTTCTGCACCATTAAAAGCAACTACCTTGCCATCATAGATCAGGAAAAATCTTTTCCGACTCGAACCTTGAATCAGACTATGACCAAGACCAAACTCTTTTGTCAGTTTTGGGGAAATAAGGTGTGACCAGTTTAGAAGAATACACTTAAAACTCCTGCTAAATCTGAAATTAAGTTTAAGACCCTTCGAATTGATCTGTGGATCAAGGTTATAGAATTCAAGGAATTCTGGTATAAAATTCAAAACTCCGATCAAGAAGTTTTGGGGATACTGATTCAAGAAATACTCCTTGTTTTCAAAGGAAAATCAAACTAAAAACTTGCATATAGAATAGATGTAATGAGATGCGATGTGAATCAGATAGATGTGAATGAATGGATGTATGTAATATGATGTGAATAGATGTGAATAGTTGTGATGTGAATCAGATAGATGTGAATGAATGGATGTGAATGAATGGATGTGATGAGATAGATGTGAATCAGATAGATGTGAATGAATGGATGGATGTGGATGTGTATGTGATGAAAATGGATGTGAATGTGTATGTGAAGAATGGATGTGGATGTGAATGTGTATGTGAAGAATGGATGTGGATGTGGATGTGGATGTGTATGTGAAGAATGGATGTGGATGAGTATGTGAAGGAATGGATGTGGATGTATGTGAAAGAATTGATGTGGATGTGTATGTGAAAGAATGTGATGTGACATGAATATATGTGGATGTGAAGTGATAGATATATGAATGTATGGATAGATGTGAGTAGTCGTACATGTGAACGATTGGATGGATGTGGATGAATGAGATGAGAGGTGTATGAATGAGATATAACGTGGATAGAAGTGATGTGATATAATGTGGATAGAATGCATGTGATGGGATGGTTATAAGAATGCATGTGATGGGATGGTTATAAGAATGAATGTGGTGGATATGAATGAATGAATGTGATGGATATGAATGAATGTGATGTGATGGATGTAAATGGATGAATGTGATGTAAATGAATGTGATGGACGTGAATAGATGTGATGTGATGTGGATATGGGTAGATGCGAGTGGATGAGATCTGATGCAGATAAATGAGGAAAGATGTGATGAGATGGAAAATGATGTCATGAGAATGGGAATACATATGAAATAAATGAGGATTGATGTGGAACAATGTGGAAAGATGAGAGTTCGTTATAGAAACTGTATTTATGCCTGTTTTTAAATGACTGTTTTATGTCAAGAATGCTGGGGAAGCATTTTGACCATCTTGTGGATGAGGTTGAGGAGACCTAACTGATAAAGTTACAATAGTTGACGGAGAGTCAATGGAGGACGTCTCCAGTAGCAAGGTCGATCGAGGTCTTGACCAGTCTCGGTTTGATTTAAATGGTGAGCTTCCGGTACGTTGGATAAGGGACCAAGGAAGCGGCCTATGAGTGAAACGCTAGGTGACCTGCCGAAGGATCCTAGAGGGTGCTGACCATATGGTGCTCGGGCTCTGGGTCGCTAAAGATACCCACACGTACGTCGTGGAAGATATTGGAACAAGAAGTAAGAGTTATTTTTCTGAATTCGGGCATGGATCTGGTTGATTGACCTTGCTGGTCCTCAACGGATGAGTCCATGGCTCTTTTATATGGATCTGTTGTTGGTGGTTGATCTTGCTGATATTCGACGGAGATTCCATTTTTATTTTTATAAGTGAATATATTGCCGGGTACTATGAGCTAGGAACTATTGAAAAGGCCCCTGCGTGGACAGGTGGTGAGCGTTCTAGTTGCCAATGATGCCATAAGTACGCCGACAGACCCCAACAAACAATGGAAAGGTAGAATCATAGAGTTCAGGAGATGCACCAATGGTACAATAACAGAGGCTTTCATTTAGCATGTTTATATGCACAAGGATGGTTTGCAAGATGAGGTTATCTAGTTTCTTGTAGTGGGAGCGCCCTTAGCTTTAGCATGAAACAAGATTTTTTTCAGGAAGAATAGCCAATCTCTCCTAGTTAGCCAAGGAGTTTCACCTCAAGGTAACATCATATGCAAAGTTGGGCACCTAAAACTATAATCCGATCGAATATCCAATAATTACAAATCCTCTTTTCTTTGGGAACCAAAATTGTATACAGGCCCTGTTAGAGGTTTAGACAAGTACACTAAATGTGAGTAAATTGCCTATAAATTTTACATTATTACTCATATGATGTTCCCACTTTGTATATCACAAATTCAAATAACATGGAGCTTAACTTGATTTATCGAGTAATTTTTTATGTGTTCTACTATTTTGTATATTATTTAAAAGGCATTAGAATTGTTACAAAATATACTATTTTGTCCTCCCACCATATCTACCATTTAAAATTCTCAATTTGTATGAATCTAGTGATGATTAGATTGGAAAAGATTAGGAGAATGTGGGTATAAGGTAAAATTACAAATCTAACGATTGGATTTTTGTAGATTTACTTTGAAAAATTTGTTATGATTGTTAGAGGCCCATTAAATCAATTGTAATTTAATTCTAGAAAATCAAATATTGAATCTTTCAATCTAAAACTCTAGGGATCAATATACTTGTTCCACGAATTTATTTAAAAATATTTGGCTTAATTTGAGTATGAGAAGATCCATTTTCATTCCTCCCAAGTGAAAATTCCCATATTGTGTCCACTCTCCTCTTTTCAAGTCTAAAACCAATCCTAGTTAGGTTTGGAAATCTAGGCTTGGTAAACTTCAAAGCCTAGATATCATTCCATGTGTGAGACTCGGGTAGGCACAAATCTTATATATGCATACCACTTTATGTCCACATCAGCTTCGAGAGAATCCACATAAGCAGCTTGCCACCTCCACCCTCCATGTCAACATGGTCAATCTAGTTGACTCCCCACCTCATCATCCTAGTCATCATTAATTCCACATCTTCTTGCCACCTTTGCATGCCACCTCGCTTGGTGACATGGCATGCCACATCATGAAATTGCCACATCATGGAATTGCCATAATAGTGCCACATGTCAAGAAAATGCGTGTCATGTGCATGCATGTGACATGTGGCACCTCCTTCCCACCTCTCCATTTTTTTTCAAAAATATATTTTTAAAAAAGTTAATTTAGTAATTTAGAGAAATAAAATATAAAATTTTAAATAATAAAATATATATAACTTATTAATATAAAAGAATTTAAAATCACTAATTTTAAAGGATTATATTTTAGAATTAGATAAATAATATTATTTTTAAAGTTCATGTTATTTAATTTAAAAATTATTTTAAAAAAATTAATATTTCTTAAAAATATTTTATGTGTAGGATAAACTTTTGAATAAAATTTGAAAAAAAAGACATTATAAAAGAAAATACAGTTATATAATTATAAAAAAAGATATATTTATATATGTAGTAATGATAAATATTTAGACTTGTTAATAAATATTATTAATAATATTGATTTTTAAGTGGATAATAGTTTATCTTTAATCATCTTTATGTTTATCTTAATTATCCAATCAATCTAAGATAGAAAATCCAATGAGATTTCATGTGGATAACCTATTTTTCCTATATAATCACACATCTCTAGTACTATCCTACACTTATCTCTAGTACTATCCCATCATTGAGCCTTCATAATTTTTACTCTCTTAGCTTTCTTGAGAATGGGGTCTCAAAGTCGTAGAGTCGAAAACGTGATAGGACTAGACTTCCCCCCATCCACCGAGTTCAAAAGGAGGAGAGGAAAAGGGTAGCTTGTGAGAGAAAGAGAGAGTGGAGAGCACGTCAACGAGCAACACCTTCCGTTGTTTTGGCGATGATCCAAGCCTTGCTCCTCCTCTTCCACTTCCTCTCCCTCTACCCTCTTCCCTCCCACTACCCCTTAGTTTAGATAATCCACATGAACCCGCCCTTCTTGAGCCTCCTTCTCTTCCACAAGAACCCACCCCCTCCTTTGGGCGCCCATAGTGTGGATAGGAAAGAACCATCAAAGTCAGGGGTGCATCGTCGTGGCCATGCAATCTTCCATTCCTATTTCAAAGACCTCATGCCTTCATCACAAGCATGTGTGCTTGATGCTTTGATCGATCTACCCAACAAGGCCAACTGCATGGCGCTTTCTGACATTGGAGGTCGAAGAGAGAGGAGAGCTGGCATGGCGGTGCTACAAAGTGTTTGTCATTCCTATACAGTTAACAAGAAGAGGAACTATGCGGACGCTTTGGCTGCTCGACGGGTAGCTCCCAAATGAAGGGTAAGGTGAGTGCCACATCTTGCATCCTTTCCATAGCACCACACGCACTTAGAGTTAGGTCTATTAGACGGCAAAGTTTAGATGCCAATGAGGTTGGTGCTTTGTTTGTGGGCGAGTAGTGGTCATGTAGCTAGGCATGATTGCCTACTAGATCAAACCACTACAGCCTTGATAGAAAGTATTTGGGAGGAGAATTGTCGTGCCTCGCCTGTTTTCAAAGAAAGCTTTGCGTAAGAGAGTGACAAGAGGAGTGTTCATTGAGCACGGTGCTTGCTTTCTTGAAATGACCCAAACAGACTTGTATTTTGAGTTTGTGGCATCATATCCAGAGCTTAAAGTTTTTTGGGAGGAGAATTGTCGTGCCTCGCCTGTTTCCAAAGAAAGCTTTGCGTAAGAGAGTGACAAGAGAAGTGTTCATTGAGCACGGTGCTTGCTTTCTTGAAATGACCCAAACAAACTTGTATTTTGAGTTTGTGGCATCATATCTAGAGCTTAAAATTGGATAAAGGTCATTTGAGGGGTGTAAGCCTTGGTTTGTGAGCGTCAGCGTGACACATGTTGCTGTCGCTACCATGTTGAGTTCAAACTTTTTTATGATGTGTTTCGTTCTCTTAGTGGGAATAGAGAGTTGCTTTGTAGTCCTCGTGATTTCATCCACTCTCTTGTGTGCACGCACGGAGGATGCCCAATTCCATAGGATGCCTTGTGTGGAGAGAAATTGCACATCATGTGGTTCACTTGCACATGGTAGATCTTGATGCAAGTGACCAAGAGATAGTGCCATGGCAACGTTATGAGAATGTGACACACCAGCTCTAGAGTGGTGGAAGTTGTAGCTCGTGGACAAACATACACCACGTTGTCACTACTTAGCCACATTTAGGGAGCAGATCTACCCCTATATACGGCACAATCATTGTGCCAAGTGGCAGGATCGTCAGTTCTAAGCATGCCTGGCGGTAGAGTTTTCTATTGGTGTGGTCGTCTCTGTGATTAATTTTGCAGAGAACTACACCTTCACACCTTTTCACGAGATACAATTTGAGTATTACTTCTCGAAGCATGTAATGGTTATATTTTATAATATTTGTTTCGTGTTTGAGCTATATTACTTATTTGATTTTTTGTGTCCTAATCATCTCTCTTGCTTACCTCACCAGGTTACTATTATGGTCCACATTAGCTATCGACATGAAGAGGCCCATGTAGATGGGATAGCAAGTACCCTCGAGGCCCGTGTCATTTTTCGAGAGTATCATTTCCATATCAGTGGTGGATGATCGTTCACATGATGCACATTTTATGTAACACTATTTTCTTCTCCATGATGATTTTTTATGAGATTGTGGGATCACGTGTGGCCAGCAATGGGTTTGGTTAGATGGTTGTGGCGCATAGTTCAAGTAGTCACGACAATTCTATTGGCTCTACAGGTAGTACTTATGGTTCTCCTATATTCGCAATTAAACTAAATTCACTAGAACATCTTAAAGAAAACAATAACTAAGACATGTGCAGTCTAGTATCCCAGTGATTTGGTCATTCTTTGAGATTGGTCATGGGAAAGGAGAGCATGATGGTGCAGGCACGTGTGTGAAACGTGCCTTGAGGCATCATCAGTTACACAGGATGCTGAGCGGTTCAGAGATGCGGGCCATGTAGTCGAGTGGTGCTCCCAACATTTATATGGGAGTGCAGCATCATTGTATCCCAAATATGATGCTCCGATTGTCAAGAGAAATTTTTGGCTTGTGGATGGTGGCATGATTGATCATAGAGCCTCCCATGATTGTGACACAGTACCTGGCACCTTGGGCTTACATTCCATCAGGAGCATGTGCATGGTAACCCCCACGATTTACACATGATGGTTTGCATGCTTCTGTGGAGCATGAATGGATGGCGATTGGTGCCTGGAGAGGATGGGCAGATGCATGGATATAGACAATCCTCTCCCCCGAGCATCCTTCACATCCAGTGTTGTCCGATGAGAAGGGCAATAGCGAGGGAGTATACTACTATCTGATGAGTTGCACTAGGCCAAAGTGCATCCTTGACCAAGATACAATGGATGATCATGGGTTTTCTTTTGACGCCCATAGCATGATTGTGGGGCAAGCTAGTTCTACCAGCAGATTCGACTTCATCGGGGGAGTCTTGAGTTCCAGTAGTGGAAGTGGGAGTTAGAGGCATTTTAGTTCTCTCATCTAGTGGGTTCCACCAAGCTCACTCTTGATCGAGTACAGAGACAAAAACACAGTTCTCGCCCTCGTTTTTGGCTTCGAGTGGATGACCATGAGAGCATTCTAGAGCAGTTGAGAGCTAGAGAGGGTGCTGCCTGACTAGGTCTCTATCTTGATAGTGACTAAACTCAGACTACTTGGGTTAGCTCACTTACATTGTACTTAGATTTATTGGGAGTGACTAAACTCAGAATAGCTAGGGTAGCTCACTTACATTGTACTTAGATTTATTGGGAGTGACTAACCTCAGAATAGTTGGGGTAGCTCATTTTTATTATGGGTTAAACCCAGAGTGGCTGGGTTAGCTCACATTTTGATGTACTTAGTTAATGTTTTTATCATTATGAGTTTTCTCATTATTGAGGATCATTGCATTTTAGTTGATGTTCATGGTTTTTTGACTTTTTTTAACACTTTGGCTATTATATTGTTCGTTGAAAATCACCAAACTTTGCAAGCGTATGGGGGTGGGTCCCCCCCACATGCTTGCAAAGTTTGGTCCCCATTGGAGCATGTTTGGGTATGATGGTATGGGGGAGACCCGAATTTTCCATGGCCTCTTAAGCACCAAGAGACTTGAAAAATCCGCACTGGGTGCTAAGAACTAAGTCAAACATGCTCCGATGGGGACCAAACTTTGCAAGCATGTGGGACTGGTCCCCCCCACATGCTTCCAAAGTTTTGTCCCCATCAGTGCATGTTTGTGTACAATGGTATGGGGAAGACCCGGATTTTCCATGGCCTCTTAAGCACCAAGAGACTTGAAAAATCTGCACTGGGTGCAAGAACTAACTCAAACATGCTCCGATGGGGACCAAACTTTGCAAGAATGTGGTCCCCCCCACATTCTTGCAAAGTTTGGTCCCATCAGAGCATGTTTGGGTACGATGGTATGGGGAAGACCCGGATTTTCTATGGCCTCTTAAGCACCTAGAGACTTGCATTGGGTACTAAGAACTAACCCAAGATACTTGCACTAGGTACTAAGAACTAACCCAAACATACTCCGATGGTATGGGAAGACCTGGATTTTCCATGGCCTCTTAAGCACCAAGAGACTTGAAAAATCCACCTTGGGCACTAAGAACTAACTCAAACATGCTTCGATGGGGACCAAACTTTGCAAGCATGTGGGGGTGACCAAATCCACCTTGGGCACTAAGAACTAACTCAAACATGCTTCGATGGGGACCAAACTTTGCAAGCATGTGGGGGTGACCACCCCCACATGCTTGCAAAGTTTGGTCCCCATCGAAGCATGTTTGAGTTAGTTCTTAGTGCCCAAGGTGGATTTTTCAAGTCTCTTGGTGCTTAAGAGGCCATGGAAAATCCAGGTCTTCCCATACCATCGGAGTATGTTTGGGTTAGTTCTTAGTACACCCCCACATGCTTGCAAAGTTTGGTCCCCATCGAAGCATGTATGGGTACGATGGTATGGGGAAGAGCGAGATTTTCCATGGCCTCTTAAGCACCAAGAGACTTGAAAATTCCGCACTGGGTGCTAAGAACTAACTCAAACATGTTCCAATGGGGACCAAACTTTGTAAGCATGTGGGGGTGGTTACCCCCACATTCTTGCAAAGTTTGGTCCCCATCGGAGCATGTTTGGGTATGATAGTATAGGGAAGACCCAGATTTTTCATGGCCTCTTAAGCACCAAGAGACTTGAAAAATCCGTGCTGGGCGCTAAGAACTAACTCAAACATGCTCCGATGGGGACCAAGCTTTGCAAGAATGCATGTGGGGATACAACCCCCACATGCTTGCAAAGTTTGATCCCCATTGGCCCGCCCCAGGCCTCATCCCCCATGGCTATCGAGGAAAAGATCTAAGTAGGATCCATCCCTAATCAGACCAAGATCACAGACCTGACGATATGTCAGGCCATGTGACACAGGAGAAGTGCAATGTTGGGCTATCCACTCATTTACATAAACAATATCGTGAAGGCTACGAAGGGACAATAGCATCACCTCCAAGTCTTCCACGATATGTAATGTAGACGGTGTGTCTCTAGCGGATAGCTGCTAACTCGCGGTCTATCTCCATGCGAGATGAGGTCCACAATAGATGAGCGACCCTCCTCGCGTGACTCCATGCTAAAACCTAAGCCTAACACAAAGGAGCAATGTGTAAGGTCCAATGTGAAAGTTCCAATGTGAAAGGCCAATGTGAAAGGTCCAATGCTATTGCTAAGTAGCATTAATGAAGCTATAAAACAATGCTAATGAGCCCACTAATGCTAATCCAAATCAAGAGAGCAAGGAGAGGGAAAACGACTTGTGACAATGAGGCGAAAAAAAAAACTTTCCGGTTTTATAACCTTGATCGAGGTTCGGTGGCATGCACTTTAGGGTTTGCAAGATGTACACTCCGGATGTATGCGTAATTTTAGGGTTAGTGAGACAAACGACCAAGATACACATTTGATTTTAGGGTTGGTGAAGGATCGATGGCTACGATTTGAATTAAGTATCTCATTTGTTGAGATACATGGAAGGCTTAGATTTTGGGTCATTATCACGATTGAGGTATGTGTCGAGATTCATATCATACCTTGATCGAGATATTTAAACGATTGGGATCGCACTTCAAATGTGTGCGAATGGACGGGTCGGATTGTGTAGATGTATCTTGTTTGAGGTTTTCGAACGGCTTGGATTTCATCTTGTTATCTCGAACAAGATATGTGGACGGATGAGATTACATATCTATACCCCGAACGAGATATTTCAATGGTCGAGATTATATTTTAATATCTCATTCGAGATATGTGGATGGTGAAGATGGGTTGATTGAATATGCTAAATGTACATCTGAGCAGGATGTCTGAAAAGATGCAGGGGAGAAGAGAGCTTGACTCTTGCAAGCACACACACACTCACAAAACCCTAAAAGAGAACACACAAGGTGAGAGGCTGAAAATATTCTTCTTCTTCACACAACACTCATCAACACACCATATACAAAGATAAGAGTAAACACAATATGAAAAGGTACTCAACTAGATATATACTAGGGTTCTCTATAGTATGAACCCAACTAAATGAGCTGGCACTATAACTATGCTAGTCTCTAGAATGGTTGTCACACAGCCTGTCATCCCACTGGCTGCATATCACCCATGATCTCACCAACAATGCTAGTGGTGTAAGTGTGGGGCCTATCCTCCAAGCGGGTCATCAGTGTCCACCACCTCACTAGATGAGCTCGATATCTCAACACTCCCCCTCGAGCTCAACTCCATCTCATGTACACCAAGCCAACCTTGAATCTGCGGAGCTTCTCTGTACTACCCAATGCTTTGGTGAAGATGTCAGCGACGTGATCCTGTGTGCTAACATAAACAAGGTCAACGTCTCCTGCTGCCAAAACCTTCTCTCTCTGACAAAATGGTAGTGGACCTCTATATGCTTCGTGTGAGCATGAAAAACTGGGTTCCTGGGGGCTAACTGTATACTACTAATGTTGTCACAGAAAATGACAACTTGTTTATCCACTGATAGACCCAAATCTACAAGTAGCTTTCTCAACCAAGCTACCTCACATGCTGCCATAGCAGCACCTCTGTACTTGGCCTTTGTACTAGATAGAGCAACCGTAGGCTGCTTCTTGCTATTCCAAGTCACAACAGCACTCCCCAAAGAAAACATGAAGCCACTAGTAGATCTTTTATCTGAGATACTACCAGCCCAATCAGTATCTGTGTACCCATGTACACATATCTCTGTCCCAGTTTCATAAAATAGTCCACAATGCAAAGCAGATCTCACATACCTCAGTATGCGTCTCAATGCATCCAAATGCGGCTTTCAAGGAACTTGCATAAACTGACTCACCAACCCAATAGCATAGCTCAAATCTAGCCTGGTGATTGTCATGTAGATCAAGCTTCCTACTATGTGCCTATACATAGTAGGGTCCTCCAAAATCTCTCCTGAATCTGCACTCAACTTGCCATTCTGATCCAATGGCACGGAGGTAGACTTACAGCCTATCATACCATACTTGGACAACATGTCCAAGCCATACTGTCTCTGCAGTAATCCAGTACCATGTGGTGACCTAATCACCTCAATGCCCAAGAAATATCTGGGCTCCCCCGGATCCTTCATCTTAGACTTTTATCTAAGCAAGATCTTTACATTAAAGATCTCTGCATCATGGTCCCCCGTAATGATCAGGTCATCCACATAGATGACACAACAAGCACAACCTCTCTATCACTGTGTCTCACATACAGCGAGAAATCTGCATTGGCTACATGAAAGCCAATAGTGACAAGATATTCAGAAATCTTGTCAGACCATGCTCTTGGTGCTTGTTTTAAGCCATACAAGGCTTTCTTCAACCTGTAAACATGCTCGGGGTGACTCATATCCTCATATCCAGGTGGCTACAACATATACACCTCTTCCTGTAAATCCCCATGCAAGAATGCATTCTTTACATCCATCTCATGTAAAGACCATTGCTTGACGTAGCCACTACTATTACAACTCTCACTGTTGCCATCTTGGCAAGTGGGCTGAAAGTTTCCTCATAATCAATGCCATATGTCTGTGCATATCCTTTGGCTACCAATCTAGCCTTGTATTTGCTTATGCTTCCATCACTGTTATGTTTTACTTTGTACACCCACTTGCATCCAATGGCTTTCTTGCCTTCAGGCAATTGCACTAAATCCCAAGTCTCATTTCCATATAGTGCATCCATCTCCTCATTCATATTTTTCTCCCAACACACATTTCCAATAGCCTCATCAATGCATGTGGGTCCTACAACCTGCACAACTTTTGCCATGTATACATAGTGATGTGCCACATAACCATCATGAGTAAACCTCTGCACATGATTCCTCACTCTCCCAGATCTTCGCAGCTTTGCATTCATGGCTTCCATAGCCTTCTTTATACCAGGTGTTCTCATAGCTGGTATCCCAAGATCCTCATCAAGGCTCATCTCTGAGCCACTAGACTCTCCATCAACATGAGTATGCCCTGCATAAATGTCAGGCATAATACTAAGGGGCTCAACCACTTTCTCTTTTCCTTTATGTGATGTACTAATCACATTTGTAGGACTGGTATTATGACGCAGCCTGCCACTCCATGGTCTATCAACTGGACTACTAGATGAGGACTCTCCTGGTCCACTCAAAGACTGTGATTGTTTTGCTGACTTGCATTCTGTGCAAGTCAGCAATCATCACAGTCTTTGAGTGGACTGTGATTGCTGACTTGCATTCTGTGCAACCACATTTCCACTCACATCAGCCCCAACAGCTTCTTTTTCAATAGCATACCAGCTGATCATCTCATCAAAAACAACATCCATGCTTACCCTCAACTCACGTTAGCAGGGTTATAACACCTGTATCTCTTTTGCTCAAGGGAATACCCAATAAACACACATTTTTCAGCTTTTGGATCGAGCTTAGTTCTTAGCTCATCTGGCACATGCACATATGCAATGCATCCAAAGACTTTCAGATGAGACAAATCAGGTTTTCTGTCAGTAAAACTCTCCTCTAGAGTTACATCATGTATGGTTGTCATTGGAGTCCTGTTCATGATGTAAACTGCTGTAGAACCCAATAGCTATGCGGCATATTCTTCTCTCCCATCAATGCTCATGTAATCTCAGCAATGTGCCTGTTTTTCGCTCAGCAACTCCATTTTGCTGCAGAGTGTATCTGCATGTAAACTGCCTCTGAATACCATTCTTCTTCAAAAATTCAGAGAACTCATTGGAGAAGTACTCTCCCCCTCCATTTGACCTTAGGCACTTTACATGTTTCCCTGTTTGCTTTTCAACCATAACTTTGAAATTTTAAAAATGAGTGAACGCCTCACTCTTCTCCTTCATGAAGTATACCCACACTTTCCTTGTGTAGTCATCAATAAATGTCACATAATACCTGCAGCCTTCCATAGACATGGTCTTCATAGGACCCCATCCATATGAATGTACAACATCTAGTGCATTTCTGCTCACTCTTCTCCTTCATGAAGTATACCCACACTTTCCTTGTGTAGTCATCAATAAATGTCACATAATACCTGCAGCCTCCCATAGACATGGTCTTCATAGGACCCCATCCATATGAATGTACAACATCTAGTGCATTTCTGCTCACATTTTTGTCACGTGGAAATACATGCTTTGTTTCCTTTCCAAATTGGCATGCTTCACATATTTTCTGCATACCTTCAACTTTAAACTTTGGCAGCCCTATCACAATTCCTTTAGTCTACATAGAATTCATTCTCTGCACATTCACATGTCCAATTCTTTTATGCCAAATGTCTATGTCTGCAACAATTCCTAAACCATTTGCAAACATTGCAGCACTCACTTCAGGCATGTTTACATTCAATGTAAACATTCTGCCCACTCTGTTGCCTTTTGCAACCAACCTGCACTTGTCTTTAAAGTCTTCAACATAACAACCATCAAGGTTAAACTAAACCTGCAAACCCTGCTCAATCATCTGGCCAACTGAGATGAGATTCTTTGTTATGTTCGAAACATGAAGTACATCTATAAGGTACTTCACTTTGCCAACCTACATAGACAATGGCACATCTCCAACATGGGCAGTTAGATGAGCAGTGTCATCCCTTGTTTCCACAAAACCTAGTTTTTCAAAGTTTTTCATCTCCTTGAACCACTTCCCAATGTGGTTTGAAGCACCTGAATCAACGTACCATACATCATCTTTATGTGCCGCTTCAACATTTTTGGATATGGCATTAACGACATACTGCATAGCAAACAACCTTTCATTATCCTCATTGTTTCTCCTCGAGGATGCATAGTTGTTTTGCTGCAATTTTCCATTTTGCATGTCAGCCTTCTTCTTATAACAATCTGCGTGCACATGTCAAGGCTTACCATAATAAAAGCATCCATGTGTATCATTATAGCGCCTTTTCCGATTTCCATGACCTCTTTGACTCCCCCTGCCTTTGAATTGGCCTCTTCTACCTACGTGTTGTTGTTGTTGTGAATTCTGGGACTGTTGTTGTTGTTGCTGCTGCTGCTGCTGGCCATAATTATGATTACCTATTCAGCCACCTCCTTGGCCGCGTCCATGGCCTCCTCTACCTCATCCTCTTCCTGAACTTGTGTAGAAGACGTGTTGCTCTGAACTGTTTTTGTATTTGTGAAGACTGTTGGTCTTCACCCAAGCTCTTCTCTTCTATAATCATCATAGACACCAAATCTGTGAAATTGGGAATGTTTTCCCGAGTCTGAATAGATGTCTTGAATGCCTTGTATTGTGGCCCGAGACCACGTAGACAGACTTCCACCTTATCATCATCATCTACTAAAACACCAATAGATGCAAGGGATTCCATAATACCCTTGATCTTCAATGCATAGTCATTCATAGACATTTCTTTTTCTCCACAGTATGAAGTTCATTCTTCAACTGTATCTTTGGTGCCTTGGTATTCGTTTCATAGAGTTTTACCAAGGTGTCCCATGCCTTCTTGGGGGACTTGGCATTTTGTATGTGCCTAATCATGGTGTCCTGTATACTGATAGAGAGCCAATGCATAACTTTTCTGGCTCCTTGGTTCCAATCCTTGAACTCTTTCACATCTGCAGTAGTTGGATTGATCTCCGGTATCTCCGGTGCCTCTTCATGCTCACCTTCTATGGTCCCAGTAACCCTAGGAAATTTGTCAACCTGAACCTCCAAGCATGGAAGTTGTTCTTGTCAAGCTTCTCAGCAATAATCTAGTTTATGCCATCATTTGACATCTTGCCAGACACACAAATTTACCAGAAATAGCAATATGGTTTGTCCTACACAAACTGCTGTATTTTTTGTAGCGGTACTGTACTACACTCAAATGTCACAGCCAGTGACCTCAATATTCATACATACACCCAATGGCAACTGTTTGACCTCCTTGCAGCACACACAATGTCTACACAACCAATTTGTCTTCTTGTAGTTCTTAAAACAGAGTTCTGCATAGAATCGATGACTTACTCGCAGTGCTCGAAATCGCCTGCTTTGTGAAAAACGGAGGTCCTAACGCGCCCGAAACATGTTTTCAGTCTATAAAATTAGGTCCGATAGGATAATATATTTTCCCTATAGCTTACTCCCGTGAAGAAAGCTCCTCAATCAGAGATCATTTACTGGGGCCTCCCATAGAGCTCCCGACGACGACAAGGGTGTAGTCGTCAACACAAATAGGGAAGAGTAGATGAAGCTCTTACCCTCGTACTGCTTCCTGTGCTTCTCTTGCTTGCAACTCAGTCCTTAGCATAAACCAGGCTTTGATACCATGAAAAGATGTAGGGGAAAAGAGAGCTTGAGCTCTTGCAAAGCACACATACACTCACAAAAGCCTAAAAGAGAACACACAAGGTGAGAGGCTAAAAATCTTCTTCTTCTTCACACAACACTCAACACACCATATACAAAGATAAGAGTACACACAATATGAAAAGGTACTCAACCAAATACATACTAGGATTCTCTATAGTGTGAACCCAACTAAATGAGCTGGCACTATAACTATGCCATGGCTATCACACAGCCTGTCATCCCACTGGCCGCATATCAACCACGATCTCACCAACCATGCTAGTGGTGTAAGTGTGGGGCCTATCCCCCAGGTGGGTCATCAGTGTCCACCACCTCACTAGATGGGCTTGATATCTTAACAATGTCTAGGGGGATCCACCGTGGCATTGATGTGGATCCGAGTGGCATGCATATCTCGATCGAGATAGTGTGGTGGCGGCGATGACCTGTATTGGTGACATGGATGGTGACTTGAAACCCGGACCTACTGGCGTGGCAGTAGTTGGTATCTTGTTTGAGATATGTTGCTTTAGGCTCGGGAGGCATGTGTCATGTTTTAATTGATGGCGATATCACGATCGAGGTACTCCGCCTGATATGTGTCGATGTCCCAATTTTAGAGAGAGTGAACAAAAGTGAGTACCCTCATCTTGCAACCACCCCCACAAAGAGATTCGAGTGCATCATGACAACTTTAGTGCGAGACATAAGCCTAACTATCTCTGTGCTTTGTGTTCTTATGCTTTGAGTCCATGGTTATTAGATAGAGTTTTAATACAAGCATGTTTGTTGCTTGCAGCTTTATATCCATCAACTCTGCAGCATGAATGGAAAAATTTAGAGTGCTTAAGTGGAAAGCTAAATGTTTTACATGCAGAGATAGGTGCCTTGATCTATGATTGACAACAAGAGTGCAAGCGAATTGCATCTCAGAATGTTTACTTTTATGATTCCACATATGTTGTGTGGAGAGACATAGTTTGGAGTACATTCCACTACCAATGTTGTCTAGCCAGGAATGGTATAATCCAAGCTTAGACATGTCAGAAGCATGTAGCGTAAAGATAAAAAATGATGTTCATGCTGCCATGAAAACCTCCACACAGGCTCTAGAGATGTGCATCTAAGTTGGTTTGTTCTAGTTAGTTTGTTTGCACATTTGTTTGGATCTTGTGAAGTAGTAAAGAAAACTAAGATTATGTATCAATGCAAGTGCCCATCTGAGGATTGGATGACTCAGTTACTAGTTGAGTCATGGCATCTCAAGAGAAATCACCATGATGATATCATTGAGTGCAGAATCACTCTGTCAGATGCTACCTTTATGTAACATTACACTGTTGTTGATTGTTTATAGTTTTTATTCATAAGTACTTCATTGCAAGACACCGATCATTGATTGTTGTTGTTGTTTTTATGTTTTTATGTTTGTTGTTAATTGTTGATTATTTTTTTATGTTTTTATATTTTATGTTGGTTGTTTGTTTTTTTTAATGACAAGTACTTCATTGCAAGACAAACTTTGTGCATTCGCTTCAAGTATAGGAGGTGGCGACTTCTACGAGGGGAGTGCTCAACTTGGACCAAGACATGTGAGATGGCACACATTCAGCACTCATTGATGTGAATATTCTTTAGGAGGGTCATGACCCTTTAGCGTTAATGTAGACAGTTATTGGTCCCTTAGTTTTCTAAGGCAGGAAATCCAACTCATGTCCAATAATCCCCCTTGTAATTTTTATTTCAAGTTGGTGGATGGTAGGAAGGTTGGAAGTCGAAGTGAACATTGCAAAATATGCAAGTAGTGTGTTGCTCCAAACATCCTTGAAATTGGTACTTTGATTATGGTGCTAGTAAGCACATTACTTCACAAAAAAATTTGTTCTTATCTCTGGAATCTGTCCCAAGTGCAGGAACCGTCACATGTGCAAATGGTTTCTCATATCCTGTCAAAGGAGTTGGTAGAGTTGTGTTTACTCTGCAAATGGGGGTGCATTTACTCTTTCTAAAGTTTTATATGTGCCAAGCATTAGGAAGAATTTGCTGTCAGTTTCAGCCTTAGCCCTGTCAAGCTTGACGGCGGTGAAATTTTTGGATGACAGATGTACAGTTCAGGATAGAAATGATAGTTATTCTATCATTGCCTTAGGTACCTTGTTTCATGGCCTATACAAGATGGATGTATTTGAGAAGTTGCAGCATGATGCTTGCTCAGTCTCTGACTTGTGCTATGGAGTGATGCAAAAATATAGCACGCACAATTTGGCCATCTGAATTATGGCAGTTTGTTATGCCTTCAAAGGCATGATATGGTGTCTGAGTTGCCAACTCTTGAGACCCCTACTAGTCATGTATGTGAGGGGTGTATTCTTATTAAAATGCATTGAGCATCATTTCCAAAGGATGGATCTGTGAGAGCTATTAAGAAATTACAACTTATACATAGTGATGTATGTGGTCCTATGAGGACACCATCTATTGGGGGATATCTCTACCTTGTCACTTTTATTGATGATTACTCCAGATTTGGCTAGGTATATCTATTAAAGTAGAAGTCAAGATTTTTATATGGTTTAGGCACTTTGTATCCATGGCTAAAAATTCATGTGAATGTAAAGTTGGCACCCTTCGTTCAGATCAATGGGGGGAGTATATGTCCAGCATTAGAAAAAGTTTGGACTCACAAACTGGCCCTCTAAGGGATTTCTCTCTTTCATGAATTAAGGAAAAGTGTAAAAATAATGTTATAATATTGCTCCTCTCTCTTCTCTTTTTGAATCTTGTACATCTCAAAATATTAGTTTTATAATAAATTCACTTATTATTTTATTAACTGTCCAAAAACTGTACCAGACCTGCTCAGAACTCAAATATCTCAAAAACTTTTTTTTAATTTGAGCTGGTTTCAAATATCTCAAAAGATATGAAATTCTTAAATGCCCAGATTCATTTATGACTGAAGAAACAATCATTTTGTGATTCTAGAAGGATTTTATCTTAAAAATGGAATATCTTGATTTGTACTTTGTATTTCATAATTTCTTTTTGCAAGTACGTATATCCGTGCTTTATCCACATTTTGGTGCGTTTTATGTTTTTTTATAGAGATTTGAAGAGAATAAACATTTTTTAAGATTTTAAGAATGTGTTTAGATTTATTATTTTAGAGAATAGTGCATTATGAATTTTCCTTTTTTTGTGATAGAGCTTCTTCTTCTTCTTAGGTCATTTCTTCTTTCCATAGCTCATTTCTTCTTCTACTTTCAAATTTGCATCTTTGTATTTCCCTCCATCTCCAAACAGTTTGTATTTCCCTCATGTTCTATTGCACTTGTTCACTACAAAGCTAGAGAATGAAGAGTGATTTGATTTTTTGGTGCCATTTTCTTGGAGCCAACAAACCATTTCCTCTTCATTAATCTTGCTATCAAGGAAAGAAGAAACAAAGAGACAACACAGAGCCAACATAGAGAAGCAATAGAGAACAAAAATGGAGGTTAGCAATGTTTTGATGTTGGTTATGTTCAATTGAGTTCTATAAGTTGTGTTTTCCTGTTGGTTATGTGCATTTCTATTCGTAAAATAATAAAGTTAATAGTAAGATATATTTTATTATTGATTAACAATAATATTATATGCATTACTATTCGTAAAATAATAAAGTTAATAGTAAGATATGTTTTATTATTGATTAACAATAATAATATGTGCATTAATGTTGGTTAATAATATTAATATGTGTTAAAGTTGGTGTTAAGTTACACATATGTGTTAATAATCATGAAATTTTGTGTAAGTTTTCTTCTAGAGGCATTGATTGTACTCAATGGAGATAGTGATGTATCTAAGTGTTTCTAGTTTTTTGATGTTTTATGAAGCAAGAAGCTCTAAGAAGAGAAGTATACACTTCTAGCTAGATGAAGAGTATGCCCCATTGTACAAGAGAATTGAGGTTTCAAGATGAAACCATCGGTGATGCAATTACATAGAATAGCAGGGAAAAAGCATATAGATCTTTGGGTTGATGGGTCTATATATCCACCTAATCCTATTACACAACAATCTCCCCAATTCTCAGGACTAACATGGATATACTTGGAGACTTGCAACCCAAGCCCATGTTTCTACACAACAGATCATGAAACTTAATGGATCATTGTTGGCAAAACAAGAAGAGAACAATGTTTTGCAAGATGCTATACATGACATGGTAATGCAAAATGCCAGTTTGATTAACCAAGCTAATGATTTATAGGCTAGCAATAAGAAGATGAAGACAATGATAGAGAAGACTGTCACTTATGGGGGCCCACAATGACATGGGAGGTACGTGAATGCCAAAGGTCATATAAACCTATGCACATGTTGGAAAAGACATGTGGACAATACAGGCAAAGGATCTATGCACACACACACAACGTGATAACATGTAAAATATGTTTAGCAATCTAGAAAATGAAGTGAATCTAGGAATTGAAAAGGTACTCACTAAAGATATGGTGAAGTCCGCGCTTCAATGCCCAAAGTTTAAGTCAATTTTTGGTGATCATACAATGCTTATTACAAGAGGTAAGTGATTCCTTCACATCAAATGATATGCAGGGAATATGTGATAAGGTAGGAATAAGTTCTCAGTATTATGGCATGATATACAAACATTTAGATACAAGCCTTAAAAAAGTGTTGCAAAAGAAAAGGGTATTGCCACTTCCTAAACCATTTCATGTGGTGCAAGCACGACAATCATCATTAAACAGTAAGGTGGAGAAATTAATTGGTGAGCCAATGCACTTATGTCACAGACATGTATGCAAGTATGGGTCAAAGGAAGTGCCATTTGTCTTTCACACAAATAACAATTTTGTATTAGATGTATGCAAGTTACAATCTCTAATGGTAAAATTTTACAGTATATCTGTTTGCAGAATGTGGAGGCAAGCTTAACTTTGTTTTGAAGCTTGATCAAAGTGAGGTTATCAAAGGTCAAAAGTTAGAACGTGTTAATCTAACTCTCATGAATAGAGCACTAGATCCTAACATCTTGCTTGGTCATCATGATTAATTTAGTGTATAGTCTGAGAATGAAATTTGGTGGCTTGCTACATTTGAAGTACCAAAGGAAGATCATGAGATTTTGAAGATTTTCTTTAACTTGATAGAGATACCTAATACAGTGCAACGTCAAAATCATGGTGAAAGTTTGCACGTGGAAGGTAATGGTGAGTATCAAGTGGAATGGCACCTTGCTAGAGATCTCAAAACTTTGAAGTGCATATTTGGTGTGTCAAATGCAACAAATGCAAAGTTTTCTTGCATATATTGTATGCGATCTAGAAAGAAAGGTAAGAATGGAAAGAAACAGGTAGAGAAGGGTGTCCCACATGTGATCAATTTGTTTGACGTGGGGGGGCAAGTGGGACGATTAGATCCTAAGTGGGATCCTATTCTTGACATCCCCTTGACAAGAGTACACTTTTGTACTTTGCATTGCACTAGTGAGGATCATAGACAAACGGGTTTATGAATATGTGTGTTTTGCTTATAAAATGCAGCCAGCTTCTGATACCTAAGAAACATGTAAAAGGGTGGAAGAAGTATTATCTAGGATGGGTTACATCAAGGCCAGGTAGAAATAAAGAAGGATGAAAAAAAGTCCGGAGCAAGCCGCAATGTATCATGCAAGCCTTGCTTTGGCGGCTCAAAAGCAGGAAATTCCTCTCTGTACCACAAAATGAAAATGGAGAACTACTAGTACAACAACCAGAGAAATATGAAGCATGGAAAAAGTTACATATGGCCGTTCCTAATCGAAGAAATGGAGGAAAGACTAGAGTAGCAAAAGAAAATGTGTGGATTGCTCTGACAAATTGGCAGTGCTTTTGGCAGAAGATGACATTTGGACCATATGATTCCAAGGATTTTAAGGTGGTGATTGGTATATTCTATGCATCAGTTGTTGAAGCCTAGACTTCAAGTAGTATAACACATTACATGGTAAGTGTGACATTACAATTAATTTATTTGGTTTTAGAGACTAACTATGATTACATTGTTTATTGATGTAGCATATATTGCATGCTCATGGTGTCCTTACTTTGCAAATGAAGGAAGTTTAGCGATATGGTCTACATAGGGTATGGAGCGATCTTATTAGCAGGTGCTTTCCAAAAGACAACTGCTCATGGAGGTGGAATCTATGATGTCCAATGGATCACAAGCAATACATAGAGTCATATGTGAGGTTAGAAATCTATGTCCAATGGATCATAGGCAATACATAGAGTCATATGTGAGGTTAGAAAGGCACGATTTGAGAATTCATCAAGTAGAGAGAAACATGCTGAATGGTTGAGAACTCAAGAAAGAGAGGGAAGCAAGTGGAAAACTCGAGTGTCAAGTGTTTCAAAATGAGCAAATGCAAGTTGAAACTCTGTAATTTTTTGTTGATGCAAGTATTACTCTACTAAACCAAAATGGCTTTCACATAGAGCTTGTAAACCAATGTGATATATCACCCATAATCTCACTAACTATACCATAATATTAAATGATTTTTATGTGTGAGAGTATATGCATACTTGTGTGTGAACAGTTGTGTTATTTTTAAAGTTGACTAAACTATTACTTATAAGTGCTTATAAGTGGTGAGACATTTACATTTTATAGTCTTCTAGCCTTCAAGGCATGGCACGCACCAAGCAAAGTGCTAAGAGGAACCCTACTAAGACTCGTCCACCCTAGGTCAATATACCAACGGAGACTGATAGTGAGCGCACTCAATCTGACAATCCAGGAGGCACTACTATAGGTACAACGCATCCACATCTGCCACATCACAAGAAGCATAGATGGAGACCAGGCATTTCTACTCTTCGAGAAATAAGGAAGTATCATAAAAGTACAAACTTAATCATACCAAGGGCGCCATTTGCAAGATTGGTGAGAGAGATATTGCAAGATCTCCAGCGAATGTCTCGTAATAGGTTATATGCAAGACTTAGTTCTACAGTCAACAATGTGCAACGATGGTCAACCAAGCGTTGCTAGCTCTTCAAGAAGTAGCTGAGGCATATTTGGTGGACCTCATGCATGATGGTCAGTTGTTGGCAGCTATTCATGCGAAGCGCATCACTCTTATGGACAAGGATTTGAGACTTGTACGAAGAATTCATAATAATGGCGATGCCTTCAGTTTGAACATGTATAATATGATTTGAGTAAATCATATGATGTGTTGTAAACATGTGTTTCAATGTACTTGTAATCTATGAGAAGTTTTTTTAACACAAGTACATGTTGATGTTTCTTTCTCAATATCTTGGGTGTTATTATCTTTTTCTCTCATTTACTTTTTTAAGTTTATCGAAAGCATTATTTTTTTGTTCACATGCCTCATATGGATTTAGGATTTTTCACACATGTATACATGAAAGACTATAAGTGTATAAAATTTAAATGAATTTAGAAAATTTAAAAATTATCTTTACTAAAAAAAATATAATAAAAATTACTCTAAAAATTAGATTACTTTAAACATGGAATGAAGTTTTAGAAACCCTAAGGAATTAGTGAGATTTTGCATCAGAGGGGCTCTTATAAATAAGAAAATTACTAAATATAATAAAAATTACTAAAAATTTTAAGAATTATTTATTTTCATTCTATAAAAATATAAATATAAGTTTAGAGTCTTTCATTTTCATTATATTCTGGTTTTATCTTCTTCAAGAATATGGCTCGCACCAAGCAGACTGCCCCAAGAGGGTTGATCCCGTGAAGGTCAAGCCCCCACCACTGCCCACACATCGCAAACGTTGGTGGAGACCTGGGACCGTCGCTCTTCGAGAAATAAGAAAGTATCACAAGATGACAGACCTTCTGATCCTGAGGAGACCTTTTCATCACCTCGTTTAGCGAGATCATGGATGATTTGAACGAGAGCCGGATATCTCGATAGCATCGTTGGGTCGGCAATAGTGAGCCTCCCACATGATGACAACAGTAGCTTTGGAAGCTCTTCAAGAGGCTGCTGAAGCTTTTTTGGTGGACAGGTATGGTGACATAGTGTATGCAGCAGTCCATGCCAAGAGAGTCACCATCACTGACAAAGATATGCGACTAGTTCTACGCATGTGGAAGTGGAGGGAAGATTATGGTGATGAGCTGCAGTTTTAGGGAGATCTTATAATCTCATGTATATGCCACAACGTAATCTCATGTGATCATGATGTAAATGCTTTACTTAATGATTTTTTTTAAATCCTTGCCAAGTGTCTACTTGATTATATCTAGCAATCATAATTGTATTGTGATTTCAATTTTAAATTAATGATTAAATATTATTTGTTGATCGCACGAATACAACAAAACTTCAAAAATATATTTTTATTAATATAGAAACTACTACATCATGACATAGAAGCAAGTACAAAAACCCTAAACTCTGTATCTCTTAGTACTAGGCTCAGCAGAGTCAGTAGGAGCTTTAAGCGAAGAAATTACAACAAAATTTCCATTGAGCTCGAGTTGGATAGCATGAAGATCAATCTTCCTAGTAGCAAGGCCTAGGCTAACAAGTGAATGAATCTTCCCTCCACGCTGAGCTTCGAACAAATATAGGATCTTGGAGTGCTTCACAAGAACCACCTTCTCTAAGCTTGATTTCACAGGAATGGACTTGAATGCAACACCCTGTCTTAAAGCCTTGATCTTTATGAGAGAGACTTGTCCATCAGGGGAGCATGCTTTGTGAAAGACAATGATGTCTTGCAAGATCTTGCCAATATACTCCTTCAAAGCTGCATCCAGGACTCTTCCTCTATGTAAGACCCCCGACCCGAAGGGCGGGGGAATCCTTTTGATAGGCGGTCAAGTCTCGTGTTATTTTCCGATTGACGACACCTCGATCTCGTAGAAATACGAGGTTACGAGCAAACGGACGGACCTAACTCTATCTCGCAGGGGAACGTAGTCATCCTAAAGGAAATTCTAATCCCCAGCACGAAATGTGCGTGGAGATGGAACAAGACCCACACTTGGTTCAAGGAAGCCAACGCCTTTTTCCCCCGTATTCATGAGGCACGGCCGCTGGCTCGGTCCCCTAAAACAAGTCTTGTTCGTGACTCTACTATTCCCTAAGTATCGTAGGTTACAACTAGTAGAAAGCTACCCGACTGATCGGGTCCACCCATCCTTAGAATGGTACCGTCAGGGCATCCATTCTCCCACTTTCCACACACTCACCCGTTCAATTGTTTCCTAATTAAGTCCTACCACACTGTGAAACACTTAAAAACAAATTCCTTTGTTAATTAATTACACTTGATTCCTTAAAGAAAATCTTCCTTAGCACAACATTGAAATCAACGAGCATACTTACAGTGAAAAATATTTACAAAAGACCCTGAAACCGGGCCGATATCCCAATCCAAACTTCATGTCCAAACCATAACCAAAACCACAACTACATCGATAATCTAGAATTCGATCTTCCAGCCTCAACCAGCTGGGTAAACCTCACGGACCGTCTCCCCTCGTCGTCAGCCAGACGATGAGGGCCAAGCCGTCCTGTCACCCCCTCAGGTACTGACGCTTGTACCAAACCCTCTCGCTCTTCGGAGGGGACGTCTCCTCATGAGGTGGGGGTTAAGTCACCGCACTAGCCTGGACCCACAGAACTAGGCAGCATATATACATCACCCTGGTGGTGAAAACCAATTCCCAGTGGCATAGGAGGGGATTGCCCTGGGCCGACTCCCGGCCTCGCTATATCCTCCGCCCGTCTACACAGACAAGCACGGAGTTAGCTAAGGGGGGGAGAAGCTGTACCTGCATGTTAGCAATAAACCAGCAGTATATCCAATAAAAGAAAGACATAGCCTTTATTCAATGAATTCACACATTAACAAAAACCATCGTTTTGGAAAGACAATGATTCAAAAGCAAGATTATTTTCCTATAACTTTACTTAAGAGTAACCATAAGGTACTTTAGGCCATCTATACTAGGGTTTAACCTTGGTTCCTTTCCTATTATTTCGAATCTTTGCATTAAACTACATAAGAGAGAATTTTTAGTTAAACTTATTAAATGACCAACCTGGTTATCATTTTCATGCCTATTCGCTTCAAGAGGGGCGAAGTCGATTACAGGGACGCGATTCGCCTCGTTCCCTCCTTGGGCAGCGCGCGGTTCTTCAATTCGGCGGCGTTTCGGCGCCATAGGAGCACTAGAGTTTTAAGAGGATAGTGAGAAAACGAGGTGAATATAAGAGGTTGGGAGCGTGGAGAGAAAAGAGAGAATTCTATTGGTTCAAACGGATTCGAAAACGGAGTCCGTTTGGGGTAGGAAAAGCTTGTTGGGCTTATGGGCAGGAACGACCTCTTAGCCTAAGTTTAAGTCGCCGCATAGGGGGGGGGGGGGAATTGAGAGGGTGTCCTTAACCTGGAGAGCTCTTGAGAAGAGTGTACGTCTAGGGAGGCCTAGGGAAGAGCAAGGCAAGGGTTGAAGGAGAGGCACACTTAAAGTCTATTCACACGGGGGGGGGGGAGAAGAGTGTAGGACATGTCCTAGAGCTTGAGAGAGAGCTTGCGCGTAGGGGCTTGCTGGGGGCTTGTCTTGAGAAGGGGGCTGGGAGGGTCCTTTTATAGGTGCTGGAGGGTGGACGTCCGGGTACGGGAAGGTGACACCTGGGTGGTGTAGGTGTCCGGGAGAGGGTGTGGGCGTGAGACACTTGGGGGTGGAGGTGTCTCGAGGAGAGAGAAAGTGTGACACATGGGGGTGGAGGTGTCCCCAAGAGAGAGAGAGCGCGACACCTGTGGATAGAGGGTTCTGGGAGGAGGGGGTACGTGTAGGGGTGTGCTGGAGGGTGCGTCTAGGTCGTGTACACGCTTGGGTGCCCCGGGCGGATTGTCGGTTTTTTTCACGGGCGGCGCCCGTGGTGGGGCCCACGCCGGCCGCCCGCCGCCCCGGGGGGGTCAAAAAATTTTATTTGATGAAAATGTCCGGCCTTGCCCCGTGACCATGGGGGCGTGTTTCGTTCGTTGATTAGACGCCTGGATAGTTACTATTTTTGGTCGGAAGTCGCAGATTTAAAGGCTTAAAAGTTTAATTAAACCCATTCCGGGTACCCGTTTTTAGTTCAGAAAAAACTATTTTAAGCGTAAAATTACACGTAGATTCCAAATTTGGATTCAGAATTACAAATTTCTAAGCAAAAATGGCTTATTTTCCAAAAATAGAAGTTTTTTGATCGGAAAAATGACAAGCTAAGATATATTTTTCAACTCTGAAGCAAGTACAGTGTTATTTACAATGGGTATGTTACATCCTTCCCTACTAAAAGAACTCGAGATGTCCTCATCTCGGCACGAACTCTGGGTAATTCTTTTGGAGGGTTGACTCTTCCTCCCAAGTGGCATCCTCCTCAGGGTAATCTTTCCATTCCACTAAATGTTCCCTAAGGATTCTATTGCGAAGCACTCTTTCTCTAGAGTCGATGATTCTATTAGGTCTCATTTCAAGGACTCCCTGAGTTGGCATTACAATTTGTTCATCATCAAGAACATGATCAGGATGAGGCACATATGGCTTTAGTAAGCTAACATGGAATACATCATGGATCTTGAGGTGGGTTGGGAGGCGAAGTTTGTAGGCATGTTTTCCCAAACATTTGATGACTTCATAAGGCCCACAATACCTTGGACTCAGTTTCCTAAATTTTCCAAGAGATAGAGAACTTCTCTTTGGCCGCACTCGAAGAAAAACTTTGTCTCCTTGCTGAAAAATTCTGTCAGATCTTTTGGTATCAGCATAATGCTTCTGTCGATCCTGGGCGGCTTTAATATCCTTACGAATAGCTTTGGTTTGTTCTTCCATTTCTTCAAGCATTATCCTGGAGGCTTCAACCTTTAGTGTGGGGTCAGAGAAATTTAAGGGAGACAAACATTCCTGACCATAAAGAGCTTTGAATGGTGACATCCCTATGCTTTGGTGATAGGATGTATTGTAAGAGAATTCCACTAGAGGGAGATACTGAATCCACTTCTTTGGTTCACGCCCACAATAGGCTCTCAGGATGTCTTCTATAACCTGATTAACTCTCTCAGTTTGACCATCTGTTTCTGGGTGGTAAGCTGTACTGAAACAAAGTTGTGTTCCAATAGCCTGGAATAATGATGTCCAGAACTTTGAAGTGAAGTCAGAGTCCCGGTCACTGACTATTCTTTTTGGCAATCCATGAAGCCTAAAGATTTCCTTGATGAAAAGGCGGGCAATATCAGAAGATTTAAATGTCTTCTTTACTGGGATAATATGAGAGACTTTGGTAAGCATATCCACAACTACTAATATAGAATCATACCCTCCTTGTGTTGTGGGAAGTCTTGTGACAAAATCCATACTGATACATTCCCACTTCATCTGAGGAATGTCCAGAGGTTGGAGTTTCCCGGGCATTTTGATTCTTTCAGCTTTAATCCTTTGACATGAAAGGCATTGTCTGATGTATTGAAGGATATCTCTCTTCATTCCAGGCCAAAAATAACTTCTCCTTAAGGCATTCAAGGTTTTTGCATAACCTGGATGTCCTGCTACTGGGCTATCATGAGCTTCATACAAGATCATCTTCTTTAGTGCAAGATCTTTGGGGATACATAACCTATGCATGAAGTAGAGGCATTCATCATCGAGGGTGTATCCCTTGATCAATATATTTTCCTTTTCTGTGGGTGCCTCCTTGTGAACCAGACTTACTAGCTTTTGGTAATCAGGGTCATGAAGTGAAACCTGCTTTACCTTCTCTAGGATGGGGTTATTTGGCATAGAGATTGCACTTAGGAAGGATTTGCGACTGAGAGCATCAGCTACAACATTATCCTTTCCAGGACGAAATTTGATATCAAAATCAAACTCTTGCAGAATCTCAATCCACCTCCTTTGCCTCATGTTGAGATTGGGCTGGGTGAAGATCCACTTTAAACTCTGGTGGTCAGTTACAAGCAAAAACTTACGGCCTAGGAGATAGTGTCTCCATAACTTGAAACAATGAACGACTGCAAGGAGTTCCAAATCATGGGTGGCATAATTGACTTCATAGGACTTAAGCTTACGAGAAGTGTAAGCCACAGGCCTTCCTTCTTGAATTAAGACACCACCAAGTGCAAGGCCACTAGCATCAGTGACAACCTCAAACTCTTTGGTGAAGTCAGGGAGCTTCAGAACTGGTGCTGAGGTGAGGATAGCTTTAAGTTGGCTAAAACTGATTTGGTGGATTGGTAACCATACTATCTTGCATTCCTTCTTGAGGAGATCAGTTAAGGGTGCGGCTATCTTGGCATAATCCTTGATGAAGATCCTATACCATCCTGTGATGCCTAGAAACCCACGGATTTCTTTGACTGTCCTAGGGGGTGGCCATTCCAATATATCCTTGACTTTGGCAGGGTCTACTGAGATGCCCTTTGAGGAGACAATGAACCCTAGATATTCAATTTGGGAAGTGAAGAAGGTACATTTGCTTTTCTTGGCATAGAGCTTATGTTCGCGCAGTATTTGCAATACTTTGCGTACATGCTCCTCATGTTCCTCTTTTGACTGAGAATAGACCAAGATGTCATCGAAGAAGACAAGGACAAATTCATCCAAGTAGGGTCGGAAGATATCCTGCATCAGGCGGTTGAAGGTGGCGGGAGCATTGGTTAATCCGAATGGCATGACTGTAAATTCATAGTGGCCATAGCGGGTATTGAAAGCGGTTTTAGAGATATCTGATTCCTTGATCCTAATTTGATAGTAGCCAGACCTTAAATCCATCTTGGAGAAAACTTTGGATCCATAAAGTCTGTCAAGAAGTTCGTCGATGCGAGGAATGGGGTATTTGTTTTTGACAGTGACCTTGTTTAGGCCTCGGTAGTCAATACAAAGCCGAAGCGAGCCATCCTTCTTTCTCTGGAAAAGAACAGGCGCTCCCCATGGGGAATTACTAGGGCGAATGAATCCTTGCTCAATAAGCTGCCTAAGTTGTTCCTTGAGCTCTATGGCTTCGGGAAGAGACATTTTGTAAGGTCTCCTTGAAACTGATTCAGCACCAGGGATTAACTCAATCCCATGATCTACTTCTCGAGATGGGGGTAGTTTTGTAAGTTCCTCTGGAAAGATATCTGAAAACTCCTGGAGCCAAGAGGGTTCTAAATCTGGGTTGCTTTCTTCTACCTTGTTGAGTTTGACAAGGAAGATCTGTTGGCCCTTGCGCACTCCCTTAAGAAGACGATTAGCTTTGACCAAATGAAATTTGGGTTTACCTGTTTTTCCCTGGGCTGATACTACCTGTCCTTGACTATTCTTAAAGGTGATGCTTCCTTCAGCACAGTGAATGTCAGCATTGTTTGCAATTAACCAATCCATACCAAGGATTCCATCATAAATCCCTAATGGTAAGCTTCTAAAATACCCATGGGTTGATTCACCATCCAATTCAAATTCAAGATCTCCCACACAATGTCGGGATACTTCTTCTTTTCCACTAGCTAACTCAACAAGCATTGCTTGGGCTGGTTTTTGATCTAACTGTAACTTACGCAAGCATTTTGGAGAAAGAAATGAATGCGTACTACCACAATCAACCAAAAGCTGGAAAGATCTACCTTGATAAGTAGCCGGAGCTTGGATAACAGAAAACTGCTGATTAGGTCCTTGATGTTCTATAGCTGCATGAATGGTGGCTTGCTCTTCTTCTTCCATCTCTAAAGTCGGTTCACCAATCATAGAGCAGACACGGGCAGTCACTCCACGACCTCTACCACGTCCACCACCACCTCGTCCAGCCTGGCGGTTATTAGGAGTCCCACGACCTTGAACTCCCCGGCCGCCTTGTGGAGCAGGAATGACATTAGGATTGAGAGAGGATCTTGCAAGTTTGGGGCATTCATTCCGGAAGTGGCCAACTTCATTGCAATAAAAGCACCTTTGGTCCCCATAGGATTCTGAAGTGGAATTAGCATAACTGCGGGGGACAAAATTATTGGGGTACTGACCAATAGTATTGTGGCGGAAATTCGATTGGTAATTCCTCTGAACGCGCCCCCTTGGGTTAGACTCAGGATAGACTCTCTTCTTTGCTTGACCACTCTTTACTTCTTTAGCTAGAGGTTTGGCTCGGGTAAGAGCATCTTGTAAAGTAGTTGGCCTCATTGCTTCAAGGCGAGAATCCAAAGGTTCATTCAGCCCTTGGCAAAATCGGGCCACTTGTTGAGTGATCGACATAGGTGGAGCATATTTGCCAAGTGTGACAAATTTTGAGTAGTATTCCTCCAAGGTTAAGCTAAGCTGCTTGAGGCTGAAGAACTCGTTCATCTTAATAGATTCATGAGATGGGGGAAGATAACGGCCCTTCACAGCTTGCTTAATGTCACTCCAAGTTTGGGTATCTTCAGTGACGCCCTTATCTCGGCACCATTGCTTCCACCAAAGTTTGGCGTCCCCAGTAAGACGAAATCTGGCAAGCATGGATTGATTCCCAATTCCTGTACCAGCAGCCGAAAAGTAATCGTCCATGGCTTCTATCCAAACTTCTGCATCCCTTTCAATCTTTGAACCTGCCCCATTAAATGAGGGAGGTTGCATCTGTTTGAGGAGAAGCTTCTTCTCCTGTGTATCTGTATATAATGCATTGGGAGCAAGAAGTTGGCGATCCTGGTTATCAATATGAAGCTAAATTTAGAATCATGTCACTTAGGCGGTTTAATACACATAAGACAATGAGTGTGAAAATCAAAACCTTTTATTCCAAGCTTTAATATTTACAAGTAAACTAAGCCATTTACAAGTAAACCAAGCCATTTACAAGGATTGGACTAAATCCAATCTTATTTATTTACATGGTAGTCCTCTAGGAAACCTAATAAAGATCTGTGGTGGTAGCATTGAAAAAGTAGGGGGGTTCTCCCATGGTTTCAAGAACTCGATAAGTCTCTGGTAGGGGAGGTAAACCTCGTCTAGAGAGACGGGTAACGGCTACTCTATCAGGGGATACAACTTGAGTCACCTTATCATAAACCCAACGATTCTGCAGCATGCGATTCCCATCGATAGTGACATAGGTGTTACGAGGAGTGCCAATAAACCAGAACAGGCGAACCATCCGCAACATCTCGGCATATCGGATCCGCCTCAAGTCGTTGGTGAGATTGCCGACGTGCTCAGCTCGAATGATGAAGTAGGTAGATCGACGATGCCAATACTCAGTTCTGTTCCATCCCCTTTCGATGCGAGTGTAAAGAGGAAGGGTTAGCTTGTCTACAATGTGCATCATAGTGTCACGGAACTCGAATTCGGAAGAGCGACAAGCAGTCATGAACATGCATTGGAATACCAGGAAGCGAGAATAGGGATCCATCTCGTCCTCCTGCATCCAGTCGTAACTAGATTAGTTTAACAAGAATTTCTAGAGTAACAAGAAAATACAATATAAAATCTCCCAAGTCTAAACGCGCTCTGATACCACGTGTAAGGCTCCCGACCCGAAGGGCGGGGGAATCCTTTTGATAGGCGGTCAAGTCTCGTGTTATTTTCCGATTGACGACACCTCGATCTCGTAGAAATACGAGGTTACGAGCAAACGGACGGACCTAACTCTATCTCGCAGGGGAACGTAGTCATCCTAAAGGAAATTCTAATCCCCAGCACGAAATGTGCGTGGAGATGGAACAAGACCCACACTTGGTTCAAGGAAGCCAACGCCTTTTTCCCCCGTATTCATGAGGCACGGCCGCTGGCTCGGTCCCCTAAAACAAGTCTTGTTCGTGACTCTACTATTCCCTAAGTATCGTAGGTTACAACTAGTAGAAAGCTACCCGACTGATCGGGTCCACCCATCCTTAGAATGGTACCGTCAGGGCATCCATTCTCCCACTTTCCACACACTCACCCGTTCAATTGTTTCCTAATTAAGTCCTACCACACTGTGAAACACTTAAAAACAAATTCCTTTGTTAATTAATTACACTTGATTCCTTAAAGAAAATCTTCCTTAGCACAACATTGAAATCAACGAGCATACTTACAGTGAAAAATATTTACAAAAGACCCTGAAACCGGGCCGATATCCCAATCCAAACTTCATGTCCAAACCATAACCAAAACCACAACTACATCGATAATCTAGAATTCGATCTTCCAGCCTCAACCAGCTGGGTAAACCTCACGGACCGTCTCCCCTCGTCGTCAGCCAGACGATGAGGGCCAAGCCGTCCTGTCACCCCCTCAGGTACTGACGCTTGTACCAAACCCTCTCGCTCTTCGGAGGGGACGTCTCCTCATGAGGTGGGGGTTAAGTCACCGCACTAGCCTGGACCCACAGAACTAGGCAGCATATATACATCACCCTGGTGGTGAAAACCAATTCCCAGTGGCATAGGAGGGGATTGCCCTGGGCCGACTCCCGGCCTCGCTATATCCTCCGCCCGTCTACACAGACAAGCACGGAGTTAGCTAAGGGGGGGAGAAGCTGTACCTGCATGTTAGCAATAAACCAGCAGTATATCCAATAAAAGAAAGACATAGCCTTTATTCAATGAATTCACACATTAACAAAAACCATCGTTTTGGAAAGACAATGATTCAAAAGCAAGATTATTTTCCTATAACTTTACTTAAGAGTAACCATAAGGTACTTTAGGCCATCTATACTAGGGTTTAACCTTGGTTCCTTTCCTATTATTTCGAATCTTTGCATTAAACTACATAAGAGAGAATTTTTAGTTAAACTTATTAAATGACCAACCTGGTTATCATTTTCATGCCTATTCGCTTCAAGAGGGGCGAAGTCGATTACAGGGACGCGATTCGCCTCGTTCCCTCCTTGGGCAGCGCGCGGTTCTTCAATTCGGCGGCGTTTCGGCGCCATAGGAGCACTAGAGTTTTAAGAGGATAGTGAGAAAATGAGGTGAATATAAGAGGTTGGGAGCGTGGAGAGAAAAGAGAGAATTCTATTGGTTCAAACGGATTCGAAAACGGAGTCCGTTTGGGGTAGGAAAAGCTTGTTGGGCTTATGGGCAGGAACGACCTCTTAGCCTAAGTTTAAGTCGCCACATATGGGGGGGGGGGGGGAATTGAGAGGGTGTCCTTAACCTGGAGAGCTCTTGAGAAGAGTGTACGTCTAGGGAGGCCTAGGGAAGAGCAAGGCAAGGGTTGAAGGAGAGGCACACTTAAAGTCTATTCACACGGGGGGGGGGGGGGGGAGAAGAGTGTAGGACATGTCCTAGAGCTTGAGAGAGAGCTTGCGCGTAGGGGCTTGCTGGGGGCTTGTCTTGAGAAGGGGGCTGGGAGGGTCCTTTTATAGGTGCTGGAGGGTGGACGTCCGGGTACGGGAAGGTGACACCTGGGTGGTGTAGGTGTCCGGGAGAGGGTGTGGGCGTGAGACACCTGGGGGTGGAGGTGTCTCGAGGAGAGAGAAAGTGTGACACATGGGGGTGGAGGTGTCCCCAAGAGAGAGAGAGCGCGACACCTGTGGATAGAGGGTTCTGGGAGGAGGGGGTACGTGTAGGGGTGTGCTGGAGGGTGCGTCTAGGTCGTGTACACGCTTGGGTGCCCCGGGCGGATTGTCGGTTTTTTTCACGGGCGGCGCCCGTGGTGGGGCCCACGCCGGCCGCCCGCCGCCCCGGGGGGGTCAAAAAATTTTATTTGATGAAAATGTCCGGCCTTGCCCCGTGACCATGGGGGCGTGTTTCGTTCGTTGATTAGACGCCTGGATAGTTACTATTTTTGGTCGGAAGTCGCAGATTTAAAGGCTTAAAAGTTTAATTAAACCCATTCCGGGTACCCGTTTTTAGTTCAGAAAAAACTATTTTAAACGTAAAATTACACGTAGATTCCAAATTTGGATTCAGAATTACAAATTTCTAAGCAAAAATGGCTTATTTTCCAAAAATAGAAGTTTTTTGATCGAAAAAATGACAAGCTAAGATATATTTTTCAACTCTGAAGCAAGTACAGTGTTATTTACAATGGGTATGTTACACTCTACCACCCCTTTTTCCACCAGCTTTTGATGGAAACTCATCGACATAGATAATTTCTTGAAGAAAATATTTGCATGCAAAAATAAAATATCAAAAATTATTCCAAAATACAATTGCATGAAAAAAATTATTTTTAAATGAGTTGAAATTGTCTGTGCGAGGGCCTCAAGGGCGGCCTGGGAACCCCACACATGTAATCTGGCATGCATCGGGGCTCTCCAGGCATGCCAACTAAAGGCTGGTGAGGATGGCCCTGATTCTGCACAGGGCCTCAGTGGCCTGGGGACCCCACACATGTAATCTGGCATGCATCGGGGCCCACCAGGCATGCCAACCAAAGGCTGGCAAAAGGATGGCCCCAATTCTACACACATGTAATCTGGCATGCATCGGGCCCAGCCGAAGGCTGGTGAGGATGGCCCTGATTCTGCAGAATCAGGGCCATCCTCGCCACCCTACAGAATCAAGGCCATCCTTGCCAACCTTTGGTTGGCATGCCTGGAGGGCCTCGATGCATGCCAGATTACATGTGTGGGGTCCCCAGGCCCCTAAGGCCTCGCACCGAAATTTTCAGGAAGATTCAAAAAAATTTTACGTACCTTCTCAGCCTCATCATTTTGTTTCCCGATCGGTGCATCTAGGTCTGCCCCCAGTGAGACCGCTCTATCACCATCATGTAGAAGGTCCGAGAGGTCAATGTGTGGTCGAGGTCCAAAGAGCTCCTCCTACAACCTCTCAAATTTTGCATCTGAGATATCATAGTCAGGAGTAGCTTCTGCAGCACTTATTTGGATGTGGATGATTTGTAGAGACATCATCCATGCTCATGCCATCGTATCGGCCAATCTCAGTTACTTGTGGAGGGACATTCATCACAGTGTCAAAGTTAATGAGGTCTTCATCAACATCCCAGACAAGGTGGCAGTACAGCTCTTCCTCCTTCAAATCCAAGACCTCAAGGACATCCTGCATGAGAAAGTACCAACACCATCTATAGTGATGGCACTCAATGATGCAAGTTTTGTATTCTTAGTAGGATGGGTTGCCTCCTAGTGGATAGTCGACAAGTCCAAAGACAAGCTACGTGCCTCCTCCTCTTGCTTGTCCAAGATTGTCTCCTCTGGTTCCTTCTCTTCATAGGTGCGAAGAGGCACCACTGGGTCCTCATCATTCTCCTCCTCAAAATTAGAGCATAATATACAAATAGCAAAGGCAATATCCCACTTGATGAGATCGATCGGGTCTGCCTCCTCAAAAGTGAGGGGCACAGAGGTAGATCAGAAGGGGGGGGGAACATGTGCAAGTGCTCGTTGCACAACCTTTCTATGGTCGTTCACCACTCTTCGTGGAGAAGAGGAACTCTAGGGGAACGCCAAAATTCTATGTTAAGTGGAAGCACCGCCCCATGATAGATTGCACATGGGTACCAGAAGGTAAAATGATTCAAATGGCACGTCCATTGGTTCTATAGTTTTACAACATCGTGCCCGTTGTTTGAGGATGATATACAGCCATAATAATGGCTTGAAAGGGACTTCAAACTCTTCAAAAGGGTGGTGTATGTGAGGCATGGGATTCTTGGGATTCCTATCCGGCCTCACATGGTGCTCTCAAGGGATGCTTGGAGGCCCCGAATTCTTTGCCTCTATATGGGAGTACCTTGAGGTGGAGTAATGTGGCCTAGCTCAATCTCTCCTACCTTTGTTTAGATACAAGACGGCTTGTGGGCAAGGGATCCTATGCCTCGGATACCCATAAGTCTTTTCTCTCATCACTCTTGTGATCCCCATTGTAATCTCATCGCGTGTCGGCATTGAATCAATACAAGTTTTGGGTTGGAAGCCCGCATTTTGGATGATACTGTTTTCTAGTGTAGCTTGTACGTTTTTGGTCATATCTCCTTCATATGGTGTCCATTTTCAAAGTTCTAGTACTCAGAACGACCGGCTCGTCGTCCTCTTTGAGACGAGCCATAGGTCTTGGTTGTAGCATTTAGCGTATTCTCTGTTTTCATTTTTGTACTGGATTTTCCTAGTCCCGAGTGAAAACTCGCACTCAGAATGCGACCCAAGATCACCGCTCCGTGACACTTGGTATCAGAGCAGGAAACGCCGCATCGTGGTGAGTTTGATCAACACATATGCCACAGGGGAAGACCATGGAAGGTGGCCACCTTGACGTGAAGCTACAAGAATTAAGGAAGAAGGAAGGCAAGAAAGAGAGACAAAGCTTGACGCTGAAGTAACAGCGTGGATTCGGCGTGAACGGCACAACAGACGTCTCGAGGCAAGAGCAATGGATACTCAACAACACCAAATGGATGACCCAAGGAATCTAGGGCTAAGTTGGTAGGATCACCAAGATGATAGACTGAACCGGCTGGAAGGCATATTGGCCTCCTTAGTCGAACAACTACACAAGAAGGAGGGCAGTCGACCTTCGTAGAGACGAGGTAGAGGTCCCCTCCTAGACATCACCACAAGAGACAGAATGACAGGAGGGACTCATAGTCATCAGAGATGAGGGGTATGGGAAGTACAAACCATTACCCCCAGAGAAGTATACTGGGGGCAAAGAGATTCACTGGTGGTGACAAGGTGGATCCGTGAGACAAAGGATTATCTCACCATAAACAAAGTGGCTTATAAACACTGGATCCGTTTGGCGTCGCGACTGCTATCAGGGGGATGCATACACATGGCAGGTGAGGCAAAAAGATCGTGGACAAGATGGGATGATTTTACCAAGGACATGGCCGAGTATTTTGTACCACACAGAATGAAGTCTTCAGGGTATGCGATGAATGGCATAACCTCAAACACACAGATGGAAAAAACTATAGGAATATATCAACAAATATAGGCAACTTATGTTGTAGATTATAGATATGCATTCTACAAATAGATTACATGGGTTCCTGTTTGGATTACGTGATTGGACCCACAGAGAGATCGAGAAGCAGGAGCCTGAAAATTATGAGGCGGCACTCACAATGGTGGAACGGCTATCTGACACACTGAGAGCAGGAAGTGGCAAAGCAAAAACAATACAACATGAACAAGAGGATGGAATGGTGCCAAGCCTCAGAACAGGAATGATAACTCTTCCAATGAAACCCGGGGAGAGACTTCTAGAACAAGTACAAGCAAGGCAAGGTCGAGTGGACCTTTCGTACCCCAAACCTATGGGAGTAATTCGATGAATAGAAACTTTGTGCTGGGGAGGGGGACATCCCAGTCAACCAATACAGGGGGACTTTCCAATACTGCAACGCACCCTCTTCCTCCTCCGACATGCCTGTGCAGAAGTTGTGCAGGCAATCATTATGACAGTGAATGCCCTCGTCGACCCGCACAAAGCCCGGTTACCACCGTTCAAGCCCAAGGGCAAGAGGATAATTATGAATGGATGGATCGACTGAGGATCACCGAGATTAAGGATGCAGAAACCTCATCTCGAGATGAGGCGATAGCCCACCAAGGGTGGGAGCCGTGCAGGCAATACCGAAATGCATGGCAGCATAGTTATCGACAGTGCAAAATGTGTATTTTGAGGCTAATGTGAATGGCCTTGAGCAAAACATCATGTTGGGATATGGGAGCCACACAATTTTATCACCCCAAAATGTGCCAAGAAACTAGGAGTGAAGGTGTGCGACTCTAATAAGCTGTCAGTGTCATTTGCACAAGGGCAAGATGACAATATAAAGATGGCATACAACATGCAAGTGCAAGCAGGCACATGGAAAGCACGACTGGATTTTATAGTTGTCCCCATGGATGCCTCCTTCGAAGTGATTGTAGGGCTCACTTGGGTCGACAAATATCTCATTGCCTTTATGGGAAAATGTGTGAGTAACATGATACTAGATATGCAGGGGACATGAGTCAGTGTGCCATGCATCCGTCCTCACTCGGGAAACAAAGTAGACAACAAGAACATTGGAGGCAAAATCTAGAGCACCCCAATGTATGCAATAGGGTCGGGTAAGGCTCAAAAAGTGACAGATTGCCATGGCAAGATGCTGGAATGGTGCTATGCCAAGCAAGCAGAGAGGGCAGCTAAGCAAGGCTGCCAAATACATTTATGCATAATGAAGGTCAAGGATGCACAGGAGACGAAGTGCAAAATTGGTGAAGCAGAGATACGCGAAGTGCTAAATGAGTTCCATGATATCTTGCCCGAGAAATTGCCAGCTGGGTTACCGCCAAAACGATCGGTGGATCACAAGATCGAACTCTGGCCAGCAGGGCATAGTCCTCTAGCTAAAGCTCCATATGCGATGGATGCTACAAAGCTCAAGGAGATCAAGGTACAGTTGAATGAACTGGCCGAAAATGGAATGGTGCGCTCCAGCAAGTCGCCGTCGTATGGTGCACCGGTGCTGTTTGTCAAAAAGAAGGACGGGTCAGCCAGGTTATGCACCGATTACAGAGCCCTCAATAAAATCACCATCAAGAACCGCTACCCCGTACCAGTAATGGAGGAACTCTTAGACCAACTAGTGGGAGCAAAGTACTTTAGTCGGATTGACTTACGATCCGGATATCATCAAATACAAATCGCCGAAGACGACATTGAGAAAACAATGTTTCACACAAGGTATGGAAGCTACGAATGGCTGGTGTTTCCGTTTGGGTTAACCAACGCCCCGGCCACCTTCTGCACAATGATGAATGATATCTTTAAAGACTATTTAGATGAGTTTTTAATCATATATATTGATGATCTGCTCATATATAGCAAGACCTTGAGTGAACATAAAGAACACTTAAGAAAGGTCTTCCAAATGTTACAGCATCACAAACTGTATGCCAAACCAGAGAAATGTGAATTTGCATCACTGAAGTGGGTCAATCAGAAAGGGGTACAAGTAGACCCCAAGAAGGTCGAGGCAGTGGGGTGAAATGGAGTGCACCCCGAACTGTGCATGAAGTTCTTGAGTTCGTGGGTTTTACACAATTCTGTCGAAAGTTTATCAAAGATTTTAGCAAAATCGCCACCCCACACTGATATAACTAAAGGCATCAAGCCTTTATATAGGTGGATAGATATAGAGAAGAGCGCTTTTGAAAAGATGAAAGTCACAATGTGCAGCACCCCCGGTGCCGAGAGTTCAACAAGGAGTTTGAGATTCACACGGATGCATCAGACGGGGCCCGTGGAGGAGTTTTATTACAAGACGGGCACCCTGTCACATATGAGTCACGAAATTTCAGCGATGTAGAATGCCGATGGACCACACATGAAAAGGAAATGCAAGCAATGGTTCATTGCCTTAGGAAGTGGCGTCATTATGTGCAAGACAAACACACGAAAGTTCTTACAGATAACATATCTCTAAAGTACTTTCAGACGCAACCTAAGTTGTCACCAAAACAAGGCAGATGGTAGGACTTCATCGCAAAATTTGACATAGACATTATTCACAAGCCGAGGAAGCAAAACTTGATGCTAGATGCTTTAAGCAGTATGCCATAGTTGAATGCAGTGAGTGTTGCAAATGGGGCACTTTGGAACAAGATCAGAGATGCACAAAAATTGTATGCAGCAATCATTCGCATGGCCACCACAGAGTTGCAAAATGGTACGTCACCCGTGGGTTTATTTGATTTTAAAGATGGATTATTCTACGCCCACCAAAAGGTGTATGTGCCCAATGACCCAGACTTCAAAGCCATGCTACTTTGGGAAACCCATAACTATAAGCTGGCCGGGCATGGTGGGCAGAAGCGCTCGCTCGAGCAACTTCGACGTCATTTCTTCTGGCCACGTATGATTGAGGATGTGATCGAATATGTTTGCACATGCCCAACATGTCAACTCGTAAAGGCACAGCGAGTCAAATTGGCTGGTTTACTACAAACCATCCCGTCCAGGCTGTTGTTATTGTGGTTAGTATGGATTTTATTGTGGATCTCCCGGAGTCCCATGGATACAACACCATATTTGTGGTAGTGGATTATTTCTCAAAGCAGGCACACTTCATTCCATCTAAACCACCTCTCACGGCATACCAAAGTGCAAAGCCCTATTTTAGTCAAGTTTTCAAATATAATGGGGGACACATAGTTGCGCATGTCTTCAGCATATCACCCGCAAACCGATGGTCAAACTAAGAGAATCAATCAAGGCATAGAAGACTATATTCGCAGTTATGTTCGTGCTGATCCATCAGAAGGATTGGGCAAATTACCTAGAAATCTTAGAATTTCATTATAACAATTCAGTGCACAGTGCTACCGGGTATACACCATTTGAGTTGGCCACCGGTAAAGAGGTCATTACACCTCTAGCAATTGCTACGGGAGATGTGCATGCCGAAGATGCAGATGTAGAGGATTTTTTTGTAGAAATGACAGAAGAGAATGCGGATTGCACAGCAAATCTAGAACAAAGCAAAGTCAGATATGTTAAGCATGCTAACAAAAAGAGACGTGATGATGAATTTCATGAGAGAGACTTGGTCCTTGTTAGTGCCCAAAACATTGCACTGCCCCTGCCAACCTCACGCCGAAATTCAACCATCGCTTCTACGGCCCATACAAAGTGCTCAAATCTTACAATGGAGTAACCTACAAAATAGATCTGCTCGCAATTGTGCATATACATAATGCATTTCATATCAGCCTACTCAAGAGGTCAAGAGGTTTGTTCGCCATGTACCGATGCTTGTAGATGGTGCCACCCAAGTCAACAGTGTAGCTCAAATCTGGCCTACTGATCGTGTGACATAGATCAAATCTAGCCTGCTGATTGTGTGACATGGATCTAACTCCCCACAATCTTCTTGTACATAGTGGGATCCTCCAACACATAACCTGCATCTACAAATAAGCTTGCTATTTTGATCTAATGGCACCGAGATTGGCTTACAATCAGCCATCCCATACTTGGACAACATGTCCAATGCATACTATCTCTGTGACCAGCCAAATACCCTCAGGTGTGCGAATGACCTCAATTCCCAAAAAATAGAGCAGATCTCCCAAATCCTTCATCTCAAACTTCTTTTTTAGAAGACTTTTCACATGCTCAATACATCCACTTTGGAGAATAAATATCGCCACACATAACTAGAACTAAACCCATCAAAGATCATTTAGCTTCTTGAGACATTTAAAATTGTGATAGGAATTATATTTGCCTTTAATGCAAGCATTGTAGATCTTACTTTAGATGTTCAAAACTGGAAGCAACCCTCACCATCATGAGTGGAATTACAGAAGCGTTGAATATAATTTGTACTAAAGGCAAGGTGAAAGGAAAGATGGTGGATCATTGTGTTGAGCTTCACCAACTCCTCATTAATTGAAGCCTACCACAACATGACCTACTCCTATCCCCTTAACACAATAGGCAAGGTGAAAGGAAAGATGGTGGATCATTGTGTTGAGCTTCACCAACTCCTCATTAATTGAAGCCTACCACAACATGACCTGCTCCTATCCCCTCATCAACACAATAGACCTCATTGACTTCGTGGTGCCATCTCCTCGCCAACATGCGGTAGTCTCTTGTGATTGCAGTGGCTACAACTAAAGGCTAGTTTTTACATCAGATGGACGTAAAAAATGCATTCTTGCATGGTGACTTGCAAGAAGAGGTGTATATGGATCAGCCACCAGGTTTTGAGGATACAAGTAACCCAGAGTATGTATGTAAGCTTTGTAAGGCCTTGTATGGGCTGAAGCAAGCTCCACGAGCATGGCATGACAAGATTACTGAGTATCTTGTCACTATTGGTTTTCATATGGCAGATGTAGATCACTCTTTATATGTGCGCAAGAGTGATAAGTGTATTGTGATCATCACCATTTATGTAGATGATCTTATTGTTGGGCTCTTCATTAATGGGTTCTAAGTTGGAAAGGTTGCATTTTCTACTGAATTGGAGGAGTTAACAAAGAAGAATACTGAGTTGGTGATTACCAATGAGATTCTATTGCAGCAATTGACAGCTTTAAAGAAAGTACATAAGGAGTTGAGGAACTTTGTAGAAGATGAGGAAATTGATGTAGATGGGGTCTTCAGAGCAGAACAGATTTGGTAACAATGAAGGGGGAATCAATGCAGATAGGAAATTTTATTTGGGCTGGAATTAAAGAGAGGATTCATAATGTTCTTACAAGACCTTGGGAGGCATTTACAGATCAGTAGACGTAAAGCAAAGATAGCTTTGCTTAAGGAGAAAATTGCAGCTTTGGAGGAGGACAACCTAAAGTTGTAGATGAAACTGCCAGTTACCCCACAGCCTCTTCAAGTGAAACCCCCTGAAAAGTCAATGTGGGAGGATCCTTTGTACTTCCTCAAGAGCTATCATGGTTTAAAAGAAGGTTTTTATGATGACAGTCAGAGGTCTTTTAAGTTCGCATGTGATTTTGCAAGAAAAGGCACTTTTGATAGAATGAAGAAGAAAGATATGGATGTGGTGCTATCATGGTTTAAAAGAAGGTTTTTATGATGACAGTCAGAGGTCTTTTAAGTTCGCATGTGATTTTGCAAGAAAAGGCACTTTTGATAGAATGAAGAAGAAAGATATGGATGTGGTGGATAGTGTGAAACTTATTACACTTGTACCTGATGTTGCAAAACAGAATGTTGAAAGTTCAAGTATTGTTGCTGAGAAGATTTCAAAAGTTTAAGTGGATCAAATTGACCCTATGGAGGAGATACTTCAAGCAGATAAGAAAGATGGCATGAAGGAAACTGAAGACAATGATGCAGAGATGGAGACTATAACTGAAAAGTAATCTACGTACTTTTCAGTAGAGTAACATTTTGGGAGTGGGTTCAGGTCTGAAACAATTTTGAGAAAACATTTTATCCCCATCGGGTGTGCCATGTGTAAAAGTTTCCTTTAAATACTTTAAACCTTAGTCTTTCACCTGAGATTTCAGGCGATAGCATTTTGGAACTTATTTATAGATGTAACCGTCTTGAATCATGCATTATGCGCACTTACTAACTAAATTCTTAGTGTCTCTACAATTATCTTGTTGTTCTGTAGGTTTGTTTGATGTTTCAAGAGTCTGTTTCTTGATATTCTATAATGCTGAATTATGTATCTTGTGAGATGAAGATAGTTGGTTTGTGTTTAACTTTGTGACCTAAAATGATGATGGTGATGTGTGGGAAGTGTTGAAGCTTGTTTCCTGTGATGTCAGATGTCTGTGTGTGATGATTATTTGGGGTTGAGTTTAGCCTCAATACTAGTGTTTCAAACCACAGTACAATGGAAAGGAAAAGACATAAACTCAACTATGAGAAGGGGACCCATACAGTGTTTTCATTGTAATGGACCTCATCGAGTGGTGGAGTGCCCTCTTAAGAATGTGGCTAATGCTGGCCAAGCTCAACCAATGGCAGCACAAACCAACGCTGTAAGATTCTTTCCCATCCTCTCAAGATGTCCAGCATCTTTCCCTGTAATCAAATCCCTCTTTAGAAATATAAAAGATCTTGTTTCTACCAGTTTTAGCCTAGAGAGAGAAAATCTTCTAGAGAGTGGTAATTTAGTTTTTTAATATTTTTGGATAGAAAAATATCTCATCTTATTAAAATAAGTTTTCCTGAAACAGAAGTTCAAAAAGATTTTCAGAAGGTGCATTAGAAATTAAGTATAATCTATTCAAGAGACATTATCCTGGGAATCAAGAGTTTTTCGAAATTTTAAATTAAGGTTTCTATGGACCAATAAGATTCATCCAAATGTAGGGAGGAGATAAATAGAAGAATAAAAGGAAAATCCCCCAAAATGAGTAAATACTCACATAAGATGAAGAGTTGACTAAGGACAAAGCTAATAGTTAAAAAAGAGAGATATTTAGGTGAAATGATGAATTTTTGACACCTCAGTATGGGGGAATTTTCCTCATGAAGGAGGTGCTTATTTCACATGCTTAAATGAGTTTTAAGCTAACAAATAATGAGATATTTTTATCTCTCCTCTCTCCTGTTTCAACTAGATCCAAAAAGTGGACTAAACTGACCCAAAAATGGTCAAAAATTGACCAAACTGATCTAGAAAATTCTAGAATCAATTGGCTTGGTTAGAAGCTCACTTTTTCCTATAAATAGAAGCCTTCCCCTTTGTTGAAACTCAATAGTGTTTTGCACTGTTACCCTGCCTCTCCCAAGTGCCAAAAACTGTGAATTTTACTCATAATTCATTAGTTTTTTACCTTCCCTCTTCTAAAAGATTGGTGGCCACTCTTGTTTCAAACAAGAGTATAACCCTCAAACCATCAAGCCAAAGGAAAGCTCTCAAATTATCCATGTAAGTTGGAGATTCTTCTCTTTTCTATTTCTTTTATGGTTTTTTTTATGATTTTTGTCTTCTCTAAATTGAATGGATGTTATGCCTCATTGAAAAAAGGCATTCCCCTCTCTTCTTTAGTAAATCCAACCATTCTTTATCCTAGACGATTGATTATTGGATAAAATCAAGTTTTTCATAATGTTCTCTTAAATAAGTAGAAAATGTTTACACTAGAATGATTTAAATACTCTTGGTGAACTTCTAATTAATTTTAGTGAGTTAAAAATTGAAAAATAATCAGCCATACAAAGGAGGTTATGGCAAAAAATTTTAAAAAAATGTGAAATAAATTTTATCTTTTATTAATCAAAAAGAGTAATCCCCATCGTTAGAGTATTCTAAAAGTGTCATTTTCATTCATGCATAGAAAGATGCATATTGATTAATTTTTATAAAAGAATGATTTTCAATAGAATTAAATTCTATGAAAGATACTTATTGATAAATTTTTTATTATGAAAGTGTTACTTTCTTCATTATGGATTTTTATGCATAAAATAATGCATAAAAGTATATTTTTTTATTACAAAAGAGTTGCTTTCATCATATTGATTTTTATGCATAAAAGTATGCATAAAAGAATATTTTTTTTAAATAAAAGTGTTACTTTATCATTATTGATTTCTATGCATAAAAGTATGCATAAAAGAATATTTTTATTATAAAAGTGTTACTTTTATCATAAATGATTTTGATGCATAAACATATGCATAAAAGATATAATTTTTTTATATTAAAAGTGTGATTTTTGTCATAAATGATTTTTATGCATAAACATATGCATAAAAGATATTTTTTTATAATAAAAGTGTGATTTTCATCATAAATGATTTATATGCATAAACATATGCATAAAAGATATATTTTTTTATATTAAAAGTGTGATTTTTATCATAAATGATTTTTATGCATAAACATATGCATAAAGATATTTTTTTATATTAAAAGTGTGATTTTCATCATAAATGATTTATATGCATAAACATATGCATAAAAAGATATATTTTTTATATTAAAAGTGTGATTTTCATCATAAATGATTTTTATGCATAATTATATGCATAAAAGATATTTTTTTATATTAAAAGTGTGAATTTCATCATAAATGATTTTTATGCATAAACATATGTATAAAAGATATTTTTTTATATTAAAAGTGTGATTTTCATCATAAATAATTTTTATGCATAAACATATGCATAAAAGATATTTTTTTATATTAAAAGTGTGATTTTCATCAATAAATAATTTTTATGCATAAACATATGCATAAAAGATATTTTTTTATTTCAAAAGTGTGATTTTCATCATAAGTGATTTTTATGCATAAACATATGCATAAAAGAAATTCTTTTATATTAAAAGTGTGATTTTCATCATAAATGATTTTTATGCATAAAAGAAATTCTTTTATATTAAAAGAGTGATTTTCATCAAATGATTTATATGCATAAACATATGCATAAAAGAAATTCTTTTATATTAAAAGAGTGATTTTCATCATAAATGATTTATATGCATAAACATATGCATAAAAGAAAGTCTTTCATGATAATAGAGTGATTTTCAACATAAAGGATTTTTATGATGATAAAAGTCTGACTTTCATTAGAATTGGATTTTATGCATAATTAGACGCATATAGAATCTTTATAATTAAATAAGGGATCTCCTTAATCTTGTGTTTAATTTTCGTAAAAATTAAAAAATGAATAAGTAGATAATCTATGAGAAGAAATGCTACCGTTTCATATTAACTAAGATGGTAATGAGAAAATTCAATAAAACTATCGAACTCGGAGATCGAGATAAATGATTATTTTATTCCTCATAAGAAATTCATGTTTTAGAAATCTGTAAGCAAATATTCGTCGAACGGAATTTAGAAAAAGAGAAATTGAAATAGTACCTTTCGAGAAAGATAGTTTAGGAAGAACCTTTCCAGACCCAAACACTGATTCAGACTATTGACCAAGACCTAATTCCTTCGTCAATTTCAATCAATGACGATGTGCCCAGTTCAGGAAAAATGTACTCAAATCCCCCACCAAATCTGAAACTAAGTTAAGACTTTTGATTTTGATCTGAGGATCAAGTTAACAGAATTCGAGGAATTCTATTTGGAATTCAGACCTAGATCTAGAAGTATTGGGATACGGATTTAAGATTTATTCATGGCATTCAAACAAAATCAAAACTGAAAACTTGCATAGAAACCCTGTTTTCTTAAAGGACTGTCTTACGCCGTCAGAATGCTGGAGGGAGAATTTGGCATATGTGTTTAACTAAGGGAAGTTCCGTAGCAACAGCTAGTGGGAAGTGTTCGAGGGACAGCTCACGTGGCAAAAACCTACCCAGGTCTTGACCGGCCTGGGTATGGTGAAAAATGGTGTGCTTCTGGTACGATGGGCGAGGGCCGACGAAGCGGTCCTTGAGTGAAGTACCAGGACACCTAAGGAGGATCCTGGAGGGTTCTGACCAGGTGATGCACGGGCTCGCAGTGCTTAGGACACCCATACATATGTCGAGGAAGATATATATATGTATGTTGACGAAGTGATTATTGTAATCTGTTACTGGATCTCGTTGCTGACCAGCTGGTCCCAACGGAGAGTCCAGAGTGCTACTATTTTTGTGAAACAAGGGATTGAATGGAAATTTTGAATTATGAAATCTGTGATCATATCTGTTTTGTCAATGGATTATTTTTATATTAAAGTTTTAAAGAGGAGTGTGTGTGTATCTGTTTTCTAAAGCTAAAGTTAAGAAAGGCATTTCAATTATGGGTGGGTGAGTACTTGTTTGGATCTACCGATTCCAGTGGCAGGGTGGTGGCAGGGTGGTGGCCGGATGGGGTTAGGCTGGAATCAGTGGAGTTTTAATAATCAAACTGAAAAATCTTAGGATTACGCTAGGATTCGAGTAGCTAGTTAATTCTCTAATAAATTTCTCAATTGAGTGGATCAACGGATATGCTTGATCTTGATTAGGAAAAAAGTGTTGAAATTACTCAAATGATCAAATTATATCAGCGATAGTTTCCTTCTATCTGGTTTATTCAGGTGAAGGATAGTTTAGAATTGATCTCGTTAAGAAAAAAAAATCGTTAAGAAAATTCAAAAAGGTGGAATCGTCCCCGCTTTCCGGGCATGGGAAATTTTCCCGGTTTTGGTTTTCGGAGTGACCACTAGCTTAGTCTCGTGCCCGGACATTCGTGGGCGAGGCCCCGAGTGAGAAACCCTGCCCCACGCATGAGGGGGCTACTTTCGCTGTCAGCTACCGGGAGTCCGGTGCACGGAGGGGCAGAGGGATCTGACAGTTGGTATTAGAGCAGAAATTGCCTAAATTTTTAATAGAAATCTCGGAAAGAAATGTTTTTCACTTGTTAATACTATGAGAATGAACTTCAAAAATTGAAAACTTATAAATTGAATTGGAAATTTATAGATGGACACCCCGAACCTATCTGGAATTCCTGGACTCTCTCAATGATAGCTTTTGCATTTGATCACCTTGTCAATTCTGCCCTACGACCCGAATGAGCAGAGTGAGACTCGCTCGCCATTTTGAGAGTCTTTACTTTCCTGATCCTCTTGAGCAACATTGGTATATGTGGTTCAATGAAGGATGGTGCATTAATATCAGTACCAGTCAGCGTCAGAGGTTGAGGCAAAATATTTCCTTGGCCATGATTCTGATAAGACTAGGGCTTGTTCAGCATGTTCAACTCTTTGATCATTCACCCAGGAACTTCAGAACTTCATGCCGATTTTTTAGACTTCTTAGCTGCTTTATCCTGAGAAATAGAATTACAGCACCTCTTTGTGTAATGAATCGTGTGTACCATGGTATGTCTTCTTCACAGTTTTGCTTCTTTATACGATTACGTCTAAGGCAGTGATTCTGGAGCCGAACTGCTCTATGTACATATTGCAACTTTTATATAAATATAAAAATGTTTTCTGAAGAAAAATTTCCTGTTGTATAAGTGATTGTTTATGGACGATCTGATAAAGAAAAATTTGTTATATCGGATATATGTCATAGATCTCCAATAAGATCATTGTCTTGTTTAAGAAATTGTTTTCCGAACCTCTTAAGTCTTAGGATCTCGTGGATGATATCAAAATAAAAATTTAATAATATATAAATTTTTGACAGAATCATGAGATGAGGAAACTGTGGCCGTCAGCCAGACCCTCTCTCTAAAGATGACGAGCTTGACCCTGATGTTCGTCGCAAGGCTCTTCATAGGACTCAGCCCAGGACCCTTCAAAGGAGAAGGGGAGAACCTGGGTGAGGCTGTGGAGAAATGGGTGGAAGCCATGGAAGAATATTTTAATGTCACAGGCTACAATGAGCGAAGCAAAATGGCTCTTGCTTGGCTGAAAATAGTGGAAATAGCCAGGGTAGCATGGAGGAACCACTGTGACACCAACCATCTGGATAGAAATACTCAGTCCTCGAACGACCTAAAAACCTATCTAAGAAACAGATTTTGTCCCGTGGATTTTTGGAAATCAAAATGAGCAAATTCTTAGAGCTAAAGCAGGAGAGCAAAACCATCGAGGAATATCACCAGGCCTTTGCTCTTCTACTCAAATATTCACCACCTCTAGATGAAGAACAACTCACGGCCAGGTTCATTCGGGGAATGAACGAACCCTTAGACACACTGGTCAAAAATGCCAAGCCAGTGTCCATGGCTGAAGCAGTAAGAATGGCAAAGGATTTTGCCAAAGCCTTTGTAGTAAAGGTCCCGCCAAAGCCTGCACCATCTAACTTTAAAAGATTCCAAGCCCAGGGAAGTACTTCAAACTTTCCACCTCTGAAGAGGCAGCAAGGCCTAAATCAGAATCAGGATACAGGAAGATTCCGAAGTGAAGGAAGACCCTTCCCCCAAAATACTTTCTCAGGAGCCCCACCTCTTTCAAGAAATCAGAGGGATAAGCTCAGAAGTGAAAATCGATGTTTTGGATGCCAAGGTTTCAGTCACCAACTGAAAGACTGCCCGACTCTTACCATGTCAAGGGGACAGGGAAGTCAAGGACCCCGAGTTCTCAGAGACCAACCCCTTCATACCAGTCTAATCAGGGTCCGTCTCGCCCAAGCTAGGGACCCCAGAAGAAATCCAGCTCAACCATCTGCCTCTGTCTAGAGTAACCTCAGAACTCCCTCCCAGAACTGGGGCAACCAAAGAGAAAGAGTTCCACCTCAGACTGCAGCAACCAGAGCAGTCACAATTTCAAATGTAGTAGAAGAGGAAAGAGGGTAGATCTTTGCTGCAATTGAAAACCAAGGACCTAACAGGGTAAGCCTTTTAAGCTTTTGATTGATTCAGGCAGTTCTCATTCATTCATTTCCCCTGGATGCTTGCATAAGCTAGTCTTAGAACAGAAATCAGGGAAACCTATGCAAGTTGAATTGGCCAGTGGGAAGACTCTTTTCAATCACCACCATGAGATAGATCTTATCCAGTTCAAACTAGATGGTAATGTAACCGACTGTCAGTTCAAAGTCTTACCTCTGGGAGTTTTTGACAGGATCCTTGGAATGGATTGGCTCCACAAAAATCAAGCTGACATACACTGTCACAATGGAACCATTTCCTTCCATGACCTTCACGGGAACAAAGTTCAAAGAACTGGAGTTTTCGGATCCCCAGACCTTCAGTTAGTAAAAGCTTCCAGGTTGCTGAAAGGACTTAGGAAGAAGCAGCAAATTTATGTTGTCAAAATGAACCCAGTAGACTCAAAGCTTAAGGCTAAAGAACCAGAATGGTTAAGTGAATTTGATGATCTATTCCCAGCAGAACTAACTGAAATGCCTCCAATTCGGGAAGTAGATCATGTGATTGAATTGACCCCCGGAGCTCAGCTGACAGCCCTGCACACGTACAAAATGCCAGTTCCTGAAGCCATTGAACTCAAGGAACAACTTAGACAGCTGTTAGAACAAGGGTTTGTAAGACCTAGTGTTTCACCTTAGGGTGTGCCAGTTCTCTTTTCAGAAAAAGAAAGATGGAACGCTTAGACTCTATGTGGACTACAGAGGTCTAAATCAGCTGTGACAGTTAAGAATAAGTATCCTATCCCAAGAATTGATGAGCTTTTGGATAGGCTAAATGGAGCCCAGATCTTCACAAGGATAGATCTCAAATCCGGGTATTACCAGATCAAGATTAATGAGCAAGATATCCCGAAGACAGCCATCAATACTCGGTATGGGCATTATGAATTCACTGTCATGCCGTTTGGATTGACAAATGTCCCAGCTACATTCAATCGCTTCATGCAGGACATATGCAGCTGACCATGAGACTCATGTCCGAAAAGTTCTTGAGATTCTAAGGAAGCACCAACTCTTTGCCAAAAAGAGAAAATGCACTTTCTCTGCCGGACCACGTTGAATACTGGGCTTTCTGGTATCCAAAGATGGAATTTCTCCAGATTCTGTAAAAGTCCAAGCAGTCATAGATTGGCTTGAACCAAAGACAGTGAAAGAAGTCAAAGGATTCTTGGGATTGATTGGTTGGTATAGGATTTTTATACAAAGTATGCTCTCATAGCTTCCCCCCTAACTAACCTTCTCAAAAAGAATACCCCATTTCAGTGGTCTGCCAGGTGCCAGAGTGCTTTTGATAAGCTAAAGACCGCCTTGGTAACCAGTCCTGTTCTGAAGCTGCCAGATTTCTCTCTACCCTTTGAGGTAGTAACTGATGCAAGTGGTTTTGCCCTGGGAGGTGCACTCATGTAGGAAGGTCATGCAGTGGCCTATGAATCCCAAAAGCTTAGAACCCATGAGAGGAATTATGTTGTCCACGACCTGGAATTACTTTCAGTAGTCTATGCCTTAAAGTTGTGGAGACATTACCTACTGGGAAAAAGATTATTCACTTTGATGACAGACCATCAGAGTTTAAAGTGGATCTTCACTCAGAAGGACCTCAACATGCGCCAAAGAAGGTGGATGCAGACCCTGCAGGAATTTGATTTTGAAATCAAGTACCGCCCAGGCAAAGAAAATGTGGTAGTGGATGCCCTTAGCAAAAAAGCCTCCTTGCTTGCAATTACTATAATATCAAATCCTTTGATTATTGAAGTAAGAGAGAAGATCATGCAGGATAGATTCTTTGGCCCTATTGCTACCCTACTTATGCAGGAAAGCAAAACTCCTCAGGAGTTGAACAGAGTTCAAGGGTATAGCCTCGATGATGGCATTATGTATTATAATCGTAGGCTATGCATTCCCAATGATGAGGGAACCAAGGACCAAATTCTGAATGAAGCCCATGACAGCCTTATAGCAGGACATCCAGGTTTCATCAAAACCTACATGTCTGTAAAGAAAAGCTTCTTTTGGCCTAGTCTGAAAAAGGATGTACTGAATCATGTACGTCAATGTTTGACATGCCAGAAAGTCAAAGCCGAAAGAGTAAAAATGCTTGGGAAGTTACATCCATTAGACATCCCCCAGATGAACTGGGAATGTATCAGTATGGACTTTATTACTAGATTACCTTCAGTGCAATCAGGTTACAACTCCATTTTCGTGGTAGTTGACAGACTAACCAAAGTTGCCCATCTGACCCCAGTAAAAGAAACCTACGCTACAGTGGATGTGGCCAAAGTGTTCCTCAAAGAAACCTACACTACAGTGGATGTGGCCAGAGTGTTCCTCAAAGAAATCTTCAGATTGCATGGCCTACCTAGGAGAATAGTAAGTAATCGAGATCCCAAGTTTACTTCAAGGTTCTGGACTCCATTTTTCGAAGCAGTGGGAACTTTCTTGGATCTCAGCACAGCTTATCACCCTGAGAAAGATTCTCAGGAAACAAATTCTCATAGAATTATTGGTAAAATGGAAGTTCTATCCTTTTGAAGATGCCACCTGGGAGAATGAAGCCGATCTGTTGCGGGATTACCTCCAGTTTGCAAGATGAGGGCATCTCGCGTTTTTCAAGTGGGAGAGAATTTAAGATTCCTCCCCAGCCTCTCAAGATGTCCAGCATCTTCCCCTGTAATCAAATCCCTCTTCAGAAATATAAAAGATCTTGTTTCTACCAGTTTTGGCCTAGAGAGTGGTAATTTAGTTCTTAAATATTTTTGGATAGAAAAATATCGCATCTTATTAAAATAAGTTCCCCTGAAATAGAAGTTCAAAAATATTTTCAGAAGGTACATTAGAAATTAAGTATAATCTGTTCAAGAGGCATTATCTTGGGGGGGGGAGGGGAGTCAAGATTTTTTTTGAAATTTTAAATTAAGGTTCCTATGGACCAATAAGATTCATCCAAATGTAGGGAGGAGATAAATAGAAGAATAAAAGAAAAATCCCTCAAAAATGAGTAAATACTCACATAAGATGAAGAGTTGACTAAGGACAAGGTTAATAGTTAAAAAAGAGAGATATTTAGGTGAAATGATGCATTTTGACACCTCAGTATGGGGGAATTCCCCTCATGAAGGAGGCACCTATTTCACATGCTTGAATGAGTTTTAAACTCCCAAATAATGAGATATTTTTATCTCTCCTCTCTCCTGTTTCAACTAGATCCAAAAAGTGGACTAAACTGACCCAAAAATGGTCAAAAATTGACCAAACTGATCTAGAAAATTCTAGAATCAGTTGACTTGGTTAGAAGCTCACTTTTTCCTATAAATAGAAGCCTTCCCCTTTGTTGAAACTCAATAGTGTTTTGCACTGTTACCCTTCCTCTCCCAAGTGCCAAAAACTGTGAATTTTACTCATAATTCATTAGTTTTTGACCTTCCCTCTTCTAAAAGATTGGTGGCCACTCTTGTTTCAAACAAGAGTAGAACACTCAAACCATCAAGCCAAAGGAAAGCTCTCAAATTATCCATGTAAGTTGGAGATTCTTCTCTTTTCTATTTCTTTTATGGTTTTTTTTATGATTTTTGTCTTCTCTAAATTGAATGGATGTTATGCCTCATTGAAAAAAGGCATTCCCCTCTCTTCTTTAGTAAATCCAACCATTCTTTATCCTAGATGATTGATTATTGGATAAAATCAAGTTTTTCATAATGTTCTCTTAAAATAAGTAGAAAATGTTTACACTAGAATGATTTAAATACTCTTGGTGAACTTCTAATTAATTTCAGTGAGTTAAAAATTGAAAAATGGTCAGCCATACAAAGGAGGTTATGGCGAAATTTTCTAAAAATTTATGAAATAAATTTTATCTTTTATTAATCAAAAAGAGTAATCCCCATCGTTAGAGTATTCTAAAAGTGTCATTTTCATTCATGCATAGAAAGATGCATATTGATTAATTTTTATAAAAGAATGATTTTCAATAGAATTAAATTCTATGAAAGATACTTATTGATAAATTTTTTATTATGAAAGTATTACTTTCTTCATTATGGATTTTTATGCATAAAATAATGCATAAAAGTATATTTTTTTATTACAAAAGAGTTACTTTCATCATATTGATTTTTATGCATAAAAGAATATTTTTATTATAAAAGTGTTACTTTGCATAAAAGATATAATTTTTTTATATTAAAAGTGTGATTTTTATGTATAAACATATGCATAAAAGATATTTTTTTACATTAAAAGTGTGATTTTCATCATAAATGATTTTTATGCATATATTTTTATATTAAAAGTGTGATTTTCATCATAAATGATTTTTATGCATAAACATATGCATAAAAGATATTTTTTTATATTAAAAGTATGATTTTCATCATAAATGATTTTTATGCATAAAAGATATTTTTTTATATTAAAAGTGTGATTTTCATCATAAATGATTTTTATGCATAAACATATGCATAAAAGAAATTCTTTTATATTAAAAGTGTGATTTTCATCATAAATGATTTTTATGCATAAACATATGCATAAAAGAAATTCTTTTATATTAAAAGAATGATTTTCATCATAAATGATTTATATGCATAAACATATTCATAAAAGAAATTCTTTTATATTAAAAGAGTGATTTTCATCATAAATGATTTATATACATAAACATATGCATAAAAGAAAGTCTTTCATGATAATAGAGTGATTTTCAACATAAAGGATTTTTATGATGATAAAAGTCTGACTTTCATCAGAATTGGATTTTATGCATAATTAGATGCATATAGAATCTTTATAATTAAATAAGGGATCTCCTTAATCCTTTGTTTAATTTTCGTAAAAAATAGAAAAATGAATAAGTAGATAATCTATGAGAAGAAATGCTACCGTTTCATATTAACTAAGATGGTAATGAGAAAATTCAATAAAACTATCGAAGTCGGAGATCGAGATAAATGATTATTTTATTTCTCATAAGAAATTCATGTTTTAGAAATCTGTAGCAAATATTCGTCGAACAAAATTTAGAAAAAGAGAAATTGAAATAGTACCGTTCGAGAAAGATAGTTTAGGAAGAGCCTTTCCAGACCCAAACTCTGATTCAGACTATTGACCAAGACCTAATTCCTTTGTTAATTTCAATCAATGACGATGTGCCTAGTTCAGGAAAAATGTACTCAAATCTCCCACCGAATCTGAAACTAAGTTAAGACTTTTGATTTTGATCTGAGGATCAAGTTAACAGAATTCCTCGTGATTTTGATTTGAGGATCAAGTTAACAGAATTCGAGGAATTCTGTTTAGAATTCAGACCTGGATCAAGAAGTATTGGGATACGGATTTAAGATTTATTCATGGCATTCAAACAAAATCAAAACTGAAAACTTGCATAGAAACCCTATTTTCTTAAAGGACTGTCTTACGCCAGAATGCTGGAGGGAGCATTTGGCATATGTGTTTAACTAAGGGAAGTTCGGTTGCAATAGCTGGTGGGGAGTGTTCGAGGGACATCTCACGCGGTAAAAACCTGCCCAGGTCTTGACCAGCCTGGGTATGGTGAAAAATGGTGTGCTTCCAGTACGATGGGCGAGGACCGACGAAGCGGTCCCTGAGTGAAGTACCAGGACACCTCAGGAGGATCCTGGAGGGTTCTTACCAGGTGATGCACGGGCTCGCGGTGCTTAGGACACCCATACGTATGTCGAGGAAGATATATATATGTATGTTGACGAAGTGATTATTATAATCTATTACTGGATCTCGTTGCTTCCCAACGGAGAGTCCAGAGTGGTACTGTTTTTGTGAAACAAGGGATTGAATGGAAATTTTGAATTATGAAATCTGTGATCATATCTGTTTTGTCAATGGATTATTTTTATATTAAAGTTTAAAGAGGAGTGTGTGCATATCTGTTTTCTAAAGCTAAAGTTAAGAAAGGTATTTCAATTATGGGTGGGTGAGTACTTGTTTGGATCTACCGATTCCAGTGGTTGGTGGCAGGGTGGTGGCTAACCCATGGGCTGGATGGGGTTAGGCTAGAATCAGTGGAGTTTTAATAATCAAACTAAGAAATCTTAGGATTACGCTAGGATTCGAGTAGCTAGTTAATTCCCTGATAAATTTCTCAATTGAGTGGATCAACGAATGTGCCTAATCTTGATTAGGAAAAAAAGTGTTGAAATTACTCAAATGATCAAATTATATCAGCGATAGTTTCCTTCTATCTAGTTTATTCAGGTGAAGGATAGTTTAGAATTGATCTCGTTAGAAAAAAAAATTTGTAAGAAAATTCAAAAAGGTGGAATCGTCCCCGCTTTTTCGGGCATGGAAAATTTTCCCGGTTTCGATTTTCGGAGTGACCACCAGCTTAGTCTCGTGCCCGGACATTCGTGGGCGAGGCCCTGAGTGTGAAACCCTACCCCGCGCATGAGGGGACTGCTTCTGCTGTGCTGTCAGCAGCAGCTACCGGGAGTCCAATGCACGGAGGGGACAGAGGGATCTCACAAACGCCATACCAACATTGTCATGTGTTAAGTGTGGGGTTGATCATTTGATCAAAGGCTTCCCATATCATGCAAGTACTTTTGCTTCTACTTCTAACCATGCCACTATCAAGACTATAAGTGTGCAGCCTGGGAATATGACACCATTAAACGTCCTGACACAAGCACAAGCGAAAAAAAGTGGACAAAGGGAAAAACCCAGGCTGTGTTACAGCCTCTAAGACTAGGAGAAGGAGAAGAGTGAAAAAGGTGGGCAAGGGAAATACCACGGTCATAATTCAAGATGGATCCGAAGAAGATACCATTGACACCGGATCCACCCAATCAAACGAAGAAGGTGACCGCATGCCGGGCATGCCCAAGAAAGTACAAGGGAGAGACCAACAACCCCTAAGGGGATTGGAGAATATCTAAATTCTAAAGAATAAATAAGGAAGCTTGATGAGGAAGCTAAGACCCTAGTTGAGAAGTGTCAATGCAATCACAAAGCCAAATTGAGGACTAACCAGGCTAGAGATATAGTGTGTCCAAGAACTGAGATTTTAAAGGAAAGGAGATTGGACGTGCCTACTCCAATCCCAAAAGAGTCAAAGGAAGGGACTCAAAGTGACCTCATGGCACAAATGTTTGAGGAAACAGATCAAGATTTGTCAATCCATTCATTCCCTAGGATCAAATACATGACAAACATGTGTAAGGATACCTCACTTGCAAGGGAACCTAGAGCCATAGGCCATAGCCATATTGTCCACAACTGTCCACAACATGTGTAAGGATCCCTCACTTGCAAGGGAACCTAGAGCCATAGGCCGTAGCCATACTATCCACAACTGTCAAAATTCCGCTAGGACCATTTCTACGCAACACGTTGGCATTGTGCGCAGAGGTCAAGGACTAGGTGTAGAAGGAATATTGAACCCAATGTCCACTACAGAGGAGAGCTAGTCACCTCTGGCCCTAGTGCATGAGGAAGAAGGAAACCAAATTTATCAAAATACATGTCAACCAGTTGGGCCGGTATTATGAGAGTGATGATACGAAGCCACAGTTCCAATCTACCATCACAAATACTAAGCACTGGCTATCCTAGATGGTGGTGCGGGTGTGAGCATTATTATCAAACGATGTTGGGAAAATTGGGGAAAACCAAAGCTGGAAAGAGCATATCTAATCATCAAGATGGAAGATGGAAGATGGAAGATGGAACATCCTCAAGACCAATGGGGCTATTGAAAAATGTTAGGCTTAAGGTCTTTTCGTTTTGCTACCATCATACATTTGTTGTAATGGACTTTCTGCACCAGCAGGATTCATATGACATTATCTTGGGCAGACCCTTCATGAGGAAAGCCAAATTGGTGCATGATTGGGTGTTAGATGTTCGAAAGGATTTTCAAATTATGAAAATCAATCTACATATGTGGAAGGTACATCCCATGGAAGGGTATTTATTTGGAAATGATTTGGTCACCTTCACAGAATGAATGACATCCTTACAAGTTTGCCAACCAGTTGAGGAGAATTCACGGGAAGAGGAAGAGGTCGAAATGTACGCGTCGCTTCCACCTCTAGTTTATAGTGAAAACTAGATGCACAGGCTTGCCACTATAGATGTGTTGCCACCCAAAGGAACCCTGTATATTAAATCAAGAAACATTCCTACCACCTCAGTGTGCATGGCAGATGTGTAACCAAGAAAAGAGGAAACAGAGGATGAACCCTCCAACACAGAAGGGTCTGGATCGCAAGGCCACACAACAGCATCCACTGCCTCAAGAGATGCGGTGTGAACAAAAGAGGTATATTGCTCGATGAAATGCCCTATTACAAAGTAAACCCATGGACACCCAGTGGGCTAAGTAAACCCATGGACACCCAGTGGGCTAAGATATCTTTAGGTCACTAAGGTGCACTAGGTGTTTTCTAAGAACTGGGGTGAGGATTTGAGTAAGATAACCCGAGAAGGAAAACAAGAGGAAAAGGCTATGCCACAAGAGCCAAAAATGCCTAAATTCACTAAGGTAAGATGTAGAAAACAAAATAAGGCTCTGGTTGAATCCGAGTGCAAGGCAAAGAAGGTAATGGCTCAGACAAAAGAAGACGAGGATGACAAGCCACACCTACTCTTAGTGCCAGACATACACCATTGATGAACAAAAGGTGGTCTAATTGACGGCCAAAAGAGTAAAGAAAAATGTCCAATCCATGTCTTGTGATGGACCAACAGAAGTTAAGGAGGTAGACATTACAGTGCCAAGGGAGGATACCAACCCTGTCTACATTACTAAAGACTTAACTACAGCAAAGAAGAAGAGCTCATTGCTCTTTTAAAATAATTCAAAGACTATTTTTCTTGGAAATATACAGAAATGAAGGGTGTACCACCTAAGGTGGTTTAACACACTATTTTGATCATGGAAGGATTGAGACCATCCAAGAAAAAATTGTACCAGATGAATTTGAAATATGCAGTGATTGTAAAGGAGGAAATTGACAAGCTCATCGTGCTGTAGATTTCATCTATGAAATTGAGCACACAAATTGGCTTTCACCAATCTTAATTGTGCCAAAGAAGAATGGAAAATTGAGAGTCAGTGTTGATCTCAAAAAGGTCAATGCAGCCACCAGGAAAGACCACTACCCCACTGCCATATACGGAACATGTATTAGAAAACGGAGTGAAGAAGCCTACAGCTTTGTAGATGGGTTTTCAAGCTATAATTAGGTGTCCATAGCACCAGAAGACCATCACAAGATGGCATTCAATACAATGTGGGGGACATATTCTTATAAGGTTATGCCTTTCGTCCTCACCAATGCCCCAGCAACTTTCCAATAATTGATGTGCACGGCCTTCAAGGACTACTTGCAAAAGTGGTTGTAGGTATTCATTGATGATCTGTGTACACACTCATGTTGGACCGAACACTTGGCTTGCTTGAGGAAGGTGTTTGAGAGATGTTGATTATATCGTATATCTTTAAACCCTTTAAAGTGCCAATTTTGGGTCAAGCATAGTGTAATCTTAGGTCACATTGTGTCTAAGAATGGTATTTCCACTGATGAGAGTAAAGTAAAATTGATTTTGGAATTACTGCCATCAACAAACTACAAAGGTGTACATCGGTTTATGGAACACGTTGGGTATTATCGATGCTTCATCATATTCTATGCTAAAATTGCCAAGCCATTGTATAGTCTACTCATTATCTCTTTGAATGGACTGAGGAATGCCAAAAGGCATTGATAAGTTGAAGAACACACTGGCTAGTGCACCAATCCTAAGACCACCCAACTGGGATCTTGTATTCCATGTGCACAACAATGCATCAAACTTTGCTATAGGATGCATATTGGTGCAACCTCTGGGGAATTCAACTTGGAATACCCAGTTTGCTTTGCCATCACAACTAATTGATGCAGAGATAAACTACACCACCACTGAGCGTGAAGGGTTGGCCATGGTTTATGCTGTAAAGAAATACTAACATTACCTGCTGGCCAACAAATTTGTATTCTTTGTGGACCATCAGGCCCTATTATATCTGGTGAACAAGCCTTGCACCACAAATTTGTATTCTTTGTGGACCATCATGCCCTATTATATCTGGTGAACAAGCCTTGCACCACAGGAAGGATTACATGCTAGTTGCTTCTACTCCTAGAATTTGACTTTACGGTCATGGAGAGAAAAGGAACACAACATGTTTTGGCGGACCATATGTCTAGAATTCCAAATGGAGAACCTGCAAAATCGGCATTAACGATGACCTCCCAGATGCTTGTTTGTTAAAACTTGACATGGTGCCTGACTGGAGTGAGGAAATATCCGACTATCTAGCTCATGGGTTCCCACAAGATCGACCTTTGAACAAAGATAAGATGCATCAGCTTATTAAGCAGGCCACACCTTATCAATTGATTGTTGGATAATTATATAAGTTATGCAAGGACGATATCCTCAGGAGATGTGTGCAAGAAGATGAGTTTGTCAATATTAGAAGAAGCACACTCAAGAATAGCCGGAGGACATTTTGCTAATGAATGACTCCTCACAAAGTGCTTCAAGCAGGACTGTGGTGGCCTATGTTATTCAAAGATGCCATTGAATTTGTAAAGAGATGTGAGGAATGTAAACGATTTGCTATTCCACAACAAAAGGATAGGATGCCACTCACCCCTTCATTATGAGACAACCCTTTGAGAAATTGGGTATTGATTTTGTTGGACCCATTAGTCCAGCAGCGCATCTGTTCACAAGACCATTATATGATCATGGCCACATATTATTTCACTAAGTGGGCAGAGGTGAGAGCCTCAAAGAAACCATTGTTGTTCCATTATGGAGTCCATTGAATAAGGGAAAATAGGCAATGACATGTAACATGGAACTGCTAATGCCAAAAGAAGCAAAGGACTTAACCGAACAAGCATCCACGTCAAAACCTCATCCCCATTCCAGAGAACCATAGAAAAGGCAGCAAAAGTACCCATGTAAAAAATAGTGGGTTCCAAAAGCCTAGCTTCAAGCACAAGGATACTATGATATAGACAAAACCTAATGGGTATCAAGGCAAAAAAGCCATGCTACAAACAAGAGACAAGGAAATCCAACCAAGGACAGGAAGCTGTATTATTCTAAGCAAGCCCGCACACACCTCAACATTCAATAGTAGTGAGTCCGAAAAGACTTACTAGTAGCACATGGCTATTATCAAGGAAATGAAATGGTATGGGTACCAAAAACCAATCCAAAACCAATTCCACATGTACCTCTAGAAGAACAGAAGAGAGCCATAAGCACAGACAAGACCAAGTCCTAGCTAGATCAAGTGCTAAGGAAGTACCAAAGTTGGTATGGAGAAAGAAACTAGTTCAACCAAGTAAACAAGGGAGTGCGACACCGCCAATCTCATCCACCAATGAGGAAAAGCTAAAGCAAGCCATGGACTAGGGTAAAGAAGACGTGCACTCACATGCACATGAAGCAAAACAGGTTCACCAAGATTCGCGGTGGATGTACTCCTCCACTCGATGGAAGGAAAAATCAAAAGTTCTCACTCAAAACTCGATCGGTTACAACACATACCCACAGGCTCCAAAGTACAACATTGGTTCCTGTGGCAATAAAAGGACGGAGGATGACGAGGGGAACCCAGCTCTAAGCACTGCGGTACTATACTGCACCCAAACTATCACAACCAGTGACCTTAATTTGCGTAGATACACCTGTTGAGATTCAAGCTCGATGTCAACTTGTGCTAGTTGCATTATGTGCTGGCATGTTAGGTAGCAACATGTGTGAGACATAAATGACTGCATCCAGCTGGTCATAACGTGTGGACATTAGCTAGGGTTAGTAGTGTGTGGACACAACACATAGTGTGAGTTGTGTATTATGGATTATGGCTTTATGCATTGTGTGAGAAGGGAGATGGCTTCCCTCTATGGTTAGGGTTTGTAATATACATTAGGGTTTGCTCCTGTGTGTGTGTCTCCTCTCCCTCTACCTGTTTTTCATCATGGTATCAGAGCCTGGTGCTCTCTATTAGGGTTTATGAGTGATTCAGAGAAGAGGGAGAAGAAGCTATGAAGAAAAGCTATGAAGCTTGCCATTGATGCTGTGAAGCTTGGAGCACACCGATTTCTATCAGATGTGAGAGCTTGGCCTACCGGGTAAGGTCTACTAAACACCCTTGAGCTTGGCCTACCGGGTAAGGTCTACTAAACACCCTTGAGCGGATTGCAGGTGATTCAGGCACAAACAAACCAAATTAGGGTTGCCCAAAGTAAAAGATAATTCTGGTTTTTTGGAAGCTTTCCATTGGAGCTTGGAAGCGGTGATGTATGGTGAAAATAGATGCAATCTGGCAAAGAAACATGTATGTGACAAGGATGAATGTATTGGCAACTCATGTGCAAGCCCTACACTGAATTTGGAGCAAATATGATGCATTTGAGAGATTGAAAATCACTGTTTTTGAAGCTCTCACAAAACAGAGAAAAAGAGGTCAACTTTTGATGAAATTAAACCTAGTTTTTTGCAAAAATCAGACATTTGATGGATTGTACACTTGCCTTGGAGTGTTAGGCAACATTATATGCTATCAATTGACACTTTAATTAGCCCAAAAATCCCTCAAGAGCAGGCGGCGCAGCTCCTATAGCAGAAACAGAGCATTTTCACATAATGTTGATGCGAGGAGGCCAAATACTACTTGTGTGGTTGATTAATTCCAAAATTGGCTTAGCAAATTTGTGATTCACACACCCAAGCAGGTTTCTACATGATTGGTTGGAGCAATTATGCCTTATGGAGCTGGAAATGAGCTGATTAAACAGGATGTTCTACTGTGTTCAATGAAACAGAGTGTGATTAATCGACTAATTACTTGTTGAGATTCAAGCTGGATGTCAGTGTGAGCCAGCTATGCTATGTGCTGGCATGTTAGGTAGGAACATGTGTGAGACATAAATGACCGCGTGTCTAGCTGGTCATAGTGTGTGGACATTAGCTAGGGTTAGATGTGTGTGGACACAACTCATAGTGTGTTGTGTGTATTATGGATTATGGCTTTATGCATTGTGTGAGAAGGGAGATGACTTCCCTCTATGGTTAGGGTTAGATGTGTGTGGACACAACTCATAGTGTGTTGTGTGTATTATGGATTATGGCTTTATGCATTGTGTGAGAAGGGAGATGACTTCCCTCTGTGTGTGTCTCCTCCCCCTCTACCATTCTTTCAACATGGTATCAGAGCCTTGTGCTGTCTATTAGGGTTTATGAGTGAGTGAGTGAGAGAAGAGGGAGAAGAAGCTGTGAAGAGAAGCTGTGAAGCTTGCCATTGAAGCTGTGAAGCTTGGAGCACACCGATTACTATCAGATCTGAGAGCTTGGCCTACCGGGTAAGGTCTTCTAAATATCCTTGAGCGGATTGCACGTGATTCAGGCAGAAACAAAGCAAATTAGAGCAACTCAAAGCAAAGAGAAATTCTGGTTTTTGGAAGCTTTCCATTAAAGCTTGGAAGCACTAATGTATGGTGGAAATACATGTAAATCTGGAAAAAACAAACATGTATCTGACAAGGAGGAATATATTGGCAACTCCTATGCAAGCCTTAAACTAATTTTGGAGCAATTTGGATGCATTTGAATGTGTGAAAAATTTTGGTTTTTGAGCTCTCACAAAACAGAGAAAAGCAACTCAAAATTTGATGCATTTGGAGCATGTTTTTGGCAAAAATCAAGGCATTGACTGGTTTCACACATACCTAAGTGTGTTGGGCACTTGTATACCTCTTCAATTAACACTTTAAACACTCCCAAACCCTCCTACAGCAGGCAGTGCAGAATCAACAGAGAAACAGGGTAGTTTTTTGAATATTTTGCAAAAGAGGAGATCGATTACAACTTCTGTGCTTGATATATTTCAAAATTGCTTTAGCAATTGGTTAATACACACATTTACTGGTTGCAGAGAAACAGAGTGATTTTAATCGGATAATTACTCTTTGGTCTTAAACAATTGGACAAATTCCTCTTACATGGAGTTAGTGGACATCATTGCTAAGCTAATGAGTGCCTGGTTGCTCAATTTGGACAAATATTGAAGAATTTAGAGCAAAATTACTACTGGTTTTTCTGGTTTTTCCCAAAACAGAGAAAGGGGTTTTCAAAAATTGATGTACACATGTCAAATGGTGTTGATATTCAACATTGAGGTTGTTTAGGTGTCAACGCAAGTTACCCATACTTGATTGAACCACTAAATTGTGATTTGGAGCCTTGGAAGGCGCATCAAAACAGGGTATCTCGGACTGCGTGAGCCAGTTTATTTTGGATGCATACAGGTTGATTTTCTACATCAAATTTGAAGATTGTTGGATACTTTGGAGTATCTGGAACACTCATTGGAGTGTGGTTGAGCTGAGGAAGGCTCGGTTACAAATTTGGACGAGTGCAAAAGGTGCACATTAAGCGAACATGTCGAATAATCCAGTACAGATTGTTGGTGAAAAGCTGGATAGGAAGAACTTCCAGGCATGGAAGTACAGGATCAAAAGTTTCTTGAAAGAAAAAGGTTTTTGGAATCTCATTAGCCTGAGCCTGAGCTACCCCAACAACCTACACAGCAGTAGGTTATAGCTCACAAGCAGTAGGTTATAGCTCACAAGCAATGGTCAGAAAGAGCATTCAAAGTGTTGCATTATCTGTCTATATGTATTTCGGATGCTATGCTCATACACATACAGGATGCTGAGAATCCCAAAGATGCATGGGATACTTTGGTAAAGATGTTTGATACAGACACGAGTGCTCGCAAGTCTCAATTACGACAATAGATACATAATGTGAAGCGGAATAAAAGGAGCATCCATGATTATGTGCAAGAAATAAAGAAGTTTGCAGATGCATTGGCAACAATAAATGCCCCCATGCTTGATGATGATTTGGTACCTTGCGTGGTCTTGGCAAGGAATATAAATCTTTTGATACATCTATCTCGGTTCGGAGTACAGGTTTACCAGACTTTGATGAGTTGGTTTCCCTCTTGCTTGTTGAGGAAATCAAACTCAGTGATTCATTTCTGGATGCATCTACTAGCCATGATGATAATGGCAGAAATCAGGCTTTCTATTCTCAGAGAGGTTTTAGAGGCAGGGGGAGATTCGCATCACGTGGCCGTGGTGGTAATGGTCCTGGATGGTAGGACAAGTCACCACAACAGAATTTTCAGCCTTCATATGGTGCTAGAGGTGGTCATGGATACACACCTCAAAGAGGCAGAGGTAATCCTCGTGGTAGAGGACGTTGGCAAGGTCAACAAACATCTATGCAAGATGTGGAATGCCATTACTGTGGGAAATTTGGTCATATGGCACGTGATTGTTTCCGCAAACAGAATGATTTGAGAGGGGGTAGAGCACAACGTGGTGGTCATTATGGTGGACATTATGCACAACATGGTGGAAATTATGCATCAAGCAGTAATGATGGCACTGCAAATCACTTGTTTACCATGAAACATGTTGTGGGATCTATGATGACAAATGCTGAGAATGATGATACATGGTATATGGACTCTAGAGCATCAAACCATATGACTTGTCATGGTGAATGGTTTGAGCATATGAAGCCTATGGATGTGAAAGGCTATGTGGAAACTGGAGATGATAGTCAGCATGCCATTACACATGTTGGAAGTGTATCATTGGTTATGCACAATGGTCAAACAAAGTCTATGTCAGATGTATTGTATGTGCCTTCTATCACAAAAAGCTTGGCCTCAGTTGGTCAAATGGTGGAACAGGGATTACAGGCTCATTTCAACGAGCATGGTTGCTTCGTTGAGGATTTCAAACATGGATGTAGAGTCATTTGCTAAAGGCAAGAAAGAAGGCAGGTTGTTTAAGCTGGATGCTGGAATTCCTGAGTTAAAATCAGCCATATTCTCTAAAAGCAGAAATGTGGTACAGGACATTGATATGTGGCATAAGAGGATTGGACATGTCAATATACAAAGGTTAAAGAACATGCAGACAAGAGGCATTGTCAGTGGGCTGCCAAGATTCAAGTATAATGGGAATATGCATGTTTGTGAAGCCTGTCAGTTTGGAAAGCAGGTAAGGTTGCGGTTTCCTAGAGAAGGCAACATGAGTAGCAGGCCACTTGAGATAGTACATAGCGATGTATGGGGTCCTGCACAAAACCCATCTATCAAAGGCAGTTTATACTATGTGACATTCATTGATGATTTCAGCAGGATGACATAGATATACTCTCTCAGAGAGAAAAGTGAAGTGTCGAAAAAGTTTATGGATTTCAAAGCTTTTGCAGAGAAGCAATATGGTTCATGGATTAAATGTTTGAGGACAGATGGAGGTGGCTTTTGAGCATTTCTTGAGAAAGCATGGTATAAGAAGACAATTGACTTGCAGGTATACACCTCAGTAAAATGGTGTGGCTGAGAGGAAGAATAGAGTCATATGTGAAGTGGCTAGGGCAATGCTCAATGAAAAGAGCATGCCAGATTATTATTGGGTAGAAGCAGGTGCTACTGCAGTGTATATACTGAATAAAACACCCACAGCAGCCATACATGGAAGCACGCCAGAGATGCGGCTTACAGGTTTTAGGCCAGACATTGGACACCGTGCACAAGATCGAAAGGCATACAAATGTTACAATCCACAAACTAGGCAAGTTGTTATCTCACGAGATGTGGTGTTTGATGAGCTTGCTAGTTGGTACAAAGCAAAGGATGAGGGTGTCATTGAGTCACTTGAGGCTGATGTGCCTATGAACTTGCCACAAGCAAGTTCTAGTTCTACTTCTATGTCTGGGCCAGCAGCAGCAGCAGAGGCTGAGAGTAGTACTGTACGTCCATGGTCAGGACGTTTGAGGCATGAGAGTGTGAGCACTGGGAGTAGTGCTATGGATAAAGGAAAGAAGAAGGTTAAAGGAATTGGAATTACAGGTTATGAGTCATCTAGTTCATAGAGTTTGGATGAAGAGCTTGGCATACCTGTTTTACGCACACCTGGTGCTAGGCAGGATATATATGTGCCACCACATGCTAGAGTGACAGGTGTTTAGAGTGACCCACATGCATTGCAGAGATCCCAGAGAGTCAGATATCCAGTTGACAGATCGACATATCGAGATTTTGCTATGCATTATGCATATATGACATCTATGGTGGTGAAACATGAGGAACCTACATGCTATACAGAAGCTATTGGAAAGCATATATGACATCTATGGTGGTGAAACATGAGGAACCTACATGCTATACAGAAGCTATTGGAAAGCATGTATGGGAGAAAGCAATGGATGTTGAGATGGACGCATTAGTTCATAATGGTACATGGGACTTGGTTGCATTACCACAGGACAAGAATGTCATTGGTTGTAAATGGGTTTACAAAGTGAAGTGCAAGTCTGATGGTTCCATTGAGAGACATAAAGCAAGATTGGTAGCTAAGGGTTATGCACAAGCCCAAGGTTTGGACTGTGATGAAACCTTTAGTCTAGTGGCAAAGATGGGAACAGTGAGAGTAGTCATTGCTATGGCTACAGCTAATGGTTGGAAAATGCATCAAATGGATGTCAAAAATACATTTCTAAATGGTGATCTACAAGAAGAAGTATATATGGCACAGCCAGAAGGTTATGTACACCCAAGGTATCCCACTCATGTATGCAAATTGAAAAAGGCATTATATGGTTTGAAGCAAGCACCTCGTGCTTGGAGTGATAAGATGAGCAGATATCTTATCTCTCTTGGATTTCAGGTTTCTACAGCAGATTCTTCACTCTATGTGAAGAAGACAGATCATGGGATTGTTTTACTTGTCATCTATGTGGATGACTTGATTATCACAGGTGATCATGGTACAGATGTGATGCATGTCAAGAAAGCTTTGAGTGGGCAATTTGACATGAAAGATTTGGGTGAGTTGAGATACTTTCTTGGAATTGAAGTGATCAAAGACCATGCAGGTACATGGTTAGTGCAACGCCAATATGCATTGGATATGTTGGCAAAATATAGCATGACAGGGTGTAAGCCTATGAGTACACCTTTGGAGCAGAATGTGAAGTTGCGGGCTGATTATGGTGAGGAGTTGGATGATCCATCTATGTACAGAAAGATGGTTGGTAGTCTCATTTACATGACTATCACACGCTCGAATTTGAGTTATGATGTGGTTCTAGTAAGCCAATTTATACAGAGCCCCAGAAAACCTCATTTGGATGCAGTGAGATGCATCATGCGATATGTAAAGACCACTGCACATTATGGTCTACTTTATGAGAGTGGTAAAGGCTTGGATATACATGGCTACACAGATGCTGATTGGGCAAGTAGCTCATATGATAGGAGGTCTACTAGTGGATATGCTTTTACACTTGGAAGTGCCGTGGTGAGTTGGAGTAGCAAGAAGCAACCTATAGTTGCTTTATCTAGTACAGAGGCTGAATACAGAGGTGCAGCCATTGCTACTTGTGAGGCAGTATGGTTAAAGAATCTCTTGGTAGATTTGGGTGAGCCTATTGATGGCAAAGTTATCATTCATTGTGACAACATGAGCAGTATACAGTTGGCCAAGAATCCAGTATTTCATGCGAGGACCAAACACATAGAGGTCCATTATCACTTTGTCAGAGAGAAGGTGCTGGATGGTACAGTTGATCTATAGTATGTGAAGACTGACGAGCAGGTGGCAGACATCTTTACAAAGCCACTTAGCAGGGAAAAGTTTGAGTACTTCCGTACTATGTTGGGAGTACATGGGATGAGCTTGAGGGGGAGTGTTGAGAGTCTTGATATCCCAAGCTCATCTACATCTTCATCGGCAGTACATCATGAGCTTGAGAGGGGCTGTTGAGATTCAAGCTCGATGTCAGTGTGAGCCAGCTATGCTATGTGCTGGCATGTTAGGTAGGAACATGTGTGAGACATAAATGGCCGCGTGTCCAGCTGGTCATAGTGTGTGGACATTAGTTAGGGTTAGATGTGTGTGGACACAACTCATAGTGTGTTGTGTGTATTATGGATTATGGCTTTATGCATTGTGTGAGAAGGGAGATGACTTCCCTCTATGGTTAGGGTTTGCAATATACATTAGGGTTTGCTCCTGTGTGTGTGTCTCCTCCCCCTTTACCGTTCTTTCAACATTACTCTCTCATCTTAAACAATTGGTCTAATTCCTTTCACATGGAGTTAGTGGACATCATTGCTAAGCTAATGAATGCGTGGTCTCTCAATTTGGACAAATATTGAAGAAATTAGAGCCATTTTACTACTGGTTTTTTTGGTTTTTCTCAAAACAGAGAAGGGAGTTTGACAAAATTGGTATGTACGCACCTTGGTTGGTGTTTATATGCAACATTGAGCTTGTTTAGGTGTCAATGCAAGTTATCCACACTTGATTGAACCAATACATTGCAATTTGAAGCCTTAGAAAGCACGCCAAAATAGGGTATCTTGGACTGCGTATGCCAGTTCATTTTGGATGCATACAGTTTGATTTTCTACATCAAAATTGAAGTTTGTTGACTACTTTGGAGTATCTGGAACACTCATTAGAGTGTGGTTAAGCTGAGGAAGGCTCGTTTATAGATTTGGACGTGTGCGGAAGGTGCATTTGCATTGAGCAAATATGTCGGATAATCAAGTACAATTGTGGGTGAAAAATTGGATAGGAAGAACTTCCAGGCATGGAAGTACAAGATTAAAAGTTTTCTGAAGGGAAAAGGTTTTTGGAACCTTATTACAGGTACAGAGCCAGAGCCGGAACTACCCCGACAACCTACAAAGCAGCAGGTTATAGCTCATAAGCAATGGTCAGAAAGAGCATACAAAGTTTTGCATTACCTGTCTATATGTATTTCGGATGCTATACTCATACATATACATGATGTTGAGAATCCCAAGGATGCATGAGATACATTGGTAAAGCTGTTTGATACAGACACTAGTGCTCGCAAGTCTCAGTTGTTGCGACAACAGATTCATAATGTGAAACGGAAAGGAAGAAGCATCTATGATTATGTACAAGAGATAAAGAAGTATGCAGATGCATTGGCAATAATCAATGCCCCCATGCCTGATGATGATTTGGTAGACATTACCTTGCGTGGTCTTGGCAAGGAGTATAAGTCTTTTGATACATCCATCTTGGTTCGGAGTACAGGTTTACTAGATTTTGATGAGTTGGTTTCACTCTTGCTTGTTGAGGAAATCAAAGTCAGTGACTCCTTTCATGATGCATCTACTAGCCATGATGATAATGGCAGAAATCAGGCTTTCTATTCACAAAGAGGATTTAGAGGCAGGGGGAGATTTGCATCATGTGGCCGTGGTAATGGTTGTGGATGGCAAGACAGGTCACCACAACAGAATTTTCAGCCTACATATGGTGCTAGAGGTGGTCGTGGATATACACCTCAGAGAGGCAAAGGTAATCCTCGTGGTAGAGGACGTTGGCAAGGCCAACAAACATCTATGAAAAATGTGGAATGCCGTTACTGTGGGAAATTTGGTCATATGGCACGTGATTATTTCCGCAAACAAAATGATTTGAGAGGGGGTAGAGCACAACATGGTGGAAATTATACACAACATGGTGGTGGAAATTATGCATCAAGCAGTAATGATGGCAATGCAAATCACTTGCCATGAAACATGTTGAGGGATCTATGATGACAAATGCTGAAAATGATGACACTTTGTATATGGACTCTGGAGCATCAAACCATATGACTTGTCATGGTGAATGGTTTGAGCATATGAAGCCTATGGATGTGAAAGGCTATGTGGAGATAGGAGATAATACCCAACATAATACCCAACATGCCATCACACATGTTGGAAGTGTACCATTGATTATGCACAATGGTGAAACAAAATCTATGGCAGATGTCTTGTATGTGCCTTCTATTACAAAAAGTTTGGCCTCAGTCAGTCAAATGGTGGAATAGGGATTACAGGTTCGTTTCAACAAGCATGGTTGCTTCGTTGAGGATTTCAAAAATGGATGTAGAGTCATTGCCAAAGGAAAGAAAGAAGGCAGGTTATTTAAGCTAGATGCTAGGATTCCTGAGTTGAAATCAGCCATGTTCTCTAAAAACCGAAATGTGGTACAAGACATTGATATATGGCATAAGGGGATTGGACATGTGAATATACAAAGGTTAAAGAACATGCAGGCAAGAGGCATTGTTAGTGGGCTGCCTAGATTCAAGTATGATGGGAATATGCATGTTTGTGAAGCCTGTCAGTTTGGAAAGCAGGCGAGGTTGCGGTTTCCTAGAGAAGGCAACATGAGTAGCAGGCCACTTGAAATAGTTCATAGCGATGTATGGGGTCCTGCACAAAATCCATCCATTAAAGGCAGTTTATATTATGTGACATTCATTGATGATTTCGGCAGAATGACTTGGATTTACTTTCTCAGAGAGAAAAGTGAAGTGTTGGGAAAGTTTATGATTTCAAAGCTTTTGTAGAGAAGCAATATGGTTCTTGGATTAAATGTTTGAGGACAGATGGAGGTGGTGAATACACCTCACATGCTTTTGAGCATTTCTTGAGAAAGCATGGCATAAGAAGGCAGTTAACTTGCAGGTATACACCTCAGCAAAATGGGGTTGCTGAGAGAAAGAATAGAGTCATTTGTGAAATGGCCAGGACAATGCTTAATGAAAAGAGCATGCCAGATTATTATTGGGCAGAAGCATGTGCCACTGCAGTATATATACTTAATAAGACACCCATATCAGCCATACATGGAAGTACGCCAAAGATGCGGCTTACAGGTTTTAGGCCAGACATTGGACACCTCAAAGTGTTTGGTTGCATAGCTTATGTACATGTGCTTGATGAGAGAAGGAGGAAGTTGGATCCTAAGGCAGAAAAGTGTGTATTTGTTGGTTATGCATAGGATCGTAAGGCATACAAATGTTACAATCCACAAACTAGGCAAATGGTTATCTCACGAGATGTGGTGTTTGATGTGTTGAAATATACAAGTGAATAGGGTGTGTGTGGGAACAAGCTCTTGGTTAGAGGCTGTAAAAGAGAAGATGTAATTGTGAAAGAACCTGTGAAAAGGTGAGAAGAATCTACTGGGAGAGAATAAAGGGTAGCATGAGAGAATTTAGGAGTGTGGAGTTATTCTGGGAGTGAATCATGGAGAAATCAATAGGATTTGATGCTGGATGTAAACTCTATAAATTGAGGCATAGCCCTAATGAGAATTTGCTGGTTTTTGAGTATCCATGCCTACATTAATCTATTTGCTAATTATTCACTAATTACATCTTAATCATTTACTAATCACTTTGTTAATGATATTGATTCTAGTGTTTGATACACCATAGCTCATCATTATGCTCAAATTTTAACATGGTATCAGAGCCATGCCTAAAATCCATCAGGTTTATGAGCCCATTAGTTAATTAATTAGGATTAGTAGATAATTAGCAAAAAATCAAATTTTTAGTTAGTTTTTCACTTCCCCCTTCACCCCCAGCCAGTGGAGGATCTCTAGCACCTTGCACACATAGAATTAGGGCACAAGCTTCTAGCATATGGTAGCTAACATCCTTGGCTACAAGCTCATCAAGACAGCGCAGCAAACCGCGAAGAAATTCAGGAGAAATTGACATTTTGGTCGGCGCGTTTTTTCTGAGTAAACTGCAGATTTCTCCTTCATCAAATCAAATGCTTCTAATTCCTCCTAGACCAAGGTGTATTCAAGCATGCTCTACAAGCTGGTGAAGACAGAATTCAATTTCATCAAGTCTACAGTGAGATCCAAGCTCTTCATCAAATCTGCAAGTGACTTTGGTAAAACAGAGATTAAGCTTTCAATATTTGGTCAAATCTTGTGTTTCTTGGCTTAATCCTCTACTAGACTCATTGCTATTGATGCCTTTGAAAGCATTTGAGCTCATTTGAAGTGTAAGGCACCAGATCTGGACTCCCTGCATACTCTGTTTTTTGCACACAAAATAGAGCATTAATTTGCTAATCAGTGATTAATCAATACTAATCACTATATTTTGGTGCAATTGAGGGTTCAAATTAACCATTAGGTATCTGATACAGATCCCTAAAGCTTCAGATTGCAAATCGGAGTTGGTTTGATACTCCAACCATCCCATACAAATTGGTTACCCTTAATTTAGTGTAATTTTTGGTGATTTTATGCTGATAAAATTGTTGTAATCATCTATTAAACAGATTGAGTTGTAAAAGGGTAGACACTGCCCTTGAATCTTGAAATTGGATCAAGAGGTAAGACCCCCTTCACATCACCATGAGTTCAGCACAGGAAATAGCCAAATTTAATGGGGAACAGTTTTATACATGGCAGACAAAAACCATGTATTTGCTGATGAGGAAAAATCTGTGGGGATTAGTTGAGGGAGAGATGAATGCCCAGAGAGAGGGAAAAATGAGTGGAAGAGCAGGAATGAAAAAGCATTGGGACTTATTGCACTCAGTTTAAATGATGAAATCATTCATCACATCACAGGGATACAGTGGGCAAAAGATGCATGGGATGAACTTAATAAATTATTTGGTACACAAGCAAAAAATTCCAAGATAAATCTGTTAATGCAATTCTACAAATTGGACATGAAGGAAAGTGAACCTTTAATCACACACTTGAACAAATATAAAAGCATTAAGCAACAGCTGGCAGCTATTGGCAAAAAGGTAGAAGATGATGAAGCATTAGCTGTACTTCTAAAGAGTGTGGACAAAGGAGATTATGAAAACATTGTAGCAACACTAAAGAATGTACCTGAATTGAAGATACACGAGATAGAAGCAGCTCTACTAGAGCAAGAGAGCAGAGGCAAAGAGAAGAAAGGGCTCGACTCAACAACAGGAGAGGAAAAAGCATTCTTCACCCGAGGAGGATTCTCTCGAGGACGAGGAAGAGGAAGAGGCAGAGTAGGAGGGAGGACCTTCACTTGCCACAAATGTGGAAAGCCAGGACACATGGCGAGAGACTGCTACAGCAAACCCAGTGAAGAAGGAACGACATCGGCAAACTTCATGGAGGCTCTAAAGGAAGTGGAGTCGGATCATCTTTTCTGAGAGAGAGAGAGAGACCCCACAACCCAATGTAACCTGCCCCAACAAAGTAAAACCACCTCTGAGCCACCGATGATGTAGGCCACGTGGTAGATGTATGTGTGAGCACTTTAGTCAAGGTCGCGGGCACTTATAGTAGCCTTGGACACATAGAGAGAGAGTGTGTCAAGGACTATGGAGTTTAGGGACTTGAGGCACTGGTCGTGGGCTATCAAGTAAGAGGGAAACTTGATACAGGGTCCAGGTGTGCTAGGATTATTCACTTGAGGGGAGGTGTTGAAATATACAAGTGAATAGGGTGTGTGTGGGAACAAGCTCTTGGTTAGAGGCTGTAAAAGAGAAGATGTAATTGTGAAAGAACCTGTGAAAAGGTGAGAAGAATCTACTGGGAGAGAATAAAGGGTAGCATGAGAGAATTTAGGAGTGTGGAGTTATTCTGGGAGATATTCAGGGAAAAGAGAAGAGGTGGAGAGAATCAGGCAAGAGGTGGAGATATTCTGGGAGTGAATCATGGAGAAATCAATGGGATTTGATGCTTGATGTAAACTCTATAAATTGAGGCATAGCCCTAATGAGAATTTGCTGGTTTTTGAGTATCCATGCCTACATTAATCTATTTGCTAATTATTCACTAATTACGTCTTAATCATTTGCTAATCACTTTGTAAATGATGTTGATTCTAGTGTTTGATCCACCATAGCTCATCATTATGCTCAAATTTCAACATGATGAACTTGCTAGTTGGTACAAAGCAAAGGATGAGGGTGTCATTGATTCACTTGATGCTAATGTGCATGTGAACTTGCCACAAGCAAGTTCTAGCTCTATCTCTATGTCTGGGCTAGCAGAGTCTGAGAGTAGCATTGTACATCCATGGTCAAGATGCTTCAGACATGAGAGTGTGAGCACTGGGAGTAGGGCTGTGGATAAAGGAAAGAAGAAGGTTGAAGGAATTGGAATTACATGTTATGAGTCGTCAAGTTCAGAGAGTTTGGATGAGGAACTTGGCATACCCATTTTACGCACACCTGGTGCAAGGCAGGATAGGTATGTGCCACCACATGCTAGAGTGACAGGTGTTCAAAAAGTGATCCGCATGCATTGCGGAGATCCCAAAGGGTCAGGTATCGAGTTGACAGATTGACATATCATGATTTTGCTATGCATTATGCATATATGACCTCTTTGGTGAAGCATGTGGAACCTTCATGCTATACAGAAGCTATTGGAAAGCATGTATGGGAGAAGGCAATGGATGTTGAGATGGACGCATTGGTAATGAAACATGGGATTTGGTTGCATTACCACAGGACAAAAATGTTATTGGTTGCAAATGGGTTTACAAAGTGAAATGCAAGTCAGATGGTTCCATTGAATGCCATAAAGCAAGATTGGTAGTTAAGGGTTATGCACAAACCCAAGGCTTGGACTATGATGAAACATTTAGTCCAGTTGCAAAAATGGGAATAGTGAGAGCACTCATTGCTATGGTTGCAGCAAATGGTTGGGAAATGCATCAAATGGATGTGAAAAATGCATTTCTAAATGGTGATCTACAAGAAGAAGTGTATATGGCACAGCCAGAAGGATATGTACACCCAAGATATCCCACTCATGTATGCAGATTAAAAAAGGCTTTATATGGTTTGAAGCAAGCACCTCGTGCTTGGAGTGATATCTTATCTCCCTTGGATTTCAGGTTTCTACAGCAGCATGTGTGAGACGTAAATGACCACGTCCAGGTGTGGACATTAGGTAGGGTTGCAAACCTATGCACTCTCTTAGGTGTTCTAAACCTCGACCAAACCCTAAACCCATCACTCAACCCTTTGGTGGATCCCAAAATCTCTCCTCCGCGCCCAACATTACTATGAAGGCAATCATACCCTATGGATCCCCAAACCTCTCCAACCTAAGCTCCTACCTTGTGTCACACCACAGTCACGTACCCTTCAATGTGTAACCAAGGCAACATCTATAGTCAAGATTACTCAAGACAAAGGGAAGCAGAAAGTCCTATGTGAGACACAGTCACCCCCAAGCTACTGCTGATGAACTTCCTTATAGATATACTTTCAACGTCAACAAGTCCTCCGCCTATCATTCAGAGGCTTGATAGGACCGCAAAACTCCCTTCAACTCCCTCTACCCTAGCTGCTCCCTTTGTTGCCACCCACATCGGAATCTCTTTAGGAAGTGCCACCCCCTACTTTGCCATTACCTAATTGGCATAAACTCCTTTCTTTGGTGAATTGGGCACGTCAGTACAAAACCTGCGATGGGGTGTTGGCGGCATAGCCTTTGTTTACAAAACCTATACAGGGTGCACACCCAAAAAAAAACTTTCCACAGCCGTTCCTTTCTCAGAATTCCAAGTGTCATGGATGTTCCTCCCTCAACCACAAAGCCAGCAGTCGTTCCAAGATTCGCATAACCGTTCCCTTCTCAAAGTCTGAATTGCCATGGATGTTCCCAGTTTGGAACGATCATTCCCTCTCCCGCACACTGTCATGGCCATGCTGACTCCCTATTCAAAAGCCCCCGGTTGTTCCAACCAGTCCCGCAAGCCCACAGCCATTCACTTAGCTTGCCATGGCCATTCGATCCTCTTAACATGCATGTTCACTCACAGTCTGAGTTGCCATGCCCGTACGCTTACAGTCACATGCTCGTTCCTTGAACTTACCATGGCCATGTCTTCTTCATAGGGTTTATAAATATGGGCCCCCTCCTTCCATTTCCTCACTTTTCACTCTCAGCCTAGCCAAACTCTTACAATTTTTTTCCCTAAGCCCTTACTCTCACAGCCAGCATTCAGGATGTCAGAAGCTTTTGACTCCTCCTCCCTGGAGGTGCTCCACCATACTTCCCTGAGGAGGAAGAGGCCTACCAGCGGCCGCTTCAAGGAGTACGCAAAGCACTCCACCCAGCTCTCCCACCTGGGTGAAGCTTTGATGAAGTAGGTCAATGGACACACTGTCGATTCCTTGATGAAGAATCATCGTAAAGTTGAGCACAGGCTCCTTTACTACACCGGTCCCTGCTATGGAGCTGTTTCAGCTAACCTAACAATGGTACAAAAATTGGAGCGGCTTGGATTGGGCCGACTACCCACCCTAGAGGCTTTGGGGCAGACTTGTATAATGCCTTATATGTCACTGAATCTTATGATGCAAGTCAGCACAAGGGGTGTTATCTTGGATATCAAGACCACAAGCATCCAGTCCAACTCAACGTAGGGCTTGTGCGAGAGGCACTTGCACTCCCACATATGGAGTAGCCATATGTACACCTAGTCAATGCCCTTAAGCTCCCTCGTGGCTTGTATAGGGGGAATGCTAACAAAGATGGAGTTGAGTGGGGAAATATTGCCCAGGACGACCTTGTGATGCTAGCACGTGCTCTACAGTTTCTCCTCACCACAAGGTGGACTAACAGGTTTAGTAGGTGCCCCATGCAAAGTATGCAATTGAAGCAATCTTTCATTAGCCTAGGCTACCATTTGTGCCTTCTCCCCTAACAGTGAATTGGTTGAATTCTTTTATATGCCATATAGCTTCAAACATTAACCAGTACACTTTACCAATGACAAACTTCTCACTGTCCACAATCCTAAGAAGTCCTACAAGAGGCTTAATAATGTTGTCAATTTTATCAACATTTTGCCAAAATGTTAGAGAGTGTATTAAATTTTAGCACCTAGTTGCAGAGCAGCAGCGTTTTTTGAGTTCTTGTGGCTATCCAAAGATCCCCTCTCTTATCTGCCACTGTCTCATTCAATGCTAGGTGAACTACTAACAACCTTTGTAATACATAATATGTTGTAGCAACTCTAGTGGCATAAAAGATTTGTAGCCCCTTATTAGGTGACTTTGAACAAAACAAAGCATGTGAAAATTGGTGCTCTCTAATAAACTTAACCACATAGTTTGCATCTAATAAAGTGGGTTGAATGAATGGCATTTTCCCAATATCCTTTAACAACAAGTTTATAGTATGAGCAGCACTGCGCTACACGTGGACTGAACAGAGAGTCGAATATCACGTTGTCGGGCTGTTTGCAGGTGGCGCACAGAAGCTGAACTGCACGTGGGGGTTCTCCCCTACTTGCTACTAGTTGGGCTGAGTGCTGAAGGGGTACACATGCTTATGGAGGGGCTGGCGGCCTATTTTTGGGTGTTTTTCTGTGTGCGCAAAAGTTGAGGGCTGAATAGTAGAAGGAGGACTGAAGCTGCGGCACATGCTCTTTCCAGCCAGGATCTATTCTACACCCACGATCCGTCCATGAGAACTCCATTGTCTGGCCGTCCCCATTCTCCTTTATCTGTGGGCGTTTGTTTTCTGCAGGGAAGTTCCCTCTGTGTCCCCAGGTTGTTGTCAGAATACGCAGTGGAGATGATGACCAGATCTGGGAACACAAGAGCAAAAAACACATGCAGAAAAATAGCACAAGAGAGAGAGAGATGTAGGCGTGTAACTCTGCTCTGATATACACAAGAAGATCCCGATATGATACACTGAGTGGTATGGGGCTGGGGGCCTATTTGGGCAGTCGGCATGCTGAAAAGGCCCTCCACGACTGTAGCAACAGTCGGCTAGCAGCACATGAGGCCCATGACTGCATACATCCAGTTGGCCAGCAGTGAGACACTCCACGACTGATGTCTGAGCAGTCGGACAGCTAATGGGTCTCACCAGGTGGTATACTTTGCTGCAGTTGTTTTCCCTATTTATTTCTTTATATAAATATCTTTTTCTTTTTCTTTCTTTGGCTGCTGTTGCTTTCCCTGGGATCTCTTGGAAGAGCTAGGGCCATTGCATTGTCAGTTGGGCGGTCCAGTGGGACATTGGACCAGTGGATGGCCAAGCCTGAGATATGCACTGAAATGTGACTACCAGTGAACAAGACATGGTCACTGGATGAAAGGATAGGCCAATGGATTTGGCTAGAAGCAACGGTTCACAGGCCGCCACCTGAAAGGTTACTGTATCTTGATTTCTAAGCAGATTCTGAAGTGACCATAGAGGTTAAAGATGGTCAAGAGACCATAAGGAATGCAGATGACATCATCCCTAAAATTTAGGGAAACTGCTATTTTTGGACAGTGATCAGATTTGAAATCTCTTCACGTCAATCTCTCCGAAATGTTGCAAGGATCAATAACCACCAAAGGACTGATGTCAAAATGTTAGCAGATTGGGAGATTTTTAGACCGGAAGGCTGGAACGGGAAATGAGTTGCATGACTACCATGTGGCAGCTTTTAGGCCAGTTTCTAAGTACAGGAGGCTGGGCGCTCGATTATCTTCCCCTTGGGCTCATTTTTGTGGTTTTTCAGGTGGATTGTTGCAGGTTAAGAGCTATTGGAGCTTCCCCTTCCCTGTTGACTATGCATTGAGGGTTGAGCTTGCTCCACACAGCCTCTCTTAACCTATATTCAGCTATGGTAATGCCCCTCTAGTGGGCTTCTCTCATGAATTATGTACAGCTGTGTGGGGAATATGCTTTTTAGCTGAGGCAAGAGCCTCCTTTGACAGGAACAGGAGCAGCTAACTGCTGCTCCAAAGTAGGAACAGGTGAGGGTAGTTACCTCACCACGCAGGTGTCCATTCAGCACTAAATCAGTGCTGTTTTTGGACTGTTCAGGGGCTGTTCCAAGGCCCAGTTGATGCCAGATTGCAGAGGGACCTTGCTAGGGTCTAGCAGGACAGTGTGGTGGTTGTACAGAGCTGAAAACAGAGCTAAAAACAGGTCTGTACAGAAAATACAGCAAGCTGAAATTCACTGTTTGGGACTCAAATGGGTAGGTTGAGACCTGTGGAAGTGAACTTAGTCAGTTGGGATTCATTCTGAGTTGTTTTGGGACAGTTTTAGTGCTGTTATGCTGGCAAAATTCTTCCAGAACTTGTAAACTTCAGCAAGAACAGGTAGAGTGCCCAATTGCACTCCCGCTTTCTATTTTCAATCTCTTAATGAAGAAATAAATACCGCAAGGGGCGCCGGACTTCGGGGCCAATCTGGTGTTGAGCGAGGGAGCGAGGATTCTGTTTGTGTGTGTGTCATAAAGTCCAGGTATTTAATTGAAAGAATTACTGCGTTATGTGTCCATAGCCCGGTTTCACCAGCCGCCTCAGGGTTGCCTCCCAAGCCTCAGGGTTTCACCGTGGGTAATCTTTTAGCCCTTCGCTCTCTTATGGTTAGCTGTCAATATGAGCCTTGGCCCGATTGAGCTCCTCTCCAACAATGTATTGTGCTCCTCTCTAACAATGTATTCAGCTCTTCTCTAATAATGTTCTCTAGTCTGACATATAGTTGTTTTAAATATATAGATACGATGAGTGACCCCACGGCCGTAAAGTGAAGTTGGCGATCATCAAGTCTTTGCTACGAGGCACTGGACTTTTTGGAGATACACTGTCAGAGGCCATGACAGATTATGTGGAGATGGATGATGCGGTATTGCCTTTATACTCGGCACGGAACCAATCCACCTTCAAAACCACCTGTCAAAATACACGAATCAAATCTACATGTTATTGTTGCATGAAGAGAGATCTCATTTACCTGCTTGAAGATACGATATGATACTTTTGCGTTGCGCGTCATCGCTTAAGCGATGTAATGTCGCTTAAGCGATTGAGCCTTGCTTAAGCGACATTAAATAACTTTTTAAAATTTCGTCGCTTATGCGACGCATATGCATGGCTACAGAAGTCGCTATTATCGTCGCTTAAGCGACGTACAAGAGCGACGCCTGTAGCGACGGCTCGAGACGTCGCGTAAGCGACGCTTTTGCGTCGCTTCTATCGTTGCTACGAGCCCATGGACTAGTAGTGACTGTCCATGATGACTCACATGTCTGTGATGATGTCATATTGCCTCATGATTTCGAGAGCATTGATGATGTAGTAGAGGATGGATGCCATGATGATATGGAGTACACTGCCCATGATGATGGTGTCATTTTTTATTTTTTGGAGTGGAGGATAATTTTATGGTTCCAAATTAGCCATATGTTCCAGATACAAAGTATTCTCCTGATGACACTGCGAATATGCAGATCTTTGATCCAATTTCTAGTAGTGATGTAGTCAATGATACTCTCTTACTGATTCTTGATAATGATCCAGAGGAGCTAGTTCTTTCTAGCCTTGATCTAGATATGATGAGTCTCTTTGGCTCTATTTATGGTGATTGAGTTCTTTATGCGGGTGTGGAGACTCACATTGAGTCTACTACACATTATCCATATTAGCCATATGTTCCAGATACAAAGTATTCTCCTGATGACACTGCGAATATGCAGATCTTTGATCCAATTTCCAGTAGTGATATAGTCAATGATACTCTCTTACTGATTCTTGATACTGATCCAGAGGAGCTGGTTCTTTCTAGCCTTGATCCAGATATGATGAGTCTCTTTGGCTCTATTTATGGTGATTGAGTTCTTTATGCGGGTGTGGAAACTCACATTGAGTCTATATATATATATGTATGTATGTATATATATATATATATATATATATATATATATGTATATATATATATATATGTATGTATGTATATATATATATATATACATATATATATATGTATATATGTATATATATATGTATATATATATGTATGTATGTATTTATGTATATATATATATGTATGTATGTATATATATATGTATGTATGTATTTATGTATATATATATATATTTATGTATATATATATATGTATATATATATATATATATGTATTTTTATATATATATATATGTATGTATGTATTTATATTTATGTATATATATATATATGTATGTATGTATGTATGTATGTATGTATGTATATATATTTATATATGTATGTATGTATTTATGTATATATATATATATGTATGTATGTATTTATGTATATATATATATGTATGTATGTATGTATGTATTTATGTATATATGTATATGTATGTATGTATTTATGTATATATATGTATGTATGTATACATGTATGTATGTATGTATATATATGTATGTATGTATACATGTATGTATGTATGTATATATATGTATGTATGTATATATATATATATATATATATATATATAAAGTATATGTATATGTAACACATATATAAATATATGTGTTATATGTATACATACATATATACACACATACATACATACACACACACATGTATAAATGTATGTAGATATATGCATATACATACATACATATATATATGAATGTGTGTGTGTGTGTATGTATGTATGTATACACACACATACACATTATTAGTGTGTGAAACAAGACGGGTATGAAGTTCCAATTCCAAAAAATAAATAAACACTCCACATTGCAAAAGACAAACTTAAATGCAAGTATGTTTTGCAAAGTTTTAGAGAACCATATTTTTGTTATCAAACTTTGCATTTCAAATGGAGATATCTTGTCTATTTGAATGCTTAACAATGTAACATATTTAAGGAGGAAACAGAGTTCCAATTAATTAAGCATCATTAAAGTCTCATTATGAAACTACATTCTTGTACGTGCTATGGTGCAAATGTGTTTTATAATGGTGGCTTGAACAATTCCAACCCATTTCAGGGTGTTTACACATCGCAGTGAGAGTGGGTGATGGGCACTCAGCTTTTACACACTGCCTGAAGTTAGTTTTTAAAGGCTGCCACATCAGTTTCCACTTCTATCCAAGTGGAAAGGACCCAGTCTCTGATTGAGTTCAAAGTGTGGGTTTTGGACGGGGGACCTTGCCCGCCCAGGTTTTCGTCCGCCCCTTTTTTGTGGCTCAAATCAACGACAGCCCCGTCGTCCACACGTCACACGCCCGTGTCGGACGAGTATGTCCGCTTGGTCTGTAAAGACCCTCAAAGCAAGCAAGCACACCTGACGGAGCAGCTTTATGTTTGAATGTCTTAATTACGGAAAGCCCGCCTTAAGAGTGAGCGTGTGCCTGCACACACGATGGTGCTGTGGGTGTTCGGCTACGGGTCTCTTTTATGGAGGGCTGGCTTTGAGTACGATGACAAGCTTGTGGGCTACGTCAAGGGCTACAAACGAGTCTTCCACCAAGGCATAACGATTGTTCAGCTAGCAGAAGATAGGGATCGGTCTATGTGATAAAAGAGGTTGTGTTGATTTATGGGATCGTGCGTTTTGCAGGCAATACGGATCACCGAGGGACCCCTGAACTTCCTGGAAGGACTGTGACTCTGGAGCAAGACCCAGGATCAACTTGCGTATGCTCCCCTCTCTCTCCCTCTCTCTTTCTCTCTCTCTCAAGGCGCGCACGCGCACACACATCAAGGCTTGTCTGATCCATGTTGTTTCTCCTACTTTCCAGTGGGGAGTTGCGTATTGCGTTTCAGGACAAGAGAAGGAAAACATAGCCTTGTCTGTAAGTTTCCCTACTCTTCACACAATCTAGACCACAATGCAATTCCCCCTTTTTCCATACCTCTGATCTGGGAGGCTTGCAGTCAATTTCCGTTCAGCTTTAGATTCTCTCCTCTCTCTCTCTCTCTCTCTCTCTCTCTCTCTCTCGTTTTGATATGAATAATCAAGTTATCTAAAGTCTCTCTTATGCCCTCCTTCAGGAAAGGTCTTCCTTTAACACTTCAGCACTGGTATTGTCAAACTTTTTTCTGAGTTTGAATACCATTTATTGATATATATCTCCATGATTTGGTAAAACATTGCTTGATGCATAGAATAACTTGGTGGCAACTCCAATTCCATATTCACCTCATTGATGACCCGAGTGATGGGAAAAGGGCCAAGTTTTTTGAATTGCAGACCTGCAACTTCACGAATTACCATTGCCGATATGCTTAGTTCAAAGATTCAAACTCGATGGATGCGTCAAAGTCTCCAATGCATCTGTAGCGGATCATTGTGTCCAAGTGTCTTTGTGGATGCGGCATCCAATGAGCTCTTGAATACAAATTCTTTGAGCATTCATCTCCCTTCCCTTAGGTATGAAGAGATTAGCCCTTCCATTTGAAACATCCATGAGGCATAACCACATAATTTCCTTGCACTTGAACCATCTTCATGTAATGTTTCCTTTCATCAGCCTTGCATAGTGATGCATAAGATCACCCCTTTCACGTGAACCATTTGTGAGAGGGCATTCAGGTGTTGTCTAGAGAAATTATCAGTTTGGATATCATCCATATAAGGCATCACCAGATTAAAAAGCAGCCAGCCATGTATAATAATCAGACAACATCAATCTGGTTCTTACTAGAGGTCAGCTCCTCAATCGAAAGATTAGTTTTTTGCCAATTCTTTCAAGCTTTGCTTAGTGATCCTCAGGTAAATCCAGGCAGCTACCTTGAACTTAAAAAATCCAGTCAGCTACCTTGTTCTTCATATGTTGGACCACGTGGTGTTCAGAATTGGCCCGGTAGTCACGAATTCTTTGCTTTATTGACTCTATAACTTTTACCTAGCTTGATAGTCACGTGCATCCTGCACTTGGATGCCTTGGACATGAGTGTTTAGGATAAGTGCAAGCCTTATGGTCGGACCTAGCTGCTTGTGAGCCCTTGTCCAGGGACGTGTTAGCCAGTGTGCCTCAAGAGTTTTGCCAGAGTCAATCGTGCACGTCTTGCACTCATTAAAGTTGTCGTGCTAGTCCTGCACAAGGATGTAACCCTCTTGAATGATGTAAATTGTAACGGTGCCCGGGAACCTTGAGGCTTATTCATTGGTCAGGTGGATAGGTACTGTTGGTGTCAAATGTCTAGGTTTAGATGAGTTTCTTTTGTGTGTGAACCCATAGGACATGGTAATTAGCAACAACAAGTTGGGGAGCATGGACGGTGGAAGCGCAAATATATTCCTTCAAGAGCTAATGGAGAAAAACATGTTACTCAGGCTACAACTACAACATGCAAAAGAAGCAGAAGAAAAGAAAGAGAGGTCTAAGGAGCAACTATGTCCCATACTTTGTCTTGTGGATCTGTAATTTTAGCTAATGGAAAATGTGCTTCAAATTGATGAATGAACCGAGTAACAACATAATGATCACACTTACCATCATACTTTCTAAAATTTTGAGAGGTTCGTATGACGGTGGTGGTAGGGGCGGGTGAGGACGAGGTATTCTAAGCCATCTTGGGGAGGGATGCCAGAATCTGTGCCATTGTCTGTTGTCGCTGGATTTGCATAGCCTTCTAGCTGAGTCTTTGTTGAAACTCTCGGTCGGCGGCTTCTCGACGGCGCTGGTCTTCCTCGTTTGCGTGTGGCTTCCCCATCTCTTTGTTCCTCTGCACGTCTCTGTGATGCCCTATTTTTTTTTGTCTTCTGCTTTTCGTCTTGCTTCTTCAGGTCTTTCGTCGTCTTTTCTTCTTTGTTCCTCCAAACCAAAGAACATTTGTGCCAGATCTGAGAGGCCTTGTTAGATAGCTCATAGCGGCTACGGGGAGCTTGACCGGCCTGCGAGACCGTCCACCGGAGGGTGGGCGGTAAGTGAGCTGGGGTTTAGGGGAGAGGGTGATCGGGCGTAGTTCTGCGGGCTGCCGGACATGTGTGGGCAGGCAAGCCACTATATATGTCTGATGGTGAGGATCCCATCCTCATTCCCTCTATGTTTGAGTGGTGATCTAGGGGGGTTGGCCCGTTTCGGCCCAAGTGGTGGTGTCATTGTGCACACATTTACTTTCAGCATTGGCATTATCTTGTGTTGTTTCTAGTTCACTAAGTTGTCTACTCACGAAACGGTGCCGAAGAAGCGTTCACATCTAGTCAGGTGCATTACACTTTGGGGCACCATGGGCACCCTTGGTGGGGACCAAAAAGGGGCAAAGGTGGACCAATTATTGGGCTGATGGAGGGCGCCTATGTAAAGAGACTTTAAGGGAACATCTTTTGAGTGCAACTGTAGCTCTTGATGCCTATATGAGAGCAGCCAGCCAAGGGCATAAATCATCTTGCAACCGCTAATCAAGAAGCCCATAAACGCACAGCACATAAGCAGCCTACAACAGCCAGAAAATGCAGCATACAGGCTGGCCAGAGAGCTGCAGCTATAGGGTATATGAGAAAGCCCTGTAGGTGACCTGAATCAGCCCCAAAACAGAGGTCCATTCAGCCCAAAACAGTCCCCAAGGTATCACTGTTCATTGTTTAATGGACAGCTAGTAAGTCAATCTCTTGTACTTCATTGCATTTTGCAATACATAAGCAAATACACCTGGCAATAGGTGGGGCCCTTAAGAGGGTGGTTGGGACCCAATTGGGTGTTCTGTGTGCTCTCTCTCTCTCTCTCTCTATTTCTCCTTTTATCATTTCTGCAAGTTTCAGCAAGCACTTTAGGCAATCTCTTCTCTATTTCATTGAAAGAATACTTCTGTGGCGTTTTCCCCCGTGTTGTTGTGTGAAGCTTCACCAGGCCTCCGCCTTGCCCCAGCCTAGCCCCCACTCCGCCCCCTCCTTGCCTTTCCCTCTTGTGCCTTTCCTTCTTGGGCAAAGGTGGACCAATTATTGGGCTGATGGAGGGCGCCTATGTAAAGAAACTTTAAGGGCACATCTTTTGAGAGCAACCCTAGCTCTTGATGCCTATATGAGAGCAGCCAAGCAAGGGCATAAATCATCTTGCAACCAGTGACCTCAAGGGTCAGCCCAAGCATGAAGAGGCAATTGACCCTTGAATAACTTGCATAAGGGGAGCAAGAGATCAACCATATCTTCAATATATGAAGGAGAGCATAGAAGGTTGTCCAGCCAGCCTGTGGCCCTAAAACACAGCTCATCAAGAAGCCCATTTTTGGAGCAGAACGCACAGCACATAAGCAGTGTACAACAGCCATAAATCGCAGCATACAGGCTGGCCAGAGATCTGCAGCAATAGGGTATATGAGAAAGCCCTATAGGTGACCCGAATCAGCCCCAAAACAGAGGTCCATTCAGCCCAAAACAGTCCCCAAGGTGTCTTTGTTCGTTGTTTAGTGGACAGCTAGTAAGTTCATTGCATTTTGCAATACATAAGCAATTACACCTGGCAATAGGTTGGGGGCCCTTAAGAGGGTGGTTGGGACCCAATCGGGCGTGCTGTGTGCTCTCTCTCTCTCTCTCTCGTTTATCATTTCTGCAAGTTTCAGCAAGCACTTTAAGCAATCTCTTCTCTATTTCATTGAAAGAATACTTCTGTGGCATTTCCCCCCTGTGCTGCTGCGTGAAGCTTCGCCAGGCCTCTGCCTTGCCCCCCCCCCTCCCTCCGCTCTCTTCTGCCCCCCAGGTTGTCAGGCCGCAGCAGACTTTCCTCCACTGCCGTGTCCTCGCTGTCGACTTTTCAGCATCATCAAGGGTTCTGCTTTTTTTGGGCTCAGTGGCCTCTGTTTCTAGCTTCTCACTTCGACTGTTGCCTCTTTGGAGGCTTCCACCTGGTGCGCAAGATTGTGGGTAGCCGCCCTGGACGCAGCCAGCTTCGGGACCTGTTCCAGGCCAGCCTCTTTGGCGCCCGGAAACTTGCTCGGGGGTTCCGAGCCTGGGAGGAGGTCAATCCTGTGATCCTCCGACGGGGGAGTGAAAAGATGCAGGGGAGAAGAGAGCTTGAGCTCTTGCAAGCACACACACACACTCACAAAACCCTAATAAAGAACACACAATGTGAGAGGTTGAAAATCTTCTTCTTCTTCACTCAACACTCAACACACATATACAAGATAAGAGTACACGTAATATGAAAGGTACTCAACCAATACATACACGGGTTCTCTATAGTGTGAACCCAACTAAATGAGCTGGCGTTATAACTATGCCAGTCTCTAGAATGGCTGTCACACAGCCTGTCATCCCACTGGCCGCATATCACCCATGATCTCACCAACCATGCCAGTGGTGTAAGTGTGGGGCCTATCCCCCAGGCAGGTCATCAGTGTCCACCGCCTCACTAGACGAGCTCGATATCTCAACACTCCCCCTCGAGCTCAACTCCATCTCATGTACACCAAGCCAAGCCCTGAATTTGCGGAGCTTCTTTGTACCCAATGCTTTGGTGAAGATGTCAGCTACCTGATCCTCTGTGCTGACATAAACAAGGTCAAGGTCTCCTGCCAAGACCTTCTCTCTGACGAAATGGTAGTGGACCTCTATATGCTTCGTGCGAGCATGAAAAACTGGGTTCCTGGCCAACTGTATACTGCTAATGTTGTCACAAAAAATGACAACTTATCTATCCACTGATAGACCCAAATCTGCAAGTAGCTTTCTTAACCAAGCTACCTCACATGCTGCCATAGCAGCTCCTCTGTACTCGGCCTCTGTACTGGATAGAGCAACCGTAGGTTGCTTTTTGCTGCTCCAAGTCATAGCAGCACTCCCCAAAGAAAACATGAATCCACTGGTAGATCTTCTATCTGAGATACTACCAGCCCAATCAGCATCTGTGTATCCATGTACACATATCTCTGTCCTAGTCTCATAGAATAGTCCACAATGCAAAGTAGACCTCACATACCTCAGTATCCGTGCGCCTCTACATAGTAGGATCCTCCAAAATCTCACCTGAATCTACACTCAACTTTCCATTCTGATCCAATGGCACTGAGATAGGCTTACAGCCTGTCATACCATACTTGGACAACATGTCCAAGCCATACTGTCTCTGCAGTAATCCAATACCATGTGGTGACCTGATCACCTCAATGCCCAAGAAATATCTGAGCTCCCCCAGATCCTTCATCTCAAACTTCTGTCTAAGCAAGATCTTTACATTAAAGATCTCTGCATCATGGTTCCCCGTAATGATCAAGTCATCTACATAGATGACAACAAGCACAATCCCTCTATCACCATGTCTCACATACAGCGAGAAATCTGCATTGGCTACATGAAAGCCAATAGTGACAAGATATTCAGAAATCTTGTCAGACCATGCTCTTGGTGCTTGCTTTAAGCCATACAAGGCTTTCTTCAACCTGCAAACATGCTGGGGGTGACTCACATCCTCATAACCAGGTGGCTGTAACATATACACCTCTTCTTGCAAATCCCCATGCAAGAATGCATTCTTTACATCCATCTGATGTAAATTGCTTTGACGCAGCCAATTCTATCACAACTCTCACTGTTGCCATCTTGGCAACTGGGCTGAAAGTTTCCTCATAATCAATGCCATATGTCTGCGCATATCCTTTGGCTACCAACCTAGCCTTATACCTGTTTATGCTTCCATCACTGTTATGTTTTACTTTGTACACCCACTTGCATCCAATGGCTTTCTTGCCTTCAGGCAATTGCACTAAGTCCCAAGTTTCATTTCCATATAGTGCATTCATCTCCTCATCCATAGCTTTCTCCCAACACACATTTCCAACAGTCTCATCAATGCATGTGGGCTCAACAACCTGCACAACTTTTGCCATATATGCATAGTGATGTGCCACATAACCATCATAGGTAAATCTCTGCACAGGATTTTTCACTCTCCCAGATCTTCGCAGCTTTTCATTCATGGCTTCCATAGCCTTCTTTACACCAGGTGTTCTCATAGCTGGGATCCCAAGCTCCTTATCAAGGCTCATCTCTGAACCACTAGACTCTCCATCAACATGAGAATGCCCTGCAGAAATGTCAGGCATACCAAGGGGCTCAACCACTTTCTCTTTTCCTTTACGTGCTGTACTAATCACATTTGCAGGACTGGTATTATGACGCAGCCTGCCACTCCATGGTCTATCAACAAATCCACTAGATGAGGACTCTCCTGGTCTACTCAAAGACTGTGATTGCTGACTTGCATTCTGTGCAACCACACTTCCACTCACATCAGCCCCAACAGCTTCTTTTTCAGCAGCATACCAGCTGCTCATCTCATCAAAGACAACATCCTTGCTTACCCTCAACTCACGTGTAGCAGGGTTATAACACCTGTATCCCTTTTGCTCAAGGGAATATCCAATAAACACACATTTTTCAGCTTTCGGATCCAGCTTAGTTCTCAGCTCATCTGGCACATGCACATATGCAATGCATCCAAAGACTTTCAGATGAGACAAATCTGGTTTTCTGCTAGTAAACCTCTCCTCTGGAGTTACATCATGTATGGCTGCAGTTGGAGTCCTGTTCATGATGTATACTACTGTAGAAACAGCCTCAGCCCAATAGCTATGCGGCATATTCTTCTCTTCTATCAATGCTCGCGTAATCTCAGCAATGTGCCTGTTTTTCCGCTCAGCAACTCCATTTTGCTGCGGAGTGTATCTGTATGTAAACTGTCTCCGAATACCATTCTTCTTCAAAAATTCAGAGAACTCATTGGAGAAGTACTCTCCCCCTCCATCTGACCTTAGGCACTTTACATATTTCCCTGTTTGCTTTTCAACCAAAACTCTGAAATTCTGAAAGTGAGTAAACATCTCACTCTTCTCCTTCATGAAATATACCCACACTTTCCTTGTGTGGTCATCAATAAATGTCACATAATATCTGCAGCCTTCCATAGACATGGTCTTTGTAGGACCCCATACATCTGAGTGCACAACATCTAGTGCATTTCTGCTCACATATTTATTACGTGGAAATACATGCTTTGTTTGCTTTCCAAATTGGCATGCTTCACATATTCTCTGCATACCTTTCACTTTAAACTTTGGCAGCCCTGTCACAATTCCTTTAGTCTGCATAGACTTCATTCGCTGCACATTCACATGTCCAATTCTTTTATGCCAAATGTCTGTGTCTGCAACAATCTTGAACCATTTGCAAATATCGCAGCACTCATTTCAGGCATGTCTACATTCAATGTAAACATTCTGCCCACTCTGTTGCCTTTTGCAACCAACGTGCACTTGTCTTTAAAGTCTTCAACATAACAACCATCAGGGTTAAACCTAACCTGCAAACCTTGCTCAATCATCTGGCCAACTGAAACCAGATTCTTTGTTATGTTCGGAACGTGAAGTACATCTGCAAGGTACTTCACTTTGCCATCCTGCATAGACAATGGCACATCTCCAACATGGGCAATTGGATGAGCAGTGTCATTCCCTGTTTCCACAAAACCTGGTCTTTCCGGGTTTTTCATCTCCTTGAACCACTCCCCATGACTTGTCATGTGGTTCGAAGCAACTGAATCCACATACCACACATCATCTTTTTGTGCTGCTTCAACATTTTCAGACATGGCATTCACGACATGCTGCATAACAAACAACCTTTCATTATCCTCATTATTTTTGCTTGAGGATGCATAGTTGTTTTGCTGCACTTTCCCATTTTGCATGTCAGCGTGCTTCTTATAACATTCTGCCTGCACATGTCCAGGCTTACCACAATAATAGCATTCACGTGAATCATTATACTGCCTTTGCCAATTTCCACGGCCTCTTTGACTCCCCTTGCCTCTGAATTTGCCTCTTCCACCTGCGTGTTGTTGTTGTTGTTGTTGTGTATTCTGGGACTGTTGTTGTTGCTGCTGCTGGCCATAATTCTGATTACCTGTTCGGCCACCTCCTTGACCGCGTCCACGACCTCCTCTACCTCGTCCTCTTCCTGAACTTGTGTAGAAGGCCTGTTGCTCTGAACTGTTTTTGTTTTGTGAAGACTGTTGGTCTTCACTCAAGCTCTTCTCTTCTATAATCAGCATAGACACCAAATCTGTAAAGTTGGGAATGTTTTCCCGAGTTTGAATAGACGTCTTGAACGCCTTGTATTGTAGCCCGAGACCACGTAGACAGACTTCCACCTTATCATCATCATCTATTGACACACCAATAGATGCAAGGGATTCCACAATACCCTTTATCTTCAATGCATAGACATTCACAGACATGCTCTTTTTCTCCACAGTATGAAGTTCGTTCTTCAACTGTATCTTGCGTGCCTTGGTATTTGTTTCATAGAGTTTAACCAAGGTGTCCGACGCCTCCTTGGGAGACTTGGCATCCTGAATATGCCCAATCATGGTGTCTTGTATACTAATGGAGAGCCAATACATAACTTTCCTGGCTCCTTGGTTCCAATCTTTAAACTCTTTCACATCTGCAGTAGTCGGATTTATGTCCGGTATCTCCGGTGCCTCTTTATGCTCACCTTCTATGTAGTCCCAATAGCCCTTTTCCATCAGGAAATTCGTCAACCTAAACCTCCAAGCATGGAAATTATTCTTATCAAGCTTCTCAGCCACAATCTGGGTTATCCCATCATTTGACATCTTGCCAAACACACAATTTTACCAGAAACAGCACTCTGGTTTGTCCTGCACAAACTGCTGTATTTTCTGCAGCGGTACTGTAGTACTCTCAAATGTCACAACCAGTGACTTCAATATGCATACATACACACAATGGC